>NC_079310.1:22471639-23116099 GCF_023638135.1 Falco biarmicus | reverse complement strand
ACACTGGTCTAAGGGACGTGGTCTCAGAGAGAAGAGCTCAGTGGAAAATGACAACAGTGTTCTGGCTTGTTTTGGCAAAACACTGAGAAAGACTGCTTCTCCACAAAGCTAATCTTGAACAAAACCTGAAAGGTCTGGATTATTACAGCCACAGAAAAATCTCAGTGATCATCACAGGAGTGTTTCATTTATGTAAGAGCTGACAGACTCATTGAGGAAGGCAGGTTTTACTAATATAGTCTGAAGATGGCAAAAAGGGCAAGAGGAAATCCTTCAGAAAAGGGGCAGGTGGAGTGAGAACTAGATTCACCAACTTGCCTGTCAGTCAGAATCCTCAGTTTTGTTCTACTCCAGATATTTTAATTACATATTTGACCTTAAAGGTCTCAAAAAAATATTATCTGTATTTTCCCTTACTGCTCAGTGCTCAACAGAGTTTGTGCTTAAATGAACAGAAGTAGTGAAAAATGTTTTTGAAATTGCCTATTACTTACCACTTAATTCGACCTTGGAGAAAGCAAGCAATTATCAATTACCTTAATCAGCACCAGCTGCAGCATTAACCACCAGCTTTGCTTATTCCATCTAGCATGGGAATTTATTACCTTGTGAAGTTTCCCATCTCAGTTCTACATATAATCATATCTACACATGTTAAGACTTTGTAGAAATATCCGAATAGAACAAAATATATGAACTTACAGAATAGATCAGTCAAGCCATTCTTCCTTAACCAACGATAGCAACTGTACTCTCCAGCCTCTGAATAGTTTATTTTCAATTAATTCTGAAACTATGTTCTGTATCTAAACTATTCTACAAAACTCCCCAAAATCCCATAGAACAAGGCATGGATGTCAAGTTTTATGCACAAGGGAAATAGTGCTAGATAAGACAGGAAAAAGTTGATGGAGAAAACAGCTAGCAGTTTCTACCTTGAAAGTACACAAAGAGAGCTAGCTAACACCAACATTAACAGTGAACTGAGACAAAATAATATACTGGGGTGGCAGAAATGAAATCAGTAGAGAAGTGAATCATGAGACCAATTTTTGGTAAGAAACTACATGGAAAAGTAATATGGAAGTAAACGAGTAATTGATACATTGTTATTATGTAGTTGTGACTAAAGCATCCACAAAAGCACAAACAGGAATACTGCAATGCATTACATTTGCAAGTATTGTATAGCTATTTCACAGTGACAGAAGCAGACTATGTATATAGTCCCACAATAACAAGTAATAAAATAGAAAATTAAGAAGAGAGCAAGATCAATAAAGTTTAGCTTGTAGATATTACATTAAATTTCTTCTACATTTTATATAAGAGAACATATATTATTTTAGAAGTTAAAGAACTTCCTGAATTATCACAGCTTTGCTAATTAGCACACAAAGTGCTAGCTATTATCAAGGTTGTGCATACACATTTAAAAATTTTTGGAAGATAATTTCTTCCACTCCAGTGAGGTTCATCTTTAAACATCACCTGGTATTCCATGCAAGGAATAATATACTCCTCCATCAAATCAAATTTTAAACATCTCTCTGCCTTTCCAGTATACAATATTTAATCAGGTATTTCAGGAGTACTGCGTTCAGCTCTGGGGGCCCCAACATAAGAAGGACATGGGCCTGTTGGAGCGAGTCCAGAGGAGGCCCATGAAGATGATCACAGAGAGCTGGAGCACCTCTCCTATGAAGACAGGCTGAGAGAGTTGGGGTTGTTCAGCCTGGAGAAGTGAAGGCTCCAGAGAGACCTTATAGCAGCCTTCCAGTGCCTAAAGGGAGCCTACAAGGAAGCTGGAGAGGGACTTTTTACAAGGGCATGTAGTGATAGGACAAGGGGTAATGGTTTCAAGCTGAAAGAGGATAGATTTAGATTAGATATTGGGAAGAAATTCTTTCCTGTGAGGGTGGTGAGACACTGGAACAGGTTGCCCAGGGAAGTTGTGGATGCCCCATTATTGGACATGTTTAAGGCCAGGTTGGATGGGGCTTTGAGCAACATGGTCTAGTGGCAGGTGTCCCTGCCCATGGCAGGGGGGTTGGAACTTGATGATCTTTAAGGTCCCTTCCAACCCAAACCAATCCCTGGATCGTCCTTGACTGAAGATCTTATGGTTAATGATCAGGGGCCAGACCAACATGGCTGATGTTGTGGAAGGCATCTACTACAGACTCCCTAGCCAAGAAGAGGAAGACAGCTCTTTAAATAGCTGAAACAAGCCTCTCAATCACAGCCATTAGTACTCATAGGAAACTTCAGCAACCCTGATATCTGCTGGAATGGAAATATGTCTGGGCACAAACAAGCCAGGAGATTTCTGGACAGTGCTGAAGACAATTACTTGATGCAAGTGTTCAGGGACTGCGTAGGGACTGGAGTGTTGCAACAGATGGATACAGGTGCTTTAGGAAGGTAAGGACAAAATGGTGAAGAATAGGGGTTGTGCTCTACGAAAACACATGGCTTGAATTCATGGAGCTTTGCGTTGGAGCAGGTGATGAGCCAGTTTGCCTGTCTGCCAATCCTTATTCAGAAGCTCTCAACACAGATATGTGTTTAGAGCCTGATGATGGTGATAACAGGGTTGAGTGTTTATGGGTAAGAATCAGGGGGAAGGCCAACGAGGCAGGTATCATGGTGGGAGTCTGTTATAGACCACTCAACCAGGATGAAGAGGCAGACGAAATATTCTACAAGCAGCTGGGAGAAGTCTCACAATCGCTAGCCCTTCTTCTTGTGGGGGACTTCAGCTTACCAGATGTCTGCTGGAAATACAATACCGAAGAGAGGAAACAGTCTAGGAGGTTCCTGGAGTGTGTGGAAGATAACTTCCTGACACAGCTGGTGAGCGAGCCAACTAGGGAAGGCACCTCACTGGACCTGTTTGCAAACACAGAAGGACCTGTGGATGATGTGGTGGTTGGAGGCCATTTTGGGCATAGTGATCACAAAATGGTAAGAGTCTTCGATTCTCAGAGAAGTAAGGAGGGTGGTCAGCAGAACTGCTACCTTGGACTTCCGGAGGGCAGACTTCAGCCTGTTTAGGAGGCTGGTTGACAGAGTCCCTTGGGAGGCAGTCCCAAAGGGCAAAGGAGTCCAGGAAGGCTGGACATCCTTCAAGAAGGAAATCATAAATGTGCAGGAGCAGGCTGTCCCTATGGGCTGAAAGACAAGCCGACAGGAAAGAACAGAGAGCTTTGGCTGTAACTCAGTGTCCTGGTTTCAGCTGGGATGGAGTTAATTTTCTTCTTAGTAGCCAGTGCAGTGCTGTGTTTTGGCTATGATGTGAGAACAGTGTTGATAACTGCACTGGTGTTTTTAGTTGTTGCTGGGTAATGTTTATACTAAATCAAGGACTTTTCAGTTTCTCGGGCCTTGCTGGCGAGAAGGCTGGAGTGGCACTAGAAATTGGGAGGGGACGCAGCCAGGACAGCTGACCTGAAACAGTCAAAGAGGTATTCCATACCATGGGACGTCATGCTTGGTATATAAAATGAGGGGGTTAGCCAGGGCCCGCGGATCGTTGCTTGGGGACTGGCTGGGGGCATCGGTCAGCAGGTGGTGAGCAGTTGTACTGTGCATCACTTGTTTTCCTTTCTCCCTTTCCCTTTGGATTTTATCTTTTTCCCCACCTTTCTATTATAACTGGTTTTGTTCTTACCTTTTTATTCAGTTTAAATTACTAAATTGTTCTTATCTCAACGCTCAAGTTTTACATTCCTTTCCGATTCTCCTCCCCACCCCTCTGGGTGAGGGAGGAGTGAGTGAGTGGCTGCATGGTGCTTCATTGCCAGTTAAACCACAACACTCAGAAGAAAAAAAAAAAGAGAATTTATGACCTTTGGAAGAAGGGGCAGGCAACCCAGGAAGACTACAAGGATGTCATGAGGTTATGCAGCGAGAAAATTAGAAGGGCCAAAGCCCAACTAGAACTTAATCTGGCTATTGCTGTAAAGGACAATAAAAATGTTTCTATAAATACATTACCAACAAAAGGAGGGCTAAGGAGAATCTCCACCCTTTATTGGATGCGAGAGGAAACATAGTGACAAAGGATGAGGAAAAGGCCGAGGTACTTAATGCCTTCTTTGCCTCAGTCTTTAATAGTAAGACCAGTTGTTCTGAGGGTACCCATCCCCCTGAGCTGGAAGACAGGGACGAGGAGCAGAATGAAGCCTCCGTAATCCAAGGGGAAATGGTTAGCAACCTGCTACCCCACTTAGACACACACAAGTCTATGGGGCCAGATGGGATCCACCCAAGGGTACTGAGGGAGTTGGCAGAAGTGCTTACTGAGCCACTTTCCATCATTTATCAGCAGTCCTGGCTAACTGGGGAGGTCCCAGCTGACTGGAGGTTAGCAAATGTGATGCCCATCTACAAGAAGGGCCAGAAGGAGGATCCGGGGAACTAGAGGCCTGTCAGTCTGACCTCGGTGCCGGGGAAGGTTGTGGAGCAGATCATCCTGAGTGCCATCATGCAGCACGTACAGGACAACCAGGCGATCAGGCCCATCCAGCATGGGTTTATGAAAGGCAGGTCCTGATTGACTAACCTGACCTCCTTCTATGACCAGGTGATCCGCTTAGTGGATGAGGGAAATGCTGTGGATGTTGTCTACCTAGACTTTAGTAAAGCCTTTGACACCATTTCCCACAGCATTCTCCTGGAAAAACTGGCTGCTCATGGCTTGGACGGGTGTACTCTTCGCTGGGTAAAAAACTGGCTGACTGGCCGGGCCCAAAGATTATCTATGCTATTCTCTCCTTACAGTGTTAGCTCTAATAAATAGTATTTTAAGTTATACCTTACAGAATCTGAGTCCCTTTCTCACTGGGATCATAACGGACCAGCATGTCCTGGTGCAAAACATGCACCCACCGCAGGCCAAAGGAAAGCCAGTCAGAGAAGCTGGTGAAATATGTGTGAATTTCTCTGTGAAATTCTGGTGAAAAGCTGGTGAAATTATCTGTCAAAGCATATTTAAGAAAGGGTAAATAATGCTGCACGGGTAGCGAGGAGTGAGGAGAGAAAAAAAAAAAAGCGAGAGAAACAATGCTGCAGACACCAAAGTCGGAGAAGACGGAGGGGGAGGAGGTGCTTCAAGCACTGGAGCAGATATTTCCCTGCAGCCTGTGGAGAGGACCACGCTGGAGCAGATATCCACACTGCAGCCCATGGAGGACCCTGTGCCAGAGCAGGTGGATACGCTCTGAAGGAACTGCAGCCTGTGGAGATCCCATGCTGGAGCAGGAACTATGGCCTGTGAAGAGGACCCACGCTGGAGATGTTCTTGAAGGACTGCAGCCCATGGGATGGACCTGCACTGGGGCAGGGGAAAAGTGTGAGGAGGAGGGCAACCCCGCATTTCCCATCCCCCCTGTGCTGCTGGGAGTGGTGGCAGGGAGGAGGTAGAAGAGTCAGGACTGGGAATGAAGGACTGAAGTTGAGCCTATGAAAAAAAGGGGAGGTGAGGGGAAGGTGTTTTAGTTTTTGTCTTTGTTTCTCATCATCCTATTTTTAATTGGCAATAAATTGAATTAATTTTGCCCATTTTGCCCATGACAGTAACTGGTAAGTGATCTCCCTGTCTTTATCTTGACCCATGAGCTTTTCCATCTTATTTTCTTCCCCCGTCCTGTTGAGGAGGAGGGGGTGACAGAGCAACTGGATGGGTGTTGGGCATCATTAGAAACTGGTCTTTCTCACGTGGGAATGGCCACATAGGACAGCCGTTTTTTACATAGGATGGCTGCGTCCAAAGAGTTACAGTCAATGGCTCGATGTCCAAGTGGAAACCAGTAATGAGTTGTGTCCCTCAAGGGTCCATACTGAGACCAGTACTATTTAATGTCTTCATCAACGACGCAGACAGTGGAATTGAGTGCATCCTCAGCAAGTTTGCAGACGACACCAAGCTGAGTGGTGCAGCTGATACGCTAGAGGGAAAGGATGCCATCCAGAGGGACCTTGACAGGCTTGAGGAGTGGGACCGTTCGAACCTCATGAAGTTCAACAAGGCCAAGTGCAGGGCCCTGCACTGGGGTTGGGGCAATCCCCAATACCACTACAGACTGGGGGCTGAATGGATTGAGAGCAGCCCTGCAGAGAAGGACTTGAGGATATACCAGTGGATGAAAAATTAGACATGAGCCGGCAACGTGTGCTTGCAGCCCAGAAAGCCAGTCGTATCCTGGGCTGCATAAGAAGCGTGGCCGGCAGGTCAGGGGAGGTCATTCTCCTCCTCTACTCTGCTCTCATGCGACCCCGCCTAGAGTACTGCATCCAGCTCTGGGGGCCCCAACATAAGAAGGACATGGGCCTGTTGGAGTGAGTCCAGAGGAAGGCCACAAAAATGGTCAGAGGGCTGGAACACCTCTCCTATGAAGACAGGCTGAGAGAGTTGAGGTTGTTCAGCCTGGAGAAGAGAAGGATCCAGGGAGACCTTATTGCAGCCTTCCAGCACCTTATAAGGGGGCTTATAAGAAAGACAGAGAGAGACCTTTTACCAGGGCCTGTAGTGATAGGACAAGGGGCAATGGTTTTAAACTAAAAGAAGGTAGATTTAGATTGGACATAAGGAAGAATTTTTTTACGCTGGGGGTGGTGAGACACTGGGACAGGTTGCCCAGGGAAGTTGTGTATGCCCCATCGTTGGAAGTGTTCAAGGTCAGGTTGGATGGGGCTTTGAGCAACCTAATGTAGTGAAAGATGTCCTTGCCCATGGCAGGGGGATTGGACTAGATGATGTTTAAAGGTCCCTTCCAACCCAAACCATTCTATGATTCCATGTTTTGTACATAGCTTAAGATAATAGAAACTGATCATGCATACGCTGGAGTGCTCACATAGAACCATGAGGTAGCTGGAACATAAGAGTTCACCAGAAAAACAGTTTGGTGAGTCTCACCTGATCCAGGTGAAGATGCCATTATAAAGATGCTTCTAACAGAGCCTGCTGTCACCGTTCAGATAATGACTGGCCATCCTGTTTGAAAGACTTGATTCCCCACACAAGCATTACCCCAATAAAGCAAAGGATCTCATTAAATCAGTGTGATTGGGGGGGGTGTGGTGTGTGTTTGTTTTTTAAAACTAACACTCTGTGAGCGTAGAGAAAGTTGTTCTGTCTTCCTGGGAGAATTATTTAGTCATTTTAGGTATTCTTGCTTTTGCAAACCTAAACTATTCTGGTTTCTTTTTTTGGAAATCCTGGTAAGCAATCTCTCTGTCTTTTATCTCAACCCATGAGCTTTCTCATCCTATTTTCTCACCCTGTCCCACTGAGGAGATGGAGTGAGTGAGCAGCTGGGTGGGAGTTTGGCCCTTAGCCAAGGCTATTCCAACACACCACCTGATCAAGAAGTAGATGAGGCTTCCTCCAGTTGTTTAAAGGAGTCTTCATGTGTGCAGGCCCCAGTACTCATAGGGGACTGTGAACATCCTGATATCTGCTGGAAAGGCAATATGGCTGGGTGCAAGCAATCCAGGAGACTTTATGAGTGTGCCAAAGAATTTCTTGATGTAGATGATCGAAGAACCAACTAGAGGAGATGCTCTGCTGGATCTGTTACTCACAAGCAAGAAAGACCTGGCTGGGGATGTGAAGATCGAGGGCAGCCTTGGCTGCGGCAGCCATGAGATAGTGGAGTTTAAGATCTTGAGATGAGGAAACAAGGCAAACAGTAGAACCACATCATTGGACTTCAGGAGAGCAAATTTCAGCTTATTTAGGGATCTGCTTGACAGAATCCCATGCGGGACTGTCCTGGAGAGCAAAGGGGCTGGTTGATCTCGGAGGAGAACCTCCTCAAAGCACAAGAACAAACTATTCTGACATGCAGGAAGTCTAGCAGCATGGATGAACAGGGAACTCCTGACTGAACTCAAATGCAAAAAGGAGGTACACAGAAGTTGGACATGGAGAACAGGCTACCCAAGAGGAATGTTGGGGTCTGCAGCGGGTCTGCAGATAAGTTAGTTGACCTCAAAGACTTAGCCGTGTACCTTTAAGACAGCCACAAATTGTCAGGTCTGTAAACAGGATGTGAAGAACCGGAACTATAGAACCTCAGCGTACGGGCACCTACAGCAACAGCAAATAGCAAGCAAGAAGGACACAAAAACCTATCAGGGTCTAACACCTGCACTGTCTAAGATATATAAATAGTTTGTATAAACAATAAAGGCCATTTTTTCCGAACGCAGGCACGCAGACATAGTGTTTCTTTTAAGTCCGCCTCGACTTGCGTCACCACAGAGGAATATAGAGATGTTACCCAGGTACACAGGGATGGAGTTAGGATAGCCAAATTTTAGCTGGAGTTGGAACTGATGAGGGATGTGAAGTGCAACAAGAAGGGCTTCTCTAAGTGTATTGACAGCAAATGAAAGACTAAGAAAAAATGTGGCTCCAACTCAATGGGGCAGGGGACCTAGTGAATGAAGACATGGAAAAGGCTGAGGTACTCAATAATTTCCCTGCCTCAGATTTCATTTGTAAAGTTTTCCCTCAGGTCTCTCAGTCTACTGGCAGAGTCTAGGGGGAGTAAAGCAATACCCACAGTAGAGGAAGATCGAGTTAGAGAGTACTTAAGGCAACTGAACATGCACAAGGTTTATTAATAATGTCAAAGTGTTGCTATCGCCAATCAGAAAGGAAGAGGGCAGCAGTCTCCAGTTTAACAGTGAATGCTGTTAACTAGAGAGAAAGTTCCATTAATAAACGTTTCAATTTGCAAATAAAATCGCCAAAGCAAAGGTCCATGTTGTAGCACAATGGTGCTTTAATGCCATTCCTTCCTTCTGTGCCAACTCTCAGCATAACATTTAATTATTTGACTTGAGGCATTTGACAAATATTTAAGATTAACAAAGTAAAGCACTCTCCCTAAGATTCAGATTTAATTGAAACTTTGGACGTGTTTGAATGTAGGTTTAAAGCTTATGACCAAAGCTGAGGATACACCACAATTCTGAATTTAAGATGTCAAAAACCACACATCATGTATACTCATATCAATAGGAAGCCTGAAAATACAATGTTTTTAGATGAGTGCAAATATGTCAAGCAATTGCATGAACCTACCTTGGAAAATCCAAATTGTTGTTAAGTCACAGAACAAAAATATAGATGCTCAACTCACTATGAATATGCTAACCAGGATAGATTTTTAACAATTAGACCATGCATCACTCATAGAGATAATGGCATAAGCAGCGCTTGAATGTTGCTGAGTGAAATTAGCTGACAAGAAGATAATTTACTAACAGACTGTATGATTGGTATTGCTGAAAGCCACATGCCACAGTAGTATGTAGGTGACATCCTAAAAACTAAAACCTAAGAAACTAGCAATGCTGCTGCTTTGGATACAACACAGCTATCCTATCATGGAGCACTATCCATTCACAGCCCTGGCTATTAAAGAACAAACCAACTGTTTGGCTATGTCTTTCTGTGAGAAGTACAAGGCCTATGTAGAAAAACATCACAAATGTAAAGGCTGGAAGGGTGGAATGCACTAGGAACAGACCTATAATGCACCAGTGCTTTATGCCCATGACCAAAACTCCAGAAGCAGTGCAGGACTATATTATGTATGGCATGAAATGTACACAAGAACCCAGGACACATATTCCAAATGACATTTTTGCCATGCAGTCAGTTCCAGATGCCCTTTGGGATGAAGAAGAAGAAGAAGAAGAAGAAGGAGTGGAAAGGAAAATGGAAGGAGAATAGGAGTTTAAGGGGGACACGTCTCATGGACTTTATTCAGTTGTTGATGGACACAGAGTTTTGGGGCTACACTTTCCTAGCACATAATGCCAAAGACTATTGTTGGGGTCTGCAGACAGGTTAGTTGACTTCAAAGACTTAGCCGTGTACCTTTAAGACAGCCACATATTGTCAGGTATGTAAACAGGATGTGAAGAACCGGAACTTAGAACCACAGCATACGGGTACCTACAGCAACAGCAAAGAGCAAGCAAGAAGAAGGACACAAAAACCTATCAGGGTCTGACACATGTAGTGTCTAAGATATATAAATAATTTGTATAAACAATAAAGGGCATTTTGCCATTTTGTCCGAACCCAGCCATGCAGACAGTGGTTTTTTCAGTCCGCCTCGACCTGCGTCACCACAGGCTACTTCGTTATTAGCCAGTTTTTGAAAGGAAAAATGGACATGTAATTAATCATCCAAGGTGGTAAACTCATGTACATAGAAGTACCCAGCCTAAGTATACATTTAATAGACTCTTTACAATTTTTAACCCATGAAACTAAGCAGCCTTCCCCAAGCATTGGGAATTGCAAGCTGCAAAGGTTATCACCCCCATTTTTTGAACACTGCTGAAAATCAAAGTTATGTAGACCAGACCGTCTTCCACAGCCAGTATATTATGGGGTGGACACCATGATGCTTGAAGTGAAAAAGCCTTTCTTGGCATGGCACATAGCTAATCAGAAGAGGATTTCTGACTTGCAAAAAGAATCAGGCCTGGCTGGGATGGAGTTTCCCCATAGCGGCCCTCATAGTTCTGTGCTTTGTATTTGTAGCTAGAAGAGTGTTGATAACACACCAGTGTTTTGGCTACTGCTGAGCAGTGCCCACACAGCATCAAGGCTTTCTCTCCAGTGCCCACCCCAACACCAAAGGCCAGTAGGGTGATGAACCAGGGATTCACCTGACCAAGTGGGGCAACAGGGTGTTCACAAACAAGCTGACCAGACTTATGAGAACTTTAAACTAGACTTAGCAGGGGAAGGAGATGGAGTTTTGAGCACCAGACAAGAGCCAGGGGCTGCTGAGTTATTAGGAATCAACAGGGAGGAGAAGCTGGAAACCACTGTGCAGCTAGAAAGCTATGATCTAATCATCTTTGCTGAAACATGGTGGGACAAATCACATGACTGACTGCTGCAATCAATGGCCATAAGCTGTTCAGAAGGGACAAGCAAGGAAGGAGGAGCGGGGGAGTTGTTCTCTGTAAAAGAATGAACTGATTGCACAGAGTTGTATTTGAAAAACAGTGATGAACAGGTTGAGAGCTTATGGGTAAAAATTAGGGGCCAAGCCAACAAAGGAAATCTCATTGCTGGTGTTTATTACAGACCATCCAACCAAGGGGAGCCTGCAGAAGAAGCATTCTTATTTCAACTACAGGAAGCATCACAATTGCAGGCCCTGATCCTGCTGGGGGACTTCAATCACCCTGACATCTGCTGGAAAAGTGGCACAGCATGCTGTAAGTGGTCCAGGAGACTCTTTGTGAGCCTCGTGGATAATTTCTTAATCCAGGTGACAGACAGCCCGACCAGAAGAGAAGGGTTACTGGACCTGTTGGTCATGAACACAGATGAACTAATTAGAGAGATCAATACTGGTAGCAGCCTGGGCTGCAATGATCATGCTCTGGTGGGATTCACAATCTTGAGAACTATGGGCCAAGTGAAGACTAGAGTCAGGACCCTTAAGTTTAGGAGAGCAAACTTTCAGTTAAGGAACTAGTGGTTGTGACCTCTTGGGAAACTGCCTTCAGGGACAAAGTAGCTTAATAGAGCTGGCAGCTCTTTAAGGACATTTTTCTTAGAGCACAACAACTATTAATTCCCATGTGTAAGAAATCAGGCAAGGAAGGCAGGACACCAGCATGGCTGAGTAAGGACCTTCTGGTCAAACTAAAGTGTAAGAAGGAATGCCCAGATGCATAGGGATGGGACAAAGACAGATAAGGCAAATCTGGAACTGAATTTGGCAAGGGATGCAACAAATATTTATTATTATAAGGGTTTCTACAGGTACGTTGGCCAGAAAATGAAGGTTAAAGAAAATGTACCCCCTTCCCGATAAGACAGGAGAATTGGTGACAACTGATATTGAGAAGGCTGAGGTAATCAACAAATTTTTTAGAATAGAATAGACTATTTCATTTGGAAGGGATGTACAACAATCATCTAGTCCAACTGCCTGACCAATTCAGGGCCACCCCAAAATTAAAGCATTCCCTTTGAAAGAGCCAGATGAATCTGACAAATCAATAAATGGTTACGGGACTGGTGCCACAGCCAGGGGTTCAGCTACTTAGACTATGAGACTCGCTTTGAGAAACCTGGTCTTCTAGGGCTGATGGGGTCCATCTGGCAGAGAAGGCGAAGAGCATCCTTGGTCATAGGCTTGCCAAGCTGGTGAAGAGGGCTTTAAACTGAAGTTTCTGGGGAAGGGGAACCTCAATCCGTCCCACTCCTACGAGTTTATTGCCAGTGCCAGCAAGAGAAACCCAGAGCCTGGAGAAGGATCAAAGGTCAGCAGGAGAGCACCTTGTCGTGGTTTAACCTTCCTGGTAACTAAGTACCATGCAGCTGCTTGCTCACTCCCCCTTCACCCTGGTGGGATGGGGAGGAGAATTGGAAAGGAATGTAAAACTCAGGGTTGAGATAAGAATAGTTTAATAAGTAAAGCAAAAGCTGCACATGCAAGCAAAGCAAAACAAGGAATTCATTCACCACTTCCCATGGGCAGGCAGGTGTTCAGCCATCTCCAGGAAAGCAGGGCTCCATCACGCATAATGGTTACTCGGGAAGACAAACGCCATAATGCTGGATATCCCCCCCTTCCTTCTTCCCCCAGTTTATATACTCAGCTTGATGTCCTATGGTATGGAACATCCCTTTGGCTAGTTTGGGTCAGTTGACCTGGCTGTGTCCCCTCCCAATTTCTTGTGCCCCTCCAGCCTTCTCGCTGGCAAGGCCTGAGGAACTGACAAGTCCTTGATTTAGCGTAAACATTACCCAGCAACAACTAAAAACATCAGTGTCCTCTCAACATTGTTCTCACACCAAATCCAAAGCACAGCACTGCACCAGCTACTAAGAAGAAAAGTACCTCTATCTCAGCTGAAACCAGGACACACCTGAAAAACAGCATAAATGAATTCCAGCTACTCCAGCCAATAAGTCAGATTCATTGGGGACCCAAATTCCTCTATGCAAAGGCATGTAACATGGGGAATAAACAAAAGGAGTTAGACATGTGCATGCCTGCAGGGCTATGATCTGATTGGCATCACAGAGATGTAGTGGGATGACTCTCATGATTGGACTGCTGGAATGAAAGGATACAGGCTCTTTAGAAAGGACAGGCAGGAGGAGGGCATGTCAACGACCTGCTGGAGTGCATGGATCCTGGGGATGGATGAGGACCCAACTGAGAGCTTATGGGTCAGGATTAAAGGGAGGGCAGTGACAGGTGACATTATAGTGGGGGTCTGCTACAGGCCACCAAACCAGGAAGACCAAGCAGATGAGGCCCTCTATATACAGATAGCAGCTGCCTCACATTCACAAGCCCTGCTCCTCACAGGGGACTTCAACCACTCCAATAATCTGCTGGAGGAACAACACAGCAGGGTATAGGCAATCCAGAATGTTCTTGGAATGCACTGATGATAACTTCCTTCTCCAAGTGCTAGAGGAGCCAACAAGGACAGCTGCTATGCTGAACCTTGTTCTCACCAACAAGGAGGGGCTGGTGTGGAATATGAAGCTCAAGGGCAGCCTTGGCTGCAGTGACCACTGAATGGTGGAGTTCAAGATCCTTCGGGCAGCGAAGAGGGTGCACAGCAAGATTGCTACCCTGGCCTTCAGGAGAGCAGACTTTGGCCTCTTCAGGGATCTGCTTGGTAAAATACCATGGGAAAGAGCCCTGGAAGGAAGAGGCACCCAAGAAAGCTGGTTAATATTCAGGGATCACCTCCTCCAAGCTCAGGAGTGATGCATCCCAACAAAGAGGGAGTCAGGCTAAAGCACCAGGAGGCCTGCATGGATGAACAAGAAACTCCTGGACAAACTCAAACAAAAAAAGGGAGCCTACAGGGGGTGGAAGCAAGGACAGGTAGCCTGGGAGGAATACAGAGAAATTGTCCAAGCATCCAGGGATGAGGTTAGGAAAGCTAAAGCCCTGATAGAATTAAAACCGTCCAGGGACATCAAGAGCAACAAGAAAAGCTTCTATAGGTACAACAGTGATAAAAGGAAGACTAGGGAAAATGTGGGCCCTCTCCGAAAGGAAATGGGAGACCTGGTTACCCAGGACATGGAGAAGGCTGAACCTGCCCTGGCACAGCTTTGAGCCATTCCCACATGTCCAGTCACAGGATACCAGGGAGAAGAGATCAGCACCTCCCTCTCTGCATGCAATACCCACGGTGAGGCCACACCAACATTAAATACAGAGGGATAATCACCTCTTTTGACTGGCTGATTATGCTGTGTTTGATGCACCCCAGGATTCAGTTTGCCCTCTTGGCTGCCAGGGCATGCTGCTGACTCATATTAAGACTGCTGTCAACCAGCACCCCCAGATCCCATTCTGCAGGACTGCTCTCCAGCCACTCCTCTCCCAATCTATACTTGTGCCTGGCGTTAGTCCGTCCCAGGTGCAGAACCCAGCACTTGTTCTTGTCAAATTTCATCCCATTAATGATTTCCCAATTCTCCAATCTATCTAGGTCCCTCTGCAAGGCCTCTTGTCTCCTGAGCAAGTCAACAGCACCTCCCAGTTTGGTATCAGCAAACTTATTAAGGGTGCATTCAATTCCTGCATCCAGACAATGGCATTTGTCTTCCCAAGTAACCATTACAGATGATGGAGCCCTGCTTTCCTGGAAATGGCTGAACACCTACCTGCCAATGGGAAATAGCGAATTAATTCCTTTTATTGGTTTGCTTGCATATGCAGCTTTTGCTTTACCTATTAAACTGTCTTTATCTTAACCCTCGAGTTTTCTCACTTTTACCCTTCCAATTCTCTCCCCAATGCCCCCTTTTTGGGGGGGAGTGAGTGAGCAGCTGTGTGGTGCTTAGTTCCTGGCTGGGGTTAAACCATGACAGTGTACTAAGCTCATCAGTTGACTGGTGACATCCCCGATTCATGCCCCAGGGAGGCAGCAAACTTCCCTGAAAAGAGGGTCCAGTCTGCAAATGGGTGCCTCCATTCTGCTCAAGAAGGAACCGCCTATGACCATAACTCATCCTTGTTTCTTCTTGGTGCTGGTCTTAATGTGGATCTTGTGAGGGACTGGTTATCTGACCTTGGTGACAGCGCTTGCACAGATTCCTCCTATCTCATTACATGCTTTGTCTACCATACCCAGAGCCTCATACCTATTCTGTAAAGGTAGCTGAGAGGCTAAGGAGGGGTTCCTCTCACAGCTCCACGTAGTAACTCATTTCCACTCCTCCCTATCCCTTGTAACGCTGCCTTCCTCCTAGCACAAAACAGATCCTGGACCTACCTCCATAGTGGCCATGCTGAGTTGGCATATGTGTACCAAAGATCACAAAGTGCAGCTCCATTGGTTAATCTCCTCCTCCTGAAGCTCAGCCACCAGGCAGAGTAGCTCATCTACCTGGTCACACATCCCACAGGCTTGCTTGCTATCACCCTCCATCTCTAGGAATATCCTCATGCACATCCCCCACAGTCTGAAGCCTGAGTGGTTGCATGCTATGACAGGAGTTCTGCCTGTGTGGCTGCATTGGTTCTACTGGGTGCTAGAAGCTCAGGAGGAACAGAGCACACTGCTTTTTGCCAGGTGGTCATCATGCTGCCACATACCTGCCCACCATGCTAGGTCCCTATTGTAGGATACAGTGTAAGGCTTTTTATCCCTTTTGAGATGTGTTGAACACCTAACACCTGGTCTCCCTTCCTGAGCAGAAGAGCAGATTCATTTTAAATATGCCCCCATATATATTTTTCCAAACCCTCACAGAGTTTAAAGAGTTCACATCTACAGGCCTGGTTCTGACACTTCTGTGAAAGCTATGGTTATAGCTCTTCATAAACTCCAACGCCACATCAATGTAGTCAAGAGCATCACATGCTGTAAAATATCTTTCAGCATCCTCTTTAAACCCTCTATAAAACACAGGCTTCATTATTAGTAAAAGCAGTAAACACCATACTGCATTAAATGCTTGTCTAAAGGCTTGCTTAGAAATGTATTTCTTCAGTCTGTCTGTAACTTCTGAGGCATAGGCCCCCTACTAAAAATGGTTTTAAAATCCTCAGCTATTTCAGAACCTGTTTTGCCTTTTAGGACCAATGGCCCAGGCATGCTTTGATAATGTGTCTATCAATTGCTGTCAAGAAATAATTATCATCATCATTATGTTTGGAAAACTGTTGCCTATCCACCAAGTCTGCCTGCTACGGAGCATCCACCTCTGCCATACTCACCTTTTTTTCTAAAACCTCCAGAGCACTATAAATGTCTTTTATTAAAATTTGTGCGTCAGTAGACATGTCTATGCCACATCTACTGACACACCACTACTACACACACATACAAAATAAGACACTAAATAAATTTAACCCATGCACAGAGAAACTTTTTTAATAGGGTATGAGGGGTGTTGATCACCAGTCAGGCTTCTCCAATCTTTTTTTCCCCCCTTGAGCACTGCTCTCCTTTCTGTAACTCTTCTTTGACTGCTGCAGGCCTGGGCAAGAACACAAGCAGTTCACAGTACATTTCTG
This sequence comes from Falco biarmicus, assembly GCF_023638135.1. NCBI lineage: Eukaryota > Metazoa > Chordata > Aves > Falconiformes > Falconidae > Falco > Falco biarmicus. The sequence goes on along the minus strand of NC_079310.1, from coordinate 23,099,540 downwards.
TCCTCTCCCTCCTTACTCAGTTGGAGCTTTTCCCAACATCCTATAATGTTATCAATGACCAAAGAAAAAGAAAACACATATAGCACAAGTCTGCATCCCATAACAGTCTTACAGGTAGCTGTAAACTCTCTCTGGTGGGTTGACCTTGGCTGTTCACCAGGTGCCCACCAAGCTGCTCTATCACTCCCCTCCATCACTAGGATGGGGGAGAAAATATGATGAAAGGCTTATGGGTTGAGATAAGGACAGTGTGATCACTTATCAATTACCATCACAGGCAAAACACACACTACTTGAGGAAATTAATTTAATTTATTACCAATTTATTGTAACAGAGTAGGACAGTAAGTAATAAGAACAAATCTAAAAACACCTTCCTCCCACTCCTCCTTCTTCCCTGGCTCACCTTCATTCCTGACTCTTCTACCTCCTCCTCCCAAGCAGCACAGGGGGATGGGGATTGTGGTCAGTTTATAACACTTTGTCTCTGCCGCTACTTCCTTCTCATGTTCTTCCCTTGCTCTAGCATGGGGTCCATGGGGTCCCTCCTACATGATACAGTCCTTCAGGAACTGACTACTTCAGCATGGGTCCTCCACAGGGTCACAGGTCCCACCAGAAAACAGTCTCCTGCATGGGCCGTAGTTCCTGCCAGGAGCTTGCTCTGGCATGGGCTCTCCACAGACTGAAGCTTCCTTCAGGGCATATCCATCTGCTCCACCAGGGTCCTCCATGGGCTTCAGGGGGACAACCTGCATCACCACTTTCTTCTCCACAGGCTGCAAGGAAATCTCTGCTCTGGCACCTGGAGCACCTCCTCCCTCTTCTTCTTCATTGGCCTTGGTGTCTGCAGAGTTGTTTGCCTATGTCTACATCCAAGTGTTTTCCTATTGCCCTGCAATTGGCTGGTTGCCATTTTTGACACTAGTATACCCATGTGATCTCAGAGCATCCTCTGAATGACTACCCATTTATTTTGGACACCAAAGTGCTCACATATACAAACATATACATTTCCATGTATCTATACACCTTGCATATTTGCACATTATTTATACATATATGTAGAATATTTTTTTTATGTCTATATACACACAGAGGTAGATAGATACTCTATATAGGTATATATATCCATAAAGATTATTAAAATTAAAATTTAAATGTGAATAGAAAGTAATTAAATGTAAGTAAACATAAAAGGCAAGTTGACACACACACACAGAGCCCTTTTAAAAGTCTGCTGAACAATCTCTAACATGTTTGGAATTGAGTGGAATGCCAGAAATAGGTGGATAGGGGGTGGGGTACAAACAAGTCAGAACATGCCTGAGGGCTATGGACCCCTCCTAGGAGGCCCACCAAGGGGCCCCTTTGCAATCCCTACCCCATGCAAAGAAGAGACCAATCCTGTGAGCCAGACAGAGTTCTCCTACATCCAGCCCCAGCCCAACAGGATAACCACACAGTATTATTGGGGCAGCTTCTGGACTTTGTACTGCGCTTCAAGACACAGACCAAACTGTTAAAAAAGGAAAACCAGGGCAAAACACCAACTTCAGAACATGTGCATGGGGACAATAAGGAAAAGCCCCCAAGGGATTCCCCTCCAAAGACCATGTGAACCAGAAGAACTAGCAGATAGGCCCATGAATAGGAAATTGTTTTGAATTGTCACACAGAGAGGGCAGGTGGTGGCAGAAGCTCCCTTTGCCCATGTCTGTGGGAAAGAGTATTGGGGTTACGTGGCAAGGTTGATTTGCTTTTTGGGTAGTTTGGTTTTTTGTTTTGGGGTGTGGCGCTTGGTTTTTTTGTGGGCTGGTTAGTTGTTTGGTGTTGTTTGTTTTTGGTTTGGGTTTTTTGGTTGTTGTTGTTGTTTTGTTGGGATTTTTTTCGGGGGGGGGGGGGGGGGTGGCAGTTACAGGGGTGGTTTCTGTGAGAAAACACCAGAAACTGCCCCTATATCAGACAAAACCGATTCCAGCTGGCTCCATGATGGACCCACCACTGGCCAAATCCAAGCCAGTCAGGAAAGTCAGTGGCACCTCTGTGATAACATTTTTTTAAAAAGGTAAAAAAAACTCTATACAGCAGCTGTGAAGGAGAGGAGTGAGAAAAGCATGAGAGAAACAACTCTGCAGACAACCAAGGTCAGTGAAGAAGAAAGGGGAGGTGCTCTAGATGTTGAAGCAGAAATTCCCCTGCAGCCCGTGGAAGAGACCATGGTGATGCACATTGTCCCCCTGCAGTCCACCAAACACTCCACTGGAACAAATACCTACACTGCACCCCATGGAAGACCCTAAGCTGGAGCAGGCTCCTGGCAGGAACTGCAGCCCATGGAGAGAAGCCCATGCAGGAGCAGGCTTTCTGCCAGAAACTGCAGCCTGTGAAGGACCCACACTGGAGCAGTCAGTTCCTGAAGGACTGTACCCCATGGGAAGGGCCCCATGCTGGAGCAATTCATGAAGTACTGCAGGCTGTGAGAATGACCCCACGCTAGAGCAGGGGAACAGTGCAAGGAAGAAGCAGCAGCAGAGATGAAGTGTTACTAACTGAATACAACCCCCACCCTGACATGCCACTAATGGGAAGAAGAGGTAAAAGAGTCAGAAGTGAAGGTAAACCTGGAAAGAAAGGGGGGGGGGAAGAAGTGGTTTTAGTTTTGTTTCTCACTATCCTACTCCGTTATTAATTGGCAATAAGTTAATCTTTCCCCAAGATGAGTCTGTTTTGCCCATGACTGTAATTGGCAAGTGATCTCCCTGTCCTTATCCTGTCCAATTAGCTTTTCATCTTATTTCTCATCCTCTCCTGTTGAGGAGGAATGAGAGAGTGGCTTCCTGGGCACCTGGCAGCCAGCCAAGGTTAACCCACTGCAGTTGCACACATCATTCAACAAAGAAAACACCCACACTTCTTCCTTCCAAAACAACTTAAATATTTTAGCTTTATACCAAACAGCTATTACTTGCAATGTATACTTTAACCACCCAGCTTCCTCATGGATGTAGTAAAACTTTTCCCCTGAAGTGCAGGATTGGGGGTGGGGGTAGGCATAGCACACACACAGCAACAGGCACCTGCATTTTGGGGACAATATGTTCTAGGATTGGTGAGCACTTAACACGTTTAACAAGTGGCAAGATTATATTTGCCTGCCCCCTCCCCCCCCCAAAAAAAGGAGGATTCAATTAAGCTTTAAAAATCATGTATGAAAAAAATATTTAGATGTCAGAGATTTATACAGCCAATAATTAAATTAGCCCTTCTTGCTTCAGCATCATGCTGGCTGATTAATCAGGGGAATAACAAGTCAAGAGAAAGGCATCTCACTGGTGCAGACAGAATCAGTCAGATTATATATTCGGCTCTGGAATCCATACTTTAAAAAGAAGACAAACCACAAAAACACAGAAGGAAAAAAATTCAAAATAAAATTCAGGGACTCAAAATGCCTCACAGAGAGCCATCCATTTAGTTATATTAAAAAAACAAAAAAAAAAAAAGACAACTGGGAGGTCAACTGTCATGTGTCAACACCTTCACAAAGTGAAAGCAAAGTATTAAAAAGCTCTAGCTAGCAGATAAAGGCATAACAGTGATATGGAGAAATAGTGTGAAATAGGGACAATGGACATCGATTGTGATTGTATATGTCTGCTCAAGGAATGTGGGTATGGTGACTGGTCATGGGTGTGGTGTCTGGTCACATAGGCACACAGCTTTGAGGAGACACCTGCCCTTCTTCCTCTGACAAAGGGGCTATTTATAAAAAGGATGAGAAAAGGATGAGAGACATTCCAATGTTTTCTAGAAGGAGGGAGTGCTAAGTCTCCTTGCTGGAGAAGATCAGATGGTCACAAGGACATGAATCACCTACAAACCTGCAAGACCACCACGTTCCAGGCAAAGGACTGATAAGCTAATTATCATACGAAGCGAGAGTAAGGGGGTTTAGGTAACGAATATGTATAGACGTTAATTGAATATTCATTTGTTCTATTGTATAAATGTGAGATGGTTCCTCACTTCGGGCATGCACGCTTGTGGAGGAGCGATCCCCCGTGCATCTGCACGCAATAAACATACCTACTTTATAACTTTCGAGTTATAGAGTCTAATTCCGTACGTCAGTTTGGCGAGCCAGGCAGGAGGATTTCTGCACGGCCGAGGGACCAGCTGCGGAGCGGACGCTCCTAGGCGCGCCCCGGGAGATTTCCTCGGAGGAGCCTCCTCTTCTCAGCTGTTCACCCGGGAGCAGAAGAGAAACCCCTGGATCCGCGGATAAAACGGTATGTTTAGAAACGGGGCGGCTGGTGAGACGCACGGAGACGTCCGGCGCGCAGCGTAGTCCCCAGGAGGAAAGGTACCTTGGGAGGGGGTTTGCTGACCAAGGGGTGGCCGCTAGCGATCTTGAGGGCAGATCGAGCAAACCCGAGGTTACTGCCAGATCCTAAAAGCCCGGAGGCCTCGTGACGGAAAGCGGGGGGCGGGACGGAATAAGGCGGAATCTCACAGGAACAAGAGGGACCTCACAGCAGAAGTAAAAGGGAAACTTTTGCGTAGGAAAAAAAGGAAAAAAAAAAAAGGGCGAAGCTAAAAACTTCCTTTAGGTTGTCTTAAGAATTGGGGAATTCCTAGAATGTAACAACTGAAATAGCGCTCTGTGTCTTGTTTGTTCTATGTTACATGTTCAAAACTTGGAGTTATGAAATGTATGTTGAAAAATAATATTCTGGTAATTCTAGGCAAATAGCGGAAAACTTAACACTCTGCTTAAGACCAGGAAAAATTTGGGTTTTTGTTTATTGTTTGGTTTTTGGCAATTGTTCATTGAAATGCATACTTTGTGAACTGTCAGTGTTCCTAAAAGTTGTACATAAGTGCACGGTACCGTATAACATACTGCTTGTGTGACTGAGGGCTGCCCGGAGAGTGTGAATGGTGTGATTGAGATGCGCATTTTGATTTTCCGTGTATAGCTTAATTATTTTGACTGAGTGTGAGTGCAAGAGTGCTTGAGACACGCGTTTGAGTGCAATATGAGTAAGGAGCTCTATCCGCGTTTCCGACCTTGGGTGGCTAAGGTGGCCGGAGAAAAACAAAATAATTAAAATTGCGAAATAGGAAATGGAAGGAGTAAGCCCTGTGAAAAATCGCCCTTGGGCTGTATATTAAAACATTGGAGGGATATCGTAGGACAGGGCGGTACCGAAAATAGAAGGAAATTGATTAAATATTGTAATCAGTGGTGGCCTTTGTATAAATTGGGGAGTGATGCGAAATGGCCTCAGGAGGGAGGAACGTTAGATTATAACACTCTCCTGCAATTAATGTTGTTTCTGAGGAGAGAGGGAAAATGGGACGAAGTATCATATTGTAAGAAACTATGGACTAGGGTATTGTTTATTAAGATTTATGTTAAGCCCAATGTAAAGATTAGGCAACAAAAGATAAGATAACCGCCAGGTGTCCAGGATGCCGCTTGTGAAAGATAAGATAACCGCCAGGTGTCCAGGATGCCGCTTGTGCATATGAATGAAGGGTCAACACCTCCACTACTTCATGAACAGGAAAGTAAAAAAAAGGTATAAAAAGGGACTGTTTGAACTGCTCAGGACGGCAGTTGGCGGAGCGCAGACTCCCCTGTCGTCCAGCGCTGGTTTTGCTCATATTCTACTTGCTATAATTAATAAAAAATTTAATTGGATTATGATCTATTGTGGTCTCAATTTATAACAATTCTGGTGCTGTGACTCGGATAAGGAACGGTGGTGGGCTTTGGTCCTCCGGGGAGGCGCCCCGCGACATTTCGCGGCCCCGCGACCAACAGCTTACTCCAACCTTACCGACGAACCTAAATTCTAGAATAATGAGCAAAGGAGAAACCGGTAAAATCCCATAAAAATTCTGTGCACGGGAGTCCGGACGAAGACGCAGGACGCGTAAGTATATTGCGAATTTGTTCGCGGGTTTGCCGTTCGGGCGGGATTGGGTTTCCTGGAATATAACGAGTGAGTGTATGTTTGTGGATATTCCAGAAGATGGGGGCGAAGGGCAGCAAGCCTTCGACTCCCATGGGAAGGGTACCCATTGTACCTAAGAATACCCCTCTGGCATATATCTTAGACAATTGGAGATATTTCCCTGGAACTCTAGGGAAAGATAAGCAGAAGATGATAGAATATTGTACTAAGATATGGGGAGGGAAGAAAATTTCTAAAAATGTCTTTTGGCCAGTCTATGGGTCAGAAGAAGATTGGGTAAGACAGCAATTAAACCTCTGGGTTAATAATAAAAAACCCCTTAACCCGGAGGAGACTCAATATGCGGAAGTGTGGCTAGAAAGACCGGGAGCTAGACTTTACCCACCGAATGAAATAAAAACTAAACAAAAGAAAAAGCAGGAAGAGTTGGACGAAACCCTTCTAACCCCCCCTCCTTACATTCCTCCTCCTGCTCCCGCAGAGGTCCCCAGAGCGCCCACTCCCCCACCAGAGTCGGAACAAGGGTCTCCCCCTCTTCCTAGACGCATAACTAGAAGTCAGAAAGGGGCAGCTCAGATGTACCCCCTAAGGGAAATACCCATGGGGGGACCTCAACCTGTGATCGGATATATTTCCGTACCCCTAAACTCGGCTGACCTACGAGATTTTAAAAGAATTGAGATGGGAAACTTAATTGAGGACCCACTCGGAGTGGCAGAAAGATTAAATCAATTTTTTTGGACCAAACCTTTATACTTGGGATGAGATGTAATCTATCCTTGGTCAATTATTTACTACCGAGGAAAGAGATATGATGACGAGCAGGAATGAGACTGTGGGATGCTCAGCATGCCTAGGAACCCCAAGCAGATATTAAATGGCCACTCCAAAGACCTAATTGGGATAATCAGGATCCAGTGCATAGAACTCATATGCAGGACCTGAGAACTATAGTAATTCAGGGGATTAGGGAAGCAGTACCCCGTGGCCAGAATATCAATAAAGCATTTAATGAAATGCAAAAGAAAGATGAAAGCCCTACTGAGTGGCTGGAACGACTGAGGAAAGCCCTTCAGCTGTACTCTGGGGTAAATCCAGACGACCCTTTAGGGTAAGCGCTCCTCAAAACTCAGTTTGTGGCAAATAGGAGAGTCAGGGGCTCTATATCTTAGGGGACCGGAGTCATCATGAGCCCTTGATAAAATTAAAAATAGGTCCCCATAAACAAGAGTTCACCTTTTTAGTAGACACTGGGGCTGAAAAATCAACTATTAAGCAAATACCTGAGGGATGTAAAGTTTCCCCTGAAAAAGTACAAGTAATTGGGGCAAAAGGAGAACCCTTTAAAGTAAGCAAAATCAAAAATGTGGTATTCGAAACTGAAAATAAATTTGGAATGGGTGAACTCTTGCTCGTCCCTGAAGCAGAATTTAATCTGTTAGGACGAGATTTAATTGTTGAATTGCAATTAGAAATTAAAATAAAAAATCAAGAGCTAACAGTGATATGGAGAAATAGTGTGAAATGGCGACAATGGACATCGATTGTGATTGTATATGTCTGCTCAAGGAATGTGGGTATGGTGACTGGTCATGGGTGCGATGTCTGGTCACATAGGCACACAGCTCTGAGGAGACAACTACAGTTTTGAGGAGACGCCTGCCCCTCTTTCTCCAACAAAGGGGCTATTTAAAAGAGAATGAGAAAAGGATGAGAGATATTCCAATGCTATCTAGAGGGAGGGAGTGCTAAGTCTCCTTGCTGGAGAAGATCGGATGGTCACAAGGACATGAATCACCTACAAACCTGCAAGACCACCACATTCCAGGCAAAGGACTGATAAGCTAATTAACATACAAAAAAAAGAGGAAGCTAAAAACTTCCTTTAGGTTGTTTTAAGAATTGGGGAGTTCCTGGAATGTAACAACTGAAATAGCGCTCTGTGTCTTGTTTGTTCTATGTGTTGTCTTGTTATATGTTCAAAACTCGGAGTTATGAAATGTATGTTGAAAAATATTAACATTCTGGTAATTCGTGGCAAATAGCGGAAAACTTAACACTCTGCTTAAGACCAGGAAAAATTGGTTTTTGTTTATTGTTTGGTTTTTGACAATTGTTCATTGAAATGCATACTTTGTGAACTGTTAGTGTTCCTAAGAGTTTGTACATAAGTGCACGGTACCGTATAACATACTGCTTGTGTGACTGCGGGCTGCCCGGAGAGTGTGAATGGTGTGATTGAGATGCGCATTTTGATTTTCCGTGTATAGCTTAATTATTTTGACTGAGTGTGAGTGCAAGAGTGCTTGAGACAGGCGTTTGAGTGCAAAACGAGTAAGAAGCTCTATCCGCGTTTCTGACCTTGGGTGGCTAAGGCGGCCGGAAAAAAAAAAAAAAAAAGCCAAAAAACAAAAAACCCAAAGTAATTCAAATTGCAAAATGGGAAATGGAAGGAGTAAGCCCTGTGAAAAATCGCCCTTGGGTTGTATATTAAAACATTGGAGTGATATTTTAGGACATGGTGGTACCGAAAATAGAAGGAAATTGGTTAAATATTGTAATCAGTGGTGGCCTTTGTATAAATTGGAGAGTGATGCGAAATGGCCTCAGGAGGGAGGAACGTTAGATTATAACACTCTCCTGCAATTAATGTTGTTTCTGAGGAGAGAGGGAAAATGGGACGAAGTATCATATGCAGACATGTTCTTTGTCCTCCAGGACAAACCCGAGTGGCAAAAGGACTGCGGCTTAGTACCCCCTCGGGATCCTATGGTACTAGCACTAGAAAGAGTGTGGGATTAACATCACCTGATCTTTGATTGTGGCTCTAGAAAAGGATAGGAAAAAACTGAGACCTAAACTAGAAAGGTATTCTTGTTGAAATTTTTGTGTTAAAAAGTTCAGGTTGCGGTTCCTTCTGTGGAGCAACCAGAATGAAACACGTTGTAAGATATAAAAACTTGTACTGATGTATGTAAAACCTGAGGCGTGTGTGTGTGTGTGTAAGTGTTGGGGTGAGTTTGTACAAACCCCCGTACCCCCTCGAAGGTGCGACTGAATCATGCTGGGATGCATGGCAGGATGTTTTCTGTTTGCCTGCGAAGGCCTGATATGTAAGAACACAGACTTAAAGCAACAAGTAGCAGATTTGCATTCAGGGTCAGAAAGAGTTAAAACAGAAGTGCTGCTGCAGAGGCAGGCTTGTGTAACCTGCAGAGCAGGAAGAGCATCTCCTGCCCCGAACCCTTCTGCTGGGGAGGAGGAGGGGGTTGCTGTTGCTGACGATTGAGCAGAAGGACCTGAATGTCACCCCAATTGCTGCAGCATTTGCAGTACAACAGGACCGGTAACGGCCCCTCTAGGGCAGGGAATGGGTATGAGGTGGAATTTCAGTGAATACAAAACCAACTTACTTGTTAAACTTCAGTAAAAAATAAATAAATAAATAAATTTGTTACAGTTGTGGGAGCTGCTGGCCACCAGGAAAACATCCTGAAACCTTTAAAGTACAAAGTAAAAAAAAAAAAAAACACAAAAAAAACAAAACAAATAAGAATGCCAAATTCACTAAAATCTTTCTTGGCATAAGATTTATTAGAACATCTAGACGTTTAAAGAAGGGAGAAATGAAATTAAAAGTTAAATACGATCAAGTAATTGAAATATTGAGCTTATCTTTAATTCAACAGAAAAGAGGAAAAGAGGACCTCCCTGAAGTAAAAGAAATTTTTAACCAGGTGTATCTGAAAATAAATTCCAGGAAAGGTGAAAAATGCTTTACCTGTTACAGCAAAAATGATAAGGGGGAGGCTTGCCCAGTTCACATAAAAACAATATCCCTTGGTCAGCAAGGCTGTGGGGATATTGGCAGAAAAAGTGAAGTGAAATAAAATACACTCTGTAGTAGTTCTACTAATGTAAATCTGTGTGTTTTGCCATGACAGTGACTTGTTATGGGATGTGCAGATGAAACCGCATTGACAATGAAGTACAAGGAATAAGGTTGGTCAGGTGCCTCCTACCATAGTCAAGGGCAAGACTGGGTTGGCCTCGGTGTTTGCCACCAAGAAGAATCTTGAGCTCCGCTGCTGGCTGCAACCCAGTAGGCGTTGAGCGGTGGGAACATATGCCATGCCAGACCTTGATGTGAGGCATGGCCCCCTCTGTTATAAGAGGGTCATCCAGGAAGGAAGAACATAAGGTGGCCCATAGAGGCACTGATTTGGAAATTGGAAACCGCCTGGCCGACCATGAGGCCAGACGAGTAACAGAGGAGGTAGGAAAGGAGGAATTATCCTTAATACCAGACGATAAAATCCAAACTGTAAGTACAGATCAAGAGCCAAACTATTCTAAAGAAAACTTAAAGGTAATTCAGGACATGAATTATAAAATAAAATTAAGTAAATGGACTTATTTAAGGGATGGTTGTATAGTGGTACCATCCAATTTAATATGGACCACAGCCCTATTATTAATAAGACGCATTGGGGAGCTGATACTTTATATAAAAGTCTAAATCAGAAATTGAAAGGGCAAAACTTGTATACTGTAATGAAACAGGTGACTCAGCAATGTGAAATGTGTTTACGCAATAATCCCAATACAGCAAATAAAATAAAACTAGGGAACATTAGCAGAGGGAATGTTCTAGGGCAACATTGGCAGATCGATTTCTCGGAACTTCCTTGAAAAGGGGGGTATCGATATTTGTTGGTACTAGCAGATACCTTTTCAGGTTGGCCAGAAGCCTTCCCGTGCAGAACTGCTAAAGCCCGGGAAGTGACCAAAATACTACTCCAAGAGATAATACCTAGGTTTGGAGTCCCAGCAGTAATGTCCTTGGATAGAGGACCACATTTTGTGTCCAGAATAGTGCAACAGATCAGCCACCATCTAGGAATAGATTGGCAATTACATACCCCATACCGACCACAATCAAGTGCCCAGGTGGAAAAGATGAATCATCTAATCAAACAACAGATTGTCAAGTTAGGCCAAGAAACAAATCTAACTTGGCCCCAGTCTTTGCCATTAGCTCTTACACGAATACGAACTAGACCAAGAGCAAAAGAGGGGCTTAGCCCATTTGAAATTTTATATGGACGACCCTATGGGGTACAAAAGGGGACGTCTTCACAGATTGGTGAAGAAACAATGACTTCCTATATGGTGGCACTAAACAAACAATTAACAAGAATTGAGAAGCATGTGATGGGAACACGCAGTAGGGGTCTGGATGGACCTGTTCACGATATACAACCAGGAGACTATGTATACGTTAAGTGTTTTGCAGATAAAACCCTGGAACCGCAGTGGACCGGACCTTTTCAAGTCCTACTCACCACCTACACTGCAATCAAGGTTGAGGGACAGAATTCTTGGATTCACCATACCCGGATTAAGAAAGCCCCTGCAACTTCGTGGAAAGTAACCCCAGATAAAAAAGAACTGAAACTCAAATTTACTCGGACAAATGGGAACAATGTGGGTGGCAATTAAAGCTGCAAAGTGGGAAGCCTATGTAAACAGGCAGAAAGCCCGAAGCAGCCGTTCTCCTGAAGAATTCCCTTGCTGCCGAGAAGATGGTATACCCCGTGGCTCGAAGCAACCGAGTCGACGGGCAAGGCAGAGGAGGAACAAACTGTGGAGAAAAGAACCAGAACAATGGGACACTAAAGCAACAATGGCCGAACTTCCCCAGGACTGGAGTAGTCCAGGACACCATGTCTGAACTCCGGAAAAGGTTAGATCAACGTAAGAAAGATCGTGAGGCGGGCAGGTCATGGTATGAAAACTGGTTTAATATCTCACCTTGGCTAACCACTTTGTTGTCTGCTTTAGCAGGACCACTTATTATGTTGATTCTGGGACTTATATTTGGGCCTTGTATATTACGCTACACTTTATTAGAGAACGGTTTGACATAGCTAAATTGCTTATTTTAACTACGAGGTCTAGGGCAAAATATAAGAGTGTATCTATTAATGAGGATGAAGATTGTTGTGAATGCGTTATGCCACGTGAGAACTATGCCTATTGTAATTGTGAGGTATTACCTTGTGAGTGTTATGATAAATGTTGGGATTGTGGAAAAAGGTTTGTTTGCAGTGCCGAGAATGAAAGCAGCATCTAATAAACAATAATAGGATAAAAAGAAAAAAAAAAAAAAAAAGGGGGGGGATTGTAAGAAACTATGGACTAGGGTATTGTTTATTAAGATTTATGTTAAGCCCAATGTAAAGATTAGGCAACAAAAGATAAGATAACCGCCAGGTGTCCAGGATGCGGCTTGTGAAAGATAAGATAACCGCCAGGTGTCCAGGATGGGGCTTGAGAAAGATAAGATAACCGCCAGGTGTCCAGGATGCCGCTTGTGCATATGAATGAAGGGTGAACACCTCCACTACTTCATGAACAGGAAAGTAAAAAAAAGGTATAAAAAGGGACTGTTTGAACTGCTCAGGACGGCAGTTGGCGGAGCGCAGACTCCCCTGTCGTCCAGCGCTGGTTTTGCTCATATTCTACTTGCTATAATTAATAAAAAATTTAATTGGATTATGATCTATTGTGGTCTCAATTTATAACAATATGCAGACATGTTCTTCGTCCTCCGTGACAAACCTGAGTGGCAAAAGGACTGTGGATTAGTACCCCCTCGGGATCCTATGGTACTAGCACTAGAAAGAGTGTGGGATTAACATCACCTGATCTTTGATTATGGCTCTAGAAAAGGATAGAAAAAAAACCTGAGACCTAAACGAGAAAGATGTTCTTGTTGAAATTTTTGTGTTAAAAAGCTCAGGTTGTGGCTCCTTCTGTGGAGCAACCAGAATGAAACACGTTGTAAGATAAAAACTTGTACTAATGTATGTAAAAGCTGAGGCTGGGGGATGGAGAATCAAAGACCTTGTGAAAGTGTTAAAGTATTGGGGTGAGTTTGTACAAAGCCCCGTACCCCCTCGAAGGTGCGACTGAATCATGCTGGGACGCATGGCAGGATGTTTGCTATTTGCCTGCGAAGGCCTGATATGTAATAACACAGACTTAAAGCAACAAGGAGCAGATTTGCATTCAGGGTAAGAAAGAGTTAAAACAGAAGTGCTGTAGCAGAGGCAGGCTTGTGTAACCTGCGGAGCAGGAAGAGCATCTCCTGCCCTGAACCCTTCTGCTGGGGAGGAGGAGGGGGTTGCTATTGCTGACAATTGAGCAGAAGGACCAGACAATGTCACCCCAATTGCTGCAGCATTTGCAGTACAACGGGACCGGTAACGGCCCCTCTAGGGCAGGGAATGGGTATGAGGTGGAATTTTAGTGAATACAAAATCAACTTATTTGTTAAACTTCAGTAAAAAAAAAAAAAAAAAGTTACAGTTGTGGGAGCTGCTGGCCACCAGGAAAACATCCTGAAACTTTTAAAGTACAAAGTAAAAAAACAAATAAGAATGCCAAATTCACCAAAATCTTTGTTGGGATGAGATTTATTAGAACATCTAGACATTTAAAGAAAGGGAGAAATGAAATTAAAGTTAAATATGATCAAGTAATTGAAATATTGAGCTTATCTTTAATTCAACAGAAAAGAGGAAAAGAGGACCTCCCTGAAGTAAAAGAAATTTTTAACCAGGTGTATCTGAAAATAAATTCCAGGAAAGGTGAAAAATGCTTTACCTGTTACAGTAAAAATGATAAGGGGGAGGCTTGCTCAGTTCAGATAAAAACAATATCCCTTGGTCAGCAAGGCTGTGGGGATATTGGCAGAAAAAGTGAAATAAAATACACACTGTAGTAGATCTACTAATGTAAATCTGTGTGTTTTGCCATGACAGTGACTTGTTATGGGATGTGCAGATGAAACTCTGCATTGACAACGAAGTACAAGGAATAAGGTTGGTCAGGTGCCTCCTACCATAGTCAAGGGCAAGACTGGGTTGGCCTCGGTGTTTGCCACCAAGAAGAATCTTGAGCTCCGCTGCTGGCTGCAACCCAGTAGGTGTTGAGCGGTGGGAACATATGCCATGCCAGACCTTGATGTGAGGAATGGCCCCCTCTGTTATAAGAGGGTCATCCAGGAAGGAAGAACATAAGGTGGCCCATAGAGGCACTGATTTGGAAATTGGAAACTGCCTGGCCGACCATGAGGCCAGACGAGTAACAGAGGAGGTAGGAAAGGAGGAATTATCCTTAATACCAGATGATAAAATCCAAACTGTAAGTACAGATCAGGAGCCAAACTATTCTAAAGAAAACTTAAAGGTAATTCAGGACATGAATGATAAAATAAAATTAAGTAAGTGGACTTACTTAAGGGATGGTCGTATAGTGGTACCATCCAATTTAATATGGACCACAGCCCTATTATTAATAAGACACATTGGGGAGCTAACACTTTATATAAAAGTCTAAATCAGAAATTGATAGGGTGAAACTTGTATACTGTAATAAAACAGGTGACTCAGCAATGTGAAATGTGTTTACGCAATAATCCCAATACAGCAAATAAAATAAAACTAGGGAACATTAGTAGAGGAAATTATCCAGGACAACATTGGCAGATCGATTTCTCGGAACTTCCTAGAAAAGGGGGGTATCGATATTTATTGGTACTAACAGATACCTTTTCAGGTTGGCCAGAAGCCTTCCCGTGCAGAACTGCTAAAGCCCGGGAAGTGACTAAAATACTACTCCAAGAGATAATACCTAGGTTTGGAGTCCCAGCAGTAATGTCCTTGGATAGAGGACCACATTTTGTGTCCAGAATAGTGCAACAGATCAGCCACCATCTAGGAATAGATTGGCAATTACATACCCCATACTGACCACAATTGAGTGCCCAGGTGGAAAAGATGAATCATCTAATCAAACAACAGATTGTCAAGTTAGGTCAAGAAACAAATTAACTTGGCCCCAGTCTTCGCCATTAGCTCTTACACGAATTCAAACTAGACCAAGAGCAAAAGAGGGGCTTAGCCCATTTGAAATTTTATATGGACGACCCTATGGGGTACAAAAGGGGACGTCTTCACAGATTGGTGAAGAAACAATGACTTCCTATATGGTGGCACTAAACAAACAATTAATAAGAATTGAGAAGCATGTGATGGGAACACGCAGTAGGGGTCTGGATGGACCTGTTCACGATATACAACCAGGAGACTATGTATACATTAAGTGTTTTGCAGATAAAACCCTGGAACCACAGTGGACCGGACCTTTTCAAGTCCTACTCACCACCTACACTGCAATCAAGGTTGAGGGACAGAATTCCTGGATTCACCATACCCGGATTAAGAAAGCCCCTGCAACTTCGTGGAAAGTAACCCCAGATAAAAAAGGACTGAAACTCAAATTTACTCGGACAAATGGGAACAATATGGGTGGCAAGTAAGTGAACCTGAGCGGTTGTAGATCCACCATATGGGAAGGGCACCACAACAAACAATATAGAACAAAAGGGTCTGGGACTGAGCCAGTGGCCAGTCTTGCCCAACTTGTTATCAGTAAGCCCCAACTCAAACAAAGATATTTTGATCAAAACAGATTTTCTATACATATATGAGGAACATTTAGATTCTTAAAATGATCAATAGTGGGTTTAAACCATTTGTGTTTATTTGTACCCTCTCTCTTGCCTACAACCAAGAGCCTGATAACTGGCCTTGGAATCATGCCCAGAAAAAACACACTGGAATAATGGGAAAGGTGGACTCAAAGACGAAACTAGCTATGGTGGTTTTTTCTGAAAATGAGGTGTACCAAAGGAATCAATGGGACCGGGAGGATGTACACAAAGTCGACCGAAGTAGGGTGTCAAACATATAATGAAAAGGATAACACCAAGATTTCGGGAGACACCCTGATTAATGTCAGAAAGGTAGATAAGGAATTTACCCTTCTAAATACAACCATGTGCTTTAATTCACGGGAATGTTGGCACAATTTTACCTTAACCGAGCCCATCTTTATAATATGCCTAGGAAAGGAATCCCCAAGAACAGCTCTGACTTATAAGATCAAAATAACAATCATGCTAACCACTGTTCCTACCACCACCACAGTTACAACAACCCCATTAACGCTTGATCTTAAATTAACTAAACCAGATCCAAAAATTTATACAATTGGACCATATGTAATCAGAAATACAGGTCAGTAACAAATGTTGTTTAACCCAGAATGGTCTCTTAAAAGAACAGAGTTGCAAATACAAGTCAATGTTTCTGATGCTAAGCCATCCTGTTCCCCCTTCTTACGAACCTCTTATGAGGGATGGACAACTTGGTTAAGAAAAAGGGGAAATATTTATCGAAACAGAATAGTGAGAGATGTAACTGGAATGTTGGGAACAGGACTCGGAGTATTAAATTCCATAGACTCAGAGGTGATAATGAATAAACTAGCCGCCACCACGGCCGATCTATCAAAACTACAACAACCACTAAAATCTTCATTATTAGCATTAGGGGCACACCAATGGTTGATATCGAAGGTACTCCCCAGGTGGGAACAAATAAACATGGAAGATCATCAACTCATCACTAAGGCGTTAGGTGGTTTACAGGACGACGTCGCCTTGGCTCTAAGTTGTATCCAAGCCCAAATGTGGATGCAATCAATAGCTGCATCCATAATAAGAGAAGGAGAGGAAGGCATATTTCCTACGGAAATTCAAAAGATGGTTTGGGACAGTGCTACGGAGGTAGAAAGAAAACTCCAGTCATGGTGGAATATGGTGAACTTTACCTACGACCCCAACACACACACCATCACAGCTTTTGTGTTAACCATACATAATGCAGTAATAATTACCATACACCCCATTGTAGCCCTTGGAATTAACCATAATGGGGTGCTCCTATACCCTTTTGAACATAGAACATGGGCCAGAAAGACAGGCGACAAGTGGCAAACAGTAGATTTAGAATCTTGCATTATGCGAGAGCAGCAGGGCTTCCTCTGTGAAAGCAATACCATAATAGCTCAGGATACTTGTTTAGATACAGATCAGAAAATATGTCATTTTGAGGCCCGACCAAATGCAAACTTGAAAACAGTAATTATATATGCAGGGAAGGGATGTGCGTGTTTGAGAACTAAGTGTAACACAATAACCATAGATGGGGAGGTAAAGGAGACTGCACAATATTCAAATTACTGTATCTGTAATTTTACATCTAACTTTACCCTATCACAGATGATAATTCCTACCCCCATAGGGTATAAGTAATATAAAAGAACTATTAAAACATGCAGTTTTACAACGAATACTGGAAGAAACCAAAGGAAAGGGACACAAAACTCTTCTTATGATCCATCATGATGTAGAGGGGATCAAGAAAGTTTTAAAAAAGGTAGAACAGGATGGAAACCATAATTGGTGGGATACTCTCTTTGGCTGGTCACCTTCTGCAACAGGAATTCTTAACACTATGGTACACCCCACTGTGATCTTATTGATCAGTTTAGGAATTTCCTTAATACTAACCATTATGTTATATTTGTGGGTTTGGAGAATGTTTAAAAGGGTAACACTTATGTATGATGCTTTATATCATTCGGGAAGACTGCTTAAGTAAGAGAATTTACTTAGTTTAATAGAAAAGGGGGGATTGATATGGAGAAATAGTGTGAAATGGGGACAATGGACATCGATTGTGATTGTATATGTCTGCTCAAGGAATGTGGGTATGGTGACTGGTCATGGGTGCGGTGTCTGGTCACATAGCCACACAGCTTTGAGGAGACGCCTGCCCTTCTTCCTTTAACAAAGGGGCTATTTATAAAAGAATGAGAAAAGGATGAGAGATATTCCAATGCTATCTAGAGGGAGGGAGTGCTAAGTCTCCTTGCTGGAGAAGATCAGATGGTCACAAGGACATGAATCACCTATAAACCTGCAAGACCACCATGTTCCAGGCAAAGGACTGATAAGCTAATTAACGTACGAAGCAGGGTTTAGGTAACGAATATGTATAGGCGTTAATTGAATATTCATTTGTTTTATTGTATAAATGTGAGATGGTTCGTCACTTCGGGCATGCACGCTTGTGGAGGAGCGATCCCCCGTGCATCTGCGTGCAATAAACATACCTACTTTATAACTTGCGAGTTATAGAGTCTAATTCCGCATGTCAACAGGAATTAGGGTTTTGAATCAGATGCTGTCCTGGTTTCAGCTGGGATAGAGTTAATTTTCTTCTTAGTAGCTGGTGCAGTGCTGTGCTTTGGATTTGGTGTGAGAACAATGTTATAGGACACCGATGTTTCTGGTTGTTGCTAGATAATTTTTATATTAAGTCAAGGACTTCAATTTCTCAGGCCTTGCCAGTGAGAGGACTGGAGGGGCATGGGAAATTGGGAGGGGACACAGCCAGGACAGCTGACCCAAACTAGCCAAAAGGATGTTTCACACCATAGGACATCATGCTCAGCATATAAAGATGGGGGAAGAAGGAGGAAGGGGAGGCCATTTGGCATTATAACATTTGTCTTCCTGAGTAACCATTACATCTGATGGAGCCCTGCTTTCCTGGGGATGGCTCAATACCTGCCTGCCCATGGGAAGTAGTGAATGAGTTCCTTGTTTTGCTTTACCTATTAAACTGTCTCTATCTCAATCCACGAGTTTTCTAACTTTTACTCTTCTGATTCTCTTCCCCATGTCCTTTTTTAGAGGGAGTGAGTGAGCAGCTGTGTAGTGCTTAGTTTCTGGCTGGGGTTAAACCATGACAGATGCCAATTTGCATTAGAAAATAGGGATATGTTTTCAGCAGTTAACATTTTTAACCATTGGAACAAGCAAACAAAAAACCCTTAGATCCTGCATCCTCAGAATCCTCAAATCAAAACCAGATTCCTTGCATCTAGGACAGTTCATGATTTAGTCAGAAGCAGTTATGTTCAATGCAAGAGCAACTGTGCTGAAGTTAATGGTTTGATAAACAGGCAGACAAAAGTCTCAGTCCATTCTGGCCCTAAACTCAGAGAATATAATCCTGACTTCAAATAATCTCTATGCCTTAACATTTTGTGGGTAAAGCCATTCCAAACGAACAAATATGCCATAAGATTTTGAAGTTTCCATTCCACAAGTCAAGCCTACAGATAACTACTGTTAAGTACAACAAATAAACTCGGTGTAATAAAAGTTATATGCTACAAAAAAATTCTCCTAATAAGTTAAAGAGCACTGTACTGCCAAAATTATTCCAAGTAATCAATTGGCTCACAGCTTCCATCAGTCTGTATATTTAAACTAGCAAATGGCTCCCACTCACCACAAAATGCTATTTACACATAATACACTAAGTAACAAACATTTGTAGTTAGCCAGTTGGCTCATACTTTTAACCTTGTTCTTTCAGGTGCCAAACTGGAGGTGGAGAGGGATTGTATAAGGACAACACCTTACCAAAAAAATCCACCAAAAAAACAAACCACCCACCAGAAAGAGTAACCCTGGTCATTGTAGTGTTTGCAGGCTGCAGGATTTTTGGTTGGTGGGGTTTTGTTGGTTTGTTGTTTTTTTGGTTTGTTTTTTTTTTTTTTTATGGTGGGGTTTTATTACAAAAACAAATAGGAACCATTTATACTTTTAAATTAATATTTGCATGCACACAATATGAGAAGATAGCCAAGTTAATAGGGCTAGTGTCTTTAAATCAAAATCTCAGTCATAAGATTCTTAGTGTATCCAGCAACATTATAATAGATAAACAATCCACTGAAGACAGAATATCATACACTTGCCTCATTATACATGTAGTGGTTTTGGCTGGGATAGTTAGTTATTTTTCTTCATAGTAGCTTGTATGGGGCTATGTTTTGGATTTGTGATGAAAATACTGTTGATAACACAGGAATGTTTTAGTTATTGCTGAGCAGTGCTTACAGAGTCAAGGCCTTTTCTGCTCCTCACCCCACCCCACCCGCAAGTAGGCTGGGGGTGCACAAGAGGTTGGGAGGGGGCACAGCTGGGAGAGCTGACCCCAACTGACCAAAGGGATATTCCATACCATATGATGTCATGCTGAGCAATAAGACTAGGGGGGAGGTTGGCAGGGGGGCTGCTGCTCAGGTACTGGCTGGACATCAGTTGGTGAAAACAATTGCTCACTATTTGCATCACTTGCTTTTCTTGGGTTTTATTTTCCTCTGTCTCTTTCTTCTCCTCTTTTCCTTACAATTTATTATTATTTCTTTTTAATTATTAAGCTGTCCTTAACACACAAGTTTCTCTACTTTTACCCTTCCAATTCTCCCCCAGCCCACCAGCAGAGGGGGAGTGAATGAGCAGCTATGTGGTGCTTAGTTGCCAGCTAGGGTTAAACCACAGCAATACATAAGGGTGGGAAAAAATATTAATTTTTGAGTTCAATTTATGAACTAAATAATCGTTCACAAGTCAGTAGTTAAATCTTTATTACAATAATTTGAAAAAAATTGCTCTTAAACACCTACTGCACAAGCACACATTCCCCAACATACTATGCTATTCACAAAGCAAATACACCCTCGATTTCACCTAATAATGGTAGTTACTGCCACTAAAATAAGCATTTTTACATATTGTCAGTGTTAATGTTAGCGTTAGCCACAAGGTTAAAACGTAAAATAGTTAATAGTGGGAGGGAACTAACTTGTGCTAAAACTAACAGAGCCTGGTTTCCTTTGCATTTGTGCCTTTGCTGTCCTTGATCATAGTAACACAGACATACCCACCATCGATACCTCCAGTTCTCACCCAAATCTCCTCAACACTTTCCCCAGCTGACTCCACATTGCCTAACTATAAGCTGGGTAAGAGGCAGTCATTGCTACATCACTGGTTGCCAAAAGCTAACCAGAACAGGTAAGTCTTGAGCTCACCACTCTCCCACACGCTTATTTAGGTCCCTTCTCTACCTTTATTCACCCCTTTTTTATTATTATTAAAGAAAACACATAAGAATTCCATTTTTTTTAATCTGTCTGCTTTCATCTTCCTAATAATTTTATTCAAAGACAGATTTTTAAGTTTACCCTTGAGACAGGACTCCAATACTTGTACCAAGTAACAGATTCTGGAATTGGGCAGTGTCTTTCTAGCTGTTGATTTATTTCATACATTCTGACATTCCTAAATCAGTTTTCTCTGGCCTCCCTTCAAACCTGATACAGTACTTATCAGAACACAAAGGGGTAGTTTGAACTGTTTGTTACTCAAGCCTTTTTACTAGTGATATCAAAAGGGAAACCGTTTAAACCACAGGACATTTAAGAATATAAACATTCTGAAATCCATTGTATCACCAAATACTGATGATAAAGGCTTCTATTTAGTATCTCTGTCTCAAACTACATACCAGTCAGACCACTCTCCCAATATAAAAGAATGAAGAGTTATATATACACATATAAAAACCCCAGGAATATTTTACCAACCACATTCTTGCAAGTTCTCATTACATTTGCAGTGTTTTTCAAAATGTACATCCACTTTACAGATCATATCT
The DNA here is from genome assembly GCF_023638135.1 of Falco biarmicus. Lineage (NCBI taxonomy): Eukaryota > Metazoa > Chordata > Aves > Falconiformes > Falconidae > Falco > Falco biarmicus. Next base: position 23,078,059 of record NC_079310.1, on the reverse strand, counting down.
AGCTTAAAGTTTCCATGCAAGTATTTAACATATTCCTGAAGTAGCTTTCTGGAGAGTCCAACATTTTTGTCTAATATTGCTTTAGTCCAGAAGGATCATTATGCACATGATATTTCAAAGTTAGAATCAATGTTGTGCTTAAATAGCTTTTTTTTTTTTTTTTAATTTTAACCTTCTCATCCACAACTTTAATTCTAGGAAACACAGGTAGACAATTATGTAGGAGTCCTGAAAAATACCAAAACAAAACACTTCTAAAGGAACATTCTAGAGCACACATGGGTAATCAAACAGAATTTTTAGATCTAGGTTTCTCAGTCACCCATATTTCACATTCAGGAGAAAAAAAATTACTAAACTGATCTGAGACTACACTTATGCAGAATTATGGAGTATACAACATTTCCCAAAACAAAACCATAATGTGAACTAGCAAAAAGCATCCAAGTATTACACAACCATAGTGTTAAAGTATTAAGTCTCCTGCAGTTTCTTCATAGGATATTCTAAAGCAAAATCATTTACTTTTCAACAAGAGACCGACTGCCATGTTATTCCATAGCACCACAACTCACTGAAAAATGCAACATTTGTAGAAAATAAACAGAACTTGGTTGTAGAGGACTACACTGTTCGACTAATACTGGGGGGTGGGCAATGCAAACCACAAATCTACCAGTGCTACTTCAATGCCTACTTCTCACAGGACCCGAAAACCTAAGCCATCCACAGCAGCAAAACCGCGCATCTGTATAATTGAGGTCATTTAGCAAGGAATAGCCTACTCCATTCTGACTAGAGACAGATTTCCTCCCCCTCCCAACAGTAGGGGTTTAATGAATGCAAAACCATTGGTAGGGGTGGAGGAAGCTTTCTGTAAGCGACTCAGTTTTAATCCAAACACCACCACCACCACCACCACCTCTACACAAACGTTCCTTATCACCCTGCTAAGCTACACACCTAAGCCAACCCACAGTAACGCGAGGTCTCCATGCAAACCTGAGGACGAAAGTCTGTTGGCAGGATGCAGGGGCACATTAACCAGGAAACCGGAAAGAAAGAAGCATTGCCACTCCTCCAGAAGCCAGGAAGCTTAATAGTTGGAATAAGAAAGGGAGGGGTGAAAACAGAAGGGAGGAAAAAAAGGTGGGAGGAGAATAAGTTTGTGGGCTTTTTTTAAAGGAAAAGATACCTTTCCCCTTGGTGGGCAAAAGCTACCCTTAAGCACGAAAAAGGAAGGGGGTTTAAGGAGAAAAAAAAAAAAGAAAAAAACCCACAAAAAAAACCCCACTATCTATTAAAATACCATCGAACCCACAGAGACAATAACGTGCATTTTCTGCATCACAAAAAGTTCAAGCACAGCCTGCCGACACCCGACCCGCTGTCGCTCCTGTCGTCCCTCCCACCCCAGCACCGGAGGGCGGCAGACTGACCTGTCAAACAAACGGCAACGACAGCAACAGAAAATGAGCAACTAAGAGAAGGAGGAGGAGCAAAAATCTTTTCTCTTCAGGGGATTGATTCCCGTCCCCTTTTCCTTCCAGTTCCCCTTTTATTTTTTCCCTACCCTCACAAAAAAAAAAAAAAAAAAAGAAAGAAAATACTTCCCGTCTTTCCTCCTCCCCCCCCCCAATATTCCGACTCAGAGTTTAAAACAAAGAGACGGAAATAGCCGAGTGCGGACCGAATGAAACCGAGTGAGCATGTCATGCATATAGCGCATGCGCACTGTGTGCACGCATACGCTCAGATCTATATCCTTGCCTCTGTCGAGATATGGGATTGGATTTGCGTTATCCATTCCTTTTATCCCATTCTGTTATGCGTGTGCTGAAAGGGGAGCAATGTCTTTCCGGTTTCCTCCTAAGCTTGGGGTGGAAGATACCTCTCTGCTGTACTGTTTCTCCCTAGGGTGGCCCCTGTGGGATTCCCAGCCCGGTATTGCTCCTTCATTCATGCACAATTTTTTCAGGTAGCATCCTTGTATGCTATCTTTTTGTCAAGATGGGAGTGATTGGGTGAGGGGTGAACTTACCCAGAAATAGCCTTTCTGCAATGCATGCTTTTCCCCTGCCCCATTTAGCCTTGACACACAGGCACTCCTGACGCTGCTTCCCCAAAACTTGTACCTTCCTCACATGCAAAGACAAGCACCCCAGAATAATCCTCCCCAAACCTGCATATTTCCACATACAGGGACACTCATCACTGTCAAACAGATAGACTCATCACTGATAAACAGGGACAGACATTTTCTGCATGACCCTTCTAATGTCTCCCTAACATATTGGGAAGACAAACACTCTTGCAACATACAAGGAAAGATCTTACTGCCACAGGCCACCAACTCCCTTATTTACACAGGAATGAACCCACGAACAGCTTTTCTCCACCAACAAACTCCACACACAGGACTTAACCCTAGTACTCTATTCACAGCACAAAAAAGCACCAAAACAAGCTCCCAACATTAAAGTCATACATGCAAACCACCAACTTCTGTACTAGATTCTCTAGGACCCAAATACTCCCCCATCCACATATGCAGATTTCAGAAACAGCTCACATCCTCTCCAAGACATGCTCACTTTCAAGAGTCCAGAAAATGGATGTCCAATTATGAACAGTATCAACATTCCCCAGACTGTAAAAATGAGTTTAATTTTTCAAAATAAGATTAATTAACAAACCTTACATTCTGGACAATTTGTAGGCTTTCAGATTTCAGTGTTTAAAGCCATATCATACTCCAGAGTTTTCTCCAGAAGCATATAGGTGGGTTGTTTTTTTAATATCCTCCCCCAAATAATCACATAATTCTGTAAGTTGCAGCTTTAAGACATCCACTAGTTACAATTAAACTTACACAGGAGCTAGGAATGCTGGTGACAAGTTATTTGTAATTTTTCATTAGTTTCCATAAGTCAAATACTTCAACTGAAAGACAAAGCATGAGGACAAATTTGCAAAGCAGGAACTGAGGTTGAGCTCACACCACATAGCTGAACACTAAGATTACTCAGAAAGTAACCTTTTGTCGTGGTTTAACCCTGGCCAGCAACCAAGCACCACACAGCCACTTGCTCACTCGCCCCCACCCAGAGTGATGGGAAGGAAGATCGAAAAGGAATGTAAAACTCAAGGGTTGAAATAAGAACAATTTAATAGGTAAAGTAAAAGCCGCACATGCAAGCAAAGCAAAGCAAGGTATTCATTCACCACTTCCCATGGGCAGCAGGTGTTCAGCCATCCCCAGGAAAGCAGGGCTCCATCACACGTAACAGTTACTTGGGAAGACAAACGCCATTATGCCAAATGTCCCCCCCTTCCTTCTTCTTCCCCCAGTTTATATACTCAGCATGACGTCATATGGTATGGAATATCCCTTTGGCTAGCTTGGGTCACTGTCACGATGGAGGGAAGACACAGTCACTCAATATGAGTGAGCAGCAGACTTCGTTTATTGTACCTTACAGTCACCTTTTATGCCTTCTTATAATTAGCTCATACATATTACAAAAGTTAAGCTCATTATTGGTTAGTTGCCTAAATACCAAGCCCGCCCCTGGTTTCTCTTCTGTAGTTATCTGTTCCCACCTGCAACATTCTTTTCCCACCAAAATCTTCCTGTTATTAGTAACAAGGACAGCCAAAGACAGTGTATTTTGCTTTACTTCAGATAAGCTGAGAGCGATGTGCATTTTTGTCCAGCCAGCTGGACTATGTCTATGTGACCTTTTTCAGCTAGCCAGTTATCCACACATAATCATAATATTTTTTGTAAATCATTAACATACTCTCCTCCTATATCCGATTCTGCGCAGTAGAGCTTAGAAAGGTCTAGGAATGGGTCTGGGGTACGATTTGGGTAGGTGGTATATGAGTCGGTGGTCGCGATCTCCCCCTGCCGGAATTACCTTTTACTAAAGTTCACGGTTTCTTGGCAGGTAACTACAAGCTGTTCCAGTCGACTCTCCCCGGTTTCCATTAATCTTATATTCTGACATTTCAATGCACCTTCTACATACAGAAGACTGGTCAAATACAAAGAAACCTTTCAAACCCTAAAGTTATTACCTAAATTTTAGCAATGGTTCTAGCCCATTCTTCTGGCCTTGGTACGGGATGTACAGAAGATCTCATAGTAGCTTTTACTGTGCAACTATAAGTTTCATTAAAATATTTCTTATCCTTCTATATTTCAATTTTATAAAATAATTTTATAAAATCAAATAATCAAATAAAATCAATCAATCTTAACTTATTAGCAAATCTATAACACCTGGCAGGGTGGGTAAGAGAATTGGAAAGGAATGTAAAACTCAAGGTTTGAGATAAGAACAATTTAATAATTTAAACAGAATAAAAAGGTAAGAACAACAATAATAACAATAGTAACAATAATAATAGCAGTTATAATGGAAAGGTGGGGAAAAGCATGAAATCCAAAGGAAAAGGGAGAAAGGAAAACAAGTGATGCACAGTACAACTGCTCACCACCCGCTGACCAATGCTCAGCCAGTCCCTGAGCACCGATTACCCCAGCTAACCCTCCAAGTTTATATACCAAGCATGACATCCCGTGGTATGGAATACCTCTTTGGCTGGTTCAGGTCAGCTGTCCTGGCTGTGTCCCCTCCCACTCTCTTGTGCCCCTCCAGCCCTCTGGCTGGCAAGGCCCAAGAAATGTAAAAGTCCTTGACTTAGTATAAACATTACCCAGCAACAACTACAAACATCAGTGTGGTTATCAACACTGTTCTCACATCATAGCCAAAACACAGCACTGCACTGGCTACTAAGAAAAAAATTAACTCCATCCCCACGAAAACCATGACAGTCCCTGACATTTTTCAGGTGGGATCTCAATTTCTGCTTTATTTGGTCGTTGCCATACTGCTGTTGCTGCTTCCCCTGCCCCTTCAGAGGAATCTCCTCCGATTAGAATATCATCTATATTTTCGTACAGTTTCACATTCTGAGGAAGTGAGACTGTAAAATTCAGCAAACACAGTTTGAGCAATTGTGGGTGAGTGTTTATACCCTTGTGGGAGCCTGTTAAAGGTGTATTGTATACCTTCCCAAGTAAAGGCAAATTTCTTGTTATCCTTCTCGTGTTTACACTACTAAAGCATTCTCTTAACACTACTAAAGCATCAGCATAATTGTTAGTAGTTTCTTCCCTCTCTTCTTAATTACTCCCAAAAAACCCAACTAAGTTTTCAAGATTTCTTCTTCCTGAGTTTCACAGTCTGGCTGTAACTGAGGAACCTGTGTCAAGGAATCATATAATAATTTAGATCAGAAGAGACCTCTGGAGGTCATCTGGTCCAACCCCCTGTTCAAAGCAAGGCTGATTTCAAGGTTAGGGCAGTTTACTCAAGGCTGTGACCAGTTGATTTCTGAGTATATAACCTCTCTGTGCAATCTGTTCCAATGTTTGACTACCGTCTTAGCAGGTCTGTTGGACTTGCTTCAGTGTGTCAACATCATTTTGTAATGGGGAACCCAAAATTGGACACAGTACTCCAGGTGCAGTCTCACAAGTGCCAGATGGACTGCAAGAATCATTTCTGTGGACTGGACATCTACATTCTTGCTAATACAGTCCAGTATATAGATTGTTTCAAAGAACGTCTTCAGAATTTCTTAGTGATTAAGTATTCTTTATTGTCGGCGCCGGGTGTACGGGGGATCCTTCCACCAATCGTACACACCCAGAGGGGCAGATTATCTTATATTTATATAATGAAACAATGAATATTCCATTAACGCCTATACATATTCATCACCTGAACCCGCCTACCCTCGCTTCGTATGCTAATTAGCTTATCAGTCTTTCACGCTTGCGCAGATTCTTCCAAAAATTGTGGGCCGGGGTCTTTAGAATGTGGGCAGTGGTCTATGGGAGGAAGGCCGTAGGTCTTCCTCATGGTGTACTTTTCACCTTAGTTCTCAAAAGTGATGAGTTGGCAGACTTGTAGAAATCTTTCCCAGGGTTTTTACAGTACTCCTTGTAATTTTACTCAAGGCCATCCTGCTGTCCCGTTATCTCCTTGGTAGGGCAGCTTGCTTTGCAGATAAGGAGGACAGCTCCCCTTTCAGAGATTTGCAACTTTCTTGCCAGAACAGTCTATATGATCTTTCAAACATTTTAACCCCTTTGTCGCTATACAATTACAAGCTTATTTATGCATTAAAATGAATATTGGTTTATGAATACAAACTTGACCATATTATTTAGAGCTTATTCACATCAGTTGACTGCCTTTGTCATGAGGGCACATGTTGCTGTTGAGACGGACACAATACACAAAGGATTGTGCACAAAAGCCAAAAGGTCAAAGGCCCCCATTTATTGTTCTAACAAGCCTTTTTATATATTTCTTAAGAACAGGTGCCTATACATGATTGGTTCACTCACAGACCACCAGTTCATGATTGGATGACCTTTTCTTTGCTACATCTTTGATACACTTCTACTTGTGCATCTGGCAGTTCCTTATCTTGTTGGCTCAGCTTTTCTCAGGAGTTTCCCAGGCTCTTCAAGGATACACAGGTATCTGTTCAAGGCTAATGTTAAGCTCGCATTCCAATCCCTCGGACCAGCTCAGGCACGCTGCTCGCTTCTGGTCTACCTGTCATCCACTGTGGATAACTGGCTAGCTGAAAAGGGTCACATAGCCATAGTCCAGCTGGCTGAACAAAAATGCACATCGCTCTCAGCTTATCTGAAGTAAAGCAAAATACACTGTCTTTGGCTGTCCTTGTTACACAGTAACAGGAAGATCGCGGTGGGAAAAGAATGTTGCAGGTGGGAACAGATAACTACAGAAGAGAAACTAGGGGCGGGCTTGGTATTTAGGCAACTAACCAATAATGAGCTTAACTTTTGTAATATGTATGAGCTAATTGTAACAAGGCATAAAAGGTGACTGTAAGGGACAATAAACGAAGTCTGCTGATCACTCATATTGAGCGACTGTGTCTTCCCTCCGTCACGACAAATGGCGCCCGAACAGGGACCCTAGAGAGGGCTGAACCTGCGAGCCACGGTTCGACGGAGATTCGGGTACCGGTCCTGAAAGCAGCGCAGGAGGCGGAAGGGCACAGTCCCCGCGCCCGGGAGCACCTACAGAGGGTCCCGCCGGCCACGCGTCCCCGAAGTCTCGCAAAGGCTGCAACAGCGCTGACGAAGGTATGGAGAGACAAGCGACGTACGATTCGCTCATATGCTTTTTAGAAAAGCGGAGCGTTCGGGACATAGATTGTAAAAAGGAATTACCCGGGTTATTAGCGTATGGGATAGCATCCGGGTCCCCCGCGGCAGCGGCGAGCGGCGGCGCGCAGCCCGGCAGGCCCCTTCCCGGCCGCGGTTTCTCTCCAAGGCGGCACCCCCCCACACCCCCCCCCTCCGATCGGCGCCATGGCGATGCAAGCGGCCAAGCGAGCTGACATCCGGCTGCCCCCAGAGGTCAATCGGATCCTTTATATTCGGAACCTGCCGTATAAAATCACAGCGGAGGAAATGTAGGATATGTTTGGGAAATACGGACCTATTCGACAAATCAGAGTTGGAAACACTCCTGAAACAAGAGGAACAGCTTAAGCTTCTCACGGAAAAATACGGACTTGATTACAAACACACAAAAAAAAAAAAAAAAAAAAAAAAAAAAGTGCTTCAGATGTCCCCTACAAGAAATGGGTTTCTGCCTTGAACTAGCAAACATCTCTGTGCTTAAAGAGAAGCCTTTTTGCCTTGATGGAGATAATTTATTCTGTATTCTGTATTTATGCTGTATTCTGAATGTGGAAATTGGTTGGGACTAGGAGGCTGGCTTAAAGGCATTTTGCAAACGGGATTATTTTTTTTGATCATTATTGTAATAGTTTTAGTAGTGCTTAGCTGTGTATTTTCCTGTGTTAAAACGCTGTTATTGAAAATGGTCAACCAAGCCTATGTCGCCCAAAATAAAAACGGGGGAATTGTGGATAACTGGCTAGCTGAAAAGGGTCACATAGACATAGTCCAGCTGGCTGGACAAAAATGCACATCGCTCTCAGCTTATGTGAAGTAAAGCAAAATACACTGTCTTTGGCTGTCCTTGTTACTAATAACAGGAAGATCGCGGTGGGAAAAGAATGTTGCAGGTGGGAACAGATAACTACAGAAGAGAAACTAGGGGCGGGCTTGGTATTTAGGCAACTAACCAATAATGAGCTTAACTTTTGTAATATGTATGAGCTAATTATAAGAAGGCATAAAAGGTGACTGTAAGGTACAATAAACGAAGTCTGCTGATCACTCATTGAGTGACTGTGTCTTCCCTCCGTCGCGACACATCTATACTTTCATCTAACTGTATGGCTGTATTTGGTTTATGTGGCAAGACTTTAATGAGGGGGGGGAGGGGAGGCAGCTTCAGGGATGGCCTCTGTGAGAAGCGACCAGGGGCTGCACCCATATAGGACAGAGCCAGTTGCAGCCAGCTCCACAATGGACCCATCTCTGACCAAAAGTCAGCAAATCAAAGCTGGTGGCACCTTTATAAAAATAGATTTAAGAAAGGGTAAAAAAATTCTGCACAGCAGCTATGAGAAAGGAGTGAGGAAAAAAGTGTGAGAAAAACTTGCACACACCAGGGTCCGTGAAGGAGGAGAACGTGTTTCAGGCAAGGGAGCAGAGATTCCCCTGCAGCCCATAGTGAAGACCATGGTGACACAGGTTATCCCCCTGCAGCTCATGGAGGACCCCACACCAGAGCAAATGGATGTGCCCTGAAGGAAGCCAACACAATAGCAGGTTCTCCTGGCAGGAACTTCAGCACATAGATAGGAGCTCACACTGGAGCAGTCTGTACCTGATGGACTGTAGCCCATGGAGAGGACTCACACTGGAGCAGCTTGTGAAGGACTGTATCCCATGGGAGGGACCCATGCTGGAGCAAGGGAAAAGCGTGAGGAGGGAGCAGAAGAGACAAAGTCTTATGAACTGACCTCAACCACCATTCTCCATCCCTTCCATGCCACTCAGAGTGGGGAGGAGGTACAAGAGTCAAGAGTGAAGACAGTACCCCTGTATGAGAGTACCCCTTCCCAAGCCACCCCTATTAGGCTCATAATCATGACTAGAGCCTTAAATCAGAAATCCTGGTATTGCCAAAATGCTATCAATAGAATGAGAATCATAGAATGGTTTGGGTTGGAAGGCACCTTGAAATGTCATCTAGTCAACCCTCCTGCCATGGGCAGGAACGTCTTCAACTGGACCGGGTTGCTCAGAGCCCTGTCCAACCTGACCTTGAACATTCCCAGTGATGGGGCATACACAACTTCCCTGGGCAACTTGTTTCAGTGTCTCACCACCCTCATTATATAAAAAAAAATTTTCCTTAAGTCCAATCTAAATCTACTCTCTTTGAAATTACCATTGGCTCTTGCCCTGTCACTATTGATGCCAAAACAGCACAGAATAACTGCTCAGAGATGAATTTTGTCTTTAAGCAGCAAAGGTATTTATTTTGTGCAACGTTGGGGAGCTAGCCGGTTCACATCAGACAAACTAGCTCCCAAGTTTTCAGTGAAAAGTCAGGTAATTTATACAGTTTTCATGAGAGGTTACAACATCTTTACATACATATTCATTTGATTTCGACATCTATTCATCCTATTCATAATAGATGGGGTCTAGGTGGAGTAAACCTTTCAACTTTCTTTGTTCAATGATCTCCTGACTCGAGGTCTCCTCATCTCCTTCAGGTGCCCACCTTATCTTTTCTAATTATTCAGAGTACATTCCTTTACTTTAACATCACCAGCGGAACAGAACAGGCTGTGCTGTCTCTATCTTATCTCAACACAAACAGAGCATCACCCAGAGCATTGTACCAAACTCATCCTGACTAATCTTTTTAAGACCTTGCTCTGTTTCATTCCCCCCTTTTCTTAAGACTTATGAATTCTTTCATCAAGTTGCAAAGACAAAGGGCTTTGGTAGACATGCATCATTGCCCATATTATTTGCGTTCTTTTAACTATGGCATTTAGTTTATACCACAGACAGATGTTCAAGAGGGATAACAGGATCATTCCTCCCAACGTGATTAGTATGGGATGTATTAAATAGTGCTGCTTTAGGGGAATGTCCTGCGAAGATGTCCCACCAATGATGTTCTCCTACTTGTTCTGCATTGACTAAGATAGATTTTATATTTTCAGAGTCATGTTTTACCTGCCAAAGAATGCGTTAGGCCATTCTGTTTACTTCTTGCACCAGTTTTTCTATGTCGGGGTGTCTGAGCATTGCTTTATAGAGACTAATGTTCATGGCTATCTGTAATTTAGGTACATCGTGATACAGAGTATAATCAGCTTCAATTAACTGTTTAGTAGTTACAGGAACAACATAATCAAAGTCACAGCCTAAAATTCTAGTAAAATTACATACACAAAAATTAGTACCATTCGCTATTTCATAACAATTATCAATAGTAATGTTAACACAAGAAGTTCTAACACATGCACATCCATTTCCTACATAAAACACTTGTGACTGGGCTTCAATATGTGGAAACATTTCAAAAGTACACATACCCTTTTTAATATCTAGACATAGATCTTCATTCTCTATTACTGCATTTTCACAGATGTATCCCAGTTGTTCTCTGGGGATACATGCCTCAATGCTAATCGACTGCCATTTGCCTTCGGTCTAATCATAACTTGCCCAAACTTTATGGTTCATGGGTCTGACAATGACTTCCTGGTGTATGGCTCCTAGTGTCAAAACAGGAAAGATTGTCTGTTCTTTTGCTGCACTAATTGTGAACACATATGCTTCAGTTTGTTCATGTTGTGGGTTGTAGGTGCAGTTTACTAGTTGCCACCAAGCCTGGTGATCTTTTTCAGAGTGGTGAGGCTGTTTTTGGCTATTATTTCCCTTAATTTTGGTGAGATCTTCAGCTGTGTGATTAGCTACTAATGTTAATAATCTGACTGCCAATGACTGAGTTTAGATGATCTCAAGGGAACTTTAAGCTTTCCCGGGTCAGAAGTGACAGCACTGAGTTTGTTGACTAATACTTCTTGGTCTATGGTATTTAACACACCTAATCCTGTGCCAATCCATCCTGGTATATCTCTTTGAGTTCTAGTGTGGCGAGACCTAGTTGCTAGCCAGGCATTCCATCCTTTAAGACTTTGTTGTATGTAGGGTTGGCAACTCTTCTGTATATGAGATATATTTTTCTGGACATTTATCTGAACACTTTTTAGTGAATATGTAGGATCTAATAGTAGCTTTTGCTCATTTGACTGTCTAATTACATAAGGTTCAATGAAGGTTAGATTATGGATACTTTCACATCTCATATAAGGAGTTGTAGGTGCATCAGTTGCCCCAATAAATGGTTTGACAGTTGTTTGAATAGGTAGCTTAGTAGTAGGACTTTCTTCAAGCTTAATGATAAACATATCCGAAGCACCTCTGTATTTGCTAGCCCATAAACACATAACTGAAACTGATCGATATAACAATAGTTTAAGCTCACATTGGGCTTTGTTTATTTTATCCTCTTTAACACTATCCCACAGGCAAGAAACTGGTCCTTCCTTTTTTAGCCAAACATTATTGTCTATATTTTCCATATGACTAAATGTAAAGTGACCAGTTCTTCATAGGTGTTACTATTAGCTTGACATGTTTTGTCTCTTGTCCTATTAAATTATTACCTTTACAACCCACCTGAATCTCATCTTCCATTTTTCCTATTATGCTATTTAATGAATTCTGAGTCTTATTCCTGTCTTGTTGCATATACGATTTGTTGTTAGATAAAACTTAAATGGTTAGACCTGGGTTAGGCTCTAGGTTCATCCAGAGTGGTCTGCCAACCCATGGAAGTGATTCGATAATTTGCGCATCAGACCATGGCCATTCTAAAATGGGAGCTTGAGATGAAGTTATACTTATCAAAATGACGTACGGAATTAAACTCTATAACTCAAAAGTTATAAAGTAGGTATGTTTATTGCGCGCAGATGCACGGGGGATCGCTCCACCACAAGCGTGCATGCCCGAAGTGACGAACCATCTCACATTTATACAATAAAACAAATGAATATTCAATTAACGCCTATACATATTCGTCACCTAAACCCGCTTACTCTGGCTTCGTATGTTAATTAGCTTATCAGTCCTTTGCCTGGAATGTGGTGGTCTTGCAGGTTTGTAGGTGATTCATGTCCTTGTGACCATCTGATCTTCTCCAGCAAGGAGACTTAGCACTCCCTCCTTATAGATAACATTGGAATGTCTCTCATCCTTTTCTCATCCTTTTTATAAATAGCCCCTTTGTTAGAGGAAGAAGGGTAGGCGTCTCCTCCAAGCTGTGTGGCTATGTGACCAGACACCACACCCATGACCAGTCACCATACCCACATTCCTTGAGCAGACATATACAATCACAATCGGTGTCCATTGTCCCTATTTCACACTATTTCTCCATATCAAAACCATAATTTGTGGTATACTCTCTTTGGCTGATCACCTTGTGCAACAGGAATTCTTAACACTATGGTACACCCCATTGTGATCTTATTGATCAGTTTAGGAATTTCCTTAATACTAACCATTATGTTATATTTATGGTTTTGGAGAATGTTTAAAAGGGTAACGCTTATGTATGATGCTTTATATCATTCGGGAAGACTGCTTAAGTAAAAGAATTTACTTAGTTTGATAGAAAATGGGGGATTGATATGGAGAAATAGTGTGAAATAGGGACAATGGACATCGATTGTGATTGTATATGTCTGCTCAAGGAATGTGGGTATGGTGACTGGTCATGGGTGTGGTGTCTGGTCACATAGGCACACAGCTCTGAGGAGACGCCTACCCTTCTTCCTCTAACAAAGGGGCTATTTATAAAAGAATGAGAAAAGGATGAGAGATATTCCAATGTTATCTATAAGGAGGGAGTGCTAAGTCTCCTTGCTGGAGAAGATCAGATGGTCACAAGGACATGAATCACCTACAAACCTGCAAGACCACCACATTCCAGGCAAAGGACTGATAAGCTAATTAACATACGAAGCCAGAGTAAGCGGGTTTAGGTGACGAATATGTATAGGCGTTAATTGAATATTCATTTGTTTTATTGTATAAATGTGAGATGGTTCGTCACTTCGGGCATGCACGCTTGTGGAGGAGCGATCCCCCGTGCATCTGCGCGCAATAAACATACCTACTTTATAACTTTCGAGTTATAGAGTTTAATTCTGTACGTCAGTTTCCATCAGGAAATAATTTACATATTCATTACAATTCTGGGAATTTATTTACATATTTTGCTCCTGCGCAATGTCCTTGAGGCGTGGTCGTCTGGGGGTCTTCAGGATGAAGATCAGGAGTCTTCCTCCAGTGAACCTTTTTTACCTTCCTGTTTCTGCGCAGACTCTGTTCCTCGATAGACTAATGAGCATGATTCAAATTCCTTGTTTAGGTAGCGTTAGATACACAACTGAAACTTAGGACCAGATGGCCCTTATAAAGATAACGAATCCAAGGACCTTGTGTCTAGTACATCCGTGGTGCTGACACTTAAGCGTCTTGGTGTATTCATCATGTTGACAATAAGGGTCCTTGAACACCTCCCAACTTTGGATAATTATATATAAGCACATCATTTTCTAAAAAAGTAGTATACCATTCATCACTCATTGTACGTAGCTCATTGTTCAATCCCCCCTGTTCTAAAAACTATCATTATGCTCTCTGATCATTATGCTCTCTGATCATTCTTCGACAGCACCAAACAGAACATTGAAGCAATAAGGAGTTTGTAATTGCCAATCTATTCCCAATACTGTACTCACTTGTTGTACTATTTTGGCACAAAAGTGTGAGTCTCTACTGGAAGAGATTGTTGCCGGAACCCCAAAGCGGGGGATAATCTCATTTAACAATCCCTTCGTTACCTCTCTTGCTTTATTTGTTTGACAAGGAAAGGTTTTTGGCCAACCTGAAAACGTATCAGACATAACTAATAAATATTGGTACCCCCCTTTTCTTGGGAGTTCGGAAAATCAGCTTGCCACTGTTGTCCTGGATAATTTCCTCTACTAATGTTCCCTAGTTTTATTTTATTTGCTGTATTGGGATTATTGCGTAAACACATTTCACATTGCTGAGTCACCTGTTTCATTACAGTATACAAGTTTTGCCCTATCAATTTCTGATTTAGACTTTTATATAAAGTATCAGCTCCCCAATGAGTCTTATTATGTTCTGTTAGGGCTGTGGTCCATATTAAATTGGATGGTACCACTATACGACCATCCCTTAAATAAGTCCACTTATTTATTTTTATTTTATCATTCATGTCCTGAATTACCTTTAAGTTTTCTTTAGAATAGTTTGGCTCCTGATCTGTACTTACAGTTTGGATTTTATCGTCTGGTATTAAGGATAATTCCTCCTTTCCTACCACCTCTGTTACTCGTCTGGCCTCATGGTCGGCCAGGCGGTTTCCAATTTCCAAATCAGTGCCTCAATGGGCCATCTTATGTTCTTCCTTCCTGGATGACCCTCTTATAACAGAGGGGGCCATTCCTCACATCAAGGTCTGGCATGGCATATGTTCCCACCGCTCAACGCCTACTGGGTTGCAGCCAGCAGCGGAGCTCAAGATTCTTCTTGGTGGCAAACACAGAGGCCAACCCAGTCTTGCCCTTGACTATGGTAGGAGGCACCTGACCAACCTTATTCCTTGTACTTCGTTGTCAATGCAGAGTTTCATCTGCACATCCCATAACAAGTCACTGTCATGGCAAACACACAGATTTACATTAGTAGAACTACTACAGAGTGTATTTTATTTCAGTTTTTCTGCCAATATCCCCACAGCCTTGCTGACCAAGGGATATTGTTTTATCTGAACTGGGCAAGCCTCCCCCTTATCATTTTTACTGTAACAGGTAAAGCATTTTTCACCTTTCCTGGAATTTATTTTCAGATACACCTGGTTAAAAATTTCTTTTACTTCAGGGAGGTCCTCTTTTCTGTTGAATTAAAGATAAGCTCAAGATTTCAATTACTTGATCATTTTTAACTTTTAGTTTCATTTCTCCTTCTTTAAACGTCTAGATGTTCTAATAAATCTCATCCCAACAAAGATTTTGGTGAATTTGGCATTCTTATTTGTTTTCTTAGTTTGTTCAGGATGTTTTCCTGGTGGCCAGCAGCTCCCAAAACTGTAACAAATATTTTTTTTTATTATTTACTGAAGTTTAACAAATAAGTTGGTTTTGTATTCACTAAAATTCCACCTCATTTTTCCTAGTCCCTAGTTCACCAGAACCCTTTGATGGTTCTTTAGCTTAGGGCGATCTCGCTTCCAGTGCCCACTTTCCCTACAATATGCACAGTGATCCGACCCCATAGGAGAGGGATTCACTTTCACTTCTGCCTGACATTCCTCCTGTCTCTGCCAGTTTAGCACGACCCAGCTCTTCTTCTCTTACCTTCTGTACATGTTCCCTGTTCCTTCTATCAACTTTTCTATATCACGCTTACCTAGTAACTTGAACCTTTATCTAGTCCTATTAGATCATCCTGACAAATCTTTCATAACCAACTTTCAAACATCTAAATTTCCCATCAAAGATTCACCTTTATTCTCCTCAGACCCGCTGCCTGCCCTAAAGGGACCATTACCGGTCCTGTTGTACTGCAAATGCTGCAGCAATTGGGGTGACATGGTCAGGTCCTTCTGCTCAATTGTCAGCAATAGCAACCCCTCCTCCTCACCAGCAGAAGGGTTCGGGGCAGGAGATGCTCTTCCTGCTCTGCAGGTTACACAAGCCTGCCTCTGCAACAGCACTTCTGCTTTAACTCTTTCTTACCCTGAATGCAAAAATGCTACTTGTTGCTTTAAGTCTGTGTTATTACATACCATGCCTTCGCAGGCAAATAGCAAACATCCTGCCATGCGTCCCAGCATGATTCAGTCGCACCTTCGAGGGGGTACGGGGGTTTGTACAAACTCACTCCAATACTTTAACACTTTCACAAGGTCTTTGATTCTCCACATCCCACGCCCCCACCACCCCCCCCCCGCTTCAGGTTTTACATACGTTAGTACAAGTTTTTATCTTACAACGTGTTTCATTCTGGTTGCTCCACAGAAGGAACCACAACCTGAGCTTTTTAACACAAAAATTTCAACAAGAACATCTTTCTAGTTTAGGTCTCAGGTTTTTTTTCCCTATCCTTTTCTAGAGCCATAATCAAAGATCAGGTGATTTTAATCCCACACTCTTTCTGCCACACAAACATATCTGCACACATTATTTCATCCCACTTTTGTTCTCTACGAAGAAACAGCATAAGCTGTAAAATTGTGTTGTGATATAAGACTTCCTTCAGGTGGCCATCTTTCACCATCACCTAATGTATACAAAGGCCACCAATTCTGACAATATTTTAAAAATGTCTTTTTTGTTCAAATTTCCTCCAGGAATTCCGACAAATTCTTTCCAATGCTTCAAAATACATCCCAGGGGTATTTTGGCATTTATTTATTGGCTCGGTTTGCCCCTCATCTTCCTAATAAGTCTGATATATTTGTCTACAATTTATTAGTTATTTAGCCTTATTTCTTGGTCTCTTGGACATTTGCCACCCTTTGTTCGAGTATACAGACAGCACCTACGACACTAAGGGCAGAGGTGAATTCGTGCTTTATCCAAATGATGTTAGTTCTAATGTTTTGTCCACAGTCTCCCACTCTAATTTCTAATTATGCATTCCAGCACTTCATAAATTGATTTTTCAATCGCTCGGTCCGTCTCTGGCCGGCCCCTCGCGGGGAACACGGACACGCAGACCGGGACTCCCCACTCACTTCGCAGTGACACTCACACACTGCACACTCTCCAGGTAGCCCACAGTCACACAGGCTGTATGTTACAAGGTACCGTGTGCTTACATACAACTCTAGTAACGCTGACAGTTCGCGTTATCACACAAAGTATGCATTTCAATGAACAATTGCCAAAAAACAGATTCTAATTTTTTTCTGGCCTTAAGCAGAGTGTTAAGTTTTCAGCTATTTGCCTAGAATTACCAGAATTTTTTTTTTTCAACATACATTTCATAACTCCAAGATTGAACATGTAACAAGACAACACATAGAACAAGACACAGAGCGCCATTTCAGTTGTTACATTCTAGGAATTCCCCAAATCCTAAGACAACCTAAAGGAAGTTTTTAGCTTCCCAAATCTTTATGAATTATTTAAGATTTTGTTACTCCCATGTTTTCCCTTTTTTTTTTTTTTTTTCCCCCGACACAAAAGTTTCCCTTTTACTTTTGCTATGAGGTCCCTCTTAACTTGTTACTGTGAGATTCTGCCTTATGCCGTCCCGACCCTGCTTTCCGTCACGAGGCCTCCGGGCTTTTAGGATCTGGCAGTAACCTCGGGTTTGCTCGATCTGCCCTCAAGATCGCTAGTGGCCACCCCTTGGTCAGCAAACCCCCCTCCCATGGTACCTTTCCTCCTGCGGACTACACTGCGCGCCGGACGTCTCCGTGCGTCTTACCAGCCGCCCCGTTCCTAAACATACCGTTTTATCCGTGGATCCAGGGGTTTCTCTTCTGCTCCCGGGTGAACAGCTGAGAAGAGGAGGCTCCTCCGAGGAAGTCTCCCAGGGCAGGCCTAGGAGCGTCCGCTCTGCAGCTGGTCCCTCAGCCGAGCAGAAAGCCTCCTGCCCGGCTCGCCAAAATGATATAAAGAATTAAACTCTATAACTCGAAAGTTATAAAGTAGGTATGTTTATTGCGCGCAGATGCACGGGGGATCGCTCCACCACAAGCGTGCATGCCCGAAGTGACGAACCATCTCACATTTATACAATACAACAAATGAATATTCAATTAACGCCTATACATATTCGTCACCTAAACCCGCTTACTCTGGCTTCGTATGTTAATTAGCTTATCAGTCCTTTGCCTGGAATGTGGTGGTCTTGCAGGTTTGTAGGTGATTCATGTCCTTGTGACCATCTGATCTTCTCCAGCAAGAAGCACTCCCTCCCTCTAGATAACATTGGAATGTCTCTTATCCTTTTCTCATCCTTTTTATAAATAGCCCCTTTGTTAGAGGAAGAAAGGTAGGCGTCTCCTCAAAGCTGTGTGGCTATGTGACCAGACACCACACCCATGACCAGTCACCATACCCACATTCCTTGAGCGGACATATACAATCACAATCGATGTCTATTGTCCCTATTTCACACTATTTCTAAACTGATCAATAAGATTACAATGGGGTGTACCATAGTGTTAAGAATTCCTGTTGCAGAAGGTGACCAGCCAAAGAGAGTATCCCACCAATTATGGTTTCCATCCTGTTCTACCTTTTTTAAAACTTTCTTGATCCCCTCTACATCATGATGGAACATAAGAAGAGTTTCGTGTCCCTTTTCTTTGGTTTCTTCCAGTATACGTTGTAAATCTGCATGTTTTAATAGTTCTTTTATACTGCTTATATTTAGTCCTATGGGGGTAGGAATTATTATCTGTGATAGGGTAAAATTGGATTTTAAGAATTGATGAGACACTACTGGGACTGAGTAACTATAATCGCAACCCGTGATAGAAGTAAAATTACAGATACAGTAATTTGAATATTGTGCAGTCTCCTTTACCTCCCCATCTATGGTTATTGTGTTACACTTAGTTCTCAACACGCACATCCTTTCCCTGCATATATAATTACTGTTTTGAAGTTTGCATTTGGTTGGGCCTCGAAATGACATATTTTCTGATCTGTATCTAAACAAGTATCCTGAGCCATTATAGCATTGCTTTCACAGAGGAAGCCCTGCTGTTCTCGCATAATACAAGATTCTAAATCTACTGTTTGCCACTTGTCGCCTGTCTTTCTGGCCCATGTTCTATGTTCAAAAGGGTATAGGAGCACCCCATTATGGTTAATTCCAAGGGCTACAATGGGGTGTATGGTAATTATTACTGCATTATGTATGGTTAACACAAAAGCTGTGATGGTGTGTGTGTTGGGGTCGTAGGTAAAGTTCACCATATTCCACCATGACTGGAGTTTTCTTTCTACCTCCGTAGCATTGTCCCAAGCCATCTTTCGAATTTCCGTAGGAAATATGCCTTCCTCTCCTTCTCTTATTATGGATGCAGCTATTGATTGCATCCACATTTGGGCTTGGATACAACTTAGAGCCAAGGCGACGTCGTCCTGTAAACCACCTAACGCCTTAGTGATGAGTTGATGATCTTCCATGTTTATTTGTTCCCACCTGGGGAGTACCTTCGATATCAACCATTGGTGTGCCCCTAATGCTAATAATGAAGATTTTAGTGGTTGTTGTAGTTTTGATAGATCGGCCGTGGTGGCGGCTAGTTTATTCATTATCACCTCTGAGTCTATGGAATTTAATACTCCGAGTCCTGTTCCCAACATTCCAGTTACATCTCTCACTATTCTGTTTCGATAAATATTTCCCCTTTTTCTTAACCAAGTTGTCCATCCCTCATAAGAGGTCCGTAAGAAGGGGGAACAGGATGGCTTAGCATCAGAAACATTGACTTGTATTTGCAACTCTGTTCTTTTAAGAGACCATTCTGGGTTAAACAACATTTGTTACTGACCTGTATTTCTGATTACATATGGTCCAATTGTATAAATTTTTGGATCTGGTTTAGTTAATTTAAGATCAAGCGTTAATGGGGTTGTTGTAACTGTGGTGGTGGTAGGAACAGTGGTTAGCATGATTGTTATTTTGATCTTATAAGTCAGAGCTGTTCTTGGGGATTCCTTTCCTAGGCATATTATAAAGATGGGCTCGGTTAAGGTAAAATTGTGCCAACATTCCCGTGAATTAAAGCACATGGTTGTATTTAGAAGGGTAAATTCCTTATCTACCTTTCTGACATTAATCAGGGTGTCTCCCGAAATCTTGGTGTTATCCTTTTCATTATATGTTTGACACCCTACTTTTATCCTATCTCCTAATTTTCCCCATAATCGGTCGACTTTGTCCACATCCTCCCGGTCCCACTGATTCCTTTGGTATACCTCATTTTCAGAAAAAAATCACCATAGCTAGTTTTATCTTTGAGTCCACCTTTCCCATTATTCCAGTGTGTTTTTTCTGGGCATGATTCCAAGGCCAGTTATCAGGCTCTTGGTTGTAGGCAAGAGAGAGGGTACAAAAAACCACAAATGGTCTAAACCCACTATTGATCATTTTAAGAATCTAAACGTTCCTCATATAAAATCTGTTTTGATCAAAATATCTTTGTTTGAGTTGGGGCTTACTAATAACAAGTTGGGCAAGACTGGCCACTGGCTCAGTCCCCGACTCTTGTTCTATATTGTTTGTTGTGGTGCCCTTCCCATATGGTGGATCCGCAACCGCTCAGGTTCACTTACTTGCCACCCACATTGTTCCCATTTGTCCGAGTAAATTTGAGTTTCAGTCCTTTTTTATCTGGGGTTACTTTCCAAGAAGTTGCAGGGGCTTTCTTAATCCGGGTATGGTGAATCCAAGAATTCTGTCCCTCAACCTTGATTGCAGTGTAGGTGGTGAGTAGGACTTGAAAAGGTCCGGTCCACTGTGGTTCCAGGGTTTTATCTGTAAAACACTTAACGTATACATAGTCCCCTGGTTGTATATTGTGAACAGGTCCATCCAGACCCCTACTGCGTATTCCCATCACATCCTTCTCAATTCTTATTAATTGTTTGTTTAGTGCCACCATATAGGAAGTCGTTGTTTCTTCACCAATCTGTGAAGACGTCCCCTTTTGTACCCCATAGGGTCGTCCATATAAAATTTCAAATGGGCTAAGCCTCTCTTTTGCTCTTGGTCTAGTTCGTATTCGTGTAAGAGCTAATGGCAAAGACTGGGGCCAAGTTAGATTTGTTTCTTGACCTAACTTGACAATCTGTTGTTTGATTAGATGATTCATCTTTTCCACCTGGCCACTCGATTGTGGTCGATATGTGGTAAGTAATTGCCAATCTATTCCTAGATGGTGGCTGATCTGTTGCACTATTCTGGACACAAAATGTGGTCCTCTATCCGAGGACATTACCGCTGGGACTCCAAACCTAGGTATTATCTCTTGGAGTAGTATTTTGGTCACTTCCCGGGCTTTAGCAGTTCTGCACGGGAAGGCTTCTGGCCAACCTGAAAAGGTATCCGTTAGTACCAATAAATATCGATACCCCCCTTTTCTAGGAAGTTCCGAGAAATCGATCTGCCAATGTTGCCCCGGAACATTTCCTCTCCCAATTTTTCCCAACTTTGGCCCCTTGGTAATCTTAGGATTAGTCTGGAGACAAAGATCACATTGTTGGGTTACTTGTCTAATAGTAGTATACAAATTTCGTGCTATTATGTTTTTAGTGAGATCTTTATATAGAGCTTCTGCCCCCCCGTGCCTTTTTCTATGTTCTTCCCGGACTACTGACCATACCATGTAGGAAGGAATCACTATTCTCCCATGTGAGATTATAGCCCACCCTTCCTTATTATATGATCCCTCTAGGTCAGAAATCAGTTTGCGATCTTCTTTTGTATAGTCTGGTTTACCTTCTAGAGATATTTGTCCATCGGGTATTAGCGCACCCTCTACCTTGATTGCTTTTCTGGCTGCCTGTTTTGCTTCCCTGTCCGCCAGTTCATTTCCTCTTTCCAATTCTGTGCTCACTTTCTGGTGTGCCTTAATGTGCATAATTGCCACCCTTTCAGGAAGCTGGACAGCATTTAGGAGTTTCAAAATTTCTTCCGCATGTTTGATGATTTTTCCTTGAGAGTTTAACAGTCCCCTTTCTTTCCATATTGCTCCATGAGCATGTACCACTCCAAAAGCATATTTAGAATCAGTCCAAATATTTATAGGTTTTCCTTGAGCTTTCTCCAGAGCTCGAGTAAGGGCTATGATTTCAGCCTTTTGTGCCAAAGTGTCAGCTGGTAGCCGCCCCGATTCTATCACTTCTTCAGAGGTTGTAACGGCAAATCCGGAATGTCGCTTTCCGTTTAGCATATAGCTGCTCCCATCCGTGAACCAATGTTCAGCTCCATTAATAGGAACATCCTTGAGATCTGTCCGACTAGAATATGTGGCTTTGATCGTTTCTAGACAGTCATGATCAACTGATTTTCCGATATTCCCATTAATAAATGAGGCCGGATTTACGATGTTTATAGTCACGATCTCAACATCATCTTGTTCTACCATTATGGCCTGGTATTTTAGGAATCTCTGTGGGGAGAGCCAATGCCCCCCTTTTGCTTCAAGGACTGCAGACACTGTGTGGGATACTAAGACAGTCATTTTCTGGCCCAGGGTAAACTTCCGGGCCTCCTGGATGTTTAGGATGACAGCTGCTACTGCTCTCAGGCAACCAGGCCATCCTTTTGCAGTGGCATCCAGCTGTTTAGAGAAGTATGCCACTGCCCGTCTGTATGGTCCCAAATCTTGTGCCAATATTCCTAATGCCATTCCCTGTTTCTCATGGGAAAATAGGAAAAATGGCTTACTCACATCAGGAAGTCCTAGTGCTGGTGCCAACATCAAGGCTTTCTTCAATTCATGGAAAGCTCTGTCTGATTCAGCATCCCACTGAAGATCCTTCTGATTAGCTGCTATCAGGGAACATAATGGTTTAACAAGCAAGCCATAATCACATATACAAAGTCGGCACCACCCTGTCATTCCCAGGAATGTTTGCAGTTCCTTTACAGTTTGTGGTCGGGGGGGTTGGCATATGGCTTCTTTTCGGGCCTTCCCTAGGACCCGTTGTCCGGCACTGATCTCGTACCCTAGGTATGTGACCTGTTGTAACACCACCTGTGCCTTCTTCTTAGAAACCCGATATCCTTGTAGTCCCAGAAAGTTCAACAGACTCACAGTCCAAATAATACAAGATTCTTCGGTTCTGGTTGCAATAAGATAGTCTACATATTGTAACACTTTCCCTTCTCCTGATGGTGGTTCCCATAACTCCAAATCCTTTGCTAATTGGTTTACAAAAATTGTGGGGTGTTGGAAGAAGTGTTCACCGGAGTCAAGAAGACGCTCAATATGAGTTATGCATCTTGCTCAACTTTATTAGTTTCTAACACTACTTATATAGAACCGATACACATGCATATTCGTAAAGCAGAAATATAATTGGTTAGTAGTCTCTAAACGCACGCGGTTCTCACACCCCTAATTATCATGACTAAAATAAGCATTCTATCCATGTAGCTAATTGTGTTGCTGTGCTTCAGCCTTGTAGTTTGTTACTCCCTATATTCCCATACCGCTCCCTATCTTTCTTGGCCCTGCACCTGCTTTCCCAGCAGCTGTATCTTGTTACAGCCACGGCCTGTTGGCACAACAAAGTTACTTGGTCTCAGGATTCAAGAATAGCTCAAGGCTACCTTTCTTGTTATCTTCGGCACAGCAACTTCAGTACAATTCTAATTGCAGGCCTATTCTAATACCAGGCCTGGATTGTGCAGATCTTCAGAGATTCTAAGGCCACGCTTCTGCAGCCATTCTTCTACAATTCCTCCTTTTTTCTTTTGCACAAGCCAGGCCTGATTGGTTATGTTAAAAACTATTCTCTTTAAACAAGAAAATAAACAGCTAAAAACTAAAAGCATTACAATAATGATTATAACAAAGAGTATTCCTTCCATCAATAACGTCTTTAACCATCCTGTTATCCCCAGTCCTCTCAACCATTCATCAAAGGGATTATCATCAAGAAGATTATTTCCCTTCATGTTTCCCTGCAGTTGTGACAACTTCTTGTGGATAGATATGGAATGATCGGAAAGGTTCACACAACACATCCCTTCAAAATCCTCACAACCATGTCCATGTGCTAATAACAAAAAATCTACTACAGCTCTATTTTGTAATGTAGCATGCCTAACACTATCTACGTCAAGCAATAACGAACTTAAAATCTGTGATGTAAGATTAAATTGCTTATCTCCCCAGCACGCTAACCTTCGTATATTCTTAGCGTTTAATACAGTCATTGCTCCTGGCATAAATATGGAGGCTAAGACATTTGTTGTTACAGACTGCAGATCGACTTGGTCGTTACATGTCTCATCAAAGGTGTGCAGTGCCCTCCGTGATCTATGAAATTGTGGAGTCATTTTCAATAAGTCTTTCATACGTGGAGCAAACAAACTTAAACGCCCTAAATAACATGGTCCACCGACAGGATTCAAAGGAATCCCTGGCCATGCTCTATCTCCACATATCAAAAAGACTCCCAGTGGCACCTGATAGCCCCCTGATACATTTACATGTAAGCCTCCAGCTTTCAGTTCACCCCAATTAGGTAAACCAATTAAATTTTGAAACCTTGTATCAAACTCCCATTCACCTTGTCGTGCTAGCCAAAATCGCCACGGTTCACCAAACCAAATTACTCCAGTGCCATTTACAGGTTGAAGTGGTGGTACCGTGTCCTCGCATTCTGGCATTCCCGTTGCAGTCACGTTAATGTACTTAACGGGCGTCTAACTCCTGCAATGGCAAATGATATGGTCGATTCAAATTTTCAATAACCCT
The DNA here is from genome assembly GCF_023638135.1 of Falco biarmicus. NCBI lineage: Eukaryota > Metazoa > Chordata > Aves > Falconiformes > Falconidae > Falco > Falco biarmicus. The sequence goes on along the minus strand of NC_079310.1, from coordinate 23,053,427 downwards.
TTTCTTCCACGCTGCATTACGCATAGAAGGCCAAACAAATTGCCCGTTCAGACTCAGGCATGTTCCCTTTTCATTGGAAGTCAGATCCACTGTGTTGACATTCCAAAAACCATCAAAGTCCGCTTCATTGTCCTGCAGGGGAATACCAATTAAGCAAGTTCTAAAGGGGTTGTCTGCTTGCTGCAAACCTAAACAAAAGTCTGTTACCCCCGTGATATTCGCCCATGTCACCCATATCTTTGTTCTAGGCAAGATGTCAAAAATACTTTGGCCAATGGGTAACATATTCATCAAGACCATAAACCGAATCCACCATTTGAGCATGTAGGATTCTACAGAAACATTACTTTCTGTGAGCTATCCTTGCCCACTCATTCTGAGCCTTCCCCCACCTTTTGGCAGGGGCAACATATTGTCGGGGTATAAAAATACCTTTACCACACTCCCTACTTATAATTTTAGTCTAACGTAGCAGCCCAAGGCCGTCCAAATATCTGCAAACCTGCCGCTGCCACTGTGCTCAATTCGCACTTTCAGTAGCTTCAAACAGGGCAAACAGATCTTGAGCAAACCGGTGGTCTCCTCTAATGCCTTCTTGCAATTCCCCAAAAGGATTCCTCTCTCTAATTTTCCATTGACACTGTAAACACCCTAAATCTGTTCACAAGGTATATACAGAGACCCACCATACAAGTTTACAGAAGCTACAAAGTAATAGAACCCAGCCACATTCCCTTTGTCCACAGTCACAGGCATGTAAGGAATAGTACAGAGTCCTGTTCTCTAGTTCTGCCCGTAGCCGGTCACATGCATTCCTAGGGGAGGCCCAAATTGTCCTCTTCTGTAACAGCAGCGATGCCTCCAACACTGGAGGCTGTGTGGCTAGATGCCGCCGATGTAGCTCCTGCTGGCAAGCTTCCGGTACCAGTTTTATGATTACTGATATCAGCACGTGTCCATTTACTGGGTACCCATACTGGACCTGTATGGGTGGAAACACACATATAACCTCGACCATTAAACAAAACAGGGGCAGGACCTTCCCATTCCCCTGACCACGGATTTCTATAATAAACAGATAATTCAGTTCTTGGGGCTGCAGTATTTACACAAGTAGCATGAATGATAGCTGGGGGTTCTGAATCGTCCCCAAACACACACAAATGATTGAGAACAAACAAGGTTCTGTGTAGACGCTCCTTTGGATCTGTAATGTCCGCAAATTTCTGCAGATAGTCCTTCAATGTCCTGTTTGTTCTTTCAACGATGGCTTGTCCCGTAGGAGAATGAGATATTCCAATTTTATGCTGTACTCCCCACGTAATAAGAAATTTCTGCAGAACTTGACTGACAAAGGCAGGACCATTGTCCGTCTTAATCTGTTCTGGAACTCCCATGATGGCAAAACAGGCTGTTAGATGTTTACACACATGCAAGGCTCTTTCCCCAGGTTGCACAGTTGCCCAAATAAATTTTGAATAGGTGTCTACCATGACGTGTACATATTTCAATCTGCCAAATTCAGGAACATGAGTGACATCCATCTGCCAGACCTCTAATGCCCTCAGGCCTCGGGGATTGACCCCCATTCCTAGGCCAGGGCCATGGTGGCTGCACTGCGGGCAACTCCTAACAATACCCTGTGCCTCAGCATATGTCAGCCGAAATTGTCTTTTTAATCCCTTAGCATTTTGATGGAACTGAGTGTGGGAGATTCGTGCGGCTTCAAATTGATTGACGGGTGCAGTTCGTGTCAGGCTAACCAATTGATCTGCTCTGTGATTACCTTCTCCTAAGCCTTCCTGCCATTTGTGGCTTCTGATATGAATGATACAGTATGGCGCAGATCTCTGCCTTGTAGCTCGTTGAAGTTGCTGGAATAATTCATTTAGTCGTGGGTTGGTTACCTCTGTCAAAAGTGAATCCTCTATCCTTTGAGCTACTCCTGCCACATATAGTGAATCGGTGACAATGTTCAATGCCACCATGCGCCAGTTTGCCATAGCCCAACAAACTGCAAGCAGCTCCAATGTCTGTAAAGTATCTGTAGGGTGGGCAACAATAATATGTTGCTGCCAGAGTTCCTTTTCCTTCCAGACCACAGCAGCCCGTCTAGTAGCCTTGCCTGCATCAGTGAACACTGTAAGACCATCCCGAAGCGGAACAGATGAATGCTTAGGTATTTCCATCCATGAATACGCTCTCAAAAAGTGGATATCTTTCCCCTTTAGCTGTTCTCGTGATATCTGTCCAGAATAGCCTAAGAGTGCCAATTGTAAAGCAACAGAGTTCCGCAAGGCCCATTCTAGGTCTGCTCCCTTCATTGGCAGGTGAATACTAAATGGTTCTTCCCCTGAAATAGCTATCATCCTGTCATGACCTTTGCGAATGACTTCAGCTATTGCTTCCATGCGAGTTTGAACCGTTTTCTTAGGTTGAAGGGATAAGAATATCCATTCCAAGACATAGAAGAGGTCATCTCCCCCTTTTTTCTTTTGCCACTGCATGATAACAGCAAAAACAGAGACAGGGCGAGAAACCACCAGTAGTCGAAGGGGGAGGGTAGCGTCTCATCGAGCTGCCCATCGCACTGAGACTAGGTGCCCAAGATGCTGTATACATTTCCGTTGGTCATTAGTGAGGCGAATGGACTTAGCTGCATCTGTGCCTTGTAAAAGAGGCCGTAGGGGAGCTAGATCTTCATTAGTAATGCCCAGAAGGGGGCGTACCCATTGTAAATCCCTCATCAGCGTCTGCGCATCAGTAAGGGTTTTAATCTCAGTGGCAATGGTGGTTTTCTGTGGCATTATTATGCTGTCATTAATCTTCCATCCCAGGTATCGGAACAGAGATTGTTTTTGAATCTTTTCTGGTGCCACTTGTAATCCCGCCCATCTAAGCGTTTGCATAAGGTGTTGTAGGTTTTGTTCTGTAAAGGGCTGTGGTTGAGCTACCAAAATATCGTCCATATAAAGATAAATGAGAGCATGCGGCCACTGTTGACGTAAGGGCTGTAATGCTGCAGCGACGAAAAGTTGACACATGGTAGGACTGTTGCGCATTCCCTGTGGAAGGACCACCCATTCATAACGGTGAGCTGGCCGATCCTTGTTAATTGCTGGCAAGGTGAAGGCAAAGCGTGGTGTATCTGAGGGATGTAGAGGTATGGTAAAGAAACAGTCCTTTAGGTCTACAATTAATAAGGCCCAGTCTTTAGGTATCATAGTAGGAGTTGGTAATCCAGGCTGGAGCACTCCCATGGCTCGCATTTGTTCATTCACCTTGCGTAAGTCATGAAGTAAGCGAAACTTTCCAGACTTTTTCGGTATAACAAAGATGGGGGTATTCCAAGGGTTAGTGGATGGCTTAATATGGTGAGCATTCAGTTGTTCTTGTACCAGCTGATGCGCTATCTGCAGCTTCTCTTGTTGTAGAGGCCACTGCTCCACCCAGACAGGCTCATCTGTAAGCCAGGTGAGTTTCAGGATGGGAGGCTGCCCCGCAGGGGCCGCTGCCAGAAAACCGTACCGGGGTAGTTAACACAACTCCCAACTGAGTCATTATTTCGCGGCCGATGAGGGCAGAGATGCCATCTGGTAAAGGCAAAATCAGTACATGTGCTGATGCTATTTTGTCTTCCACTTGAATAATGATCGGCTCCGTGCTAGAATGTGGGAGAGAGACGCCTCCGACGCCGCTCGCTCCTTCTGCAGCCGGTCTAGTAAGCCAATGTCTAGGCCATACATGGCGGGTGATGATAGTAACATCAGCTCCAGTATCAAAAAGTGCAATAAAAGTACAAGTTTCTTTTCCCCTCCGTAACGTGACTCTGGCTTCTGGGCGGTTGTTCATTGACATAGTGAAGCATACAAGTTCGTTTGTAGAGCCAAAGCCGTTATTGCCACGATTCGGTAAAGAGTCACAAGGTGGCGCACATACGCTATCAGTGAAATTTCTCATGGGAACTAATTGAGCAATTTTACTGCCGCGCGGTATGTGGAGAGGCGGATACAATGTGTAAGCCACAATAATAATCTGTCCCGTATAATCAGCATCAATAAGCCCCGGAATTACAAAGATACCCTTTAGTCCAGCCGAAGATCGGCCTAAGAGGAGAGCTCCAAATCGGTGACGCGAGGAGTGTACGGGCTAAAGGTCGTGGTCGGAATCTTTTGCGGTGTTGTGTCAAACAGAGTGACATCTACTGCTGTTGCCAAGTCGAGTCCCAAGCTTCCCCGGGTTGCTGGGAGACCGGGGTCTGCGGTGGCGGAACTACTTTTGTCTGCACGCGGCCGCCGTTCGCGCTGCGCTTGTAGTTTCCCGGACGCCAACAGAATTTAGTAGCATGAGTAGTAGTTCGGTAATGTTCACACCATACAGACGCCGAGCAGTTACGGCGCTGATGACCTCTCCCCCCACAGCGAAAACAAGGTCCCATATAAAACTTTTGCGGAGTTCGCGGTCGCACAGTAGGTTTAAGTACAGCAGCCAGTGCCTGGGTATGGTTTTGCATGGCTGTGGATACAGCAGAACTTACAGCATTAGAGACGAAGGCAGCCTGCTGGGCAGATGCACTGTGTACCATCCGCTCCAGCATGTCCTCCACCGTGGCTGTTTTGGCCCGTGGATTAGCATTTTCAAAAGCTAGCATCCGGAGCATTTGTACCTTAAGGTCCTCTGTCATATTGTAGGTTTGGTCTAAGGCTTGCACTAGCCGGTTTACAAAACTATCAAAGGGCTCCGTCACTCCCTGTTTCACCGCCGTAAAGGAAGGGGCCTTACGGTCTGAGGGAACAAGCATCAGGGCGTGCCGTGCAGTCAGGGCAGAGGCACTATGCATTTCCATAGAAAACGTTAATTGTACCTTAGGGTCGGCATAAATGTCCCGACCTAGCAGCATGTTCTCCTTAACATAGCACAGGGGATGCCCCTGAGCCCTGGGCTTCAGCAAAGTCTTACGCACTTGTCGTTCCCATTCCTTTTCAAAAAGTAAATACTGCGCCGGAGTAAGAAGCAACCTAGCCAGCGAAGCACAGTCACCGGGTGTCATAATTCAGAGTCAAACAAATAAGTCAACAAGTGTTTGACCGGTTCAGATTGTCATCCATATTGTGTAATGGCTTGTCGCAGCTGCTGCATAAATTTCCAATCTAAAGGTTTCCACACAGCGGCCGCTGAACCAGCAGGTAAAGCAGTAGTCCACACCGGACAAGCAACAGCAGAAGCAGCTTCCCACTCTCCCTCCAATATATAGGGAATATATATTCCCTCCAATCCCTCTTACAACCCCAGACCAACAACTTTGGGAAGCGGCAGGGTGGAGGATAACACCTTCCTGGGTCAGGATCTGAACATCACGACCGGCAGTAGGCAGATGGCGTTCAGTCAATTGCTGCTGCAAGCGGTTTAGGGGCCAGTCGAAGGGTTTGGTTCGGGGACGGGGGATCGGGGCAGGTGCAGGTGGGGTGGGTTCATTTTCTTTATCAGACTCTGCATTCTCATTCAGAGGTGCACTCGGACCCGCCGTAGTATCCTCGTCCTCATCTAACAGGGGGGGAGGCTCTCGGTAGCTTTCAGGGCGGCGCGGAGCACCCATTGTGGCGGCACCCTCCGGAGCTGGTGTCAGGTGTAACAGCTCTGTCACAGATTTTTTAATGGGCACAATTATGCCTTTTGCAGACGGAGCGCTGAGACTAAACAATCGGGAAGACTGCCACTTGGCTTCCTGACTGAGGAGGTCTGAGGCAGCCATAGCCATTTTTTTTTCCACAACTAGGGATCGTAAATGCTTTATGACCTCCCGGCAGGCAGTCCCCAAGTCCTTGGCCGACTTGCTGCCGCTAAGGATCGCATCGCAAAGGGAATCCCCGACCTCTCGCCACTCAGTCACACTAAACAGCAATTGCGGGTCTTTTAAGTGTCCGTGTTCAGCTGCCCACCTACAGAGCTCATGGAGCTTCTTAGTGCTCACGCTAGCCTCTCGCTTAGCAAGAATATCAGGTGATAGCGTGAGTGCCGCCTCCCTTTCCATCATCGAGGAAAAAACGGTCTTACCAGTGCAGGTCCGCGCACGACGTCAATGCCAGATTCAGATGCCTTTACTCCTTATGGACGTCTTCCTGCTCGAACTCTTCACAGCAACTCCCAACTTTGCAAAGCCCACTGTCACGATGCAAAGGCAGAGTTTTTCCAGCAATTACCAGCTTTCCTGTCGTTCAGGCACCAATTGTGGGAGAAGGGTTCGCTGGAGTCAAGAAGACGCTCAATATGAGTTATGCATCTTGCTCAACTTTATTAGTTTCTAACACTACTTATATAGAACCGATACACATGCATATTCGTAAAGCAGAAATATAATTGGTTAGTAGTCTCTAAACGCACGCGGTTCTCACACCCCTAATTATCATGACTAAAATAAGCATTCTATCCATGTAGCTAATTGTGTTGCTGTGCTTCAGCCTTGTAGTTTGTTACTCCCTATATTCCCATACCGCTCCCTATCTTTCTTGGCCCTGCACCTGCTTTCCCAGGAGCTGTAGCTTGTTACAGCCACGGCCTGTTGGCACAACATAATTCTTGGTCTCAGGATTCAAGAATAGCTCAAGGCTACCTTTCTTGTTAACTTCAGCACAGCAACTTCAGCACAATTCTGATTACAGGCCTATTCTAATACCAGGCCTGGATTGTGCAGATCTTCAGAGATTCTAAGGCCACGCTTCTGCAGCCATTCTTCTGCATATTGTGTTTCATACCTTTGTTTAAAGTAACAATTGTGGAAAAGTGTGAGTGTGGCTGTAAGGGTGAGACGTGCAATTGAGCACGAAAGCGAGTGTGGAGTTTGGATCCGCGGACTGGAGTGACAGAGTTGAATAATTGTGTATTGTATTGTGAGTGATTATACCATGGCACCTAAGTTAACTCAGTTGTTTAAAGTAAAAGTATGGGTAATCTTGCTGTAAATGACAAAATCCCGAAAAATTCTCCATTGGGATGTTTATTGGCACATTGGGGAGATTTACATGATGATCTGCAAAAGAGCCAGATGATTGAGTATTGTAAAAATTTGAGTATTGTAATAATTGGTGGCCCTTGTATATACTGGATGATCAGGAAAAGTGGCCCATGAATGGGACACTGAATTATAACACTATTCTGCAGTTAATGCTGTTCTGTGAAAGAGAAGGGAAATGGAGTGAAATGCCTTATGTGGATTTGTTCTTTTACTTAAGACAAAGAAAGGATTGGCAGGATGAATGTAAGATAACTATTAGAGATAATTTGGTAACGGCTATAACTTCTGATAACAAGAAAGTGAAAAAAAAAAAAAGGAAAAAAAAAAGTGTTGTTCAGCTTGTGAGATCGGGAAAGGTTGTTTAAAAAAAAGATAATTGTTTCTGAAATTGATGGAATGGAAATGTTCAGCAGGAGATAGCCAAAGTAATGGGTTTAGATGATTGAAGGGGACCGGAGGGGAATCCAGCTGAGCCTCTGGTTATAATTAAGCTGGGTGATAAAGAAGTTAAATTTTTAGTGGATACAGGAGTGACATTTTCGGTATTAAATACCTGTAAAGGAAAAATTGGAACAAAACCAGCCAATATAGTAGGAGCAACCGGGAAAGAAGAAAATAGGCCATTCCTGCAACCCCTAGATTTGAAATTTGGAAATAAGATAATTACACATGAATTTTTGTATGTACCAGAATGCCCGATACCCTTGTTAGGAAGGGATTTGTTATCCAAATTAAATGCAAAAATTGTTTTTGATGAAGGAGAACTTTTCTTGAAAATACCTGAGTCAAAAACGGGAGAAATCCTGATGATACAAGAAAGAGTAAAGGAACAAGAAATTCCACCGGAGGTGGATTTGGCAGTGATCCCTACTGTATGGGAAACAAATATTCCTGGTAAATCAAAACTAGCAGAGCCTGTCAAAATAGACTTAAAGGAGCAGGGACAATAAAAATTAAGCAATACACAATCAAAACATAAGTTAGACAGGAACTAAAGAAATTGATTGATAAATTTCTGGAGCACAAAATTTTGGAAGAATGTGAATCTGAGTATAATACTCCTATTTTACCAGTCAGAAAACCCTCGGGTGAATATAGGCTGGTGCAAGACTTGGGAACAGTAAATCAAATAGTTAAGGATATTTATCCTGTAGTAACAAACCCTTATACATTGTTAACAGCATTAAATGAGACTTATCAGTGGTTTACAGTGCTTGATTTGAAAGATGCTTTCTTTTGTATACCTTTGGAAAAGGGAAGCAGAAAACTGTTTGCTTTTGAATGGGAAAATCCACAAACCGGGCGAAAGATGCAGTTGACATGGACCAGATTACCCCAAGGATTTAAAAACAGACCCAACAATTTTTGGAAATCAGCTGGCAAAGGAGCTTGAAATCTGGAAACAGGACAATATGTGGATGACATACTGATTGCTACAGAAGAAAGGTTTACTTGTATACAGGTGACTATTGACCTTTTGAATTTTCTGGACTAAATGGGTACAAGGTATCCAGGAAGAAAGCCCAAATAGCCTGCCAGACTGTGATATATCTGGGCTTTGAGATTTCAAAAGGGCAGCGACAATTAGGAAAAGATCGCAAAGAAGCTATTTGTGGTATACCTGAGCCGAGAAATATTCATGAACTCAGAGCGTTTTTGGGAATGACTGGGTGGTGTCGCCTTTGGATTATGAACTATGGACTAATAGCTAAACCGCTGTATGAGGCCCAAAAGAATTCTCCCTTTGTATGGGGCCCACAACAGCAAAAGGCTTTTGTAGAGTTAAAACGTGCCTTAATGTCTGCACCTGCTTTGGGACTTCCAGATTTAACCAAAGATTTTTATTTGTTTGTTCATGAAAGACAACACCTTGCACTGGGTGTGTTAACTCAGAAGATAGGAAGCTGGAAACGACCAGTCGGATATTTCTCTAAACAACTGGACACAGTGAGTAGAGGGTGGCCAAACTGCCTTCAAGCAGTGGCAGCAACAGTAATGCTCATACAAGAAGCTCGGAAATTGACTTTGGGAAGAACAATAACAGTCTATGTTCCACACATGGTGATAACTGTCCTAGAACAGAAGGGGGGACACTGGCTGTCTCCCAGCCGAATGATGAAGTACCAGGCGGTACTGACTGAACAGGATGATGTGATTCTAAAGACAACTAACCTGGTAAATACTGCAGTGTTTTTAAGTTCCATACAGGAAGAAGGACAACTGGAACATGACTGCTTGGCTACCATCGAGTATGTTTATTCCAGTCATGAAGATCTGAAGGATGTGCCATTGGAGCGACCAGACTGGGAATTGTATACTGATGGAAGCAGCTTTATGGAACAAGGAGTCCGATACTCTGGATATGCGGTAACAACAGAGACTACAGTTATAGAAGCAGGAGCATTAGGGAGTACCACATCAGCCCAGAAAGCGGAACTCATTGCTTTGATTCGAGCCCTAGAATTAAGTAAAGACAAGAAAGTAATAATATCTGGACTGACTCAAAATATGCCTTTGGGGTAGTACATGTCCATGGGGCTTTGTGGAAAGAGAGGGGGCTATTGTCCTCTCAAGGATCAAACATTAAGCATCAAAAGGAAATTTTACAATTACTGCAAGCAGTTCAAAAGCCAGATCAAGTAGCAATCATGCACTGTAAAGCACATCAAATTGGGAACACAAAAATAATAGCTGGGAATAATTTGGCTGATAAAACGGCAAGAAAGGTAGCAAAGAGACAAGCATTACAGATGGCAATGATTCCTTCTGAAACAGTAACCCTTCCCAGGGAAAAACCAAAATATTCAGAAGAAGATGACAAATTGGGTCAGTTATTAAATGCTAAGAAAAACCTAGCTGGGTGGTGGATAACTCCTAATGGACAAGTAGTAATTCCACCTCTTCTGATGAGAGAGATAATTCAAACAGGACATCAGGAATGTCAATGGGGGCAGAAGCCTTAGTAACTTCTTTACGAAAACAAGTAGTATCAGTTAAAATGTTGGGAATAGCTAAAATGGTAACTGCAAAGTGTGAAGTATGTTTGAAAAACAATCCAGTGATTAAGAAAAAGGTTCAAATGGGTAGACTGAAATCTGGTGTAGAACCTGGAGATTATTGGCAAGTAGATTTTTCAGAGTTACCTAGACAAAATGGGTACCGGTACATCCTGGTAGGGGTTGATACTTTTACAGGATGGCCAGAAGCCCTTCCCTGTTGCACCACACAAGCAAAAGAAGTAGTGAAGTGGTTATTACAAGAAATAATTCCAATATTTGGAGTACCTATTGGAATTTCTTCTGACAGAGGTCCACACTTTGTTGCTGAAGTAGTCCAAAGTATTAGCAAAACATTGGATATTAATTGGGATTTACATGCGTCTTGGAGGCCACAATCTAGTGGGAAGGTGGAAAGGATGAATCAAACTTTAAAAAGACAAATAAGTAAAATTTGTCGAGAAACCAGTCTAAAGTGGCCTCAGGCGCTTCCATTGGCGTTATTACGAATCAGGGTACAGCCAAAGAGTGGAACCTCAGTCAGTCCTTATGAATTATTATATGGAAAACCATATGAGTCTCCAGAACCAAATCCAAACATACATGTAAAAGGAAAACAAGATGTGTATAACTATTTGCTTTCTCTAGGGAAAACTTTGACTGCAATTCGGAGTGCAGTAATTTGGAATAGACCTTTATCCCTGGAAAATTCAGTGCATGATTTCCAACCGGGAGACTATGTCTATGTGAAGACGTGGACCTCCGAACCTTTGCAGGAGCGCTGGAGGGGACCTTTCCAGATACTGTTAACCACTTTTACAGCTATCAAGATTTCAGAATCAGATGCTTGGATCCATTATACTCGAGTGAAGAAAACACCTACTCCATGGAAGATTGTCAATCGTGACCCAGAGACTTTAAAACTGACACTGAAACATGTCTAATTTTTCATATCAGGTTATGATTGTCCTTTGGATTTTATTTTGGTCGGTAGTGCTGGTAGGATCATGGACTGACTTGGTGGATAGGAACAAAAGACAACTAGAAACAGAACAAGTAATTGACATTCCCAAACAAATGTCTGAGGAAAATTTGATGTTGGGATTGATTAAAGGATTTGCCATTTTGCAAAATGTTACGCAGATTACTGCTTGTTTACCAATACCAAGGGCAGTAGGTGAATATATTCCATGGGGAATTTTAACTATGAATCTGACCAATCTGGAACATAAAAATGAGACCACCTATTGTGAACAAAGGCCAGTAACTCAATGGTATGAACAAGTAAAGGTTATTAGAAAACAGTGGAAGTCGCCAGATAAAGAAACAGATTGTAAAAAACTACTGAATTATGATTTTATAACAGGATCCTGACCTGGTGCCATAGCTCAAGTTCTTCTTCCTGGGGGTCCAAATCCCCAGTTAGGATGGTGTTCTTATGATGAACAACTTAAAACCAATGTAAACAAAAGTATCATGGAATGGAAGTGTAACAAAACTGGCCAAGGTACGCAATTAGTAGAACAATGGGACTCTATATGGTCCATGGCGATATTTTCTCAATTCTAGTACATGGCCAGAACTCCTTGGTGTTTTACCTGGGATGGAAAAGTTTTTTTCAGTGTTACCCTGGGTCGATGATAGAACAACTTCATTGAGAGAGAAGGAGAATAAAATAGTGCCATGGTGAAAATGTGAAAAAGTGTACAATTGCAACAATGCAGACTTAATAATTCAACAAATTCCTCCTCTGGCCACTGCTTTAAAATATGGTTGTTTTTTTCGAGGTCTTAAAAATACTCTCAATTTAACTAGTACCTTTACACCCAGGAAAGGAACTCTGTTTAGTTGCAGAAAATCTACTATTCAAAGTCCAGGACATCTAATTTGGGCATTAAGTGACGGAACCTGGACAACTCATTTACCATTAGATGAATTACCATTAGGTGAAACAAATTACTTCAGGCATGCCAACATTGTGCCCGATTTTGAAGAAATCGCCATTTAAAGGACCCTTGGAAAGTTTAAAATTAAAACGAACCAAGAGGTCTGAGACAGATGATGATACTTGGAATGAACCCTGAACAAGAGTAAAAAATGACTGGACTCTTGCATCAATTCTGAATCCTATAGCCTCATACAGAAATAGAGCATGGCTTTATCATTTAACAGGTCAGGTAGAAAAGTTAGCAAACATCACCAAGAAAGGGTTTAAGGAATTGAACATACAGTTACAGGCGACTTCCAAGATGACTTTACAAAATAGAATGGCATTAGATATGCTCCTACTTAAAGAACATGGGGTATGTGGATATCTCAAGGATAGACTGGACCACTGTTGCATTCACATTCCAAATGTCACTCAAGATGTGGAACATGATCTGGACCTATTAGGTAAAATTGAAAAAAGAAATAGAATCAATTCGAGAAGATATGTCAGAAGATTGGCTGGGGAAAAAATTTTAACAAACTAGGATGGAATTTGAGCTCTTGGATACAGTCCATAATCAAAACTTTGTTTCTGTTACTGATTGTCTTCCTGATGATCATGCTAGTATATGCTTGTTTGAAGAAACAGTTTACCAATAGAATTGCAGTCAATTACATGATCATGAGAGAAGTACCAACTATTCCATCAAGACACAGTCCACCACCAAAATATGCTGAAACAAATGATATGTAAGTAATGTGAAAGTATTGAAATAATAATTTTCAACACTTTCAAAAGGGGGAAATGTTACAGATTTGCTAATAAGTTAAGATTGATTGACTTTATTTGATTTTATAAAATCATTTTTAATAGAAATATAGGGATAAGAAATATTTTAATGAAACTTATAGTTGCACAGTAAAACTGCTATGAAATCCTTTGTATAGTCCTGTACTAAGGCCAGAAGAATGGGCTAGAATCATTGTTTAAAACTTAGGTAATAAATTTAGGGTTTGAAAGGTTTCTTTGTATTTGACTAGACTTCTGTATTTAGAAAGTGTATTGAAATGTCAGAATATAGGATTAATGGGAACTGGGGAGAGCCGACTGGAACAGCTTGTAGTTACCTGCCAAGAAACAGTGAACTTTAGTAGAAGGTAATTCCAGCAGGGGGAGATTGCGACCACCGACTCATATACCACCTACCCAAATCGTACCCCAGACCCATTTCTGGACCTTTCTAACCTTTACTGCGCAGAATCGGGTATGGGAGGAGAGTATGTTAATGATTTACAGGAAATATCATGATTATGCATGAATAAGTTCTATATATGGTGTCTGATTTTGAATCTTGGTGTGCGTTGGTCGTGAGAAGACTCACTCATGCACCCGGCCATTAATAAGGAAGTGTCTGCTTATCTACATCACATTGGTGTCGATAAGTTCTTCATTCCAAGATTTTGGTAACAACAGCACTCTCAAAACTATCAAGCTGCAACAAGGTCTTTTACTATCTCATACCAAGATAGTCTTTATACCAGTCCCTCTGCTGCCTTCTCTTAATCTCTCCTCATCCAGGGCTCACATTCTCTCTCTCTTCTCTCTGCTCTTTACTCATCTTTCTTCCTTAGCTGCTCCCTCTTCATTGGCTGCCCAACCTCTTAACAGAACCAGCCACAGCTGCACCTTATCTACATCAGCCAACCCACCACCCCAGAAGCCAGCCCACAGCTGTATATTATCAATGTTAATTAACCCAGCTTCATTCCTCTACATCTGTCCAGTTGCATATCCCTCCATAAAATGCATTGAAGGCACAAATATGCCTGCTTGCCAAAGAAAAAGCTATGAAGGAGGAGATTCCTAACAAAGTTTTGGATCCAGGTATACCAGTGGTTTGGGCATTGGAAATTCCTGGATGAGTAAAAAATATGGATCCAGTAAAAAATGGAACTGAAACCGGGAGTCCAATTGGTAAGAAAAAAACCAATATCCTATAAAGTTAGAGGCCCGATGAGGATTGGAACCATTAATAGACACTTTTTTTGAAATTTGGATTGTTACAAGTGTCAGCCAGAATTTAACACTCCAGTCCTCCCAGTAAGGAAACCTAAATCCTTGGAATACAGATTGGTACAAGATTTACGAGAAGTCAGTACCTAGACAGTTGATGTCCACCTGGTAGTCCTAAATCCCTATACTCTCCTCACCTCCATAGCAGAGACTAACGTGTATTTTACAGTATTGGGTCTGAAAGATGCCTTCTTTCATATGCCAGTGGATGAATAGAGTCAACTTACCTTCGCTTTTGAATGGAAGAATCTGACCACAGGATAAAAGATGCAGTTGTGCTGGACTGTCCTGCCCCAGGGATTCAAGAATAGCCCCACAATATTTGGTAATATTCTGACAAAAGAATTGGAACAATGGCATCGTGAGTATGAAATAATTTCAGTGTTGCAATATGTAGATGATATACTGATTGGGTCAGATACTCAGGAAGAATGTTTGGAGGCAACTATTAGTTTACTCAGTTTCTTGGGCCTAGCAGGATACCAAGTACCAAGAAAAAAGACCCGGATTAGAAAGAGGGAAATCCACTATATGGGCTTTGAGATTATGAGAGGGCAGAGAAACTTGAGTGCTGACAGGATAGAGGAAATATGCAGAATTGCTGTTCCCACCTCAAAGAAACAATTGCCAGTGTTTCTAGGAATGGCTGGATGGTGTCAGCTCTGGATTCCACATTTTGGCTTAATAGCCAAACCCTTATATGCTGCTACAAAAGGACCAGAAACAGTGCTAGAATGGACTCCAGAATGCCAAAGGCTTTTGATGAGATAAAGAGAAAGCTGATGGAAGCCCCTACATTGGGACTCCGAAATTTGCAGAAACTATTCCAATTATATGTGCATGAAAAACAGCAAGTAGCATTGGGAGTGTTTACAAAGATGTTAGGAAGCTGGATAAGACCAGTGGGATACTTCTCCAAACAACTGGATGAAGTAAGCAGAGGGTGGACTGCTTGTTTGAAAGCAGTAGCTGTGACCGTAACTGAATGAAGAGTCTCAAAAACTGACACTGGACCAACCCCTTATTGTGTATGTACCCCATGCTGTGATCTCTCTCCTCAAAAATAAAGGACATCACTGGATCTCTCCAAGTCAATTAGCTCAGTGTCAAGCAGTGTTGCTGGAGCAAGATGATGTGATGCTCTCTCAAACCTCTACTCTTAACCCAGCTACTCTACTGCCAACCTCAGAAACTGGAGAATTACATCATGATTGTTTAACAACTATTGAACAAGTTCACTCCAGCAGGCCAGATCTTTGGGATGAACTGCTGAGGCAGAAATGGAACTTTTTACTGATGGAAACAGCTATATGTCAAATGCAAAATGAAAAGCTGGATATGCAGTGGTAACTAACACAGAAGTATTAGAAAGCAAATTGCTACCTAGCAACACTTCTGCCCAGAAGGCTGAATTAATAGCCCTCACTTGAGCCTTGGAATTAAGTCAAGGAAAAAGAGTCAACATTTATACGTACTTGAAATATGCCTTTGGAGTAGTCCATGCACATAGGGCAATCTGGAAAGAGAGAGGATTACTGACTTCACAGGGAACCCCAGTGAAATATGGGACTGAAATCATATGAGATTATTGCGAGCAGTTCTTCAACCAAAGTAAGTGGCAATAATACATTGTAAGGCACATCAGAAAGGAGATACAGACATAACAGGAAACCAAAGGGCAGATCAAGCAGCTAAAGAAGCTGTTTTAAGGGAACCAAGCTTTGAAGGGGCATTAGTCCCAAAACTTCACATAGATTTATCTCCACCAAATTATACACAATAAGATGATCAATTAGCAGAACAATTGGACTGTAATAGAAATAAGGATGGATGGTGGGAAACCTCTGAGAAACAATTATTAATTCCTGAGAAGATGATGGAAGCTGTACTTAAAAGGATGCATCAAGAGACATATGCAGGAGTGGATGCATTGTTACTTTAAGCAAAAAGGAAATTTTTTGGGGCCCAGGATACAAAGCTTTGCAGATATAGTAGTCAAAAAGTGTGAAGTCTGCTGTGCTAATAATCCTAAAATGGGGAAAAAAAATTACAAGGAGGAAACATAAAATGAGGAAGAACACCTGGAGGACATTGGCAAATAGATTTTACAGAACTGTTACTGAAATCTCAGAATGAAGAACTTATCGACACCAATGTGATGTAGATAAGCAGACACTTCTTTATTGACAGCCGGGTGCGTGAGCGAGTCCTCTCACGATCAACGCACACCAAGTCTCAAAATCAGACACCATATATAGAACTTATTCATGCATATTCATTAAGTATTCATGCGTAATCATAATATTTCCCGTAGCTCATTAACATATTCTCCTCCTATATCCGATTCTGCGCAGTAGAGCTTAGAAAGGTCTAGAAATGGGTCTGGGGTACGATTTGGGTAGGTGGTATATGAGTCGGTGGTCGCCATCTCCCCCTGCCGGAATTACCTTTTACTAAAGTTCACGGTTTCTTGGCAGGTAACTACAAGCTGTTCCAGTCGGCTCTCCCCAGTTTCCATTAATCTTACATTCTGACCTTTCAATACACTTTCTACATACAGAAGACTGGTCAAATACAAAGAAACCTTTCAAACCCTAAATTTATTACCTAAGTTTCAACAATGATTCTAGCCCATTCTTCTGGCCTTGGTATGGGATGTACAGAGGATCTCATAGCAGCTTTTACTGTGCAACTATAAGTTTCATTAAAATATATTTCTTATCCTTCTATATTTCTATTCTATAAAATAATTTTATAAAATCAAATAATCAATCCAATAAAGTCAATCAATCTTAACTTATTAGCAAATCTGTAACAGAACTACCGAGATGCAATCGATACAAATACTTACTGGTATTAGTAGATACCTTTTCTGGTTGGCCCGAGGCTTTCCCTTGTTGTACCAACAAAGCTAGAGAAGTAGTTAAGGTGTTATTAAAGTAAATAATACCTAGGTTTGATATACCAGAGGGAATTTCTTCAGACAATGGACCCCATTCTACAGCAGTAGTAGTGCAGGGAGTGTCTAAGTTTTTACAGATTGATTGGGAATTACATAGTTTGTGGAGACCACAATCTAGCGGAAAAGTAGAAAGGATGAATCAGACAATTAAAAGACAGGTATCAAAATTGTGTCAGGAAGCTCATCTGAAATGGATAGAGGCATTACCTTTAGCTCTTATGAGAATTTGTATTACTCCCAGGGTAAAAGGAGTGAGCCCTTTTGAGATAGTGAATGGGAAGGTATACCTGTCTAATCTTTTAACTGGGCAGGGAGACCAGATGCATATACAAGGAGAAGCAGATTTAAAAGAATATTTGATTTCTCTTTCACAAACTTTATCCTCACTGCATAGGTACTTAAATCAAAGAGCACCTCTTCCCCTGAACACGCCTGTACATCCTTTTCAACCCGGGAACATAGTATATTCAGACATGGAAGGATGAGACACTACAGGAAAAGTGGAAGGGACCTTACATCATTTTGTTGAAAACATATATGACGTGCAGAATTAGACTCTATAACTCGAAAGTTATAAAGTAGGTATGTTTATTGCGCGCAGATGCACGGGGGATCGCTCCTCCACAAGCGTGCATACCCGAAGTGACGAACCATCTCACATTTATACAATGAACAAATGAATATTCAATTAACGCCTATACATATTCGTTACCTAAACCCGCTTACTCTGGCTTCGTATGTTAATTAGCTTATCAGTCCTTTGCCTGGAATGTGGTGGTCTTGCAGGTTTGTAGGTGATTCATGTTCTTGTGACCATCCGATCTTCTTCAGGTGATTGTGACCACCCAATCTTTTCCAGCAAGGAGACTTAGCACTCCCTCCCTCTAGATAGCACTTGAATGTCTCTCATCTTTTCTCATTCTCTTTTAAATAGCCCCTTCTGTTAGAGAAAGAGGGGCAGGCGTCTCCTCAAAACTGTAGTTGTCTCCTCAGAGCTGTGTGCCTATGTGACCAGACACCGCACCCATGACCAGTCACCATACCCACATTCCTCGAGCAGACACATACAATCACAATCGATGTCCATTGTCCCCATTTCACACTATTTCTCCATATCATATACAGCAGTGAAAATAGAAGGAATTGACTCCTGGATTCATCATACCTGAGTAAAAAGGGCTCCCTTGACCAGACAAAATCAGTGGATGTCACAAGAAGTTGGGGATCTTAAACTACAGCTGGCTAAGAAGCTATAAGTGAAATTGTACTTAAGCTGAGAAAAGGGATACTTTAAACAGTGAAACTGATTATAAAGTTACCTCAAATGTTAGATTTAAATTTTTTTATTGTTGTTTTGCAGTAGTTCGGGGAAACTTGATTTTACAACTTGTTCAATCATTTGGGAGGATCCACAACGTGAGTAGCATTACAGTTTGCTTACCATTGCCAAAATCAGCTGAGAATCCTTTGGACTGGGGAATTTTAACTTTGGAATTGAATCAAATTTTTGCAGCTATACTGAGCAATGGCACTGGGATTTTGAAACTTACACTGATATGGAGAAATAATGTGAAATGGGGATAATGGACATGGATTGTGATTGTATGTGTCTGCTTAAGGAATGTGGGTATGGTGACTAGTCATGGGTGCGGTGACAACTACAGTTTTGAGGAGACGCCTGCCCCTCTTCCTCTAACAAAGGGGAGACGCCTGCCCTTCTTCCTCTAACAAAGGGGCTATTTAAAAGAGAATAAGAAAAGATGAGAGACATTCAAATGCTATCTAGAGGGAGGGAGTGCTAAGTCTCCTTGCTGGAAAGATTGGGTGGTCACAATCACCTGAAGATCGGGTGGTCACAAGGACATGAATCACCTGAAGAAGATCGGATGGTCACAAGGACATGAATCACCTGCAAGACCACCACATTCCAGGAAACGGACTGATAAGCTAATTAACATACGAAGCGGGGTTTAGGTAACGAATATGTATAGGCGTTAATTGAATATTCATTTGTTCATTGTATAAATGTGAGATGGTTCGTCACTTCGGGTATGCACGCTTGTGGAGGAGCGATCCCCCGTGCATCTGCGCGCAATAAACATACCTACTTTATAACTTTCGAGTTATAGAGTCCAATTCCGCACGTCAGTTTGGCGAGCCAGCCAGAAGGATTTCTGCTCGGCTGAGGGACCAGCTGCGGAGCGGACGCTCCTAGGCGCGCCCCGGGAGATTTCCTCGGAGGAGCCTCCTCTTCTCAGCTGTTCACCCGGGAGCAGAAGAGAAACCCCTGGATCCACGGATAAAACGGTATGTTTAGAAACGGGGCGGCTGGTGAGACGCACGGAGACGTCCGGCGCGCAGCGTAGTCCCCAGGAGGAAAGGTACCTTGGGAGGGGGTTTGCTGACCAAGGGGTGGCCGCTAGCGATCTTGAGGGCAGATCGAGCAAACCCGAGGTTACTGCCATTCCTAAAAGCCCGGAGGCCTCGTGACGGAAAGCGGGGGGCGGGACGGAATAAGGCGGAATCTCACAGGAACAAGAGGGACCTCACAGCAAAAGTAAAAGGGAAACTTTTGCGTAGGAAAAAGAGGAAGCTAAAAACTTCCTTTAGGTTGTCTTAAGAATTGGGGAATTCCTGGAATGTCACAACTGAAATAGCGCTCTGTGTCTTGTTTGTTCTATGTGTTGTCTTGTTATATGTTCAAAACTCGGAGTTATGAAATGTATGTTGAAAAATATTAACATTCTGGTAATTTGTGGCAAATAGCGGAAAACTTAACACTCTGCTTAAGACCAGGAAAAATTGGGTTTGTTTTGTTGTTTGTTTATTGGCAATTGTTCATTGAAATGCATACTTTGTGAACTGTTAGTGTTCCTAAGAGTTTGTACATAAGTGCACGGTACCGTATAACATACTGCTTGTGTGACTGCGGGCTGCCCGGAGAGTGTGAATGGTGTGATTGAGATGCGCATTTTGATTTTCCGTGTATAGCTTAATTATTTTGACTAAGTGTGAGTGCAAGAGTGCTTGAGACAGGCGTTTGAGTGCAAAACGAGTAAAAAGCTATCCGCGTTTCCAACCTTGGGTGGCTAAGGCGGCCGGAGAAAAACAAAGTAATTAAAATTGCAAAATGGGAAATGGAAGGAGTAAGCCCTGTGAAAAATCGCCCTTGGGTTGTATATTAAAACATTGGAGTGATATTGTAGGACAGGGTGGTACCGAAAATAGAAGGAAATTGGTTAAATATTGTAATCAGTGGTGGCCTTTGTATAAATTGGAGAGTGATGCGAAATGGCCTCAGGAGGGAGGAACGTTAGATTATAACACTCTCCTGCAATTAATGTTGTGTCTGAGAAGAGAAGGAAAATGGGACGAAGTATCGTATGCAGACATGTTCTTCGTCCTCCAGGACAAACCTGAGTGGCAAAAGGACTGTGGATTAGTACCCCCTCGGGATCCTATGGTACTAGCACTAGAAAAGAGTGCGGGATTAACATCACCTGATCTTTGATTGTGGCTCTAGAAAAGGATAGGAAAAACTGAGACCTAAACTAGAAAGATGTTCTTGTTGAAATTTCTGTGTTTAAAAGCTCAGGTTGCGGTTCCTTCTGTGGAGCAACCAGAATGAAACACGTTGTAAGATATAAAAACTTGTACTAATGTATGTAAAACCTGAGGGATGTGTGTGTGTGGAGAATCAAAGACCTTGTGAAAGTGTTGGGGTGAGTTTGTACAAACCCCTGTACCCCCTCGAAGGTGCGACTGAATCATGCTGGGATGCATGGCAGGATGTTTTCTGTTTGCCTGCAACGGCATGATACGTAATAACAACAGACTTAAAGCAACAAGTAGCAGATTTGCATTCAGGGTAAGAAAGAGTTAAAACAGAAGTGCTGCTGCAGAGGCAGGCTTGTATAACCTGCAGAGCAGGAAGAGCATCTCCTGCCCCGAACCCTTCTGCTGGTGAGGAGGAGGGGTTGCTATTGCTGACAATTGAGCAGAAGGACCTGACAATGTCACCCCAATTGCTGCAGCATTTGCAGTACAACAGGACCGGTAACGGCCCTTCTAGGGCAGGGAATGGGTATGAGGTGGAATTTTAGTGAATACAAAACCAACTTACTTGTTAAACTTCAGTAAAAAAAAAAAAAAAAAAAAAAAAATTGTTACAGTTGTAGGAGCTGCTGGCCACCAGGAAAACATCCTGAAACCTTTAAAGTACAAACTAAGAAAACAAATAAGAATGCCAAATTCACTAAAATCTTTGTTGGGATGAGATTTATTAGAACATCTAGACGTTTAAAGAAGGGGAAATGAAATTAAAAGTTAAATATGATCAAGTAATTGAAATATTGAGCTTATCTTTAATTCAGCAGAAAAGAGGAAAAGAGGACCTCCCTGAAGTAAGAGAAATTTTTAACCAGGTGTATCTGAAAATAAATTCCAGGAAAGGTGAAAAATGCTTTACCTGATACAGTAAAATGATAAGGGGGAGGCTTGCTCAGTTCAGATAAAAACAATATCCCTTGGTCAGCAAGGCTGTGGGGATATTGGCAGAAAAAGTGAAATAAAATACACTCTGTAGTAGTTCTACTAATGTAAATCTGTGTGTTTTGCCATGACAGTGACTTGTTATGGGATGTGCAGATGAAACTGCATTGACAACGAAGTACAAGGAATAAGGTTGGTCAGGTGCCTCCTACCATAGTCAAGGGCAAGACTGGGTTGGCCTCTGTGTTTGCCACCAAGAAGAATCTTGAGCTCCGCTGTTGGCTGCAACCCAGTAGGCGTTGAGCGGTGGGAACATATGCCATGCCAGACCTTGATGCGAGGCATGGCCCACTCTGAGGCACTGATTTGGAAATTGGAAACTGCCTGGCCGACCATGAGGCCAGACGAGTAACAGAGGAGGTAGGAAAGGAGGAATTATCCTTAATACCAGACGATAAAATCCAAACTGTAAGTACAGATCAAGAGCCAAACTATTCTAAAGAAAACTTAAAGGTAATTCAGGACATGAATTATAAAATAAAATTAAGTGGATTTATTTAAGGGATGGTTGTATAGTGGTACCATCCAATTTAATATGGACCACAGCCCTATTATTAATAAGACGCATTGGGGAGCTGATACTTTATATAAAAGTCTAAATCAGAAATTGAAAGGGCGAAACTTGTATACTGTAATAAAACAGGTGACTCAGCAATGTGAAATGTGTTTACGCAATAATCCCAATACAGCAAATAAAATAAAACTAGGGAACATTAGCAGAGGGAATGTTCTAGGGCAACATTGGCAGATCGATTTCTCAGAACTTCCTAGAAAAGGGGGGTATCGATATTGGTACTAATGGATACCTTTTCAGGTTGGCCAGAAGCCTTCCCATGCAGAACTGCTTAAGCCCGGGAAGTGACCAAAATACTACTCCAAGAGATAATACCTAGGTTTGGAGTCCCAGCAGTAATGTCCTCGGATAGAGGACCACATTTTGTGTCCAGAATAGTGCAACAGATCAGCCACCATCTAGGAATAGATTGGCAATTACATACCTCATACTGACCACAATCGAGTGGCCAGGTGGAAAAGATGAATCATCTAATCAAACAACAGATTGTCAAGTTAGGCCAAGAAACAAATCTAACTTGGCCCCAGTCTTTGCCATTAGCTCTTACACGAATTCGAACTAGACCGAGAGCAAAAGAGGGGCTTAGCCCATTCGAAATTTTATATGGACGACCCTATGGGGTACAAAAGGGGACGTCTTCACAGATTGGTGAAGAAACAATGACTTCCTATATGGTGGCACTAAACAAACAATTAACAAGAATTGAGAAGCATGTGATGGGAACACGCAGTAGGGGTCTGGATGGACCTGTTCACGATATACAACCAGGAGACTATGTATACGTTAAGTGTTTTGCAGATAAAACCCTGGAACCACAGTGGACCGGACCTTTTCAAGTCCTACTCACCACCTACACTGCAATCAAGGTTGAGGGACAGAATTCTTGGATTCACCATACCCGGATTAAGAAAGCCCCTGCAACTTCTTGGAAAGTAACCCCAGATAAAAAAGAACTGAAACTCAAATTTACTCGGACAAATGGGAACAATGTGGGTGGCAAGTAAGTGAACCTGAGCGGTTGCGGATCCACCATATGGGAAGGGCACCACAACAAACAATATAGAACAAGAGTCGGGGACTGAGCCAGTGGCCAGGCTCGCCCAACTTGTTATTAGTAAGCCCCAACTCAAACAAAGATATTTTTGATCAAAACAGATTTTAACGTTTAGATTCTTAAAATGATCAATAGTGGGTTTAAACCATTTGTGGTTTTTTGTACCCTCTCTCTTGCCTACAACCAAGAGCCTGATAATTGGCCTTGGAATCATGCCCAGAAAAAACACACTGGAATAATGGGAAAGGTGGACTCAAAGACGAAACTAGCTATGGTGATTTTTTTCTGAAAATGAGGTGTACCAAAGGAATCAATGGGATCGGGAGGATGTACACAAAATCGACCGATTATGGGGAAAATTAGGAGATAGGATAAAAGTAGGATGTCAAACCTATAATGAAAAGGATAACATCAAGATTTCGGGTGACACCCAGATTAATGTCAGAAAGGTAGATAAGGAATTTACCCTTCTAAATACAACCATGTGCTTTAATTCACGGGAATGTTGGCACAATTTTACCTTAACTGAGCCCATCTTTATAATATGCCTAGGAAAGGAATCCCCAAGAACAGCTCTGACTTATAAGATCAAAATAACAATCATGCTAACCACTGTTCCTACCACCACCACAGTTACAACAACCCCATTAACACTTGATCTTAAATTAACTAAACCAGATCCAAAAATTTATACAATTGGACCATATGTAATCAGAAATACAGGTCAGCAACAAATGTTGTTTAACCCAGAATGGTCTCTGAAAAGAATAGAATTACAGATACAAGTCAATGTTTCTGATGTTAAGCCATCCTGTTCCCCCTTCTTACGAACCTCTTATGAGGGATGGACAACTTGGTTAAGAAAAAGGGGAAATATTTCTCGAAACAGAATAGTGAGAGATGTAACTGGAATGTTGGGAACAGGACTCGGAGTATTAAATTCCATAGACTCAGAGGTGATAATGAATAAACTAGCCGCCACCACGGCCGATCTATCAAAACTACAACAACCACTAAAATCTTCATTATTGGCATTAGGGGCACATCAATGGTTGATATCGAAGGTACTCCCCAGGTGGGAACAAATAAACATGGAAGATCATCAACTCATCACTAAGGCGTTAGGTGGTTTACAGGACGACGTCGCCCTGGCTCTAAGTTGCATCCAAGCCCAAATGTGGATGCAATCAATAGCTGCATCCATAATAAGAGAAGGAGAGGAAGGCATATTTCCTACAGAAATTCGAAAGATGGTTTGGGACAGTGCTACGGAGGTAGAAAGAAAACTCCAGTCATGGTGGAATATGGTGAACTTTACCTACGACCCCAACACACACACCATCACAGCTTTTGTGTTAACCATACATAATGCAGTAATAATTACCATACACC
The DNA here is from genome assembly GCF_023638135.1 of Falco biarmicus. Lineage (NCBI taxonomy): Eukaryota > Metazoa > Chordata > Aves > Falconiformes > Falconidae > Falco > Falco biarmicus. The sequence continues at coordinate 23,028,883 of NC_079310.1, read as the reverse complement.
CCATTGTAGCCCTTGGAATTAACCATAATGGGGTGCTCCTATACCCTTTTGAACATAGAACATGGGCCAGAAAGATAGGCGACAAGTGGCAAACAGTAGATTTAGAATCTTGTATTATGCGAGAACAGCAGGGCTTCCTCTGTGAAAGCAATGCTATAATGGCTCAGGATACTTGTTTAGATACAGATCAGAAAATATGTCATTTCGAGGCCCGACCAAATGCAAACTTGAAAACAGTAATTATATATGCAGGGAAGGGATGTGCGTGTTTGAGAACTAAGTGTAACACAATAACCATAGATGGGGAGGTAAAAGAGACTGCACAATATTCAAATTATTGTATTTGTAATTTTACTACTATCACAGGATGCGATTTTAGTTACTCAGCCCCAGTAGTGTCTCATCAATTCTTAAAATCCAATTTTACCCTATCACAGATAATAATTCCTACCCCCATAGGACTAAATATAAGCAGTATAAAAGAACTATTAAAACATGCAGATTTACAACGTATACTGGAAGAAATCAAAGAAAAGGGACACGAAACTCTTCTTATGATCCATCATGATGTAGAGGGGATCAAGAAAGTTTTAAAAAAGGTAGAACAGGATGGAAACCATAATTGGTGGGATACTCTCTTTGGCTGGTCACCCTCTGCAACAGGAATTCTTAACACTCTGGTACACCCCATTGTGATCTTATTGATCAGTTTAGGAATTTCCTTAATACTAACCATTATGTTATATTTGTGGGTTTGGAGAATGTTTAAAAGAGTAACACTTATGTATGATGCTTTATATCATTCGGGAAGGCTGCTTAAGTAAAAGAATTTACTTAATTTAATAGAAAAGGGGGGATTGATATGGAGAAATAATGTGAAATGGGGATAATGGACATGGATTGTGATTGTATGTGTCTGCTTAAGGAATGTGGGTATGGTGACTAGTCATGGGTGCGGTGACAACTACAGTTTTGAGGAGACGCCTGCCCCTCTTCCTCTAACAAAGGGGAGACGCCTGCCCTTCTTCCTCTAACAAAGGGGCTATTTAAAAGAGAATAAGAAAAGATGAGAGACATTCAAATGCTATCTAGAGGGAGGGAGTGCTAAGTCTCCTTGCTGGAAAGATTGGGTGGTCACAATCACCTGAAGATCGGGTGGTCACAAGGACATGAATCACCTGAAGAAGATCGGATGGTCACAAGAACATGAATCACCTACAAACCTGCAAGACCACCACATTCCAGGCAAAGGACTGATAAGCTAATTAACATACGAAGCGGGGTTTAGGTAATGAATATGTATAGGCGTTAATTGAATATTCATTTGTTCATTGTATAAATGTGAGATGGTTCGTCACTTCGGGTATGCACGCTTGTGGAGGAGCGATCCCCCGTGCATCTGCGCGCAATAAACATACCTACTTTATAACTTTCGAGTTATAGAGTCAAATTCCGCACGTCAACACTGAAAAGGGAAAAGGTGTTTGGATTGGGAAAGTGGTTTGTGTGGATTGATAGTACTACACTTAATCAGTGTTGGCATGTAAATGATACTCAACCAACATATAAGACCTTTTTAAGCCTTCCCGAACCATGTGAAAACTTCCCATGGGGTTTAAATCTACCTCAGGTATGGACTGGTCCTGAAGAAGGCATTTGGCATTATATGCAAAACATGTATTGGTGTATTGATTAGACTAGGAGGGAGGAAAGAACAGGTAAAAGTTTTGTTAACAGAGGTAGTCAATGCTATTTAGAAATGGAGTGAAACATCCTAGATGGAATTGTGCCCAGGTTTTTAATTGTTCAACAACAGAAGTAGAGATTCAGAGACTGGGACCAATTGCATGAGCCTTGTACTTAGGCTGTTTATGCAGAAATTATACTACTAATATAAGAGATATCTGGACAAACACTGTTATGAAAAACGTTTCCACTAAATGTGATACTGATACCATACTGAGGGAAGGGGTTAAAGAAATTTTAGTCGATCTAATTGCTTAACGATTACCTAGATTGTTGTTGATAAATAATGCTTTGTTTTACTAACTATTGTGTAAATTAACTGAAGCAAGGAGTCAACAGTTCCTCCTGAAGGACAGTTCCTAATGAGAACTAGCTAAAACCAACTCTATAGTTTGGACAAAGACCAAGGATAACTGAGTCTGCATGAAGAGAGAAGGTAAAAAGTTCAGAGTGAGGGAGACTACCAAGCCTTCATCCCCACGACCTCCACGACCCCCACCAAGAGGCACCACACAAGCGCAGTTGGGAGGGACTTATGGAAATGACTTCTTGGAACTAATTTTAATATGAAGCAGTATGAAGCTGGGGCTAGGTTATGAATATGTATAGGCATATTTGGGAAACTTATGTATATGCAACATTTGATTATATAAATTGAGGCAAGTTGTTGCCCCAGGCACACACGGCTTTGGTGGGACTACCCCCCACCCCCACCCCACCCCTGCTTCCCAGTGCTGAATAAACATACCTACTTTACAATCTGATAAGATTGTGGAGTCTGATTCTGCATGTCAATACCCTCTATGGGACATACAGTATGGGTGAGTGATGATGGAACTCACTTGCCCTTGAAAGGGGAATTGAGAAGTCATACATTAGGAGTGTTAACTTTATGGCCCTTATGAAGAAAAAGATCTTTGGAACCTCAGTTCTGGGTGAAGTTAAAAAGAGACAATGTTAACCCATGGAGACATCCCTCAATGGGAACCCAAGTAGGGTGGATATTAGAATCTATATTCAGTCCACAAATTGCTTCTTACTGGAACCATATGTAGTTGCACAATTTGACCGGACAAGTAGAAGTTTTAGCAAATGCGACCGGTGCTGGATTACAAGATTTAAATACTCAACTCCAAGTGACTTCAAAAATGATCCTTCAGAACAGATTTGCCTTAGACTTATTGTTATTGTGAGAACATGGATTATGCAGATACTTAAACCTGAATGATAAAAAATGTTGTGTCCACATCCCTAATGTTACAGAATATTTGGACAATCAAATTAACAAGATAAAACAAGTGGCAAAATCTAGCAGAGATCTTAAAAAATCAATGGAAGAAAACTGGCTGAATAAAATACTCCATAGTTCTGGATTCTCTCTTACTGGATTGTTGGCAAACCTACCTCAGACTATAATTATAATAGTAATTTTCATTGTTATAATCTGTATTGCTTTGAGTTGTGTTAAAAGACTAATTGTGCAGTCAGCTCTAGAGATTCACATAATGATAGCTAAAAGGAATAAATAAATAAATCAAACGATTAAGGGAATGATTGATAAAATCAAATGTATTGTTAGAAGTTTGAATTTAGGATGATTGAAACAAATGAGTTGTTAATAGTTAATTCAAGATATAAGTAATTTTGTATATCCTGCTAAGCAGTTCATTAAGCACCAGCAAATCCTTTGTCCAAAAGAGTAACTTCAAAAGGAAGCACTCCCACAAAATAGATGAGCTGACTTGAAGTCCGCCATGAGGAATGAGCTCAGCAAAAACTAGGGGAAAGGTAATTCTGGCAGGGGGAGATCAAAACGGCTGACTCAGTGACCACCAACTCAAGAAATCCCCCAGACCCAAAAAGAAGTTGAGACTGAGCACGAGGACTAATTAACATGAGAAGCGAGAGAATTATTTGACAAATAGGAAACTGAGTACTAAGTAATGAAGGAGTTGCGTATCTTGTAACCAATGAAGGCTGATGTCTTTGTATGCTAAACTGTATAATTAGTGTAAAGTTTTGACAATTGGGGAGCTAGGCATTTGTGGGTTACCACCTAGCTCCCTACTTTGTGCAAACTAGAATCAAGGAATAGAAATACATCCACTTGGTGTGTGAATTGGCACTGCCCACCAGGCAATGAGATCCTGTACTGGACAACAATGCTGTGCATTTATATGTACACCAAAAAAAATCTTCCCTGTGTAAAGGAAAATAGATGTCTTCAGCAAGATAATTTTTTTCCTTACAAATATAATAGAAAATTATTTCTGAGTTATATCAATGTATATTTATTTCCTATTTGAATGTGTTACCTATAGGGGCTTTATGCACAAAATTAAAGCACTTAAGAACCATCATTTTATTATCACTTTTTATGTCATGAAATTGTTCTCTCTTGCTGATTTAATGTTATGTGATTAAAATGTTGGGGGTTTTGTGTGTGGTGTGGTGGGTTTGTTGTTTTTTTTAAAAAAAATTCTTCTAACAGTTGCATTTTTAAGAAGGAAGTGAAGGCTAGTAATGTTTTCTTGCTTAAGCTGATAACATGAATAGTTATCTATTTCATTTAATTTTAGAGAAGCCCTCAGTAGCTTTTCTTTGCTGCAAAACACTGAAGGACTTGTAAATATTACATGGTTCTTGCTCCCTCTTGAAAGCAAGTGCAGACCACTTCAGGATACAAGATGGATGTGATGTTATTTTAAAGACCTTGATCTACTTAGTGCACTGGATTTGTCTGGTATTTGTAAGAGGCCAGTGCTTAGGTGGAAAAGTGCTTATTATCAGTCTAAGAAAACTGCTCAGTAGCAAAGGAGTAAAGTGTGCAAATAAGAAGCAGTTAGCATATACTATGAATTCTGAGGTTTTAGCTGAGTTGATTCTATTATATTCCATTATGCATCTGCTCTGCTTAAGATAAAAATAACAATTTAGTAAAGATTCTAGTACTTATAAACAGTTTATGCTGAAGTTGTCAAATTGTCTGAGAAAACCAACTGTCATTTTTTTTTCTTCATTTTAATCAGGTTCTTAAACCACTGGATGTGAAAACCAGATTCTGCAATGCTGACGTGAGAGCTGCGTGTATTTGGTTTGTTTTGGTGTGCTGGGTTTTTATTACCTCACATTAGGTGGTTAGATTGAATTCAAAGAGCTTCTAAAGTACATAGTTTCTTAGAAATATGATCTGTTCTAAAGGGAAAAAATTAGTAGATTTATATCAGTTTAAAAATATATTTTTGATGAAGAGGAAAACAGATGGTATCTAAGGCAGACACATCAGGACTTTATTGTAATTCACTGTAAATTTATGCATAGTTTCTGCATTCCTGTGAACTCAAATACTTGCAGTTATTGCCTGTTGTCCTGGTTTTGGATCTGATAGAGTTAATTTTCTTCCTAGTAGCTGGTGCAGTGCTGTGTTTTGGATTTGGTGTGAGAAAAACATTGATAGGACACTGATGTTTTTAGTTGTTGCTGGGTAACATTTATACTAAGTCAAGGACTTTTCAGTTCCTTGGGCCCTGCCAGCGAGAGGGCTGGAGGGGCACTGGAAATTGGGAGGGGACACAGCCAGGACAGATGACCCAATCTAGCCAAAGAGATATTCCATACCATATGACGTCATGCTTGGTATATATACTGGGGGAAGAAGAAGGAAGTTGGGGACATCTGGCATTATGGCGGTTGTCTTCCAAAGTAACCGTAACATGTGATGGAGCCCTGCTTTCCTGGGAATGGCTGAACACCTGCCTGCCCATGGGAAGTAGTGAATGAATTCCTTGCTTTGCTTTGCTTGCGTGCATGGCTTTTGGTTTACCTATTAAATTGTTCTTATCTCAACCCTGGAGTTTTACATTCTCTTCCGATTCTCCTCCCCATCCCTCCGGGTGAGGGGGAGTGAGCAAGTGGCTGTTTAGTAGTTGGTTGCTGGCTGGGCTGGCTGGAGTTAAACCACGATGATAACACACTGGTGTTTTTGTTGTTCCCAAGTAGTGTTTATACTACGTCATGGACTTTTCAGTTTCTCAGGCCCTGCCAGCAAGAAGGCTGGAGGGGCACAAGAATTTGGGAGGGGACACAGCCAGTATAGCAACCCTAACTGGCCAAGGGGGTATTCCATTCCATATGATGTCACGCAGAGTATATAAGCTGGGGAGGGGAGTTGTCAGGGAAGGGTTATTGCTGCTCGGGGACTGGCTGGGCATCAGTCAGTGGGTGGTAAGCAATTGTATTGTGCATCTCTTGTTGTTTTTTTTAATTTGGTTCCCTCCCCCCCCCCGCCCCTTGAGTTTTATTTCTGTTTCTGTCATCTCCCTTTTCATTATTATTATTATTATATTTTACTTTTTTCCAGTTATTAAACTGTTCTTATCTCAATCCAAAGGTTTTGCTTTTTTCTGATTCTCTCACCTGTCCCACCAGGGAGGGGTGGAGTGAGCGAGTGGTTCTGTGGTACTGTGTTGCTGGCTGGGGTTAAACCATGACACTTGTATATTCAGTAATTTTTCTACCCTGAGGTTTTAGAGCTGCAAAGTGACTTTACTGGTCTGCAATTCCACAGAAGCAATGAGGGAAAACCACCTCTAGTTTCATGTTTTTTTCAGCTTGTGAAGTTAAACAGTCTGTAGCTTTCATTCTTGTACTTGAATTGGTCCTTATATACCATCCTCAGACATTAGCTTCATTTAACAGATATGTCTTATAGGATGTTTTGAAGATAGAGCACCAGTTAAATTGTTGGATGCATATGATATTGGTAACCATTGGCATGATGCAGCTGAGTGAGACAGGAGGCTGATTTTTGCTTTTTATCCAGTACATCAGTGTTTCATAATAATAATAAAATGTATCTGAACTATTATACTTAAGTTCAAGAAAAACACACACACATTATTTTTTTTGTACAGTTTGATTTACTAGTAATTCAGCATTGTATGTAATTAATGTGCAGTGCAATTCCTTACCATTTGTTATATTATTTTTTTAAAATAATTTGGATTAAAAATTGAGTTGCAATTGAGTTGGTGAAAGTCTTAGTAAGTGGTGATCTGAAGTGTTACAAATAAGCAATAGCTAGAACATAGCAAAATTATCCCACATCCATTGTTTGGCAAGATATCTGTTGACAAACACTTTTGCTCCTATTGTTACTGGGATTAAGGGTTCTTTTCTTGCATTAATTAATTTGATTTGCAAGCATGGACTAAAACCTTGACTTTTTTAACAATAGGACTGTTTACTCTTTTTAATAATACTAATCACATTTTCATGAACTTGCACTTTTGTTTTTTCAGATAGATGAAGTATTTCTGGAAACTCAGATTCAGAATATCACTACCTCTTCAATGTTTATGGAGGAATTTTCTTTAGAGCCATCTGTTATGTATAGTGTTGCAGAACTGAACACAATTGACACAGCAGGGGAAAGGTATGTTCATATTCAGGATATTTGACTTTGAAACTCTTGGTATTATGATTTTATGAGATAAAAGCATTGCAGTTAGTGAGTGGTCTGTAACTGTAGTTTTGTACTTCTTTGCTTGATTAAAAAGATCAAATTCCTGTTATGTATTCAGCTGGAAAAGTTGTTACAGTTTTCTTTTTATAGAAACTATTCTTAAAACTTTATAATTCTACCTAGTAGAGAAATCCCCAACTTAATCCTCAAATAATCAATAACATGGATTTATTGAAAACATACTATTTCAGTGTTTCCTATATAAAATTTAGCCCACACCTGGTTCTGACTTGACCTGTTTATACATATTTAACCTTACAGGACCCATCTGACTTGTCCTTGCTTCCTTCTAGTAGACTGGTATCTGTTTTCAATTGTTCTAATTAATGTCTAGCAAGTCAGCAGTCAAGGTGAATTGGTGGAATGCCTTTATAAGATATTAGAATACAAAAATTTGTCACTCTGAAATAAATTAAATGTCATTTAGTGTCAGTTAGTAAAACAACAAATATCAGAATTGTCTACTGTGTTCAGTAAACTGTTGTGGATACAAAAGCTTGTCGTATCTGGGTGGAGGTTAATTTGTTTCTGTGCTTTGCAGTTGCTTGGGTTTTTGGAGGAGGTATAGTTTGAGTGCTTCTGTAGTGAGGGCTGAAGTGAAAATTCTGGTTTTGTCTGTCGAAGGGTTCAGCTGCAGCATTGTGGAGCATTGTTCTTAGAAAGTGTTTGCATCTGCTGTAATGGTTCTTGTCCTGAATGGGAATTGTGGGCTTGTTAGACTGATACAGAGTATTGGAGACTTACTGGGAGGGAACCAAATAGAAGTTTGCATAGCAGAAGTGTTTAGAAAGATTTAGAATTAATTGGCTTTGCATACTGAGATTTAATGAATGCAATGTATCAGATTCGGTTTTGCTCCCGTGCATCAAATTCCACTTGGTGATCACTGCCACAGTACGGCATCCAAGCAGTTAAGAAAACGTTATCAAGGCTAGCAAGAATGGTATAGAGATTAAAGAACAGTGTGGGGGGAGGCAAAACAAAGGTGTGTTGAAGATACAGAGACTGCAAATCTTGAAGGAAAAAACCTAAAGGTCTCTTGGAAAAGCTATAGTGATTACAGAAAATTGTAGTGTGTTAAGTTCTTATCAGAAGTAGTTTGAGATAGTTGGGCATTAAAGTCCAGTTTAAGTTCTATAGCTCCCCGCACTCATAATGTTGTATTTCTTTACTTAATAGCATGAGAAGTATTGGGTCTTGTGAGAAACTGTGCCAGTGAAACCCACCATCGCCACAGCAGATGTGTTGTCTCAACATTGCTATGGCAGGAAACTCATGCCATCACCACAGTGAATGGTCTATACATTGTTAAGGCAGGAAGATAACACCACTGCCACAGAAGAGATTTATCTATACATTGTTAAAGGAGGAAACCGACTGATGCCATGGAGCAACGGGGGAGGCTGATCCTGCAAAACTTAACCAAACCCCTGTGCATGTGCCCAGACCTGGGGTCAGGGGGATCAAGGTGCCTGGAGGCCACTGAGGAATGTTGGGCACGTACACTGTTGTCGGGTGGAAGGTGTGATTAAGCAGAACAGCTTGTAACAACTCTATAAAAACAGAACCAACTAACATCGGACGGAACGTTCCCCCACCGGACTTGGAAACGAATCAGACTGTTGGGACGCCACAGCTCCGGGGTGGTAGCTATCACTGTGAACTCTTTCCTTCTTTCCTTCTTTCTTTCCTTCCTTTCTCTCTTTATCTCTCGCTCTCTCTCCCTTTGCATTCGTAGATTTATTGTTGGGCAAATAAAGTTCCTTGGCTCTTGACTCCATTTTGAGTCTTAATTCTGTTCCCGAGAATACAAATAGAATCATGCATGCAACAGGTCTGGCTGGGATGGAGTTAACTACCCCATCGCAGCCCTCACAGTGCTGTGCTTTGTATTGGTAGCTAGAAAGGTGATGATAACACATCAGTATTTTGGCTACTGCTGAGAGAAAATAACAGCATTTTTAACAGAAGAGGAGACTAAATATTGGACCAAACAGCTCAGAAAATTGGTAGAGTTGTCAGCTCCTAATGTCTTCAAATCAAGAAAAGTGAAAGCTCTTCTAGGAGATAAGCTTTTAACAAACACAATGTATTAGACTTCATTCAGAGTAACTGGGTGAAATAGAATAGCTGGCAATATACACTTGATTGATTTCATGGGTCATTTTCCCTTTAAAACTCTATGATTCCATAAATACTGTCTTAGCAAAAATGTTTGTTGCATATTTATGCAGGGCAGAGGTGTAAAACTCCCCAATGTAATTCACTGCTGAGGAGTTCTAGCCTTTGAAGCCACTTATAGAAAGCAAAAGCAAACACACAACATACTTTTAAATCAAGAACAAATTTTAACCTGATATGATTTCCTTTCAAAGAATAATTGTGAGATTTACAAGCTTTTATAAGAAAACTGAGCAGACAAAAGTTTTTCCACATGACAGAGGATATTTGATTTCTGGTTGAAGGCAGCAGTATTTTACTCTGCAGAAAGTACAAACTGAGTAATATTCCCAAGTTATTGTCATAAACAGGATTTTTAACTAGCCAAAGTTAATTGCTTCATTGACTTGTCCCCTATGGATTTCCAGATTTCAGTTAAGCTTTAACAGGTGATTTCTTATTGCAGAGCTCATACTTTCTAATTGGGCTCACTATCAGGCCAAAAAGTAATACCCTCCCCATCCCTCTCTATTAAAGTCTTGCTCTCTTCGGAAATTTAGCCAATACATTGTATTGGTCCTGGCTGGGATGGAGCTAATTCTCCCCACAGCAGCCCTCACAGTGCTGTGCTTTGTATTGGTAGCCAGAAAGGTGGTGATAACACACCAGTGTTTTGGCTACTGCTGAGCAGTGCTCCCACAGCATCAAGGCTGTCCCTCCAACCTTTCCCCCTCACCAGTAGGCTGGGGGTGGCAAGATCTTGGGAGGGGACACAGCCAGGACAGCTGACCCAAAGTGACCAATGGGATATTCCATACCCCATGACACCTGATCAGCAATAAAAGGTAAGAGAAAGGAGGGGGGGGGGGAGGGGGGGGGGAAAGTGGGATTAATTATTGAGGCATTTCTCTTCTGAAGCAACTGCTATGCGTTCCCAGGAAGTGGGTGGACATCGCCTGCTGATGGGAAGCAGAGAATAATTTATTTTTGTTTTCCTTTGCTTTGGTGCACGGCCTTTGCTATTGCTTTATTAAACTGCTTTTATCTTGACCCATGAGTTCTTTTCCATCTTATTTTCTCCCTCCCCTGTCCTGCTGAGGAGGGGAGTGACAGAGCAGCTTGGTGGGCACTTGGCAGCCAGCCAAGGTCAACCCACCACAGTCCTTTTTGGCACCTAACATGGGGCACAAGACAGCAGCAGTTTTGTATTGTGTGCTATAGCTATAGTAATCATTAAGTGGCAAGCTTCTGTGTGGGTCATGGAGTTTGCTGGCTGCCCTGCTTGTCTATTTTGCTGAGCTTGCGAACATGCTAGTACAAACAATGGCTGTGTGCTTCTTTGCCTTGGCATTGATGGCCTTACTGTGCTGGGGGAGGTATCTCGTGGAGAGGATGATGGAACACATCCTCCCGCTCTTCCTACCTGGCATCTCTGTGGGTGGTGTTATTACACAGGCTCCTGAGGTCCTTGTTCACCCTTACGTGAGCTGTTTAATACTAATTAACACAGTTGGCATACTATGGGGTTTGTGGAATCTGATGTCACCCTGGTGTAAGAGGAGACAACTTTTGGGTGAGGCAATACTGAAATGTGCCTCGAGGTGGCCAGTCCCTGGGTGGCAGGGTGTGTGGAAGGATTTGGGGAGGTATGTAGGACAGTTATCACCTCCCATAGCCTGGGACTTTACACCTGAACACGCAAGCAACCCTGGCAAACTGACACGCCACCTGATAGAAGGGTGCTTTGCCTGCCCCAATGAAAACCAGCAGCTTCTGGCACTGTACTGGGGCCTGACCTGTGCCTATTGAGCCACAGTTCAGTACTCTCAGAAGACTGTGGTTAAGGCACGGACCCAAACCACCTCTGAGAACACGTTGACTGAGACTGGGGTGCAAGCTACATCTGAGGACATGATAGTAGAGCTAGGGACCCAAACTGCATTTGAGGACACCATGGTTGAGGTAGGGACCCAAACAACAACAACTAGAGTAATTGCCCCCAGTAGTGAAAAAGAAACAGTGGACAAGGAGAACAACAGGTCCATATCATCGATTACTAAGGGAGGAGGAAGAAGAGGAAAGGTTTGATCAGGAAGCCAGTCCTTCGGCAGAGAACTGGGAGGAATGAGTGAGATAATTTAGGCAGGAAGCAGAAACTGCCCGGTCCCTGACCTCATCGGAACTTTGAAACATGTAGAAGATGTCCACAGCCGCCAGCCAGGTGAGAGGATTGCTGTCTGGCTGCTCCGGTGCTGGGATAGCGGGGCCGACAGTCAGCAACTGGAAGGTAAGGAAGCCCAACAGCTGGGATCCCTTGCTAGAAACCAGGGTACTGAGAGAGAAGTTGGAAAAGAGGCCGCAATTTGCAGTCTCTGGAGACAGCTCCTCTCAAGTGTGAGGGCAAGATATCCTTTCAAGGAAGATCTTGTGAACTCCCCAGGAAAGGGGACTACCTCAGACAAAGGTATCCAGTACCTGAGAGAATGAGCGGTGCTGGAAGTCATTTACGGTGATCTAGACAATGATGAGGTCTCCAGAAATCCAGATTACATCCTGTGCATACAGGCCATGTGGAGGAAGGGGGGTCCAAAATGCCCAGATACAGATGCACCAATTGTGGAGAAAGTGTCTTCTTGGCTCCAAAACTTTGAAGAAAATCTCTGTCCCTCCTCATCCCTATGGGCCAGCACCTCAGCTGTCAGGGGCACCCCAAGAAATCAGTCCCCTCCTGCCCCGGTCAGAGGGAATGGGAGACCCAGGCGCATGCTGCGTGGCGCACAATGGTTCTTCCAGTGTGACCGGGGGGAGGACATGAAGGAGTGGGATGGTGAACCCACCTTTAAGCTGGAAGCTCATGTACGCTAACTGAGAGGGAAGACAGCTGTTAGGAAGGGGTCACCCAAGACGGCTGTCAGCATAGTGGCTGTAGAGACACAAGAAGGCAATCAGCAATATCTCCCAGACACGGAAGAACTGAGATCACCTCCCTTGATCCTGACAAGGGGACTTCTTGTCTGGCACTGCAAGGGTCAGACAGTGAATACTGTGACCAGGAACAGAGGGCCCCTGCCTCGGGCCAGGAGGAGGAAAGGAATGGCTGGGTATACTGGATCGTGTGGATTTGATGGCCTGGCACATCAGACCCACAGAAGTATAAGGCTTTGGTAGACGCTGGTGCACAGTGTATGCTGGTGCCATCAGGGTATAGGGGCACAGAACCCCTCTGGATCCCTGGAGAGACAGGGGGATGCCAAGAATTGTCTGTATTGGAGGCTGAAGTGAGCTTATAAGGGGACAAATGGCAAAAACACTCTACTGTGAGTGGTCCAGAGGCTGCTTGTATCCTTGGCATAGACTACCTCAGCGGAGGGTACTTTAAGGACCCAAGGTGGTACCAATGGGCTTTTGGTGTAGCTACTGTGAATACAGAGAAGGTCAAACAGCTATCTACCCTGCCTGGCTTCTCAGAAGATTCCTTTGTTGTGGGGCTGCTGCAAGCTGAAGAACAACAGGTGCAAATCGCTACTAGGACGGTGTACCAGTGGCAATATCACACAAACCAAGACTCCCTGGCTCCCATCCATGAGCTAAGGAGAGTGATCAGCAAGACTCACTCACCTGAACAAAGTCACACCACCACTGAGTGCTACTGTACCAGACATGTTAGAGCTCCAATACAAAGTGGAGTCGAATACAGCCAAGTGGTATGCTACATTTGACATTGCTAATGCGTTTTTCTCAATCCCTTTGGCAGCAGAGTACAGGCCACAGATTGCTTTCACATGGAGGGGTGTCCAACACACCTGGAATCGGCTGCCCCAGGGGTGGAAGCACAGCCCTACCATTGGTCATGGACTAATCCAAACTGCACTGGAAAAGGGTGATGCCCCTGAACATCTACAATACATCGATGACATCATTGTGTGGGGCAACAAGGCAGAAAAAGTGTTCGAGAAGGGAAAAAGAGTGATTCAGGTTCTTCTGAAAGCTGGTTTCGCCACAAAGAAAAGCAAGGTCAGGGGACCTGCACAGGAGATTCAGTTCTTGGCTATAAAATAGCAGGATGGATGCCATCATGTACCTCTGGATGTGGTCAACAAGATAGCAACTATGTCTCCACCAGCTAACAAGAAGGAAAAACAAGCTTTCATAGGCCTTGTGGGGTTCTGGAGAATGCACGTTCCAGGTGAAAGTCAGTTTGTGAGCCCTCTCTATCGAGTAACCTGGAAGAAGCACTATTTTGAGTGAGGCCCTGAGCAACAACAAGCCTTTGAGCAGATCACACAGGAAATAGCTCGTACAGTAGCTCTTGGGCCTGTCTGTGTTACCGAAATCTCAGAATGAAAAACTTATCGACACCAATGTGATGTAGATAAGCAGACACTTCTTTATTGACGGCTGGGTGCGTGAGCGAGTCCTCTCACGATCAACGCACACCAGGTCCCAAAATCAGATTCCATATATAGAACTTATTCATCCATATTCATCAATTATTCATGCATAATCATAACATTTCCCGTAAATCATTAACATATTCTCCTCCCATATCCGATTCTGCGCAGTAGAGCTTAGAAAAATCTAGAAATGGGTCTGGGGTACGATTTGGGTAGGTGGTATATGAGTCGGTGGTTGCGATCTCCCCCTGCCGGAATTACCTTTTACTAAAGTTCACGGTTTCTTGGCAGGTAACTACAAGCTGTTCCAGTCGATTCTCCCCAGTTCCCATTAATCCTACATTCTGACATCTCAATATACTTTCTATATACAGAAGACTAGTTAGATACAAAGAAACCCTTCAAACCCTAAATTATTACTTAAGTTTCAACAATGATTCCAACCCATTCTTCTGGCCTTAGTACAAAATGTACAAAGGGTCTCACAACTGCTTTTACTAAATAATCATAACTTTCTTCAAAATATATTTTTATCCTCCTATATTTCTATTCTATAAAATAACCCTGTAAAATAAGATAATCAAACAAATAAAATCAATTGATTTCAACTTTTTAACAAATCGACAACATTTCCCCCCTTTGAAAGTGTTGAAAACCATTATTTCAATACTTTCACACTATTTACATGTTATTTGTTTCAACATATTTTGGTGGTGGGCTGTGTCTTGGTGGACTAGTAGGTACTTCTCTCATAATCATATGATTGACAGCAATCCTACTGATAAATTGCTTTTTCAAACATACATATACTAACATGATCATCAAAAAGACAATCAATAACAAAAACAAACTTTTGATTATAGATTGTATCCAAGAGCTTAAGTTCCATCCTAATTTATTAAAAATTTTCCCAAGCCAATCTTCTGACATATCCTTTTGAATTGTTTCAGTTTCTCTTTCAATTTTTCCCAATAGTTCTAGATCATGTTCCACATCCTGAGTGACATTTGGAATGTGGATACAACAGTGGTCCAGTTTATCCTTGAGATATCCACATACTCCATGTTCTTTAAGTAGGAGCATATCTAGTGCCATTCTATTTTGTAAAGTCATTCTGGAAGTTGCCTGTAGTTGTATATTCAATTCCTTAAACCCCTTTTTGTTAACGTTTGCCAATTTTTCCACTTGACCAGTTAACTGATAGAGCCATGCTCTGTTTCTATATGAAGCTATAGGATTTAAAAAGTGATTCAAGTGCCCAACCAATTTTCACTCCCGTAGATGGTTCATTCCAATTATCATCATTTGTCCCAGATCTCTTTGTTCGTTTCAGTTCTAAATTCTCTAGGGATCCTCTAAATGGTGATTTTTTCCAAATCAGACACAATGTTGGCATGCCTAAGGTAATTTGTTTCACTTTACCATCTAATGGTAGATGAGTTGTCCAGGTTCCATCACTCAATGCCCAAATTAAATGTCCAGGACTTCGAATAGTAGATTTTCTACAACTAAACAAAGTCCCTCTTCTGACTGTAAAAGTACTGGTTAAATTGAGAGTATTCTTAAGACCTCGACAAAAGCAACCGTATTTCAAAGCAGCGGCCAGGGGAGGAATTCTTTGGATTATTAAGTCTGCATTACTGCAATCATACACTTTTTCACATTTCCACCATGGCACTATTTTATCTTCCTTCTCTCCCAACGAAGTTGACCTATCATTGACCCAGGGTAATACTAAAAAAACTTTTCCCTCCCATATAAAACACCAAGGAGTTTCTGCCATATACTGAAAATGGGAATATAAGGTCATAGACCAAACTGAATCCCAAACTATTTCCTTTTCTTGTAGGGTTCGATTCTTTTTCTCACATTTCGTCTCGGTTACCCATACACTGGTGTTTGTTGTAGCCATTTTAGGATAATAACACCATCCTTTGTTCCCTACATCTCCCTCTAATCCCGGTTTAGCTACAAATCGTCCTTTACATTCCCACATGGTTGAATATATTGGTGATTCTTCTCCAACTTTAACCTTTTGCAATTCCCAAGTTTCTCTAGGTTCTTGTTTACAATCCACAGTCTCATTTCCATATTCTAATTTGGTCAAGTTCATGGTTAAGATTCCCCATGGAATAGATTCACCTACTGCCCTCGGTATTGGTAAACAAGCAGTGATTTGTGAAACATTTTATAAATTGACAAATTCTTTAATCAATCCTACCATTAGATTTTCCTCAGTCGTTTGTTTGGGAATTTCAATTACTTGTTCTGTCTCTATTTGTCTTTTGTTCCTGTCCACCAAGTCAGCCCATGATCCTGTCAACACAATCAACCAACATAAAATCCACAAAACAATTATGATCTGATACAAAAAATTAGACATGTTTCAAAGTCAATTTTAAAGTCTTTGGGTCACGGTTGATAATCTTCCATGGAATAGGTGCTTTCTTCACTCGAGTATAATGGATCCAAGCCTCCGACTCTGCTATTTTGATAGCTGTAAAAGTGGTTAACAGTACTTGGAAAGGTCCTTTCCAACGTTCCTGCAAAGGTTCAGAGGTCCAGGTCTTCACATAGACATAATCTCCTGGTTAAAAATCATGCACTGAATTTTCCAGGGATAAAGGTCTATTCCAAATTACTGCACTCCAAATTGCAGTCAAAGTTTTTCCTAGAGAAAGCAAATAGTTATATACATCCTGCTTTCCTTTTACATGTACGTTTGGATTTGGTTCTGGAGATTCATATGGTTTTCCATATAATAATTCATAAGGACTGACTGAGGTTCCACTCTTTGGCTGTACCCTGATGCGTAATAATGCCAATGGAAGTGCCTGAGGCCACTTTAAACTGGTTTCTTGACAAATCTTGCTTATTTGTCGTTTCAAAGTTTGATTCATTCTTTCCACTTTCCCACTAGATTGTGGTCTCCAAGAGGCATGTAAATCCCAATGAATACCTAATACTTTGCTAACACTTTGGACTACTTCAACAACAAAGTGTGGACCTCTGTCAGAAGAAATTCCAATAGGAACTCCAAATCTCTGAATTATTTCCTGTAATAACCACTTCACCGCCTCTTTTGCTTGTGTAGTGCGACAGGGAAGGGCTTCTGGCCATCCTGTAAAAGTATCAACCCCTACCAGAATGTACCGATACCCATTTTGTCTGGGTAATTCTGAAAAATCTACTTGCCAATAATCTCCAGGTTCTACACCAGATTTCAGTCTACCCATTTGAACCTTTTTCTTAATCATTAGATTATTTTTCAAACATACTTCACACTTTGCAGTTATCATTTTAGCTATTCCCAACATCTTAACTGATACCACTTGTTTTCGTAAGGATGTTACTAAAGCTTCTGCCCCCCAGTGACATTCTTGGTGCCTTGTTTGAATTATTTCTCTCATTAAAAGAGGTGGAATTACTACCTGTCCATTAGGAGTTATCCACCATCCAGCTAAGTTTTTCTTAGCATTTAATAACTGACCTAATTTGTCATCTTCTTCTGAATATCTCGGTTTTTCCCTAGGAAGGGTTACTGTTTTAGAAGGAATTACTGCCATTTGCGATGCTTGTCTCTTTGCTACCTTCTTTGCTGTTTTATCAGCTAAATTATTTCCAACTATTATTTTTGTATTTCCAGTCTGATGTGCTTTACAGTGCATGATTGCTACTTGATCTGGCTTTTGAACTGCTTGCAATAATTGTAAAATTTCTGTTTGATGCTTAATGTTTGATCCTTGAGAGGACAATAACCCTCTCTCTTTCCACAAGGCTCCATGGACATGCACTACCCCAAAGGCATATTTTGAATCAGTCCAGATATTTACTTTCTTGTCTTTGCTTAGCTCTAAGGCCCGGATTAAAGCAATGAGTTCCGCTTTTTGTGCTGATGTGGTACTTGCCAATGTCCCTGCTTCTATAACTCTGGTGTCTGTTGTTACCGCATATCCGGCATATCGGACTCCTTGTTCCATAAAGCTGCTTCCGTCAGTATACAATTCCCAGTCTGGTTGTTCCAATGGTACATCTTTCAAATCTTCACGACTGGAATAAACATACTCGATGGTAGCCAAACAATCATGTTCTAGTTGTCCTTCTTCCTGTATAGAACTTTAAACACTGCAGTATTTACCAGGTTAGTTGTTTTTAGAATCACATCATCTTGTTCAGTCAATACCACCTGGTACTTCATCATTCGGCTGGGAGACAGCCAGTGTCCCCCCTTCTGTTCTAGGACAGTTATCACCATGTGTGGAACATAGACTGTTATTGTTCTTCCCAAAGTCAATTTCCGAGCTTCTTGTATGAGCATCACTGTTGCTGCCACTGCTCGAAGGCAGTTTGGCCACCCTTTACTCACTGTGTCCAGTTGTTTAGAGAAATATCCGACTGGTCGTTTCCAGCTTCCTATCCTCTGGGTTAGCACTCCCAGTGCCAGGTGTTGCCTTTCATGAACAAACAGCTGGAAATCTTTGGTTAAATCTGGCAGTCCCAAAGCAGGTGCAGACATTAAGGCACGTTTCAACTCTACAAAAGCCTTTTGTTGTTGTGGGCCCCATACAAAGGGAGAATTCTTTTGGGCCTCATACAGCGGTTTAGCTATTAGCCCATAGTTCATGATCCAAAGGCGACACCACCCAGTCATTCCCAAAAACGCTCTGAGTTCATGAATATTTCTCGGCTCAGGTATACCACAAATAGCTTCTTTGCGATCTTTTCCTAATTGCCGTTGTCCTTTTGAAATCTCAAAGCCCAGATATATCACAGTCTGGCAGGCTATCTGGGCTTTCTTCCTGGATACCTTATACCCATTTAGTCCCAGGAAATTCAAAAGGTCACCTGTATACAGGTAAGTCTTTCTTCTGTAGCTATCAGTATGTCATCCACATATTGTAGGAGTAAATGTCCAGGTCTTGATTTATCCTGTTTCCAGATTTCAAGTTCTTTAGCTAATTGATTTCCAAAAATAGTTGGACTGTTTTTAAATCCTTGGGGTAATCTAGTCCATGTCAACTGCATCTTTCGCCCGGTTTGAGGATTTTCCCATTCAAAAGCAAACAGTTTTCTGCTTTCCTTTTCCAAAGGTATACAAAAGAAAGCATCTTTTAGATCAAGCACTGTAAACCATTGATAGGTGTCCCTTAATGCTGTTAACAGTGTATAAGGGTTTGCTACTACAGGATAAATATCCTTAACTATTTGATTTACTGCTCTCAAATCTTGTACCAGCCTATATTCACCCAATGGTTTTCTGACTGGTAAAATAGGAGTATTATACTCAGATTCACATTCCTCTAAAATTTTATACTCCAAAAATTTATCAATCAACTTCTTTAATTCCTGTCTCACTTCTGGTTTAATTGGATATTGTTTAATTCTCACTGTTCCTGCGCCTTCCTTCAAATCTATTTTAACCGGTTCTGCTAGTTTCTATTTGCCTGGAATATCTGTCTCCCATACAGTAGGGATCACTGCCAAGTCCACCTCCGGTGGAATTTCTTGTTTAACTCTTTCTTGTATCATCAAGATTTCTCCTGTTTTTGACTCGGGTATTTTCAAAAAAAGTTCTCCTTCATCAAAAACAATTTGTGCATTTAATTTAGACAACAAATCTCTTCCTAATAAGGGTATCGGACATTCTGGTACATACAAAAATTCATGTGTAATTATCTTATTTCCAAATTTCAAATCTAGGGGTTGCAGGGATGGCCTGTTTTCTTCTTTCCCTGTTGCCCCTATTATATTGGCTGTTTTTGTTCCAATTTTTCCTTTACATGTATTTAATACTGAGAATGTTGCTCCTATATCCACCAAAAATTTAACTTCTTTATCTCCCAGCTTAATTTTAACCAGAGGTTCAGCTGGGTTCCCCTCCGGTCCCCTTCAGTCGTCTAAAATCATCACCTTGGCAAGGTCATGAGAAACACTCTTGTTTCTAGGGCAATCCTTTTTCCAATGTCCTTCCTCTCTACACAAAGCACACTGATTTATTCTCAAGGGGGTATTAGGATTTCGATTACCACAGTGCATACAACCTCCCCTTCCATTAAATCCTCGTCCTCTTCCTCTGCCCCTTCCTCTGTCCCCTGCTCCTGTCATGACTGCCAATAACTCTGTTCTCCTTGTTTTTCTTTCTTCTCTTTCCCTGTTGTTATATACTCTCCATGCAACCTCCAACATTGTGTTTAAACTCCTTGAATTTTCTCCCTCTAGTTTCTGAAGTTTTTTTTCTTATATCTGGTGCTGATTGTCCCATAAAAATCAAAGCCAGTTGCATTTGTGCTGCCTCTGTTTCCACTCTCAGATCAGTATATTTTCTGGCAGCTTCCTTTAATCTTTCCAAAAATGCTGAGGGAGATTCATTTTTATCTTGTCTTACTTCATATAATTTAGACCAATTCAAAGATTTAGGCATGGCATGTCTAATCCCATATAAAACCCATTTTTGATACCGTCTCAATCTTTCTCTATGTGTTACATTATTTGGATCCCACTGCGGATCCGCAGATGGAAAATTCTGTTCTATTGTTCCACCTGTAATTCCACTCATCACATCCAACTCTGCCTGTGCTTTACCGGCTTTTAATACCATTTGCTTCTCTGTATCGTCTAACACATTATCCAAGATCACCTGTAAATCGTTCCAGTCTGGATTCTGTGTTCTAATTATAGTATCTACCACCTTGCCCACCTTTTCAGGATCTTCTCTATAATTTCCTGCTGCCTGCTTCCAAGTCATCAAATCCATAGCTGTAAAAGGTACTTTCACATAAACCGGTCCATCATTACCAACTCCCTGTCGCAGGGGAGCTATAGTCTGTGTCTGTTGCCGAGTTCTCCGTGAAACAGGAGTATGAATTACAATCTCTGATAATCTCTCTTCCACATCTCCTGTTCCACTACTATCCGGTTCAATTGCCTGTTCTCGCACCCTAGATTCTCAACTCTGATTCCTTTCTCTCCTAAGAGGGGATATATCTAATTCTGGTCCATTATCACTCTCAATAACAGTTTTCTTCTTTAAGCAACTTTTTCCAATTTCACAAGTTGAACAACACCTTTTTACTTTCTTGTTATCTGCAGTTACAGCCATCACAAGATTATCTCTATCAATTAACTTGCATTCTTCGTGCCAGTCTTTTCTCTGTCTCAGGTAAAAGAACAAATCCACATATGGCATTTCGCTCCATTTTCCTTCCCTCTTACAATACAACATTAACTGCAAAATAGTATTATAATTCAGTGTTCCATTTATGGGCCACTTTTCCTGATTTTCCAATGTATACAGAGGCCACCAATTATTACAATACTCAATCATCTGGCTTTTCGGCAAATCCTCATACAAATCTCCCCAGTGTGCCAACAAACAACCTAATGGAGAATTTTTCGGGATTTTATCATTTACAACAAGATTACCCATGCTTTTACTTTTAAACAACCGAGTTAACTTAGATGCCATGATATAATCCCTCACCGTACAATACACAATTATTCAACTCTGTCACTCCGATCCGCGGATCCACACTCCACACTCACTTTTGAGCTCAATTACACGTCTCACCCTTACAGCCACACTCACACTTTCCCACAGTTACTTTAAACAAACATATAACACAATATTATACCTCTTAATTTTCTTCTTAATACACAAACACAAAACCACAAACACAAAAACTTCTTCTAACTTCTTGTTAGAGGCACTACCTTAGAGAACACTATAGCATATAGTTTCTCTTGTTTCCACTTGTGTCCAACCCTGCAATAGCTTTCGCTTATGTCTTACGGGCAGACGCCTAGGCTTCCACTTCCACAAGGATCCTTTTAGTCCAACCCTGCGCAGCTTTCACCGCGTCTGACAGGCAGACTTACTCAGTGAGACTCAAACTCACTGGTGGGTCTCCAACCCACTCCTTACCATACACTTATTATAGTGGGACTCCCCCCCACTTTCTCTAGTGCACTTACTTACTTACTTTAGTGGGACTCCCACCCACTTACTACAAATAAAAAAGAAGTGTCTTACCAAATATCCAGGGAAAGTCGCGAAGAGCCTTACGGATCGGGGATCGATGGGTGTCCCCGAGAAATCCTCGGTGCCGGCTGGAACCGATCAGGTCCCCGACTCCTCCGGTCTCCTTCAGCGAGGTCCCATCTGGGTCGCCAAAACTGTTACCGAAATCTCGGAATGAAAAACTTATCGACACCAATGTGATGTAGATAAGCAGACACTTCTTTATTGACGGCCAGGTGCGTGAGCGAGTCCTCTCACGATCAACGCACACCAAGTCTCAAAATCAGACACCATATATAGAACTTATTCATACATATTCATTAAATATTCATACATAATCATAACATTTCCCATAAATCATTAACATATTCTCCTCCCATATCCAATTCTGCGCAATAAAGCTTAGAAAAATCTAGAAATGGGTCTGGGGTATGATTTGGGTAGGTGGTATATGAGTCGGTGGTCGCGATCTCCCCCTGCCGGAATTACCTTTTACTAAAGTTCACGGTTTCTTGGCAGGTAACTACAAGCTGTTCCAGTCGATTCTCCCCAGTTCCCATTAATCCTACATTCTGACATCTCAATATACTTTCTATATACAGAAGACTAGTTAGATACAAAGAAACCCTTCAAACCCTAAATTATTACTTAAGTTTCAACAATGATTCCAACCCATTCTTCTGGCCTTAGTACAAAATGTACAAAGGGTCTCACAACTGCTTTTACTAAATAATCATAACTTTCTTCAAAATATATTTTTATCCTCCTATATTTCTATTCTATAAAATAACCCTATAAAATAAGATAATCAAACAAATAAAATCAATTGATTTCAACTTTTTAACAAATCGACAACATCTGGACAGGACCAACTGTGAAAAATATACTCTACACTGCAACTGGGGAGCATGGTCTCACCTGGAGCCTCTGGCAGGAAACATCAGGAGAAACCCAAGGTCGACCATTATGGTTTTGGGGCCAGGGGTGTTGAGAATCAGAAGCCCACTACACCCTGACTGAAAAAGAGACACTAGCAGCATGTGAGGGCATTTGAGCTGCTTCAGAAGTTGTTGGTACAGAAGTGCATCTCCTTTTGGCACCGCAGATGACTGTGCTACACTGGACGTTCAAAGGAAACATCCTCTCTACACATCACACATCTAGCACTACATGGAGTAAGCGGGTAGTGTTGATTATGCGGCAAGCTTGACTGGGGAAACCCAACCGCCCAGGAATTTTGGAAGACACCATGGACTGGCCCGGGGGCAGAGATTTTGGAGCACTGCCTGAGGAGGTGGCTTGTGCCCAAGAGGCATCACCATAGAATGAGTTATCAGAAGATGAAAGGTGTTATGCTTTGTTTACTGATGGATCCTGTCTTGTGGTAGGAAACTACAGAAGTGGAAAGCTGCTGTGTGGAGTCCCACGTGACAAGTCATTGAGGCCACTGAAGAAGATGCGTCAAGCCAGTTCACAGAAGTGAAAGCCATCCAACTAGCCCTAGAGATTGCTGAATGAGAAAAGTGGCCAGTACTCTATCGCTATACTGACTCCTGGATGGTGGGTAATGCCCTATGGGGGTGGCTACAGCAGTGGAAGAAGAATACTTGTCAGCACAGGGGTAAACCCATCTGGGCTGCTGCACTGTGGCAGGACATTGCTGCCTGGATAGAAAACATGGCTCTAAAGGTATGTCATGTAGATGCTCACATGCCCAAATGCCGTGCCACTGAAGAACATCACCACCATGAACAGGTAGACAAGGCTGCCAAAACTGAAGTAGCCCAGGTGGACCTGGACTGGGAGTGTAAGGGTGAGCTATTTGTAGATTGATGGGCCCATGAAACATTGGGACATCTAGGGAGAGATGCAACATACAGATGGGCTTGTGATCGAGCAGTGGACCTGACCATGGAGGCCATCACACAGGTCACTCATGAATGTGAAACATGTGCTGCAATCAAGTGAGCCACACAAGTCTTCCTGGAATAGAGGGCAGTGGCTGGGTTTTTGATATGGTGAGGCCTGGCAAATTGACTGTATTGGACCACTGCCACAAACACATCAAGGCAAGTGCTACATACCATGGTGGAAGCAACTACTGGTGGCTAGAAATATACCCTGTAAACCATGCCACTTCCCAAAACACCATCTTAGGCCTTGAAAGGCAAATTTTGTGGCGACACAGTATCCCAGAAAGAATTGGATCAGTCAATGGGACTCATTTCCTAAATAACTTCATAAACTTGGACAAGAAACACATGGGATTGTCCTTCACTGAAGGACCTGGCTGTGCTTGGTGGGTAATACAGAAGGATGGGGAGACCTGGCGTGTGCCTCAAGGATATTTAACCTTGGGGGAAACTGTAATCTGTGATATGAGTTGTATGTTGTAGGAAGCAATGTAGTAGGAACAACCTGAACCGATGAAGCATGAGCTTCACAAGGAACCAGAAAAGTATAGCAGTGACCCAAACCAAGCCATTATTGATGCCCAACAATCAAACATAATTCTTCTTCTGTCCTGGGTATCCATCTTAACAGATGGTGCCCAAGTCATAGCCTGTTCTTATGAACAACTGGAGGAGTGGAGGAAGCCCATAGAATGGAAGAATAATATCTATCTGTTAAAGGATAGGGGATGATAAATAATGAGAACGTATAAATCTGTATGTTGGGTATAAAGATGGTTTAAGTATGTAGTATAAGTTGTAAGTGTTGATGAGAAGGGATTTTGGTAATGAGGATTAAATACAGTGGAATGGTTAGAAAATATATATATACGTGTATGTATGAAGTTGTGTGGGACCTGAGCATGACACAAATGGTATGGAATAAAGGGTGGAGATTGTATTGGGTCTGGCTGGGAGGGTGTTAACTTTTCCCATATCAGCCCTCATAGTGCTGTGCTTTGTATCGGTAGCTAGAAAGGTATTGGTACACCAGTGTTTTGACTACTGCTGAACAGTGCTCAAAGCTGCCTCTTCAAACAACCCCCCAAAGGCCAGTAGGCTGGGGGTGGGCAAGATCTTGGGAGGAGACGTAACCAAGACAGCTGACCCAAAGTGACCAAAAGGATATTCCATACCATATGACTTCATGCTCAGCAGTAAAAGGTAAGAGAAAGGAGGAGGCGGGGAGGGCATTGGTTATTACATTTGTCTTCTGGAGCAACCGCTATGTGTACTGAGGCCTTACTTCCTAGGAAGTGGCTGGACATTGCCTCCCCTTTGCTTCCTTGTACAGCCTTTGCTTTTCTTTATTAAACTGCCCTTATCTCAGCCTTTAAGTTTTTTCCATCTTATTTTCTCCTTGCCTTGTCCAGCTGGGAAGGGGGAATGATAGAACAGATTGGTGGGCACCTGGCATCCAGCCAAGGTCAACCCACCACACATTAGCTCAAATTTATGCTTTAAACCTAGGAGAAGCACTTGGAATAGAATTGATCAATTTGATTTTTTCCTTATTCTTTCATTAAAATCTTTATTTGTTAAGAACCACTCATGGCTCAACTTCCAAAATAAGTTACAGCCCAAATCTGTCAGATTTATATAGTCATATACTGTATGAAGTGTTACAAATATAGTCAATAATAGAAGGGTTTTTAGGAATAATTAATTCTATGCTATAAACATGAAAGTTTTGGCCTAAAACATTAATGAGAAATGTTACAAAGCACATGTATATGGCATGTTGTGTTTTGAGAGGAAGCACTGAGGAATGTGGTTTAGTCACCTTGATAATTTTAAAAAAGTATATTTTTATATTTCAAGACTAGTCAAGAAGAGAATTTTATCCTATTGAAAATTCAGAATGAAGACCCATAAGATTACAGGGTTTAAATCAGCTGTCTGTAAAATATTTATGAATATAATGCAGTTAAACTTAATAGCATTAATAGCATTTGCCCCTTTGAATTAATTTTTATTTTATACAAATAAGCTCACATTCTCTACAGGAAAGTAAAATCATCAGAAGTTAAAAGGTGTTGTAGATATGTTGTCTGTATACATATTCACATTATGAATGTGCTTATGCTCAAGTATGGTTATGCCTTATCTCTTCCTACAGGGACATGCTCATTCTTTTTCTTGTCAGGCATGGTAAACCCTGGGTAAGCCCAGCCATAGGCCCATCCACCATTTCTTATGGAACTTAATGAGCAAGGGAAAGATTGAGTAAGTGTGAATCTGTATATAGACAAAAAATATACCTGAAGGTCTTCTGATTTACAGATAAATTGCCATTTTTTTTCCTTCAGGTATTTGTATGCACTTTTTGCACTGTATGCACATTTACTCTGCTGGAGACTTCAGGCAGTACTCCTTAACCTGAATGAGGAACTTCTGGTCTAGGATGGCTCTCAAGAACCAAACCACTTATTTTCAGTGACACAGTACTTGGTAGAAGCATGGATGAAGCTTAAGGTGGCTGTCTTTCATCTCTCTCATTCCCTAGAGATGATAATGTTTGCTCGAGTTCTGATAGAAGTTGCATAAATCACAAATTGGTTTGATTTTAGCACTCCTGTTGTACCACCTGCTAACCAGTGTGATAAATTTTCAGTAGAGCTATACCTAGAAACCTGTCTGCCATGAAGGCAAAAAGGGAAGAGGTCTTCCTAAATGGTCTGTTCAGTCTGAATAGAAAGGTAACATGATGTCTCAGTTGCAATGCAGTGGATCAGGGGCTTTTTTTAGGGGAAAACTTAAGGGGAATGATACTCTTGCTTAGGTAAAACATAAATTTGATGTACAAGGGTAAGCTTGTTAAGTGAGCTGTCTAGTCAACTTGCATTAACAGAATAAATAAACTGTGAGGATCACCAAATACTTAAATGTCTGCTAAGGTAACTTTGTGGTTAACTTTAAAAAGAGAAAATATAATGTTTTGTGTAAGGCTAGATTTACTTTAGCCATCATATTATTTATATGTATCAGTATTACCTCTAGGTTCTCATTTAGACCTGAAATCTTGCATTATTGAAAGAACTGTAAAACAAAAGCCTGAAAGACATATAGATACTTTCTCAGCTAAGGAAACTATCAAGGCAGTTATTTCAAACAATTGTATGCTCAAAGATTGAATGAAGTTAGAGCTATCTCCCAGAAGAGAACCCACAACACATCAAAGTCAGGGTTGACAGTTATTGGTGAGAACAACTATTGACAAGGCAGCAAGAAAAACATGCTAGATATGAGTGCGGCTTCCCTTCTATGTATAACACTTGGAGATGTGAATAAACGGATGTCAGGCTGACAGATGCAAATGTAGATGTCACACACTATGAAAGGAGTATTGTATTTAATGCCAAGGGCAGGAAAGCAACTTGCCAAATGACAACAATGTGTACTTCATTGGAAGAAGTGTTGAAACTAAAAGCAAGATGACACTTTAGCGAGGTAGTAATTATAGGAGTAAACAGGAAGGTGACTGTAATCTTCAACTTCAGAGTTAATCCTTCCTTAATAGTGAAATCTGATATTATGATGTTTAACTTTTTTAAAAGTGGAAACATGAAAAGATATCACCAGGAGTATGCACTAGAGTAAATGAGATATTAATAAGAAAATGTAAGGTTATGCATGTTTATAAACAGAATATAAATAAGAGATTAAAGTTAAAAAAATTTATTGCTATGGGAGCGTGGAGGAAGGGAATACAACTTTCTTTGAAGCCCTTGGCTTTTTTCAAGATATATAATAAGATCTTTAATCTATTCTAGTGCAATGTAATATATCAGATAACCTTCTCCAGTTGTTCCAGGGGCACTGAGTCATAACAGATCTGGCTTGTCCAGTGTGAAGATAGAAATTGTTCCATTCCTGCTGCCAAAAATCTTGCTACATTTTTTATTCATGGAATTTGTGGTGCTGAGCAAGAATGCTATGCCAAGTGATCTGCTGCAGGAAGGTAAATAGATTCAGTGAGTTATTTTATAGAATGGTATAGGGCACAAGAAGACTTTGTCATTGTAATCCAAGATAGTTCACTTCCCCCTATCTGCACATACCCTTGCATGGGTGCCAATGGGGCAGCCAGCTGCGGATCTTGGATCCACAATTCGGATAATAGCACCTGCATTACATCAGCGAGTTTGCTAATGAACAAAACAAGAGATTGCATATGTTAATCAGTGCAAGTTTTATTATCCACCCCTGTGGTGCTTTCTCTTGAGCTTCACCCCTGAGCAGGGCTCTGCTGCATCAGGTCCCCATTTTGACTAGCGTCAGTGTCCCTGTGCTCCCACTGTGGTAATGCTATGCTTTCAATAAAATCAAAGTTTTCACTTGCTGAGTGTTGTGTCTTATCCCTGAGGGATCCACACCTGCTTTTCGCCCATAACAAATGGTTTCCCAAGTTGGTCACAGCAAATTAAAAATTAATGAATTCTGAAACCTGTGGTCTCTTCTTGTTTGGACTCCCTTAGTAAGTCTGTACCCCTTTCACATGCAGCATATTTGTCTGATGGATGCATATTTCTAATTTCTTTTTCAATTCTTTCTGTTTCAGAAGTTAGATAGTTACACTGCTAAGTAAACCAAAATAAGGTCTTTACAAGCATATGATCTTTTTGAATTTTCAAGTACACTTATAGACCAAACTTCATGATTTAGTTGTCTAGTTTTATATGATAAAGAGATATATAGTTTAATGGTATCTTTTTAAAAATCAGATTTAGGTTGGCCTGTCCTTTGGGACTGTGTTTTAGTACCACCAATGTAATTGCTATATAGATTATTTACATTCATTTCAGACATAGCCTAAGATTATGAATAGTTAATTTTCTGTATTGCCATTGCATTGTTTCAAAAGTATCACTGAAACTATGATTCTACCATGCTTCAAAAGTATAGAGGTGTTAATAAGCAGCAATTATGAAAGATTACTACTAGCTGCTCACAATGTAAATATTTCTTCATGATGCTGACATGTGACTGTAAAAGATGAGCACTCCATTCTGCTCTTCAGCATGCACACAAAGATTTGCCAGGTATATCTGAAAAACCAGCTCACTTTTTTCAGTGTAAAAAATTCTAATAGCCTTTCAGTCTGTCATGCTATGTGCATATATATATTTGTGCTATGAATTGAGAAACGACTCTTGCAGAGTTTTTTCTGTTGGTTTGGCTGAACTGAACAATGCCTTGTTGGGAGTCGGGAAGGGGGGGGGGGGCATGGGATGGGGATACCACCAGGTACCAGAGGCATGATTTTACTCCCATTTTATCAATAAGAATTTTACCACAGCAATAGAGGCTGGATAAGGCCTTTTGTGTGGAAAAAGTTCAGTCCTGATAAGTAGCTTCTTATCCTATAGAGAAGAAAGCAGCTCATAAAGATGTTGCTTATCAGCAGAGATTTATAAATACAGGCTTTAATAATATGCAAACCAGACATGCAAATCTGTAAATTTTTTCAAATCTGCATGAGAGCATTTTAAGTTGTGAGCTCAGACTTCTCATGCTTCAGACATTTCTATCTTGAGCCTAACTTCATATGACTGCTGACTGTCCTGGACGTGGTGCAATGCAAATGTTCCTGCACTTCCTGGTTTCCTAAACAGCATGTTTAATGGAAACTTGGGCAATTCTGCAGCACTGTGCCATGGAGACAGTCCTGACACAGCTGAAGATCCTATAGGGAAAAGAAAGGAGGTGGTCATGTAATTGAAGACTATATCATAAAGCATAGTCACCAGTGGGTGTAATTATGGTTGAATGTAATTATGCATCTCCTATCCTTATGTACCTTAATTATAGCACCTCCTAAATTTTGAGTGCTTGCCTTGGAACTCTGGTGAAGTCTAGTGTAGCTCTGCTGGCCTATGAAACACACTATGGCTGTATCAGCTGTGACCCTCTTATTGCTAAAGACAATTACTTGGTTAATGCAAACATCAGTGGGGTTTCTGTTTGTGTTTAACTTTTTTAAGCTAGTTAGTAAAGAAATTTGCCAGTAGAATTTGAAGAAAGTAAAGCTGTTACCAGAAGCTCTGGCTGTCTTGGTTTTTCTAGGGAATGAGAGCCATTAAGGAGGGCTCAGGGTAGCATCTAGGGAGCCCAGGAATTTTGTAAGCTTCTCAGAGCATTTGGAGCAGATAGTATCATTGTCCAAACTGAGTGTCAGAGCAAAACACGGTCCCCAGCAGCCACAGTACTTCCTGCTGGAGTCACGTGGCGTGACAGTTCCCTCCAGCACTCTCTGCCTGGATGATCTTCACTCTTGCCCCTACCTATCTTTATTTGTGGGGGAAAAAACCTCAGTCTTCTCTGAAACGAGCTATGATAAAATGTGTCTCGTGTGCATATATCTCAAGGGCTCTCTATTGGAAGGAAGCTACCCAGACAGTTAGGTCTATGTCATTATGCTGAAAGCAGAGGTTCCATTCACAGCAATGTTTTGCCCTTAATGGAAGAACTTAGCCTAATCTTCATTGTTGGGGTCTGCAGCGGGTCTGAAGAAAAGTTAGTTGACTTCAAAGACTTAGCCGTGTACCTTTAAGACAGCCACAAATTGTCAGGTATGTAAACAGGGTGTGAAGAACCGGAACTTAGAACCGCAGCATACGGGCACCTACAGCAACAGCAAATAGCAAGCAAGAAGGACACAAAAACCTATCAGGGTCTAACACCTGCACTGTCTAAGATATATAAATAGTTTGCATAAACAATAAAGGCCATTTTGTCCGAACCCAGCCATGCAGACATAGTGTTTTTTCAGTCTGCCTCGACCTGCGTCACCACATTTGGTGACCCCGATGTGTCGATGTGATCCCAGTAAAGGGTACCAAAAAGAGACCCTGAGACTATGCCGATGTGACCCCGGTAAGGGGTGTCAGGAGCAGATCCTGAGACGGACCAGCGGGTTGCTGGGGAGGCGGAGCCTGGTGAAGCGGAGTAGCACAGCGAGCAGCTGCAAGATCCCGGGAGAACGTGACACCGGTAAGGTGAGCCACCAGGGACAGCATGGGGACTAAGTTATCTAAAGAAGATACCATGGTGCTATCAATGTGGAAATTAGTATTAGAGAAGCGTGGAATTACTTTAGATGGGCTTCGGTTAAAAAATATGTTATTGTGGGCCAAAACACATGGAGTGGAAGTGTCCCCTGCGACTGCTCTTAGTGTGTGGACCTGGGACAATTTAGGATCAACACTGTCAGAAGCTCTGGAAAAAGGGGACAAAGAGGCGCCGGGGCTTTTGCTTACATGGGGACTGCTTAGACATGCTGTAGGGGGCTTTAATCATCAAGGTGCGAGTGGGGGCTTGCAAAATCTGCAAGATGCAAATGGGGGCTTGCAAAATCATCAAGACACAAGTGGGGGCTTAAAAAGTCAGCAAAATGCAAATGAGGGTGTATCATTCAAACCTCCCCTGTATCCTCCTCCAGAATACAGACAAGAGGATGAGGGGATGGGGGAGGGGGAGAGTCTGTGTCCCTTACCAGATGCCACTCCCCAATGCCCCAAATCCCCTATGTAATGGATGCATATAAGTTTGTTAATTAAAACTTGATCTATGAATTTATCATTTTAACTGCATTTAACATTTAACTGAAGTCTTGCTTAAAGTTGCTTAAGCTAGCAGAAACACAAGGCTGCGGAGGAGTAAGAAAACCCCCTACATCCTGCTCTGCGAGTTCCTGTGGGACTGCACGAGATTGCAGAAGACAGCAGCGAGAGGAGTCAATGAAAGGGCAGAAGAGGAAGACTGTGGTCTTCATCCCACGACCACCAGGAGGCAGGAAAAGACCCCCTAGCAACAGGCAGCGCAGACGCAGAGGACTCCTAAAAGGGACACGTATACCGGAAGGAGAGTATAAAACCACGAACAAAGGAGGGTGTGGTGCGTGCCGTTGGTGGAGCAGGAGACTTCCTGGCCGCTCAGCGCTGTTTTGCTTACTTGTCGCTTGCTTTAATAAATCAAATTTTTTAATTGGGCAGGTAAACTATAACACCCTAAATCTCTCCAACTGCATCGACTTATACTCGATACCGATTCCGAGGACGACAAGCAGAGACCTCGGCGGACCGATCCCAGCCCCCCTGACCCCCCCCAACATTTGTGCCAGCCCACACTCCTGCCTCCTCCGGATGCTCCGGCCCTCCCGCCCGCCCCGTCGGCTGCTCCGGCCCTGCCTGCGCAGGGTGGAAGTGCCGAAAACCCGGATTCGGGTCCAGCTACGACAACGTTATCAGTCACAGGCAATGAAGAAGGTAGAGGTGGTAAAAATCCAGTTTCCAGTGGTACGGTAATGACGCGCGACCCTCGGCGATTTTGGCAGGCTGTAAGAGATGGGGCATTAAGAGACGGGAACTGGGGTTTAGTAGAACAGATAGGCGGACCGCTCCTTGATCTTCCTACTCCTTCCACCGATGCGCCTCAAGCATATCCTATTGTATTGGGAGATGCGGCTGCTGGTAATCCTCACGTTCATACACCATTTGCTTGGAAAGTAGTGCAGGACTTGCAAAAAACTGTTTCTCAGTACGGGGTTACTGTGTTCTGTCATGCAGAAAAGCTGTTAATAATCTACTGTATTACTGCATTTGAAATGTATTTTGCTATTTAAAAAAAGAAAAAAGGGGGGGGGGAATGAAGGGAATGACCCCAGAGGCACGATTAGAGAAAGCATGCTATGTTTTGAACTTTCTTAAAATCCCTGCTGACTATATGGTGCCTCCCATTGTGCGACATTTTGTGTCAATTGGTGACAAGCAGCAAAAGCACAAAGGTGTCTTAGTACGCATGAAAGACCCTCGTACCAGGCATTGGTCAGGACCGCATGAATTGTTAGCTTGGGGAAGAGGTTATGCTTGTGTTTCTACAGATGAAGGTCCGCGATGGATACCTGCTCGCTGTGTGCGGCCTGAGCTTAGCGTGCCAGATTGTAGGAGCGCTGCTGCTGCCAGTCAACCCAACAACTAATGTGTGGCCTCCTTACTGAACCAGTCCTTGTTTGGTGTGCCCTTCCTTGAAGCTGACTTGCAGACATTGTTGCAAAAAAGTGAATGTATGTGGGGAATGAAGAATCTTACTGAAAGCCTTGATATTTGGGATAATTGATTACCTCTGTATAATGTTAACCCAAAAGAAGTTGATATTGTTTGCACTTTGAATGTCGATAGTTGTCTTTATGTAGATGCTAATGTAGTAGGAGGCTATGATGGGACCATGACACCCGCATAAATCAACACGTGAACATGTTGATAAGCATAATGTGCTTAAAAGCAATATAACTTTGGATGAAGCATGTAATGATGTAGTTGATTTACGGAACTGATGGGAACGTATTGCAGCGGTTCTTCTCTTATCCAGAGCAACAGCAGGGAAAGCATTCAAGAGTTAAATCACCTTATTTGTTAGGCAGTTAAGAATGTGAGTCAAATTTGCCACTATTACATACAAAACAGAGCGACTATTGGCTTTTTGTTGTTGGCTCAAGAACGTGGCTGTGAGGATTTTGATGGTATGTGCTGCGTGGATCTTAGGCGCCCCATTGCAGCAACATGTTACCAAAATCTGAGAAAATGTCAGCCTTTTTGGCATCAATTCACTCAATTGGCAGTATTGTTTGTTTGCTATTGCCTTGGTTGCCGTCATGTTTGCAAGGGCCCTGCAGAACATGGCAAACCTGGTACTAGCTGTTCAAAAACAAAAAGGGGGAATTGTTGGGGTCTGCAGTGGGTCTGCAGACAAGTAGTTGACTTCAAAGACTTAGCCGTGTACCTTTAAGACACCCACAAATTGTCAGGTATGGAAACAGGATGTGAAGAACCGGAACTTAGAACCGCAGCATACGGGCACCTACAGCAACAGCAAAGAGCAAGCAAGAAGAAGGACACAAAATCCTATCAGGGTCTGACACCTGTACTGTCTTAGATGCATAAATAATTTGTATGAACAATAAAGGCCATTTTGTCCGAACCCAGCCATGCAGACATAGTGTTTTTTCAGTCTGCCTCGACCCGCGTCACCACACTTCTATAGGGCATATTAAAAATATGACATCATAATCAAATAAGGATCATAAGGATTATGTAGTATTGATTTCTTTCCCATGCTTCTAGAAATATTAACATCTAGATATATTAATTTTTTCTGTGATTAGCGCTGATATATATAATTTTTAATTTTAACTAATATATTTCTTTTGTTTAATTAAAGTTTATTCAGTTCTGAAATTAATATTAACTTTCACTCTTGAACAAGTCTGCTGTCTACAGTGAGATTATACCTATCCTGTTTATTTAAAAGAAATAAGAACAGTAGATAAATCAGAGCTAAATTATGTTATATTGTCTTGGAATTTAAGGAGGAATTGGATTTGAAGATCAGGGCACTTTAATTACTTATGTCAGAATGTAGGACCTTAAGTATTTGCATTTGGTTTATTTATTTCCTTTTAATCTTGGCATTGCTTTTATGGCACAGGCTCAGTTTTCTAATTCTACATATCTAAAATAAAACACAGTTAATACTTGGGCACGCTTTATCTTCCCTAATTTCAAACAAAGAAAGATCAATTTGAGTTCATCGGGCTTTTCCATGCTAAGAGATACCTCACAACTAAACTATACTGTCCTCTACCCAGCAAAACCCTTAGTATACTAATAAAGGATGAAACTCAAATAATGGCCCTACCTTTTCTAGAAAATATATAAAAAAGAGGTTTTGGCGGCTAGCAAACTTGGGGGCAGGGGAAAGAAGAAAGTGTTGTTGATAATAAACTTAATACAGTGCTGCTGTTATTTTACTGACAAATTACATGTTTATTAACCACAACTAATTCCTGTATTGGGAAAGGGAAAGATGTACTCTGTTCTTGGGATACTTATGCTGTAGAGCCTGCCTTGCTCTCCTTGGATCCTTCCACTTACTGAAACAAACCATGTTATTGAGTATCAAACTTTGATAGTGTGTATACATGGAGACAATGGTATGAGGCTAAGACATCTTGTGCCATCCTCTTGTCCTCATTCAGCCTCTTATTATTTTACTAATGTCCTCACACCTGGGATTAAAGGGCCATCTGTTGGGAGAAGGGTTCGCCGGAGTCAAGAAATTACTCAATATGAGTTATGCATCTTGCTCAACTTTATTAGTTTCTAATACTATTTATATAGACTCGATACACATGCATATTCCCAAAGCAAAAATATAATTGGTTATTAGCCTCTAAGCACACGCTGTTCTCACACCCCTAATTATCATGACTAAAATAAGCATTCTATCCATGCAGCTATTTGTGTTACTATGTTTCAGCCTTGCAGTTTGCTACTCCCTATATTCCCATACCGCTCCCTATCTCCCTTGGCCTTGCACCTGCCTTCCCAACAGCTGCAGCTTGTTACAGCCACGGCCTGTTGGCACAACATAATTCTTGGTCTCAGGATTCAAGAATAGCTCAAGGCTACCTTTCTAGTTAACTTCAGCACAGCAACTTCAGCACAATTCTAATTCCAGGCCTATTCTAATACCAGGCCTGGATTGTGCAGATCTTTAGAGATTCTGTGGCCACGCTTCTGCAGCCATTCTTCTACAGCCATCGTGTTACTCCTGTTTTCTGTGTGGCTGCACATTAGCTACAGATTGCTTTGTCAGGTGGGACATGTCTGTCTGGCTGTATTGGGTCTGGTTGAGATGGAGTTAACTTCCCCACAGCAGCCCTCACAGTGCTGTGCTTTGTATTGGTAGCCAGAAAGGTGGTGATAACACACCAGTGTTTTGGCTACTGCTGAGCAGTGCTCCCACAGCATCAAGGCTGTCCCTCCAACCTTTCCCCCTCACCAGTAGGCTGGGGGTGGCAAGATCTTGGGAGGGGACATAGCCAGGACAGCTGACCCAAAGTGACCAAAGGGATATTCCACACCATACCATATCTGCTCAGATATAAAAGCTAAGAGAAAGGAGGAGGAAGGGGGGGAGGGCATTCATTATTTATGACACTTGTCTTCTAGAGCAACCGCTAAGTGTACTGAAGCCCTGCTTCTTGGGAAGTGGCCAAACATCGCCTGCTGATGGGAAGTAGAGAATAACATCTCTTGTTTTCCTTTTCTTCCACGTGCATGACCTTTGCTGTTCCTTCATTAAACTGCCTTTATCTTGACCCACGAGTTTTTTTCATCATATTTTCTCCCCACCCATCCCCCCTTCTGCTGAGGAGGGAAGTGATAGAGCAGCTTGGTGGGTACCTGGTGTCCAGCCAAGGTCATCCTACCACACTGACATGTTCCAAATCTGTAAGCATTGGACTAAAGCAGAGGAGGTGTCTCACTTGTCTTGGTCATCATGCTTTAAAGAAATCTTCTGGGAAGAGAAACATGGGAAAACTGATTCTTTATAAATCTCCACAGCTGCAAAGACAAAAAGGCTTCTCTGCATCCGAGCAGACCAGCTACAGAGACTGATGTCCCATGTCCTGAAAACTCAGAGTTCTCTTCAGTTGGAAAACAAGTAGGCTAAATAAGAGCATATTATGTTATTTATGTCCTTGCAGAGAGATGGCTGTCATCCAAATTTCCCTCATAGACAAATTTAGCAGAACTTTTGGACCCAGCATCTATGGTAAACTGTAGAGGGATTTTTAAAGGACCAAGGACATATGTTACCATTGTCCAGGCTGGACAACCCAGGCCTGTTAGTTGAAGCTGCAGAGCAACTTTAAATTGTCCTGGGAACAAGCAGTGTGAGAAAGAAAACAAGCTCTGCACAAACAAGAAGCCAGGTGCAGAGCAAGTCCTGGGAACCATGGAATCAGCACACTCTCATCGGCACACTCTGATCAGGCGCCTGCAGCATGCTCACCGATCAGCGACACGGACGCCCACGTGGCCAGAAACTTTTATCCAATCACCTGTGTGTAAAGTTGGGTGAACGGTCGGTTTAAGTTATAAATATGACCTGTTTGTTTAATAAAGTAGAGCATGGCATTGGTATGATTGTCGTGACTTGGCCGACTCTCCACGGGGGACCCTCTTCAATTAAGTACCTCAACCTTTTCCTCATCCTTTGTCACTATGTTTCCCTCCTGCATCCAATAAAGGATGCACATTCTCCTTAGCCCTCCTTTTGTTGTTAATGTATTTATAGAAACATTTTTTATTGCCTTTTATGGTAGTAACCAAATTAAGTTCTATTTGGGCTTTGGCCCTTCTAATTTTCTCCTTGAATTACCTCATGACATCTTTCTAGTCCTCCTGAGCTGCCTGCCCCTTCTTCCAAAGGTCATAAACTCCCTTTTTTTTTTTCTTTTTTCCTGAGTTCCAGCCAAAGCACTCTGTTCAACTAGGCTGGTCTTCTTCCCCATGGGCTCATCTTTTGGCACGTAGAGACAGCCTGCTCCTGTGCCATTAAGATGACAAGTATGAGAACTTCAGCCCCTCAAGTAAAAAGCACTGACAATAGATTTAGAATTTCTCACCATAGAGCACTGTAATGGTGCTATAATAAAATTACTAATATTTTATCTCATGAGAACAATTGATCATTCCTGTCTCATACCCAATAATGCATCTTTATCAAAATTAATATGAATGCCTCTGTAATTGATGTCTTCTGTGGTGACGCAAGTCAAGGTGGACTGAAAAAAACACTATGTCTGCATGGCTGGGTTCGGACAAAATGGCCTTTATTGTTCATACAAATTATTTATACATCTAAGACAGTGCAGGTGTCAGACCCTGATAGGTTTTTGTGTTCTTCTTGCTTGCTATTTGCTGTTGCTGTAGGTGCCCGTATGCTGCGGTTCTAAGTTCCGGTTCTTCACATCCTGTTTCCATACCTGACAATTTGTGGGTGTCTTAAAGGTACACGGCTAAGTCTTTGAAGTCAACTACTTGTCTGCAGACCCACTGCAGACCCCAACAATTCCCCCTTTTTGTTTTTGAACAGCTAGTACCAGGTTTGCCATGTTCTGCAGGGCCCTTGCAAACATGACGGCAACCAAGGCAATAGCAAACAAACAATACTGCCAATTGAGTGAATTGATGCCAAAAAGGCTGACATTTTCTCAGATTTTGGTAACATGTTGCTGCAATGGGGCGCCTAAAATCCACGCAGCACATACCATCAAAATCCTCACAGCCACGTTCTTGAGCCAACAACAAAAAGCCAATAGTCGCTCTGTTTTGTATGTAATAGTGGCAAATTTGACTCACATTCTTAACTGCCTAACAAATAAGGTGATTTAACTCTTGAATGCTTTCCCTGCTGTTGCTCTGGATAAGAGAAGAACCGCTGCAATACGTTCCCATCAGTTCCGTAAATCAACTACATCATTACATGCTTCATCCAAAGTTATATTGCTTTTAAGCACATTATGCTTATCAACATGTTCACGTGTTGATTTATGCGGGTGTCATGGTCCCATCATAGCCTCCTACTACATTAGCATCTACATAAAGACAACTATCGACATTCAAAGTGCAAACAATATCAACTTCTTTTGGGTTAACATTATACAGAGGTAATCAATTATCCCAAATATCAAGGCTTTCAGTAAGATTCTTCATTCCCCACATACATTCACTTTTTTGCAACAATGTCTGCAAGTCAGCTTCAAGGAAGGGCACACCAAACAAGGACTGGTTCAGTAAGGAGGCCACACATTAGTTGTTGGGTTGACTGGCAGCAGCAGCGCTCCTACAATCTGGCACGCTAAGCTCAGGCCGCACACAGCGAGCAGGTATCCATCGCGGACCTTCATCTGTAGAAACACAAGCATAACCTCTTCCCCAAGCTAACAATTCATGCGGTCCTGACCAATGCCTGGTACGAGGGTCTTTCATGCGTACTAAGACACCTTTGTGCTTTTGCTGCTTGTCACCAATTGACACAAAATGTCGCACAATGGGAGGCACCACATAGTCAGCAGGGATTTTAAGAAAGTTCAAAACATAGCATGCTTTCTCTAATCGTGCCTCTGGGGTCTATTCCTTCATTCCCATTTATTTATTTATTTATTTATTTAAGTTAGTGCCACTTTATTAATAGACTCACACCAATTTATACCCCCAGCTAAAAATACACACGCTACACAGGCTTTGTTATGTAAAAGGTGACAGGTTAAAACTACTTGTTCACACGCTCCCATCTCCCCTATGATTGGTCCCGGTGTGGTGCCCACACGCTGCTCCCCCCTTGTGCAGGCATCCTGGTTTTTCTCATCTTTCTGTCCAGCTCTCTTATCTCTCTGCGAATACAGTTTCTTTGTCTCCCTTGGCCTTGCATATGTCCTTCACAACACTTGCAGCTTGTTACAGCTTCGGCCTGCTTGGCCTTCTATTACAACAAAGTTACTTGGTCTGGATTGCTCATAATATGTCCGTTGTCTTCCAGCCATTCCACAAATCCCCTTTTTGTTTTTGAGCAATCCAGACCCCTTTTATTATTCTGTTCATAATTCTCATAAAGCAATTCCACACACAGCCCAATATCATTAAAAAGATTACAATGGCAATTAATACCGTTATCCCGTGCAGAAAAAAATCTTTTAACCATCCAGTAATTCCTAAACTCTGTAGCCAGTCCGTTAACCCGTTCTCAGTCTTTATGGCCTGTACATTTTCTCTTAACTCAGCGAGCTGCTTATGAATACAGTTTGAGTGATCAGTCAAATTCATACAACACTTTCCTTAGCACTGTTCACTATAGGCTACTCTTTACTGTTCGTGCTGTTTCCTTATCTTCTAGAGGTGAGATCACATTCCTCCTTTGTTTCTGTCTCATCCTAGTTTCTACTCATACTCCCTTAAAGTTATTTAACTCTTTGCTGCAGGATCTCAGCTGCACATCGTCAAAGCAAGGCCAAAACTGCACATTATCAATGTCAAAACAATCCACTGTCTCTGTTCCGTACAATTCTACAATTCTTTTTTTTTTAAACACCAAAATACATTTCAACTGCGGCAATACAGTAGATTATAAACAGCTTTTCTGCATGACAGAACACAGTAACCCCGTACTGAGAAACAGTTTTTTGCAAGTCCTGCACTACTTTCCAAGCAAATGGTGTATGAACGTGAGGATTACCAGCAGCCGCATCTCCCAATACAATAGGATATGCTTGAGGCGCATCGGTGGAAGGAGTAGGAAGATCAAGGAGCGGTCCGCCTATCTGTTCTACTAAACCCCAGTTCCCGTCTCTTAATGCCCCATCTCTTACAGCCTGCCAAAATCGCCGAGGGTCGCGCGTCATTACCGTACCACTGGAAACTGGATTTTTACCACCTCCACCTTCTTCATTGCCTGTGACTGATAACGTTGTCGTAGCTGGACCCGAATCCGGGTTTTCGGCACTTCCACCCTGCGCAGGCAGGGCCGGAGCAGCCGACGGGGCGGGCGGGAGGGCCGGAGCATCCGGAGGAGGCAGGAGTGTGGGCTGGCACAAATGTTGGGGGGGGTCAGGGGGGCTGGGATCGGTCCGCCGAGGTCTCTGCTTGTCGTCCTCGGAATCGGTATCGAGTATAAGTCGATGCAGTTGGAGAGATTTAGGGGATTCGGGGCATTGGGGAGTGGCGTCTGGTAAGGGACACAGACTCTCCCCCTCCCCCACCCCCTCATCCTCTTGTCTGTCCTCTTCTGGAGGGGGATACGTGGGAGGACTTTTTAAGCCCCCGCTTGCGTCTTGTGGACTTTGCAAGCTCCCACTCGCATTTTGCTGATTTTGCAAGCCCCCATTTGCGTCTTGCGGATTTTGCAAGCCCCCTACAGCATGTCTAAGCAGTCCCCATGTAAGCAAAAGCCCCGGCGCCTTTTCGTCCCCTTTCTCCAGAGCTTCTGACAGTGTTGATCCTAAATTGTCCCAGGTCCACACACTAAGAGCAGTCGCAGGGGACACTTCCACTCCATGTGTTTTGGCCCACAATAACATATTTTTTAACCGAAGCCCATCTAAAGTAATTCCACGCTTCTCTAATACTAATTTCCACATTGATAGCACCATGGTATCTTCTTTAGATAACTTAGTCCCCATGCTGTCCCTGGTGGCTCACCTTACCGGTGTCACGTTCTCCCGGGATCTTGCAGCTGCTCGCTGTGCTACTCCGCTTCACCAGGCTCCGCCTCCCCAGCAACCCGCTGGTCCGTCTCAGGATCTGCTCCTGACACCCCTTACCGGGGTCACATCGGCATAGTCTCAGGGTCTCTTTTTGGTACCCTTTACTGGGATCACATCGACACATCGGGGTCACCAAATGTGGTGACGCAGGTCGAGGCAGACTGAAAAAACACTATGTCTGCATGGCTGGGTTCGGACAAAATGGCCTTTATTGTTTATACAAATTATTTATACATCTTAGACAGTGCAGGTGTTAGACCCTGATAGGTTTTTGTGTCCTTCTTGCTTGCTATTTGCTGTTGCTGTAGGTGCCCGTATGCTGCGGTTCTAAGTTCCGGTTCTTCACACCCTGTTTACATACCTGACAATTTGTGGCTGTCTTAAAGGTACACGGCTAAGTCTTTGAAGTCAACTAACTTGTCTGCAGACCCGCTGCAGACCCCAACAAAAAACAATTGGTGAGACAGCGACATTATGTTTGTCCCTTTCAAGAGTCCAGTGGTCTGAACAGTGTATATATTTTTTTTTCAGCATAACAAGGTTTTATTACTGCTTTTCCCTATTCTTACTACTGTTGTTTGTTATGTTTGTGTGTTTCTACTTTTCCAAGATTAGATTGAAAGGCCTCCAGGCTTCTTCTCATTAAGTGCTCAGGTAGTGACTTGAACAGTGGATTTTAAGGTGCTTTGAATCAGTACTTCCGGACATCACTGCAATATAAATATCAAATAATAATTTCTGAAAGTAATAACTGCCTGAAAGACATAACATTGTTTTTAACTAGATTTTGAAACTTCTGGCATGATCACTGCCTGGAATGTACAAATGGAGGCAACTGAAATGAGCAGTTAGGAAAATAAGAGAGATCTGCAGGAGTGCAGCTAATTGTTAGGAGCAGAGAAATTTAAAATGCCCACAGCAACACTGCAAGTTATACTCTCTCACCTTAGAACCAGAAGCAAGCTATATCTTGTGCAAGTTTTCACAGTAGCAGCATATTAACCACAGAAAACAAGTAGATTTACTGGCCGATGTTCCTTTTTCAAGATTGCCAGCCTGAGTAGTCCGTAAGATGGGCAAACTGAATACCTGTCCTGGTACCCTTGGATGTATCCAGCCAACACTCAGGCTCTTGATTAGGCACTCAGGCAAAGCTGAAGGTAGAGAAGGAACTGAAAAAGAGTACAGTTGTTTCTCTCCTTTAATAAAATACTGATACACCTATATCAGTGGTTTTCAGATGGAGGTGGCTGCTACTCATAAATAATTGTGCAAATTGGTAGGATGGGGCAACCAATGTTTGAAACTGTTTTAAAATTTCTCCTTCATACCAGTATGTCAGCCTGTTCATGAACTGCTTGTGGGAAGGTGTTTGAGAGAACTGTGCCACTAAACCTACTCTGTATCTAAAAGATACACATCTTTATCACCTGAACTTCTCCACTGATTTCCATCGCTTATTCAATATTTACTGCCCTTCCCGTACTAGAATATGAATATCATCATTCTAGATAACGTGGCTGACTAAAAGTGACAATACAAATTACCCTGTATAGGAAACCACAAATCAACACACTCTTCACAAAATCAGCCAGCATGCAACACACTAGAAAAAGTCTCTAGAACTGCCCTGCAAGAATCAGGCTGTGTGTTTGAATTATCCACCTGAATACCATCTATGAATCTAACAACGCAGAAACAAAACCCTTACTGACAGTATGTTCCTGTCTATTACATACTATTCAATGCTGGTATGTATACAGAAAATTGTTAAATAATTATAGCATCTACTAAAACACATCCTTGAAGAATTCTTCCTTGAGCCCTTTTCCACTTCTCTTTTCAAACAATGCTTCCAGTATTAAACTCACAATCCAAAAGCAAATTTCCCCTGTACTAACAAACACCCATCAGAAACAAACCTTGCTGGAGCAGCAAATGCAAAATTCACAAATACTAATGTATTTAACATAATTGATTTCAGTGCCCCAAAGAACTATTAATTTCCATGAGTCTTGTTCATACACTTTTTAAAATGTGATATATTGCACTAAACACATCACATACCCTCATGAGAATTGTGTGCATGAAACTAATCAGCCACTATTCATGAACTCACACAGATACCTGATCAAGGACAGAACACAGAAAAGGATAGGAGAATATTTTTGTCATAAAGAAAATATTCCATCTCTTGCACAGTCCAGATGCTCACAGGGGACCTACAAGTCATATTTAAAAAAATAATCCTGGGAACTAAATTCTTAACAGTGGAAAAACAAACTGTGGACTCACTAGCAACATTGTTTTAAAAGCTTACAGTTTTCTTGCTGATTCGTCCCTGTACATTCATGTTAGCAACTGTTTTCTCTCCAGTGGTTTAATTGATTAAAATAATTTTATTATACTAAGAAAAAATGTCCCACTTGTATTTAGTTTGGATTTTGCTACTTGTCAGATCTTATTAATGGATGTCAGTCAAGTCTAAAAGTTTGTTTGTTTTCTCCAGTTCCATCAGTTTGTCTAATTAAAGATAGCACCTCTTCTACAAACCTTGTCTCATATCACACAGTATAATAGCCACAGCATCATAACTGCACTCTCAAAATGCACAGAAATGAGATAAACTTTCAATTGAAACACTTCTCCTACTTTTACAGCAAATGAAATAGATATAGGAGGAAGAGAAAAATAATACAATAAATTTTAACTTCAGATAAAGACAGATCACTATATAAACGTTGAAAAGCAGTGCATTAAGGGCTTCATAACAGCAACTGTATTTTGCACTGGATGTCTTTCCATTAACTGATAGGTTTCTGTGCCATCTGCATTAAGATTTAAGTGCATTTGCCTCACCAACAGTAAAGAACAAGGCTATCTTTTTTTCTTGCTTAAATCTTTTCTATGCAGATTCAAAGAGGGGCTGTAGTGGGTTTGTGTGGCAAGGGTTTGGTACCAGGGGGGCTACAGGGGTGGCATCTGTAAGAAGATGCTAGAAGCATTGCCTATGCCCAATGGAACCAATGCCAGCTGACTCCAAGACAGACCCACCACTGGCCAAGGCTGAACCAATCAGCAATGGTGGTAGTGTCTCTGAGATAACATATTTAAGAAGAAAAAAAAATATATATATCTGTGCAACAATTGCAGCTGGAGAGAGGAGTGAAAATATGTCAGAGCAACAACTCTGCAGACACCAAGGTCAGTGAAGAAGGAGGGGGAGGAAGTGCTCCAGGCACCGGAGCAGAGATTCCCCTGCAGCCCATGGTGAAGACCATGGTGAGGCAAACTGTCTCCCTGCAGCCCATGTTGGTCCATGATGGAGCAGATATCCACCTGCAGCCCATGGAGGTCCCCACGCCAGAGCAGGTGGATGCCTGAAGGAGGCTGTGACCTGTGGGAAGCCCATGCTGAAGCAGGGTTGCTGGCAAGACTTGTGACCCTGTGGGGGACCCATGCTGGAGCAGTCTGTTCCTTCTGAAGGACTGCACCCTGTGGAAGGGACCCATGCTGAAGCAGTTTGTGAAGAACTGCAGACCATGGGAAGGACTCACATTGGAGAAGTTCATGGAGGACTGCCTCCCATGGGAGGGATCTCCACACTGGAGCAGGGGAAGAATGTGAGGAGGAATGAGCAGCAGAGACAACATGTGATGAACTGACCATAACCCCATTCTCTGTCCCCCTGTGCGGCTCAGGGGGAGGAGGTAGAGAAATCGTGAGTGAAGTTGAGCCCAGGAAGAAGGGAGGGGTGGGAGGAAAGTATTTTTAAGTTTTGATTTTAGTTCTCATTATCTTACTCTGGTTTGAATGGTAATAAATTAAATTTATTTCCCCAAGTTGAGTCTGTTTTGCCTGTGATGGTAACTGCTGAGTGATCTCCCTGTCCTTAGCATGACCCATGAGCTTTTTGTTATATTTTCCCTTCCCTTGTACGGTTGAGGAGGAAA
The DNA here is from genome assembly GCF_023638135.1 of Falco biarmicus. Taxonomy (NCBI): domain Eukaryota; kingdom Metazoa; phylum Chordata; class Aves; order Falconiformes; family Falconidae; genus Falco; species Falco biarmicus. The sequence goes on along the minus strand of NC_079310.1, from coordinate 22,984,027 downwards.
GTGATAGAGTGGTTTTGGTGGGCGCCTGGCATCCAGCCAAGGTCAAATCATCACATCTTGCCAAAGTTATGTATCTGTTTAATCTGAATGTACACTGTCTAATCACAACACTTTGAAATATGTTCATGAAAAATGTGTTGAGTTAATGCTGTCATGATGCTCACTTTTAAACTCTGCTATGTTGCTAATAGCATGGTTAATCAGAATCTATGCATTTTCTCAACCTTAGTTTAACAAATTATTTAAAATATTTTATTTATATAAATCACAATAAAGAGTAGTTGCAGCTCTAGACAAAAGTGCTCTTAGAAACACTTGGTAAAGCCACTTCTCTGTTGAGAGCTTTTGCTTTTTTGCAGGCATGGTGATAAGTTAATATATATAATTTTTACCTTTGTGGCCTGAAAAGTCAATATTTCCTTACTGATTTAGTATATTACTCATATCTGCCATGTAAGTCTTATATTAAAATATCCTTTTGATGGATGAAACTAGTAGATGAAACCTGTGAATTAAAACATTAAAAATATACTTTCATTTCATTGTTTGCAACTCTCATGTCTTAGAACTCCGGACAGATATAACTGAAAATGTCTGTTTTAAATTTTAAAAAGCCACTCTGAAACAATTCTTCCCACAGGAAAATGAAAAATGTCTATAATGGTTTTCAGTTACACTAGTCATACAAGGGCGATCTTTTATATTTTGTTGTTCAAAGGAGAAGGGATAAAATACTAAAAAAAGGAGAATGTTTCTAAACACTTAGAATATGCCTTTCATATTTTTCAGGTGGGGAGAAGAAAGGGAAAAAACTAAAGAAAGTGAACTGAAGACTTCATAAAGAAGAGAAACGGGGAAAACAAACTGATTCTCCTTTAATTACACTTAAAATTGAATATCTTATATGATGAAAAAAATCTACAAATGTTTTAACAGATTCTGAAAAAAGTCATTATTTTCCGCAAACTAAAGTTATCTTTTATCATGAGCCCTATTTTACAGATGGAGGACAATCAAAAGGATTGTTTTTTGAACCCTACTAAAAATATTTCATGGTAGTTTTTCTACAAAACAAAAACTCTTTACTTAAAGTACAATCTATTAGTCTGACAGGCCTAGAGGCAGGATAGTTCATCTCACTGGACTGTCTGTATCTTCTTGCTTCAAAGGGATTTAACCTGTAGTTCCAAAAATGGCAGTCCATAAGAAATTCAACCTTAAATATCATTGAGCCAACACTGAATCCAGGAATTCACATATTGTTAGTCCTTATTTTTACATGACCGATATTATTCACAGAAAATAAGATGACAAGAAAAAAGGAATTTAAGTGTGCACATATGTACAACAGTGTTGCTAAAAACTACTAAAAGATTTGGATTATCAGTGTTAGCCCCTTGTAAGAAAAAATAATGGTCAGAATAGAGATGAGGAAGTAATAAAATGTAAAATAAATACAATTCACCCTACAGTTAGAGAAATCTGTATTTATTTAATGGATAGCATGATGGGTACCATTATCATAAATGTGCCTACATAGAATAATTCTGGAATTATATTTGTGATAACATTTATAGTGTCTATTTACACATCACCTATTCACTAACTTGTTACTCCAGAACTCATTCTCATGGGTTTTCATCAGCTTAAAAAAATCCACCATAATTAATTTTAAACAAACTTGCCACAGAAATTCTTCTTTCCTACCAGTGAAGAGAGAAGAGCGATAGTTTTCCTACAGGATGCAGCACTAATTACTGACATTGTATCTCAGGAGAATTATTGAGATGAGTCCTCATCATGGGGTTAACCAAAAGGTTTTATTAAACAATGATTAAACAGCAGCCAAAACCTCTACTACTTACTACACATTTAATAATTAAGCTATTGTTTGATGTGTAAAAAATGTCTCTTACCTCACTGTAGACATCAGATGCTGTGGTGAAAATTTATTAAATTGATTACTGCTTATGAAAAAGCCTTTGTCTTTAATTAGGGATCGCTTAACTTGGACAGGGAGCTCAAGGACAACTTTAATGAGCAGGTGGTGTTTGTCTTGAGCCCCCCGAACAAGCAAGATATGAGCAGGACCATCCAGACAATAAATATTGTGTGCAGCTGTGTCATGACAGTAACTCCACCATGCTCAGGTGTCTGGCCAAGATCCCTGGCATGTGTGAAACTTACAAATCATGAGACAGTGCATGCTTGCACTTAGCCTAAACTTAAAAGTTTGCATACACTAGGTGTGTAAACTATTTTTGTTTTTCACTGAATATAAAGGCAGGCAAGCTCCAGGACTGGGCCAGAAGCCTCACATACAGGTGGACGCACTGCATAGGAATTTTCCCAGTTACAGAGAGACTCCTGGCACAGGCTGCAACAGGGCTTCCCAGCCAAAGTGTGGGCCTGGATGATGTTAAGGTGGTGATTGGTGATGTATCCTTTTCTTAGTCTCTGTGACACTTTGCAGTAACAATCTGATGCTTTGCTTCTATTGCTCTTTTATCATATTGTGCATAATAACTAGTACTGTTTCCTTTTATCATATTGCATGTTGTTTTCATTTATTATATTGTAATGTAATAAACTGCATTTATTCTTATATTTTATTTTGAATTCATTTTTGCTTGGTGTCCAGTCAATCAGCAAAACAGATGCTGGGTAAGGGATCTCTCAACCTTGAGGAGTAACCTTGAGAAAGCCTCCCTACTTAAGGGAAGATCACTGCCATGCAGTTCACTGCTGTGCAGGAGAGCTTAACAGACCCTGATGGCTGCAGATATTTATAGTGTAAAGTGGTTGGCTTTTAATCAAGTTTTCTGCTGTGTTCATGCAGTTTCTGACACTTATCAGCCCAGTCTCCAGCCCAAACTGGTTTTGTGGTTTGGTGCTGGGTTTTCACTGATGTGGTACAACAAAGCTAACTTCAGTTAGGCCTACTTGTTGAGCAACTGCCTGAATCAAAGTATAGTTAGTTCAAACAGGAGGAGTGCACCCATCACACCTTGGAAGAGCAATATAACCAGTATAGAACTACTATATAGATAGCATAACTGATTTCCTATAGAAAAGCTATTCCAGGTCTGATTAGAAGTTGGTACGGTATTCTTCTAGGATTGCGTTTTGGACACAAATATCCTCAGCAGCATTCATTGTTACCCTTTTTAGATCGAAGAACCTTACCAAAGGCAGTTCAAAACCATCATGAGTGCATAGGCAAAATTCTGAGCAAATAGCTTATTTTAGGCAACCTCATAGTTGGCTTTTTTCTGACAACTTTACTTTTAACTCTTTGTCTGTAGCGTGGCCAGAAGCAGCTCTGCAGGAGCTTGTGAGCAAAGGACTGATGGTTATGAGCTATAGATGTCCATGTCCTCACGTGGCATGGCTGCAGTTTTCATTCCTTTCCATTTGTTTTGACCAGTGCAAGATTTATGTGGGGCCATCAGCTGTCAAAACAGACTCTTAGGCTAAGAGGCTGCAGCATAGCTTAAAGCCAGAATTAAGGAGACTATCCAGGAGCAAAGCAGTCCAAAACAGGCAAGAGTAAAGGTCCCTTAACATCACCTTTTTGTCTTTTCTCCTCCTGTGAAACACTACCAAGTATTCCTCGGTCAGAATTCAGGAGCAGACCCATGGTAACCAAGTTAGAAAAATACAAACAAAAAGTCACAATAAAATGTTTAAAAATAGCACTAAAACATTCCTAACTATTTCTGGAACACAGCATATACAAAATAGGTTGTGGTGTTAAAAAGGTTTTCTATTAGTACTTGCATAATACTCCAAAATGGAGTTAGATTTATGGTGGAACTTGATCTTAAAGATCTTTCCCAATCAAAATGATTCTATGAAAACTTAGTCACACAATACATTTCTGTTCATTGCTCTATTTGATTTGACAATTTGAAAAAATAATGCAACCAAATATAGGGAAAACATATTTATATGGTGTAATGTGGTGATGCAAGTTGAGGCGGGCTTAAAAGAAACACTATGTCTGCGTGGCTGGGTTCGGACAAAATGGCCTTTATTGTTTATGCAAACTATTTATATATCTTAGACAGTGCAGGTGTTAGACCCTGATAGGTTTTTGTGTCCTTCTTGCTTGCTATTTGCTGTTGCTGTAGGTGCCCGTATGCTGCGGTTCTAAGTTCCGGTTCTTCACACCCTGTTTACATACCTGACAATCTGTGGCTGTCTTAAAGGTACACGGCTAAGTCTTTGAGGTCAACTAACTTATCTGCAGACCCGCTGCAGACCCCAACAGTGTACTGCAATATTTAATCAAGGTAAATTTGGGATTGTATCAAAGTTAAATTGAACAGAGGTAGTTTACTTAGCTTCTCTTTAAATATAGTAGATAGTCATTATGCATTTAGGAAATAAAAATTGAATTTTAAATGCCAAAACTATTATTTTACAGCTGTTTTGTCCCTCATCCCAACATGGAAAATTATGCCTTCTGATAGAAAGCTTAGAAATAACTAGATTAATAGGATATGGAAAATTTAGAATAATTAAAACTCTCATTGTATGTACAAAGAGGAACTTCACAATACGACTTTGCAAATTAGGCCCGGTCCTGGGGCCCTTTGTACTGATAAGGTGGACCTGGGATGCTCTGTGTGCTGATAAGACGACACTGGTATGTGAACATCTGTGCCTTGAGATAGGAAAACTGGATCTGTCCTGTTTTATGGTTTGGAAGAAACTTGAGACACGACTGAGTCTGCGCAAAGAGTGAAGGTGAAAAGTTCAGAGTGAGGGAGACTACTAAGCCTTCATCCTCAAAGACCCCCAGGACCTCCACCAGGAGACAGTGTGCAAGTGCAAATGGGAGGAAACTTATGTTAATGACTTCTTGGTAGACTGATTATCCTAACCCAACCTATTATCTGGCATCTATTGAATATGTATGAATGTATACTTTAAATCACACGTGCACAAAGAAGTCAGGGCAGCAGGTGCTTTTGGAATTATCCACCCTGATGTCCGCTGGTGAATTAAACATACCTGCTTTATAACCTATCCTGAGTTATAGAGTTTAATTCCGCACATCACTGCCTTCCCAGCCATATGTGATTACACTTCCAGAGGAGATCAGACTTCTTCTGTTCCATCATGTATAGGAAACATCCTCATTGTCACTCACTATTCAGTATGGAAAGCATTTTACTTTTGATGGATTACAATCATCAACATGATGCTATAAAAAATTAGTAGGGACAATTGAGGTATTTTAATGACAGAAGACTGTTGGACATACTAGTTTCAGAAAGCAAACAATTAGGCCTGCTAAACAATTACCAAATGTACAGTTATATGGATGGTAAGAATGAAGAGAGTAACCTAAAATAAAGCAAAGACTGCATTTTTATTTTGTACACTGCTCCATGATTTTAACTTTTCTTATTTTTTACATGCAATGTTCTTAACCTCATCACCTTTTATTCATCACCCTATGAAAGTCATAACAATATACTTCTGGGCCTTAATTGCCACAGAATTATACCATTTATTTGTTGATTTCACCAGCATAAATGTGGTTTAATCCAGTTATTAGCCTGAATCTTGACCAGGAGGGTCACGGACCAATTTGTTTGTCTTGCCACAAACAATCCTTATCATTTTGGAAAAGATGGGAGCAGGAAATGACACACTCTGTACAGTTTTGCTGTTCAGCCTTTGTCTCATCGTGACTACAGTAACCATCAGCATGTGCTTTTGTGAGTGTTTTTGGTCACGCCGGTACAGAAGAGTGGGATCTCTTCCTCGCAATCCGCCCCGAGTAGTGGAACCCATGGGATACCAAAGCAGAGTGCGAGAGACTGTTATATAAACAGAAGAAAACTGTTGATCTCCAGCAGTTGCCATATGACTTGTTATTTGTTTCTGTTCATCTTCGTTACCTCATGAAGAAAAATACCAAGGACCAGACACAGACTATCGTGGAGGGAACAGATGGAGTTACCACCCCGACATTATTCAGGACTGTGCTGGACTCACGAGTGAAGAAGCCTGTTTTCCACGTCACATGAGACTTTGCTGGACTGTTATTCTGTTTTTCAACTTCTAGTTCATGTTTGTTAATAAATTGTTATTTGTTGTTTACTGGTTGTCAAATGATTCATTGAATTTACTTTGCATCTAACACACGGTTTTCAAAATAAATCAAAAGGGTTGGGTAATACATATAATAACCTACAAAAACAAAACCTAAAACCAACACTTATAACTATAGATTCCACTTAAGTAATAAATGAACTATAAATACTATAGTTTCTTTAAACATTCTTTTTTTTTATATATATATATATATATATATATATACGCGTCACTATCATGGCTAGACTATAGGGATTTCGCATGCACGGTCTTTCCAGATTTTTCCAATACATTCTGTGGGGTTTAAAATTGTGCATGCGCATGTTCAAAGGCATACACGATAAAAGATGGAAAGATGGCTGCTGAGTGTCCAGATGAAGTCCTGGACCCATTTCCCAAGCTTACCACTCCGGTAAGTTTGTTAATGGTAACGTTTATGGCACTATGGCCAAATGGCAGGTCCTTGCTTTCAATGCAATGTTTTCTCACCATCAGACTACCACGTCACCTGCCAGGGAGGAAGGGTCTGGAGTGCGCATTTCCCCCTCTGAACATCCCGCAAGGTGAGTGTTTTTTAAACGTCTAACCTGTATGGTTCATTATAAAGGGGAATCAAAACTTTTTTTTTTTTTCCTCCTTGTTTAGGCAGAGGGCGCATTTTTCTACTGTCACACATCACGAACTTATGGCGGAGGTGGAAAAGTATAAAAGACGTTACCACATCCTCGTCTGTGCGTTCCTGACGGTTGTTTTCTTTGCTAGTCTACTTGTATTCTTAATCAGCCTACATTGTTGTATGAATTGTTAATAGTTAATTATTCCCAGATTCTTGTTTGCTATTAAATCGTTATTGTGTTAACTATCTAATCTGTATTGTCGACTGTACATTTCGGCATACTAAAATTTGTTTAACACCATTAGGTGAAATCATAGTAGCAAATTGCATGTTAGTTATAACATGTTGAATTAATCTTATAAAACATGGAACAGCACATGGCAAAAACAATAAGGTGGCTAATCCACATAACAAATAAAATAGGGTTCGTTTTACCCAGGGGCTCCCGAGAAGCCAGGAAAACAAGTCAATATTCCAGTCTTTCCAAGTTCGGACGGGAACATGGGCTAACTTCCCTGTCTCTGATGTGATTTGTTTAACTCCCTCACCATTGTCATCAATTTTCAAACAACAATTGGAAACATTTAATTTACCACAAACACTTCCTTCTTCGGCTAGCAGGTAATCGAGAATCATTAGAATAGTTTGGCTCCTGATCTGTACTTACAGTTTGGATTTTACCATCTGGTATTAAGGATAATTCCTCCTTTCCTACCTCCTCTGCTGCAGTTTCATCTGCACATCCCATAACAAGTCACCGTCATGGTAAAACACACAGATTTACATTAGTAGAACTACTACAGAGTGTATTTTATTTCAGTTTTTCTGCCAATATTCCCTATAGCCTTGCTGACCAAGGGATATTGTTTTACCTGAACTAGGCAGGCCTTCCCCTTATCATTTTTACTGTAACAGGTAAAGCATTTTTTCTTTACCTGGAATTTATTTCCAGATATACCTGGTTACAGATTTCTTTTACTTCAGGGAGGTCCTCTTTTCCACTTAAAGATATTGGTGAATTTGGCATTCTTATTTGTTTTCTTAGTTTGCACTTTAAAGGTTTCAGGATGTTTTCCTGGTGGCCAGCAGCTCCCACAACTGTAACAAATTCTTTTCACTGAAGTTTAACACCAAATAAGTTGGTTTTGTATTCACCCTATTCACAACCAACTTTCAAACATCTAAATTTCCCATCAAAGATTCACCTTTACTCTCCTCAGACCCACTGCCTGCCCTAGAGGGGCCGTTACCGGTCCTGTTGTGCTGCAAATGCTGCAGCAACTGGGGTGACAAAAAAAAAAAAGTCAGGTCCTTTGCTCAATTGTCAGCAACAGCAACCCCCTCCTCCTCACCATCAGAAGGATTGGAGCAGGAGATGCTCTTCCTGCTCTGCAGGTTACACAAGCCTGCCTCTGCAACAGCACTTCTGTTTTAACTCTTTCTGACCCTGAATGCAAAAATGCTCCTTGTTGCTTTAAGTCTGTGTTCTTACATATCAGGCCTTCGCAGGCAAACAGCAAACACCCTGCCATGCGTCCCGCAGGACTCAGCCGCACCTTCGAGGGGGTACGGGGGTTTGTACAAACTCACCCCAATACTTTAACACTTTCACAAGGGTCTGGATAGCAGCGGGAGGGGAGTGAGGGAGGTGGTAAGGGCTGGGGGTGGTGGTGGTGGAGGTATATACGGAGGGGGAGAGGTAGGGATCTCATCCTCACTTCTATTATTCTTCTTCTTTCCCCCCCCTTTGTTTTCTTTTAACGGGAACAAAAGGGCCCTAGTTTCAGACCCTATCCATAAGGAAGCATACTCGCTTTCCTCCAGACTAAAGGGTTCCTTAGAATTCACATATATATTCGGAGCTTGACAAATCCAATCCTCAAAAGATCCAAAACCTGGCCAATAGAGGTGGTCTCCCCTGATCTGCGTGCCACCCCATTTTTCCATGCAAGAATATATCATTTTTGCCTTATCTTTCCCTTTCCTAGAGGGGAAAGCATCCCAGGTTTTACTCATTAAACCTAATGGACTATCTGGTGGTATGTGGGGGAGCTTAACTTGGGGTCCCCCACCCATGGGAACAGAGGGCTTGCTTTTCCTCTGTCCCATCTTCCGGAGTACCTTCTCTCACACACACACTCGCTGCCCCCCGTTTGTGACCCAGCCGCTCACGGGGTATGGGAGCTGCACTACTAAGGGGTTCGCACTCGCTTCGCCCGCAATTGGACATCTCACACAGCACACTCCGGGATACTCAACCCCAACTGAACGGATCACCGGCCTATACTCACGCACTCCTGCGTCTTCATCCGGGGCTTCGTGCACAAAGATTACAGGGTTTGCTGGCTTTCTTTTGCTTGTTGTCGAATTTAGGGTTCGTCGGTAGAGGATGTGGTGCGATAGCACCCACTCAGGGCCGCTGAATTTCAGCGGGGTGCCTCCCCATATGGGGCTTCCCACCAGATTGCCTCTATCCGAGTCACGGCACCAAATTTGTTATATATGTTGGCGATAATAACTGGTCAGGGCCAGAGCCAATTGAGCCAAATTAGTTTATTAAAGCAAGCGGCAACAAGCAAAACAGCGCTGGGCGGCCGGGGAGTCTCCTGCTCCACCAACGGCACACAAATTCAAGCAAACTGAGCAGCTCTTTTTATCTTCCCCGAGGTCGCTTCTGACACCTTCAGTAGCCCCTCTGCTGCTTCTGTTATCGTGGTTTCTTGTCAGACAGGGCGTTCCCATGTTTGGTGTAGCAAGATAACATTGTGGACATGTCTCTTCTTGTTAAATAGGAAGTTCTTAAGACCACCACAATGGGTTCGTTCCTCTTGCTTAACTTGGTTGATCAGCAAATTACCTTGAGTTACTTATTACACCCTAGAGCAGGGGTCCCCCAGTTCCATGAGGTTACCGGGGCAGGAAAGGCTCCGCAGGCACCCGCCACGGCCTGGCCTGCGCCGCCCATCAAGCAGAGGCGGGAGGGTCCGTTACGTAGCCCCAGGACACATCCCCAGCGCAGCGCACCACTCCCACCTCTCCGGGTTAGCTCTCCCAGGCCCCCACCGCCCCCTCACGCCCCCGCCCCTTCCCTGCCTTTTGCCCCGCGGCCCCTTTTCTCCGCGCCAATACTCCCAAGCTCCCACCTTGCTCCATTCCTCAACAGCGTACTCCCGCCCCCCACTGAGCGTCATTGGCTGCAGTGGCCCGTTCCTCACGACGCTCCTGGTTCGGGATTGCCTCCGCTGCTACTCAGATCCTCATCAGTGCAGGGAGAGCGGAAGCTAGTGAGGCCTGGCGGTGGCGGCATCCGCTCGTTCCTTTCCTCCTTCTGTTGTGATCGGTGTGGGCGTGAGCGCTGCGCGTGCCCGCTCCCGCTCCTCACCCTCGCCGCTGCGGTACCTCCCTTAGCCTGGGTGACGGTGTGCGCTGTGGCGTCTTCTTACCGTCCCCGTTCCTTCCCGCCCAGGGTATTTCTCTACTCCATAGTTCTGCCGTCTCTCCAGGTCCCCGCTGAGGCCGGGGAGTGGGAGGCTGAATCGGAGGGAGCAAGAGGGAAGCGTGCGAAAGAAGGCGGGGAGAGAGGGCGGCAGTGCGGGCAGGTGAGGTAGGAAGTCATCCCGCTCCCCTCAGGCTTGTAGGCGGCACTGCGGAGGCGGCGGCGGCCGCCGCTCCCGGGCAACGCGGTTCGGGGTGAGGAGTTGGGGGTGGAGTAGCAACGCTGAGCGCGCTGGGGAGGCAGGCGGGCGAAGGGCGGTGGCGGGGAACGCTGCGGTCTTGATGCCGGGTATTATTTCAGTCGGGCGGCAGCGGAGCAGACCCCGATGCTGCCGGCGGCAGGGGCCGGAAGGAGCCCGGCTCCTCTGGCGTCCTCGCACGTCGCACGCTCCGCAACCACCCCCGTCCTTGTCCAAAGCTGTTGCTTCCTCCTCCCCCTTCCCCTTAAACGAGAAGAAAATTCGATTTGATTTAATATATTTCCTTGGGGTCGGAAGAAACTCCTGCCTGCTGAACCTGGTTTAGGTGCTTGACAAAGGTAAATTAAATGGTAAAGGCTTGGGGAGCAGCAGCAACAACAACCGAAAAATCCTTCCTCTGCTAAGGAAGTGGGGAAAAAGGAAGTTTACTTTTCGCTTTGATATCCTGGTTTTGGGCTTTATCTTTTTGTGTTTTCTGCCTTGTGTAGTTTAGCTGTCCTTTGTGTTTCTCTCTCTCTTGCCGAAATGCTGTTTCTATGGACCTAATCATGGAGGCTGAAGAAAGAGTCTGGGGAGATCGAAAGTTTTTAAGCTCCTCAGACACAGAAGTTTCTTTGTTCATTTTGAACTGAAACTGATGGACTCTGTGACCGTACTTCAGTTCCTTCCCTTCCGAAATGATCGATAACCCTGCAAGTATAATTAAGCTCTTACAAAATAAGAAAGTTGTAAAGGAGGTAGTCTCTTTTATTTAATTGAAAGATCTTGAGGCTTGGCGCTCCCTGTATCTGCCTTTCACTTTGTTGGTCTTTCACTTTGTGTTCTGGAATATCTAGCTGGTCGTCTTCAAGGTAGCTGTTAAATTTCTTTATGAAAATGTACCCTCGTATTCCTCTGCAAATGTAGTTTTTCCTCTCCACTGCTGCCACCACCTCTCTTTCTCCCCTCTACCCTATCTCTGTCCTTAAGATGAGTTGGACTGCATATTTTTCAGCTTGTATAGGAGAGGTCTGTATTGTATTTTGATCCTTGCACGTTTATCTTAACCTCCATTTTTTTTTTTAAAAAAGCAAGCTAGCTAGTGGTCTGACTTATTAAAAGTATATGTAGTTGAACCTCTGAGTTAACATGGTGTTTGGTTTTGGTGACCACTTTCTCCTTTATCATTTTTTTTAAAGGAGTTTTGTTTGAGGCCGTTGGAGGGGGAAACTAAATGCAAAGTTTTGATGTAAGGTTTTGTACTGTTGGTGCTTGTTATGCCAACTAACTAGTTGTATGTAGTGAATGCAGTATTACTCACCACAGATTCATTTCACATGCATCAGAGGCAATTATTGGTTAGTTTTTTTTTCATGAAGGCGAGGAATTTCTTGTACTGTGAACTTTAAAAATGAGCCAGAAGCCATAGTTCTGTACTAGCTTATTTAAATTTTTGTTCCTGTTTGACAAACTCAAAAGCAGCATGTTGGTCAGATAGGATGTGTGTGCTTCAGTCTCTCAAGTGTCTGAGATGTGTTGGTATTTGTGAGACTCGAACAAAGTAATTTTATGCAAATTTTTTTAACACTCCTACATATGTAGTTCTTTAACAGCACCAAGTAACGTAGTGTGTGAGGAAAGTTATTAATCCAGCTCCATCTGTTTGATATAGTGTGAGGGAAAGAAATTAACGTTTAACTGACCTAAATTGGCTTCTATGGCTGATAAGAAGTAAATGATTTAGCTTGCAATTTATAGACTTACCTTTCCAGGCAGCAATAAAGGTTATTTTTAGTAGACATCTGAAAGGGCTGAACAAAATAAATGGCAGTGAACTTCAGTTTCCTTATATGGCTGATGCTTGGCAGAAAAGCAATGAAGTCTAAATGGGGTAATCCTTTTACAAAGAATGATCACTTTCCAAAGCAGTCTTAATGATCACTTTCCAAAGCAGTCTTAATGATCACTTGAGGTTGGTTTGTGTTAGGTTTTGGGTTTTTGTTTGTGGTTGGTTGGGTTTGTTGTTTTGTTTTTTTTTGGGGGGGGGGGGGGAGGGGGAGGATTGTAGCAATGACAAATTTAGTTGTAAACCTTATGTTCTTAATGGATGCAATTTTTTGTTTCTTTTTAGACCTTTTGCATTTTTCATGATGCACTTCATATTTTTCAATGTTGTGTAGAAGAATAGATCCTTTTAGTGGAGCCACAAGTTTTTACATCGGTGTTTTGTCACCATGGTAGCTGTGGATAAAGCCATTTGTAATGTTTAAAGTGTAATTCAGTACTGCTTTTACAGCTAATGGTTATATTGTAGAATTCCATTCATGTCATTAATATAGTTTAGGAGTTATGAAGGAGTGCGTTCTTTTCTTGAGATGAACTGTCTCCACTAAAAATCAAGATGATGTTGATAGTCATATTATGAATAAAATAATTTAAGTATACATATGGTAGCTCATGTTGTTTGAAACAACACTTTCATAGGTATGTGTTGATTGATTAGGGAAATATTCTTTTGACCTGGCTGTTTCTTGTGCGTGAATTAAATTAAACTCATATAAACATTGGTAATTTTAAGTAAGTATACTTGCAAAGAGAAATTGCAGCATATGGCATACTATGGAGTATGATTATCATGAGAATGATTTTCATATTAGTATAAATATGAATAGACTTGTCTTATGAATAAGCTGCCGAGTAGATAATGTTTGGTATAAATGCAGTACTCAATAGGGTATCTGTTTGCACATCACATTTATATAGAATGGATTAGGGGACTCCATGGAGAAAGTGTTATTGATTGAAAGTTGCCTAGTGTATTAAGCTGGTGGTATAAGAAAACAATGTTATGATTTGTCTTCAGTGGAATTTGTTTAGAGTCTGTGGTCCTAGGCATAGAGTGCAATGCTTGGAACATCAAAGCTAAGGGAAGGCTTGCACATGTGTAACATACGTTAAAGGTACCATGTTACTGTAGGTTCTAAAAATAGAAGGGGATGGAAGCAAATTCCTCAACTCAGCTTTCCTGTAGGAGTGTAATGAATCATTGGCCGTCTGCTTTGTTTTCTTGTTTTGTTGTCATCCTTCCTGCTCCCAAGCAAAAAGGAAAATCTTCTAGGGAAAATGGTTACATAAAGATTAAACGTTTGATATGTCATCTTTTCTGTAGATTCTCCCTATGGAATAACCTAATCTGCTAAAGGAGGGTCTGACATTTACTCCACATAGAGGAATTACAAATCTAACCTATTCTGAACGAGTAACTAGTTGATGGAAAAGCTACTCTTATGGATATGTGTCATGGTTTAACCCTGGCTGGCTTCCCCCAGTTTATATACCCAGCATGATGTCATATGGTATGGAATACCTCTTTGGGTAGCTTGGGTCACATGTCCTGGCTGTGTCCCCTCCCAATTTCCAGTGCCCCTCCAGCCCTCTCGCTGGCAGGGCCCAAGGAACTGAAAAGTCCTTGACTTAGTATAAACATTACCCAGAAACTACTAAAACCATCAGTGTCCTATCAACATTGTTCTCATACCACATCCAAAACACAGCACTGCACCAGCTACTAGGAAGAAAACTAGCTCTATCCCAGCTGGAAGCAGGACAATATGAAAATAGTATTCCTATGTGAGCATACAGATGTTGATAGGTGATATAGGTAGTTAAATGTGAATTATCTAGAAAATGAAGATTTAGAAGCCTCACTATTTTACCTTTGTCAACTTTTAGGTAAAACAAGATGTCAGACAACACTTTTCACATCAGAATGAAAACATTAAGGGTAACATGTTTATCAGTTTATGTAGTAAATAGTCCATAAATAATTTTTTTTTCACACTTAAGTGCAATATTTGTGGTAACCTATTAAAGTACTAGCTTAGTGTCTTTGGAACTTAGTGTTAGGAACTTTAGTGTTGTGGGTAACTTGTGAACAGTTCTGTGGTTACTCACATGGCAGACTCTAGTCCACTTCTGGACAAGAAATACTTTTTTTGGCAGGGTGGGAGCTTGTCAAAGCTTCAAACATGGATTTACCGTAATCCTTACAGTTCTCTTCATCTTTTGGAGCAGCTGCAGTGTGCCACTGCAGTTTCCAACTGTGAAGGTGGCACGCAGAGCCTGCTGTATCAACACAGCTGGCACATGATCTCCTGCTGAGTAAATATCAGTAAAAATTAATGGACCTAAATAATACTGCCTAGGATGTTTCAGTAATAATTAACTGTTAAGCAGTTCTACTGAGCTTAAGATCATAAGGGAACAGGTGATACAGAGAGAAACTTGACTGCTGTAATGACAAGATTGGTATGGGGTTTTCTGAAGTTTTTTTTTTGTTGTAAAACAATTGCTGAAATACAGCCTTTCTAATTAAGAATACAGTGTTCATGTATTGTGAGTAAAACCTTATAAATGTTAAGTTTTGAGAGTGAGGATGCTGATTTAGGAGAGATTTATAAATTTCATCTTCTGCGTAAGAAAAATGGAAAAAGTGAATATTGTTACACTGGAATTGATAGTATTTTTATTATATGGCAATTAGGATAATTTTGTTCTTTCTGCTTTTCTTCCTCATTAGTTACCAGTGTTTTTTTTTCAAGTACTTCTATGATGCTTAAATTTCAATGAGCATTTGGCTTATTACTCTTTGTTTAGTTTCACTTGTACTTCCCCTGAAGGTGATACAGGAGCATGATATTTCAACATTAAATTGCACCTTCCACCTTTAAAAATACATTGTGACTTTGGATGATTGAGAAATAACACTAAACAAACCTCTTCATTTTAATGAAGCCAAACTGAAGTGTACTTATGTTGGAGAACATCAGCATTGTGACTAACTTCCCTAAGGTAGTTTAAGTTGAAAAGTAGATTAGTTCTGGATACAGAACTAATTTGTAGATACTTGATACTAAGTGATTGTTATATATAGGAACAAGGAGTGATAAGTAAGCGGAGTCTGGGGACAATATGAACTATCTTGGCTGCCGTGGCTGTCCTGGAAGTTGTAATAATGTCAGAAGCCTCTAGAGTTTCTTGCATTTGAAGGCTGAATCTTGTTAGAAAAGATAGTGTGTACTCTCCTCCCCTCATTATCCCCTTCGGTAGATAATGAATAGGATAAGCCATACTTTTCTGTCCTATTTTTTGGCATGGCCAAGAAAATGTTAGTTAACAAGTCTTTTGCACAACTTTGTTGATTAAATAAGGTGGGGGAATGCTTTGTGCTTTTCTCTGTTCCATATCTCTCCAATGATTAGCCACAGTATAGACCCTAAAGATTACTTATGATAGTAAGGACAACTTCTGTCCCTGTAAATAGTAAAGCTACCAGAAAGAAGGTGATTCCAAAATGCACAACTTCTTTTATAGCTTCTCAGTTTTAAAATATCCAATATTATATACCCTCAAATCTTTTGTAAATAGAGCTATGGTTTCTGAAACTTATGCAAAAGTGTGAAACAAAATTTAATTCTGCAAGTATAAAGCTATGTTATATGCAAAGTAAAACTGTTAAAAGCAAACATTCTTTCAGATTCTCTTATTTAGATGAACACTGTGAGAATAATAACTGGAAGAAACTGCAAATCTGTATCCTCAGAGTGATCAGTTAAGAATTCACTAGGTACATGAGCTCCCTTTCCAATCACAAAAGTTTAAGTACACTGAATTCTCCAGGTTTGTATAGCTCAACATGTACAGTGCTATGCTTTATGTCTTGTAGACCCCGTCATGAAGTTGGCTGGGGTGGAATGAGCAGAGATGCATAAACGTGGTCTGGGTAGTGAGTTGTCTGACTATTTTGGATTCTCACACTTCCAGTGGAGGAGACTGCAGCTATTTGAGTAAAATTTCCTTTCTAGGAACAGCTAGGAAGGAAATACTTTTTTTTTTTTTTATGTGTCCAGCTTTGTGTTCTCTTGAACTTCAAATTGTACTTCTGAAGTAGATGCTTGGGGTGTAGTTGTCTTTCTGTGAGTTTTTAGTGCTCAGTGTCTGCTACTTGTGTCAGTTGTCTGTGGCTAGCTTTAGGAGTAAAGGAGCTCTGAAGTGGTTTGAAGTATTACTAAAAGTTACAAATACTTGAAATAAAACATTTCTAAAACAACTTTAACTTGAAGTGGATGGTATCTCCCTCTGAAGTGGCCAGGGGCTTATTCTCCTTGGTGGGGAAATCTCCAATGTTAATAACTGAATTAAAAATATTTGAAGTTCTATTAGTTTGTTAAAGGTAGCTGCAGAAGGGTGGTTGAAAAACAGTACCTGTCTTGGTGTCTGAAATTTGTGCTTTAAGTCTTGCTGCTGCCTTTAGAGCCTTTTCATCAGGTTTCAGGTCTAGTTGGCATGGGAAGTTCCTGTAGCACCTGTGTAGGGAAAGTTCTGGAAGAAAAGTTTCATGTTCTTCCATAGTCCTCTGTCCCCTAATTGTGGGGTCTAAGTTTAGTACAGTTGCAGAAATTCTTCAGCCTTCCTTGTCCTCCTTGTCTTTGGAGTTTTTCAGTACATATCTTCTAAAACTTTCAAAGCCTCCTAGGATGGAGAGGAGAGGGCATAGATGCTTCAAGTTGCATCAATATATCTAAACAAATGTCTGAACTGCAGTGCCAGATGCCTATGAATGTCAGTCACAGGTTCAGTCATCCAGAATTACTATGGATATAATTTTAAGTGTTTGGATGGTGGAAAGTGTTTCCAGGCTTGTCTGGAAGATGTGTGGGAGGCTGTAAAGAAACTGTTTGAGAACTGCAGTTCTTTTTCCCCACGTGTGACTGTAGTCATCCTGGAATTAACCCCCTTGAGGGGAGAAATGACAGTTTAGATGATGATCCCAATTGTCAGCAATTTGATCAATTACTGCAGGTCTTCCGTCTTTACTTTCAGGTAACCCTGAAGATAGGATGGAGGTTTATATTTGAAACTGGGTATCAGAGAACTCTTAAATAATTATACTAATGTAAAATATAGTGTGTGTGGGGGTTTCCTCTGGGGAAATGCTATACTCTAATAATCTGCATGTGCTTATGCATGCTTGTGGTTAAAACAAACAAAAAGCTTGGCTGCAGAAGCATTTACAAGATTGAGGCCTGGTTTTTTTCAGTAAAAGTAGACTGAAAAGTATGGCAGTCTCTTTCACGACTTAAATGCTCTGTAAATATTCACCTTCCATACTTATGCTACAGAGTATTACATGCAGGTGTTGAATTTACTTAGTTTCTACTTTGGCCACACTGGTAGGTGTACCTGAAGGAGGCGATGGATGTGCAGATAGCTGTTCACGTGCCCTGATAGCCTGCTGCTGGTCCATTTGCTTGCTGTGGCAAATTAATCTGTGGTGACCGGGAATGTCAGCTTGGTAGTTAGCTCCTTTTAGGAGAATGTAGTCATTTTGGGTTACTTCTGGTCACATAATCATATGTGATGTTAACCCTTGAGCTGCAGGTCATTTAAATTCTGAGGTGTGTTATAATTTTTTTTTGGTTGGCAATAAAGTTCATTACTGAGGAAGAAAATTCAAAAGCTAACAGCTTTCTGATTCATAGGTATCCAGCCTCTATATAATTTTAGTTGTGCTTTAGTAAACCTAGAATAAATAATCATGTATAAGTAATGAAGAATGTTCATTAATTCTTTAGTCGATATCTTTTTTGGGGAGGAATTACAGGCAGAGGGAATCAAGCGAAGAATGCTAGAAAATAATATTTGGAATAAACCTAGAATTTTACTTTAAGGTCACTTTTGTTGGTTCACATATGGATGTTGGAAAACTATTAAAAACAAGGTAAAAATTAAGGACTGATGGTTATATCTGAGTTTCTGTCCTTTCTGGGAATGTGACAGGAAGGGGAAATCAATTGGAACTCTGAATTTGGCAAACCATCCAGCTCTGATTCTGATAGATAAGATCAGAGATTTAATATGGGAGAAATGATCAGAGCTTTACTATTAGTATACTATTATTTAATTGTAATACATCTTATTTGTGCCTTTTATTTTAGGATACTTTTTTCTGAATGATGTGTTCTGGGGAAGGGAGCTTTCTATGGCTATTAGAAAATCCTGTTCTTCCCACGTATTGTTATTAATGTAGACTTTAATGTTTTGGGTCCAGTACCAGAGGTTTAATCTAAATAAAAAAGTAAACAATAGAAATACTATAAAAACATAGAATCATTTAGGTTGGAAAAGACCTTTGAGATCATAAAGTCCAACTGTAAATCCAGAACTGCCAAGTCTACCACTAAACCATGTCTCTACATGCCATATCTATGCATTTTTTTTAAACACCTTCAGGGATGGTGATTCCACCACCTTCCTGGGCAGCCTGTTCCAATGCTTGACCATCCTTTCAGTGAAGAAAATTTTCCTAATATCTAATCTAAACCTCCTCTGGCACTTGAGGCTGTTTCCTCTTGTCCTGTTGCTTCTTATCTGGGAGAAGAGACCTCCTTCCCACTTGCCTACAGCCTCCTTTCAGGTAGTTGTAGAGAGCAATAAGGTCCCCCCTGAGCCTCTTCTCCACACTAATCAACCCCAGTTCACTCAGTTGCCCCTCATAAGACTTTTGCTTCAGACCATTCACCAGCTTTGTTGCCCTTCTCTGGACATGCTCCAGCACCTCAATATCTTCCTTGTTTGGTTTTGGGCCCTTCACTAAACAGTATTCAAGGTGCAGCCTCACTAGTGGCGAGTGCAGGGGGGCAATCACTTCCCTAGTCCTGCTGGCCACACTGTTTCTGATACAAGCCAGGATGCTATTGGTGGTCTTGGCCACCTGGGCACACTTTTGGCTCCTATTCAGCTGCCTGTCAACCAACACCCCCAGGTCCTTTTCTGCCAGGCAGCTTTCCAGCTGCTCTTCCCCAAGCCTGTAGTGTTGATAGACTTAAAATAGATTTTGATAGACTTAGATGAGAATAATTTACTCTTAGATTTGTATTTATCTGGGCGAGCTCCTCTTTTTCAAGGAGCATTTATTTTGTCTTGCTGCAGTGAAGCGAAGCTTAAGTGCTGAGGATCATGGCATTCCTGTGTGCTTTTAGCAATGCTACTCTTGCTAGAGAAAAGCAGTGGAGCAGGCAAACTTTTCTGTTGGATTTTCCTGTGAGAAATCTGTGGGAGTGGTATCGTCAAGATTTCAAATGTCCTGTAGTCTTTCACAACCTTAGTGTTACTGAATTGTTTTTTGCAGCAGTCTGTGATGCCTTAAGGGAAAGATTATGGCCCTGCTGATGGAGCAGGTTAAAAGAAAGTGTTATGGGATGGGGGAGAAATAAGTCTTTAATCACTGGGGTTTTTTCTTGTCCTTTTTTTTTTTTTTTTACTTCACTTTACTACAGTGTATACTGTAGTTCCATTCCTTCAAGCCTTTTTTAGATGTAAAGCATTGCTTTGTAGGCAAGTAATTGACTTCTTGCAAAAATACGTATAGCACTTGCTGAGCAAGAGTGTCCTCCACTTAAGACCACATCCTGCAAATATTTCTTCGTGTTGTGCATTGAGTTCAGAACTGAAACTGCTGATGTAATCACTGTCTGGAGTATAACTATTTACTAACCTGACTGAGTATCTTTGCTGCTTCTTAGTTGCCTGAAGTACCTGTAGGACTGAGAGATTTGGCATGGTTAATTTCTGTTTAAATTGTTCCCTTGACCCCTCCTCAAACTTCTTGTCTTTACTGGTTGATTCTTTTTGATACTAAGAGAAAAAGATCAATAACAAAGTTATCACCTTTAATTTAAAGAAGTCCTAATTTAGAAAGACCGTGACTGAATATATAGTCTTGGAATCTCCTGAATTTACTTCAACAGTAGGCAGTATGCTTCCTCCTCTCTTCTTCCTGTGTGGGTCCTTTGCTTCATTTGTGAAGACTTGGTACTGAGAGTCAGTGAGTGAGTTGATTAACAAGCTGATTAATTAGGAAAAAAACCCATCCCAAAACTCCCCCAATATCTTGCAGGATTAGTCTTTTTGGGTCAGTTGCTGATCATGCTCATGGTGTGTTTAAGCAAACCCTAGACTTAATAAAAGGCAGGTGTGAATAGGGGAAAGCAGGGCTTGCTCTTTCTTTAGTGGTCTCTAGTTTAGATTAAGCACAATGGGAATTCACTTGCTTTTTGAGTTCCAGTTGCCGGGTTAGAGTATTCTTACTCAATCACAGTAAATCTAAACTTTTTCTTCATCACTGATTTGTTCCTTAGTAATCATTCCATAAAAATCAAAAGTGCAGTTAAAAACTGGAATGCTTACCCAGTTATGTCTCTTTTTGGGGCAGATATAAAGTGTACTGCTCTCTATCTTTCCTGCTTTTTTTTGCCATATGCATGTTGACTTCTAGACTTTGGACAGTAGGCTGGGAATTTCATGCCTATCTAAAATAGTTTGTAATTGCTGTATTGATGGGAAATAACAAACTGCAGTAAGAACTGAAATTGGGAAAGGAGTGGGGAGCTGCTCAGTCCTTTGTTGCTGAGGGCATTAAGTAGTGTTTGGTTTTGGTTGGGGTTTTTTTGGTTTTTTTTCTCCTTCCCCTGCAAGCTACCTTCCAGAGTACTTGCTTTTCAGACTTTTGTACCTAGTTCCTTTAGTTCCTAGGGATTTCTGGTGGCTTTATATTTTTGATTGTCAGTAGGGATCTCTTGATTGAAATGTGTAGGTCAACAGTGCTTGCATGTGGGATGCTCTGCTTTCAAGTTAGACCCCAAGGCTACTGTGAATGGAAAACTGACAAGTGATGGGCAGTTGGTGTGATTAGTAAACAAGTTCATATATTATGTATTGTCACTAGTAGAATGATGCAATTAGAAATATCTGTAACTGATAATGTGGGGTGACATTATTATATTTTACTCTTTAATCTTGGATGGGTAATGCAGAACTACCTTCAGTTGTGGAGGGATTAAAGGTGCAACATAATTTAGGAGGCAGGGGATGGAAGAACAGGAGGCATTTAGTTTCATAATTCTAAAATCTGGGAAATTTACCACACTGGTGTGAAGGTGTCTTGTGACTGTGCCGTGGGGCCACGTACACTTGGCTGTCCCGCACTCATAAAGTGCGGGTAACAAAATTACTGGTCCTTTTCTCATCTCTCCCTGAAAACTGGCAAAAGGTAGACAGAAAAAAAAATATTCTTGCTTTGATATCAGCATTTTAAGACTCTTTAATACTGTGCTTCTAAAGATTAGAGTGGGAGCGATGTGGAAAAGCACTAGTGAGTAGTTGTCCCATAATGGAGGAAAGTATCCTAGTTCCTATAGTCTCAAGTAAAATTAACTTCTTGATCTGAGTTTAGATTGCTGTTTCCTTTAATGAATTTTAGAGGCACTGTATGACGAATACTTGAGTTGTGTGCATTGTTTTCCTTCTTCAGTCACGCCAGTATTGGTGACTGTTACTTCTGCAAGAGAAGCCTTGCTGTATGATGCCTGCTTATTGGAGTGGTAATGTGTCAAATAGCTTACCTGCTTAAGGATGTTTTTAAAACTTTCTCATGCCAGTAGTTGTCTATTTGTATGTCCTGCTCCTTAATCTGCAAAATAACTGCTTATCTTCTGGTTGACAAGTATTTCATGTAGCACATCAGAGGAAATAGTGATTACTGAAAGATAATTTCTTTTCTTATGGTGCTAGGATGGAAACAAAGCTCAGCAGAATATATGAAGTCCCAAATTACTTTGAATGTTATATTCAAGAAGATAACTAATGTGTCTTTCTTTCAAACCATGTAGTATAGGGATTAACCTATGCAGGATCTGGAGACAGTGAATTCTTTCCTTAAGGTGGTTTCCAAAAGGATATCTTCTGCATATTTGAGAGGAATTATAAAAAATGCATTCACAGTCTAGTTAAGAAATAAAAAACAAAGTGTCTGTTGACCTTGCAAATGAGCATGAAATAATTGAACTTTTTTCTTTCCCTCATGTGTCTACTTAATTTGTGATAGTCTATCTGTAATAATCTAGAGCTTGATAAATAGGAATTGACCCTGAACCTAAGTATGTGTTTAGGTTTTTGGGTTTTGGTTTGGGGTTTTTTTGCATAACTTCATGTTTGTATTCCTCCCTGTTGTGGTTTAACTCCAGCCAGCAATTAAGATAGTGTGTGGTGTTGGATTGTTGTATGTTGAAGCCAGTTCTGATTCCATTACTGCTGCACTGGTCTGGTCTCATCAAAGTTCATTCTTTAATAATGTGGTGATTGAAAGGGAGTCAGGTTCAGATCCCCAAATCCAGAGTGGCAGAGATGGGTGCCACAAGGTGCTCAGTGCGGCAATGGGCACATAGCTACCATAGAAGTGATAATATACAGTGTTGTATAGCAATTCACATCACAATTCGGTTCATTGGCTATTCTCACCCAGAACCCTTGAGGCACACATCGAACTTCCCTATCTTCCCACATTACCCGCCAAGTGCACCCAGATCCTTGAGCAAAAGCAATCCCATAAATGGGTTTGCCTTTGCCTGGAGTAGGAATGACCCAGACTGTTTTCCCAAGCATATTTTTAAGATGCACTACAGGAACTTTATCCCCTTCTACAGTACATAAAAGCTTTGATTGGGCAGGGCCAGCTTGGTTGGCAGATCCTCCCGTGTTGACTAACCAGGTGGCCTTTGCTAAATGTGTATCCCAGTGTTTCAAAGTTCCACCACCCATTGCTTTCAATGTAGTCTTTAACAGTCTATTGAATCATTAGATAGTCCCAGAGGCTGGTGCATGATGGGGAATGTGATATACTCAGTCAGTGTCATGCTCTTTGGCCCAAGTGTCTATGAGGTTGTTTTGGAAATGAGTTCTGTTGTCTGACTCGATTCTTTCTGGGGTGTTATGTCGCCATAAGACTTGTCTTTCAAGGCCCATGATAGTGTTCCAGGTAGTGGCATGGGGCACAGGGTATGTTTCCAACCATCTGGTGGTTGCTTCCACCATTGTTGTTGCATGATCTGTTATCTCAGCCTTTGGTGACATTCAGAAACCTTTGCCTTCTGACCAGTCCATGGTCGCTTCCAAGATTCCTGGACAACTGGGATTTCCTATTTGATCACATAATGAGCTCGATGCAGCCCACTTGGTGTAGTATCACTTCTGTGATGTGTAGAGGAAGCCCTCCCTTTAAACATCCAGCCCAGCACTTGGTAACCAGGGTGCCAGAAGGAGCTTTGCTTCAGTACTGATCACTTCCGAAGTAGCTCAAACCCCTTCATAAGCTGCCAATATCTCTTTTTCAATTGGAGTATAGTGGGCCTCAGATCTTCTCTATCCCTGACTACAAAAGCCCAAGGATCAACCTCAAATCTCCCCTGGTGCTTTCTGCCATGGGTTCCAGGTAGAGCCATTCTCCCTGGCTGTGGTGTAGAGCACGTTCTTTACATCTTGCCCAGTCCAAATGGGCCCAAGGGCTACTGTTTGAACTGTCTCCTGTTTAATTTGGTCAAAGGCTTGTCATTGCTCAGGGCCCCATTTAAAATCATTCTTCATTAGGGTCACGTGATAAAGAGGGCTTATAATCAGACTGTAATTTGGAATGTGCATTCTCCAAAAACCTACAAAGCCTAAGAAAGCCTGAGTTTGTTTCTTAACAGTAATGTTTCCACCAACTAGTATTTTGTTGATCACATCCGCTGGGATCTCATGAGCTCTATCTTGCCATTTTGTTCCTGAAGACTGGATCTCCTGTGCAGGTCCTTTGACTTTACTTTGGTTTATGGCAAAACAAGCTTTCAGAAGGTTTTTGACTATTTTCTCCTCTTTCTCAGAAACTTCTGCTGTGTTGTCCCACACTATGATGTCATCAATGTATTGCATGTGTTCTGGAGCTGCAGCCTGGATCAGTCCTTGATAGATGGTAGGGCTGTGTTTCCACCCCTGGGGTAGTCAATTCCAAATGTACCGGAAGCCCCTCTAAGTAAAGGCAAACTGTGGCCTGCACTCCGCAGCCAAAGGGATTGGGAATAATGCATTTGCAATATCAGTAGTGGCATATCCCTTGGCTGCCTTTTGATACCATTTCATATTGAAGTTCTAGCATGTCTGGTATGGCAGCACTCAGTGGTGTGAGGACTTCATTCAGGCCATGATAGTCCACTGTTAGTCTCCATTCTCCATTAGACTTTTGCACTGGCCATATGGGGGTATTAAAGGGTGAGTGGGTCCTGCTGATCATTCCTTGGCTCTCCAGTCAAAGAATCAGCTTATGGATGGGAATTGGGGAGTCATGGTTGGTGTGATATTGCTGCTGGTGTGATATTGCTGCTGGTGCACTGCTGTGGTAGTGATCATCACCTGTTGTTCTTTGACCTTCAGCAACCTCACAACAGAAGGGTCTTTGAGAGACCAGGCAAGGTAGACAGCTGCTTAATTTCCTCCATCTCTAAGGCAGCTATGCTAAAAGCCCACTGGTACCCTTTCGGGTCCTTGAAATACTTTCTCCCGAGATAGTTAGCTGTTGGGATCCCCCTGTCACTCCAGAAATACTAATGTGTTCTGCCCTTGTATAGCTTGATGGCATTAGAGTACACTGTGCACCAGTGTCTACTAGAGCCTTGCACTCCTGTGGGTCTGATGTGCCAGGCTGTTGGATCCACGCAGTTCAGTAAACCCAGTTGTCCCTGTCCTCTACCTGGCTGGAGGCAGGGCTCTTCTAGTCCTGGTCATAGGATTCTCTAACAGGGCAGAGAGTTGCTGTAGCGCAGAGCAGCCCTGCCCAGTTATATCTTGCAAAAATGGATTATTATTCCTTTTCATAGACTTGAGAGTAAGATCAGCCCCTCCGCTCTGGGAGACTGGAGCAGCAACCTTCCTGGAAGAACCGCTATTTGTGATTTGTTTTTTTCCTTGCAATTTATGTAACTGCCTCCAGGGCTGAGGTAAGTTTTCCATCCCGCCTCCTCGTGTCCTTTCCGTGGTCCTGCAGGTAAACCCACAGGGTACCCTGTGGTGTGTACCCCTATAATCCTCCCTCTTGAGTAGAAGAGTGCTTACTGTTAATAGCTGAGCTGTGGGTCTATGCAGGTGGGGAGTAGGATCTATCTTTATCGAGTCACTGGACCAGTTTCTCCACAGCCAAGGTGAGGGAAAGAGAGAGTTTGTCTTCATATTCCTGGAGTTGGAGAACCACTTCATCCACTGTTGGTGGTGCTTTGTCTCTCCAGCTCACTACTGCCAACAAGTTGGCATGTGACAATGATGCGCTCTGTACAAATTTCCACCACATGGGTCATGTGCATTGTACTTCATCAGGATCTGTGGGTAACTGTGGATCATCCTGGTCATAATAATCTCTTTCATGGCTAATTCCCTCGGGTACTGGATACCTCTCTCCATGGTGGCCCACTTGCCTGGGTGACATGTATCCCCTCAAGGAGGATATTACCTTTCCTTCACACTTGACAGGAGTCACCTCTAGAGGTGAGGACTTGTGTCCCTCTTCCAATTGCCCTGTCAATGCCCCCTTCCCTAGAAAGTGATCCCAGCTGCTTGGCTTCCCTCTGATTCCAGGCTACTAGCCCAATTATCCTAGCGTTGGAGCAACCAGGTGACAATGTGCTCACCTGGGTGACAGCTGAAATAATTTTGCATATCCTGCAGCTCATTCAGGGATAGGGATTGAGTGGTTGCCTCTTGTTCTGCCTCTTCCTCTGGTTCTTGTGATGACCCTGCTTCGTCTTCCTTTGCTAAAGGAGCTGGGTTTTGTGTCCGTTTCTTCTTGAGTATAGGGGCAACTGATACTGGCGCAGGTTGGTCCTCAGGTTCAGTTGCATCACCCATTGTGGGGGTTGGAATAGCTGCACATAGTTGCTTAATCCTAAACAAGATCTGAACTACATTCAGCATTCTTAGCAATAGGACCAGGGCCAGCAATAGGTTTGTCTCAACATACTAAGGATATTCAAAAGTTTCAAAATTCGTAAATGCTTCTGTGATTAGCCTGGAGAAGGAAGGTGTCTCCCCTATAGGTTGACTCTCTGAGGAGAAAAGGCAAAAGGTGTAATTATTAATAGTTCCCACTAAATGGCTCCCAAAGTGCAGAGGTGATGACAGTGCTGAGTACACATACCAGATTAGTTTCTCGACCAGCAAGTCTATTAAGTATAAGTACTATAAGCCAGTAAGTACAACACAAGGATGATAAACAGTGTAATAGGGAATATATACTGCAAGCGTTCCATAACGCAACCCTGAGATCACATGTAGCAAATAACATTGTGACAGTGACTACTAAAATAATATAGTAAATGCTTAGAACAAATTTGTTTTAAGACGCTCTGGTCAGATCTGTTATCTCAACCCTTTGTGCCCTGTGTTGAGGGTCAGAAAGGACACTTGTGGTTTAACCCCAGCCTGCAACTAAGTATCACGCAGCTGCTTGCTCACTGCCCACCCCCCAGTGGGATGGGGAAGAGAATGGGAAAAAGGTAAAACTCATGGGTTGAGATAAGCTTAATAATTAAAATAAGGTACAAATAATAAAAATAATAACAACAGTAATTGTAACGGGGAAAATCCTCTCTCTCCTCATTTCCAAGGGGGAAAAACAAGTGATACTCAATACAATTGCTCACCACTCAGCCAGTCCTTGAGCACCTATTGGCAGGCCCTGGCCAACTTCCCTGAGTTTATGTACTGAGCATGACTTTCTGTGGTATGGAATATCCCTTTGGCTAGATCGGGTCAGCTGTCCTAGCTCTGCTCTCTCCTGGCTTCTTGTGCACCTGCTTGTGGCGATTGAGGCAGACTTTGCAAGGATGGTGAAGCAGAGATGTTTATTGTTTGTTAGTTACAGCTTTTATAAGTTCATACTCTGTACATGCGCTGCTAAAAGTTTTATTATTGGTCAAACTCTACTGTCCACGCGCCCAGCCGCTGTTCGCTATAGGCTACTCTGCTGTTCACACTGTTTCCTTATCTTCTAGAGGTGAGATCACATTCTTCCTTTGTTTCTGTTCCCTCTGTTTCTTCTTGCACTCCTCAACATTATTTACTTTTTTGCTGCAGGATGAGAGCTGCACATTATCAATGTCAAACAACCCGCTGTCTGTCCTCTATAATTCCCCCTTTTTGTTTTTCAATTACAAAAAATTGTTTTTAAGTTATGGACTGTTCATTCCTTTTTTTCCTATCACTTAATTACCAATTTTAGCCTTATTTTATGTGTACATTTGTACATTTCAATCAGGTTCATTGTTGCAGCCTACTAGTTTGTGCTGCAGCAAGGCTTTTACTGTCAGTCAGATTCTACTGTCTGTGCTGTTTCTCCTTCCTCCAGAGGTCAGACCACACTGCTGCTGCTCCTCCATCCAACCCCTTCTCACACAATCCTCAGGGCTATTGAACTACTTAGCAGGAATGAGCTACAGCTGCACATCCATCCATGTCAATCAACCCACTGCCTCTGAGGCAAGGCCACAGCTGCATATTATCAATGCTAATCAACCCACCGCCTTCATTCCTCTACAGTTCATAAAATGTAAAACTTCTGTTATCAGCATATTTCATACAGAGGGGTCAACACATAGGTTTATGATTACTTATAAGAACATGCAATAAGGTATGGAAATGTTATGAAAATATCTTAACAGAAACTGTTAATCAAATAAATGAGCATGAGAAACTTTTTGACTTGTATATTCTGTATATAAGCTGTTACAAAACATTTCCTATCCCAAAAGAAAAAGATAAAACCTACTTAAAAGCTCTTGAAATCTTGCACTTGGACGAATGTTCCACTGTGCCTCTGTTCTGAATCATGGAAGTGGAAATTGTGTAGAACAAAGTTTTACTTTAAATAATTGTTCAACTGTTATTGCTGCTTTTCAGAGAACCTGAAAGCATACAATGAAAACTTAGAACTAAACAAACCGCTGAATGGACACATTTAGATTGTTACTGGAATTAAATGCAGAAGTTAACTATAAAAGTTTCTCAAAATGTTCTGGTTGCTTTGTGACTTGGTTGGGTTTGTTTCTCATTTTTTGTTTGGGTTTTTTTTTGTGAAGTAACCAGAGACACCTTATTGTACAGAGAAGCTCATATTTATATCTCTGAGCCTGGATACAAATTCCAGCTGTATGTACCACCAGGCTCAGGGCAGAAACCATTCATGCAGTTACATAGCTATATATCACTACAAGCATGCAGGCACCTATTAAACACTAGATAACCATGTTTATATTCCTTTTCTTCACAATACCCAGCTGTTCTCTCATCTCCTGTCTGATCAGACATTCTTCATCCTCTTCTCATACATCTATCTTCAGACATTCTCTATCCTCCTCTTCTTTGCCTGTGAATTGTGATGAGGCAAAGGTGGTGTGTAGCTGGGTGACCGTGACCTGATTTATGTTACAATCAACTAAATGCTGAATACAGGAAAAAAGGCATGGGAGACAAGGCAAACATCAATAAGGTGGTTGAAGATAATTATAATAAATCCTGTAATACTTTTGAGCCATAGCCCAAAGTTTCCCAGCCGTGAGAAGAGACCAAAGGTATCCCACCCCTGGCTTTGCTGCAGATCTTTGTTTAAGGCTTTTAAGTTTTGTATGCTTTTGTGGATTGATTCAGAGTGGCCACTCAGATTCATGCAATACATCCCATCAAAGTCTTCACACCCATGTCCCTGTGCTAACAATAAAAATAAATAGCAACTCAGTTCTGTAGCAACATATGACGGTAAGAATTGATATCTCCTAATAAGCTTGAAAAAAGTAGCATTTGTAGTATTACTTTGTTTAGCAAGCTAGCAGCCTAATTTACTAAGCAAGTTAAGGGCGTGTACTATTCTTACAGAAGAGATGAGAGAAGCAAAAATGTGTTATGCTGCATTCCAGAACTCAGCCTGAGAGTTACAGTCTGCTGTGAGTTCTGTGTTATAAATATTTAACACATGTTGAGGTTGCGATTGCAAAAGAGCTGCAATGCCCACTTGCAATCTTTATTAGCATTATCATAGCTAGTTGTTTTAAAAGCAACCCCTGAGCTTCCTCATGCTCCACTTGTTGTTGCAAAATATTCTGAAGCCGATCAATAAAGTTAGTATGTGACTCTCTAGGACCCTGCAAGACTGTGGTGAAATGACTCACTAGAGGCTCGCCCAGACTCCAGTGTGGTATCCGGACTGCCTTAATAGCCATCTCCTTCATTTGCAAATATTGCAAATATTTGTCCCTGGGATACCTTGTCCGAGTCACGGAATCGGCACAATTATTTTCCCCAGCTGACTGCTCATAGTTAGCAGCAATTCCCTGATTAAGGTTTTCAATCAAGGCCACTACACATAGCTCACAAAAATCAGATAACCACATCATATACTGTATCAGAGTTAGTACCATACAAAGTAATAACATCCAATCATGCAGTGTGAGTGTATAAGGCTCTGCCATCCCTTCAAGAAGGGACATAGCAAATGTACTATGAATTCCCCCCTTCCTGCATTGCTTTGCTTAACTCTTTAACAGCCTCGTATTGCAGAGGCTGCCACTCTGGTTTAGCACTGTTAGTAGAATTAGTCGACACTTGGCGAAGAGTAGCCAGAATTTGCCACCAAGTTGCTAAATGCATTCCCGCCATAGAGTCCCCCTCTGTGGCAGTATCATACAATTGTCTGCCGCTTGCTGGGCAGGAATTTGCAAATTGTCATCAGGTGGAAAGTCTGGTACTTTGTTACAGATCCATTCTAACAGAGTCACTAGCTGTGGACCTGTCACAGCTTGTTGCTGAGCTGCAAGCAGCTGTCGCAATACGTCCAGGTTGCGCTGTTCATCTTGGGATAACTCCCCTCCCATCGTTCCCGACTGCTTACCTTTTTTTGTAGGTGATGGGTCCACAAAGATTTTGCAGATTCTAGTTTAGTCGAGCTACACCATCAGTTTGGGGCTCCGTGAGCCTCCCACTTAAGTCCCACATTGTCAAAGAAGAGGTTGCCGTAGAATCTGCCTTTGATGCTGCATCAAAAAGCATCTTTCCTGCTTCTTCCCAAAGCTGAGTGCGAAATGCTGTTGTGGCATCTGCAGCGTGTCCCTGCTTGTGCAGCCAGGCAAGCAAAAGTTTCATAGCTGCTTTGTCATACTTCACCCCTCTCCTCTCCAGTATTTTCATTATCATACTGCATATCGATTTTTCTTCACTTGACATATGTGAACCCATAACGTCCCCAGCTGCTCACCTGTAGAGGTGACGAGGTCTGGACCGAACAGCTCCAGCTGGGTGTCGCCACCAACTGCTTTTATGGCCCACAGCTTATTGACCAGCACATCGGGGTCACCATTTGTGGCGATTGAGGCACAGACTTTGCAAGGATGGTGAAGCAAAGATGTTTATTGTTAGTTAATTACATCTTTTAGAAGTTTATACTCTGTACACGTGCTGCTAAAAGCTTTGTTATTGGTCAAACTATTGTCCACATGCCCAGATGCTGTTCGCTATAGGCTACTCTCTGCTGTTCGCTCTGTCTCCTTGTCTTCTAGAGGTGAGATCACATTCCTCCTTTGTTTCTGTTTCCTCTGTGTTTCTTCTCACACTCCCTCAAAGTTGTTTACTTTTTTGCTGCAGGATCACAGCTGCAGGTTATCAAACAATCCACTGTCTCCATCCTCTATACCTGCTCATTGGTAGAGCATGGGAAACTTGAAAACTCCTTGACTGAGGGTAAGCACTACTGTTTCAGTTGTTGCTATCAACATTATTCACATACTAAATCCAGAACACAGCACTCTGCCAGCTACTGAGAAGAAAATTAACTCTATCCTAGCTGAAGCCAGGACATGCCTTCCTCCTACTCCAAGGGTTTTTTTGATTGGAATATGAACTGCATTCACTTTTTCTGGTTTTTTTTTTTTTGTTTGTTTGTTTGTTTTTTTTTTAGTTATCTATCTTTCTGGTGTTTTTTTTTTTCCTTAAAATGTGAAGTAGATAATTTTTTTTTATGTTGTAGATAGTCTTGTCTCTTTTGGGGAGGAGTCAGAGACTTAAACTGGAGTCTATTTTCAGTGTTTCTGTCACTTGGATTATAATATAATATTACTGTGATTTAAGCATGGGCTATAGGATATGTTCTTTTAAAGTCTGAAGTGTTTGATAGCAGTACTAACTCTTTTTTGCAATAGCTAAACAAAACTTTATATAGCTAGGCAGACCCTGATCTTTAATGTTGTGGAGCTGTTGAAAAAAGGAACAACAGTAACAGAGGACTAGAAACAGAGTACAATGAAAACATTTTCTTCTTTTTTTTAATTCATAACTTCTTTTCAAATGCAGCATGATTTTCATAAGTGCGGTAGGTGGAGTAAAATCCAAGTTGATTGTTTTCATACTTGGCTTTGCAGCCACAAAAATACTTGTCCTTTTTCAGATATTGTCTTTAAGGGATGATTTTGTGCATTCAGTAGTGCAAATTAGTTCTGAGAAGTCCTGGTTGTTCATAGCTGTTCTGAAATTAGTTTATAACTCAAATGTAATATGGGTGTTTTTTCATACAGTGGCCTGCCCATCAGGGGTTTGAGTTGGAATTGGTTCTTGGTGTTAATTAGGCAGAGTATATTTTTTAATTAAAAAAAAAATAGTATGTGATAATGAAAAAGCTAGGAGTAAGCTGTAGTGTTAGTTTGACTTAGAAATTAAGTTTGGTATGGGAAAAACTTAAAATAGAGGAAGAAGTGTCAGAGCAAAAGATCTTTCTTCTAAAGCTGTGTAAAATGCTTATTTTCCTACTCATTCTCCCCAACCCTTAACTTTTGGGGTCTAGCTCAACACTGAGCACTTGTAGCATTTATGCCTGGGTAGTTAATTTTTTATCAAAGAGAAAAATCTTAAATTTTTGATTTAGTAACAAGAAGATGGTTAATGGTCACGGGAAATATATTGCAATTGCCAGTGGAGTTAAATTGATGTCTTTCTTTTGAACTTGTTTAACATCTTATTTGTCAGTAGGAGGAAAGAATGGAGGACAGAGGAATGTTCCAGACCCCTTTTACAGTCCTTTGGATAATCATCTTTCATGTAATGTGTGCAATTGTTCATATAACCCTACGGTTACTACATTCTTTTTCTAGTTACCTGGGATATAGTGGAAAGGTCAGTGATTGAAGCACTAATGGAAGGTACTACTTAATTTGAGACTTGCTAGAGGTAGCTACAAACTTGGACATGTTATCTGGAGGACTCAGCATGTTCAGCAGTCCACTGCCTATCTGTAAAGATGCCACTTAAATCTGAAATTGAACAGAAAGTTTAACCTACTGTGGAAGACTGCAAGACAAGGGAAAAGGAAGGTATTCTTCTCCTCTTAAGAGCCAAGAAAGCTGTTTCAGTCATTACGTTATAGAGCAGCAGTTCCTAAATGGGGTGTGTATGAAGGGAGTTGCTAGCCAGATATAAACTTGATTTAATACAATACTTACGTTAATATTTTTGTCATAAAAAAATTTGACTGTAGGTGGGAAAGCAGTAGGAAAACTTGAGGGAAAGTTCCAGATCCACCACCATAAGGGACAGCAACCCAATTTTTTTTTTTATTCCCAAGCAAGCCAGAAAAGTAGCAGTATAGTCATCAACCCTGGCATCCTTCAGTTTCTAGCTGTGCTGGTCATGGCACTGTAGGAAGCTGATACCAGCAGTGCTTTGGAAAAAGGTAGCTGAGATCTGTTAAACAATCCTACTCGTATGGAGATTTTAGAGTTTGCTAAATGTCACAGTGTGTTCTGGAAGTGGCAGAAACAGTTATTTTAATGGTGATTCTCTTGCTGTTCTTTGTCTTAGAAGTTTTAGGAATCACAAAACTCAGTTTTGTGTCTGTATGGTGAATCCTTTCTGAAAAAAGAATGCTAAATAAAACGTTCCTCAGGAACCAGATTCTTGAAAGAAAGATTCTAGTTATCAACCTACCTAGACTTATTAGACACTTTTTTCTTTTTTTGGAGGGTGGTGGTGGTGGTGTGCATCTTCTGTATTTTGGCACCTTATGTGAACTGGCCCCAACAAATGTTGTCAAGATGAGGCTATGGTTATCTTCTATATACATCTTAGACTTACTGCATTATTCCAGCCTACTAGCCAGGACTACATAATAAAATTTTGTATCCTCGACATACACTCTGGCAATATTCCACAAAAGCTCACCAGGCAGACTAACCTTCTCAGAAATAGATCCGACTACTTGTAAGCAACTGTCTCTGCTCTTGCCAATGGCTGCTGTTGGTCCCACAAGCACGGTCCGGTACCTGGTGTGCAATAAACCAATTCTACATGCAGAGCCAAGATATTTATTTCATGTCTTCACAGAGATGGGTGCTAGGTGGTAAATCCACAAAGCTAGCACACCACACAAACTACAGTGTATTATTTGTCTTGTTAAAGGATTAGCAAAGCCCACCTAAATTCACACTCATTGGTTAGTTATATTCAAATTAGCCTTGCTTGCCATGTAGATTAGTACACATGCTCCTTGCAGGGGTTGGGGGGCAAGTCTTTCCATCTTTAATTGAGTTGGAGGTTGTGATCTCCCCCTGCTGCCTTTCCCTTTCCCCTAGTTTCTGTCTCATTCTGCTGACTACTTGTCTTTGTTGCAATTAATGGGCTGTTGGCAACTTATGGGGTGAGATGTTCCCTTCTTATCAGTCTTCTAGTTCTTCAAGGGCATAGTCGTTAGTAAGGCATGCATTATTTATACAAAGTAACCAGACTAGCACAATGAAGCTATTACTATAACCTAGGTATTAACCCAAACATAGGGCTACAATGGAAAGATTGCAGACTTTCAATAAAACCTCATGTTAAGCTAAATGAAAGGCAGCTGGAAGGTCCAATTAAAATAATTGCAGCTTTTTTAAAGCCTCATCTTTTGCTAAGAGTTGTATTTCCCTACGAGGGTTGTGGGAGTATTTGTGATGGTGCAGGCAGCACAGATTATCTTTCAGAGAATGTGCTTCAGACTCACCAGAACAGCAGTGCTTTAAGAGCAAGTCATCTAGTTGAGGTCCTGCACATAACTGTTTATTGATTTAGGTACATTTTGTTAACCTGATAACTACATTAAAACTCCATTTATACCAGTAACAGAAAGGGAGCTGTTTTGGACTCGAGCTTGCTAACAATGCGTATGTTTTGTTCTTAGCTGGCATAGTGACTTGCAGAAATAAACTTCACAACCCATAGAAGGTTATGAAACAGGTATGTTTATGGCAGCACTGGGTGCAAGGGGGATTGCTCCTCCTAACTTGCACATCTAGTTCAACTCACAGTGCACATTTATACAGTTCAGTTGGTTAGTTCTGCCCAAAGTCTGTGCCCCCAAACTAATTATTGGTCAGTTTCTTTCCTGCTTCGATTTACAGGTACAGCTCCTTTTTAATTCACTACACATGCTCCCAAGCAGGGAATCCACCTCCTGGGGGGGGGGAAGGGGGGGGGGGGCAGATGCGGGCAGACATTTGAGTAGGAGGTCACGATCTCCCACTACCACAATTACCTTTACCCTTCTTTTACTCATATTTCTAGTATCCTTGAGTCTTATCTCTGCAACAATTTGTTTCTTTTCACTGTTAACACGTTTTTGTCAGAAGGCTCCCTATCTTTGAGCTCATCTGCATCAGTGCTAATGATGTGCGGAATTAAACTCTATAACTCAGGATAGCTTATAAAGCAGGTATGTTTAATTCACCCGCAGGTATCAGGGTGGATAATTCCAAAAGCACCTGCTGCCCCGATATCTTTGTGCACGTGTGTTGCGACGGAGGGAAGACACAGTCGCTCAATATGAGTGATCAGCAGACTTCGTTTATTGTCTCTTACAGTCACCTTTTATGCCTTCTTATAATTAGCTCATACATATTACAAAAGTTAAGCTCATTATTGGTTAGTTGCCTAAACACCAAGCCCGCCCCTTGTTTCTCTTCTGTAGTTATCTGTTCCCACCTGCAACATTCTTTTCCCACCAAAATCTTCCTGTTATTGTGTAACAAGGACAGCCAAAGACAGTGTATTTTGCTTTACTTCAGATAAGCTGAGAGCGATGTGTATTTTTGTCCAGCCAGCTGGACTATGTCTATGTGACCTTTTTCAGCTAGCCAGTTATCCACAATTCCCCTGTTTTTATTTTGGGCGACATAGGCTTGGTCGACCATTTTCAATAACAGCGTGTTAACACAGGAAAATACACAGCCAACTTATAAAATCTCAGTTCAGAAGTATAATTCCTGAAATACTTGAAAAATAAAGTTAGCTTGAAGCTTTAATTTAGATGCTCTTTCTGTTCCAGTGATATAAAAAGTTTAAAAAATTCAAAGGTAATTTTAAAGTTCTGAACATGGACTAATGCAAGCTCAAACCCGAAAAAGAAACCAAACTGATGTTTGACTAGGAATATTTGCAAATATTTTAGTGGAAAATCCCTGACCATTAACAATTTTCTGTCCAAATAACAACTGCCCTTATGCAACCAACCAGTCCATACATTTTCTGAAGAATACCTCATTGATATCAAAGAATTAACAAAGGGAAAAAATTAGTTCTAAGCTATATACATTCATAAGGGGATTTTTCAATAGTTACATACAGATTTACACACTAAGCCATGATGGCTTGTAGGTGATACACACAAGAAGAGTACGTTGCTTATCTGTCTGAATGTCTATGCTAAATTTGACAACTATGCCACAAGCCAAGCCTACATGGGTGCTGTGTGTTATGCACGTTCCTTAACAAACAGAAGTATAATAGGTAAATTCCCAAGATCTAGTCCCCAACCTAATTATATTATTTTGTAGCCAATTAAGGAAAATAACACAAATGTGCATATCTACATGTGCACACACCTTTTAGTTCAGAACCAATCTGTGATAAAAGGCCTTAGCTTTATGGCATCATCGAATCTTAACGAGTACAGTAATTAAAAATGCAGTCTTACTGTAAGTGCGATTTATGCTGACATTCCCTCAAATGCTACACGTGAGTATTTCTCACTCAACTGCCTCAAGTTAAAATAGTAGTATTCGTTAATATGTATTAAAAAATCATTAATTCTCTACAATAGCAGTTGACTTCCATAACACTATGTAAGCAAAAGAGGCCTAAGATGGGTTTTCTGAATACTAACAATTTATTTTAGACTGTCTAAACTCAGGTCTTGAAAGATTTCACTCTGCCAGACGTAGAAACACTGTTGCACTCCAGTTGTGATATCCCTTTTCCCAAGTTGTCACATGCACATCTCGCTCAAGCAACATTATTGTCAAAGTTTCTCTCTGCTACATAAAAGCATGTTGCACTTGTAGATATAAAAGACAGCACCCTTACTTAGATTATTACCTTATTACCTCATAACTCTTAGTATACCTTGTATCTCTGATTTCATCACTTCAAAAATTCACCAGAAGCAGATAAAACCACAGCCTCAGATTAAACTACACCTTAACTGCTGATTCAAATAAAGGCATTCTCTTCCACATATGCCTAATGCTTACAAATAGTGTTGGCTGGTTTTGATCAAGAAACTATTATTACAATAACGATCAAAAATAATAATCCCGTTTGCAAAATGCCTTTAAGCCAGCCTCCTAGTCCCAACCAATTTCCACATTCAGAATACATCATAAATACAGAATACAGAATAAATTATCTCCATCAAGGCAAAAAGGCTTCTCTTTAAGCACAGAGATGTTTGCTAGTTCAAGGCAGAAACCCATTTCTTGTAGGGGACATCTGAAGCACTTTTTTTGGTGGGTTTGCACTCAATTCCGTATTTTTCCTTCAGAAGCTTAAGCTGTTCCTCTTGTTTCAGGAGTGTTTCCAACTCTGATTTGTCGAATAGGTCCGTATTTCCCAAAAATATCCTACATTTCCTCCGCTGTGATTTTATACGGCAGGTTCCGAATATAAAGGGTCCGATTGACCTCTGGGGGCAGCCAGATGTCAGCTCGCTTGGCCGCTTGCATCGCCATGGCGCCGATCGGAGCGGGGGGGGGGGTGGAGGGGGGGGGGGGGGTGCAGCCTCGGAGAGAAACCGCGGCCGGGAAGGGGCCTGCCGGGCCGCGCCGCCGCTCGCCGCTGCCGCGGGGGACCCGGACGCTATCCCATACGCTAATAACCCGGGTAATGCCTTTTTACAGTCTATGTCCCGAACGCTCCGCTTTTCTAAAAAGCATATGAGCGAATCGTACGTCGCTTGTCTCTCCATACCTTCGTCAGCGCTGTTGCAGCCTTTGCGAGACTCCGGCGACGCGTGGCCGGCGGGACCCTCTGTAGGTGCTCCCGGGCGCGGGGACTGTGCCCTTCCGCCTCCTGCGCTGCTTTCAGGACCGGTACCCGAATCTCCGTCGAACCGTGGCTCGCAGGTTCAGCCCTCTCTAGGGTCCCTGTTCGGGCGCCATTTGTCGCGACGGAGGGAAGACACAGTCGCTCAATATGAGTGATCAGCAGACTTCGTTTATTGTCTCTTACAGTCACCTTTTATGCCTTCTTATAATTAGCTCATACATATTACAAAAGTTAAGCTCATTATTGGTTAGTTGCCTAAACACCAAGCCCGCCCCTAGTTTCTCTTCTGTAGTTATCTGTTCCCACCTGCAACATTCTTTTCCCACCGCGATCTTCCTGTTATTGTGTAACAAGGACAGCCAAAGACAGTGTATTTTGCTTTACTTCAGATAAGCTGAGAGCGATGTGTATTTTTGTCCAGCCAGCTGGACTATGTCTATGTGACCTTTTTCAGCTAGCCAGTTATCCACACACGTGTGATTTAAAGTATACATTCATACATATTCAATAGATGCCAGATAATAGGTTGGGTTAGGATAATCAGTCTACCAAGAAGTCATTAACATAAGTTTCCTCCCATTTGCGCTTGCACACTGTCTCCTGGTGGAGGTCCTGGGGGTCTTTGAGGATGAAGGCTTAGTAGTCTCCCTCACTCTGAACTTTTCACCTTCACTCTTTGCGCAGACTCAGTCGTGTCTCGAGTTTCTTCCAAACCATAAAACAGGACAGATCCAGTTTTCCTATCTCAAGGCACAGATGTTCACATACCAGTGTCTTCTTATCAGCACACAGAGCATCCCAGGTCCACCTTATCAGTACAAAGGGCCCCAGGACCGGGCCTAATTTGCAGAGTCGTATTGTGAAGTTCCTCTTTGTACATACAATGAGAGTTTTAATTATTCTAAATTTTTCATATTCTATTAATCTAGTTATTTCTAAACTTTCTATCACTAACAGCTCCCTCCTTGGACTTTGGGGTTCCTGCTTGTATATTGATGGTTCCCATTGCCTATGTAATTCCTGCTTGTGACAGTTTTAGGTCTTGTGACAGAGTTTTAGGTTTCTTGCTATATTATTTTCAATATCAATAGAAGGATGATATGATATACCTTTTTTGTGTTTTGGCACACTGCTTTCTCTGTATTACTTTGAGATTTGGCAGAGGACAAAAATGAATAATTGTAGAGTGGTGGTTGCTGTGATAAGGTTACATTACCACTTCTGTATCTCCTATGTTTAATTCTAATTAAAACAAAATTAATGTGTAGATGTGAAACTGTTTTGGTATGGTGGGTTGACCTTGTCTGGATGCCATGTGCCTACCCATCTGCTCTGTCACTCCCCTCCTCAGCAGGATGGGGGTGGGGGGGAATAAGATGAAAAAACCCTCATGGGTCAAGATAAAGGCAGTTTAATAAAGCAATAGCAAAAGTCATGCAGAAGCAAGGGAAAATAAAAGATGTTATTTTCTACTTCCCATCAGCAGGCTATGTGGGTATCCTTTTTTCTAGCTTTCATTGTTGAGCAGATATGGTATGGTGTGGAATATCCCTTTGGTCAGTTTGGGTCAGTTGTCCTGGCTATGTCTCCTCCCAAGGTTTTGCCACCCCCAGCCTACTGGTGAGGGGGAAAGGTTGGAGGGACAGCCTTGATGCTGTGGGAGCACTGCTCAGCAGTAGCCAAAACACTGGTGTGTTATCACCACCTTTCTGGCTACCAATACAAAGCACAGCACTGTGAGGGCTGCTGTGGGGAAAATTAACTCCACCGCAGCCAGACCCAATACACTTCACAAGGACTCTTATACCCATCATCTTGAAAACACTTCTTAATTTTTTTTCACAAGTCCATGTGGATGATTATATAAACTCAGTTTTGTGTCCTGATTGGTGGATTCTGTGGTCCAAGTTCAGAAACAAATTGAGACTCCTATGGTGTGAATTGGCAGTGGTGGAGTGATTTGGGTAGGTGACTGTCCAGATCTGTTGAAGGAGATAAAGGGAAAGAAATATTTTGAGTGCACTTACTGTTTCAGTTACTCTACAGTGTACTAATATCTTCTCTCAGCCTCACATACAAGAATGACAAAGTTTTAATTGCTGAATTTGTATTACAATAGCTTGTAGGGAAGATGTGTAAGAGTTGTGGCTGTTTTCTGGCAAGAAGCACTAGGGTTATTTGCTGCAGTGGGATGGGTCTGTCACACTCGGGTCACAGAACATGGTCTGTGTATCTGTAGCTTTGACATGTTCATATAGTTCTTTGTAAGCAGTTGCATATAGGCAGTCTGGCTTCCATTGCTTTTGGTATAGTTTTCTGCATTACTCTTATTTTGAATGCTACATAATGTATTCAAGGCAGTAAACTCCCATTTTATGGTAATCTATTCAGGTAGCTCTGTGCAAAACATAAAAGCAATTTGAAACAAATACTTCTACCCTGGGTAAGCTAACTTAAATGCTTTTATTCTATCCAGCAAAAGGTTAATATGATTGGGAATTTTTTTTGCAGTTGAAAGCATGTATTGTTTTGGTTTTGTATGCTTGTTACATCTACAAAAGTTTAGTTGCTAGTGGTATGTTTTTGGGGAATGCTGAGACTGAAGGTTTTTTTATTTAAACTTCTTTTTAATCCCCTAATTTAATGGCAGAAGCACATAGCTCCTCATAAAGAATTATATGAACAATATAACCAGAATGATGTTGAGTTTTTTTAGTAAGTGTATACTTAATTGAAGCATTGCAAAAATCTTTATATAGATCACAGTATATTTTGATCTTAGACTGGAGTAGTATCTCCAGTAGGATAAGATTGATATTAATATAGTCTTGGTTCTAGTTAGGACCATTGAACAAATGTGTTTTTCACCCTCCTCTCTCCATCTCTTGCTCTGATTCAAGAATGTAGGTAGAACATGCTCACAAATATTTGCAAATGTCCACACAAAATGCTTGACTTCTGAGAGGGGAAATATTTTAATAGCAAAAATACTGTCTAAAATGCTTAACAGTATTGTAGAAATTATGTGCTTGGAAATACAGGTGCCCTAAGAGAATTAAGTTAGGAACC
Organism: Falco biarmicus; assembly: GCF_023638135.1. Classification (NCBI taxonomy): domain Eukaryota; kingdom Metazoa; phylum Chordata; class Aves; order Falconiformes; family Falconidae; genus Falco; species Falco biarmicus. The sequence goes on along the minus strand of NC_079310.1, from coordinate 22,943,308 downwards.
ATTATGAAAAGATAGTACAAATGTTGCAACTTTCATATGAAAACGTTTGTGGGGTATGGTGGGTTGACCTTGGCTGGATGCCAAATCCAGAGGGGACAGCCTGCCTCACCATGGTCTTCACCACTGGCTGCAGGGGAATCTCTGCTCCGGCACCTGGAGCACTTCCTGCCCCTCCTTCACTGACCTTGGTGTCTGCAGAGTTGTTGATCTCACATATTCTCACTCTTCTCTCCAACTGCAATTGCTGTTGCACAGCAGTTTTTTCCCCCTTCTTAAATACGCTATCCCAGAGGTGGTACCACCGTCACTGATTGGCTCAGCCTTGGCCAGCAGTAGGTCCATCTTGGAGCCAGCTGGCATTGGCTCCATTGGACATGGGGGAAGCTTCTACCAGGCTTCCAGAAGCCACCCCTGTAGCTGTGTCCCCGTCCCCCCCCAACCTTGCCATGCTAACCTGTTGTGGTTTAACCCCTGCTGGTAACTGCCACAAAGCCCCTCCCTCCCTCCTCACTCAGGGGGGTGGGGAGGAGAATTGGAAAGGAAAGTAAAACATGAGGGTTGAGATAAGAACAGTTTAATAATTGAGAGAAATAAAACCAAAATAATAATAATAACAGTTATAATAAAGAGAGAAGGGGCGAGGAATAAGATCCAAAGGGAAGGGAGAAAAGAAAACTAGTGATGCAGAATACCACTGCTTACCACCTGCTGACTGATGCCTAGATGCCTACCCAGTCCCTGTTGATCGAGCAATGATCAACGATTGGCCAGCCCTGGCCAACACCTCACCCCACCACCACCCCAGTTTATATACAGAGCATGTCGTCCCATGGTATGGAATGCCTCTTTGGTTAGTTCAGTTCAGCTGACCTGGCTGTGTCCCCTCCCAGTTTCTTGTGCCCCTCCAGCCATACCTGCTGGCAGGGCCTGACAAACCAAGAAGTCCCAAACCCAATACAAACACTACCCAGCAACAACCAAAAACATCAGTGTGTTATCAACACTGTTCCCACACCAAATCCAAAACACAGCCACCAAGAAGAAAATTGACTCTATCCCAGACGAAATCAGGACAAAACCCAATACATGAGGAAAGTGGTTTTTTTTTAATAAAACAGGTTAGCAAAGATGAAAGGCAAGAATATGCTAGCTAAAAAGAACAGGATTAGGAAGCAAATATTGGCTTTGTGGTATGCTTGTGGCTGCAAGCAGATCTTGAATGGTTGAATGCATGTTATGGTGAAGTATTTACTGTAGGTATCATAAGAGACCTAGGAAGTGTTTCTGATGTTTTGCAACCCTTTTGGGTAGAGGCTCCTTAATACCAATTATGTGTGTGTTGTCTTGCCTTCAGAACTTCTACCTGAATAAAGAAAACAACATTGGCTAAAGAGGGGGCCCTGTATTCCCATCCTTTCAATATTCTTGTGGCTTCTTTATTTCAATAGGTTTTGGACACATTCCGTGCTTCTTATATAAGCTCTGGTTTACATATTTACTCTGTGAGCCCTCTTGATTTGCTGATTCATTTCTCCTTGTAGCAATAAATGTTGGCCCAAATCTCCCCCTTCCTAGTTCTATTGACAAGTTCTGGCATGAAGTGCCTGCTCAAGTATATCTCAGGTGGTTCAGCTGTGAAGGTTAATCCAGTCAGCACAAGATATTTTTTATCTTGGCAATGCATGTTGGAAACCTGTTGTTCTGTCAGCTTGGTGTTCCCTGTAGTGTAGAAGAGGTATGGACAAGCTATTTTGATAGGTGAAACGATTCTCAGGCCCATGGGCATTCAACACTAAAATATTTTAGAATGCTTTGCTGAATGTTATTTTAGTTTGAGGATAGTAATTAGTCACTTAAAATGTGCACACTGCTAATGGAGTCTGTCTAAAACCAGATTAGGTTATCATAGGCTTGGCTTGCATAAGCTTCCTGGTTGTCACATGGCCAGAATTAGATAGTTTAAGGAAAACAGTATTCATCCTGAATGCATCTAGGCAAATTTATTTGATTCTATGCAAAGGCTAGGTATTAGGAAACGCCCTCTTGCATTGTATAAGCGGTTCTTTGATCCTGTTTGTCAATTCAGCAACTAGCAAATAAATGCTTCTTATACAGTGCCATAAACATGGTGGTTCAGAGGAAAAGTATGCAGAGAATACTTCTAACATTTAAATAGTATGGCGTATTCTGGCTTCCTTTCCTCTTCCTCTTTCCTCTCTCTTCTTTTCCAGCTACACTGTTCAGTGGAGAGAGAATTAAGTGCTAACTAATTTATGCAAGCAAACTTCCTTTTGACAGTTGTCTTTGAAGGTCTTGGCTAATGTAGTTTTTGGTTCAAGAATGTCTGCGTCTATTTCTTCAGTTAAGATACAGTTTCTATGTCACTCAGATCCAGACCTAATTGACTGTTTTCTCCTTTTATTTATTTTTTTCGTGTTTTTCTTAATGTTTGTCATGTTAAGAAGGGGAGGTTCCTCAAACCCTTTATATTTGATTGGCCTGTCAGTTTCCCAAGAAAGAGGAGACCCTTGTGTCCAACTAGTCTGTTCGCTACCTGCATTTTAACAGCCCACTGTATCGGAGGGTGATTTGATTAACCTACTCGGGGACCCCTGCTGACAGCATCACTGAGTCAAATCCCTTATAACAACTACTCAGATCTCCAGGGACTTACACAAAATGAACTTCAGCTGAAGATTTTTATTATACAAAATGTGAGTTTGTGACAGAGTAAGGTTTGAAGATTCCTGGTGATAATACACTGACTGCAAAGCAAGCTTAAAACAACACAATAACAGCTAGTTTGAATTAGTCATAGAATAAAATTCTTACCCAATAGGCATCCCTATGGGGGAGAAGACAGGTTCAGCCTGTCAACTGATCCCAGAAGTTACGATGGAGTCTTCCCTAACTTCTCCCCTCATTTGTCCACTTTTTATACTTCATAGTTCATTGCATATTCGTTATCATACACAGGATCGGTTACAAGTTTCTTGCTTCTAATGCAAATTAGTACGCATCCTCAGATAGCACTGCTGAAGTTCTCTGCTAACTACGCATGCTCCTCAAGCATGGGGTCTTGCCCTCTTTCAGGGGGTCTATTTGAGTCGGAGGTCACAATCTCCCACTACCACTATTTGTCCTATTTTCAACCAATTTTCTGTTGATGTCAGTGGATTGCAACACCTTATTAACTTGTGTCCTCTTGTGGCCAGAACTTTCCTCACTTGAAGGCTTCTTTCTGCGTAACTTGGATAATGGTGTTCTTTTCACTATCTTCTCATCCTTCCCAAGGCTGACTCCCTTGATTAAAAGTCCCTTCATTCATAACAACTTTAGAAAGTGAGTCAGCTTGGCCTAAACTTTGTGCACAGATTTGTTTAACATATAGTTAAACACTAAATCAGAGTATAGTAATTCAGGAGTTTAGACAACAGTTTACCCCCTTTGGACTTATTTCAGTCCAGGACTAGTCCTTTTTTTTATACATTTAGGTGGCACTTGAGTGACTCTAGTCATGCATATTTTTGTTACTGATTGGTATGTGCCCACTGAGGAGTGGTAATACCTTGGAGGTAGGTAACTTTGGGATGGAGGTGTGTGTTGGTATTACAATGAGATTATTTCATCTGAGGCATTTCCATCACAATGGTTGACTCAGCCATGGACATCTCATGGATTCTTCATGTGACAACTGCTATGCAGCTTATTAGCTGTGTGGTACCATCAAGTTCCCGTTCCTGCAGGGAGCACTACAGAGCCTGGCCACAGCGTCTCCACTCCACTCCATCCTCCATCACTATCAGCATGTGCTGAGCTGGCAGGATGTGTTGCTTAGAGAACTGTGGTAAAGTAGATTTTGTGTATGCCAACCATCCTGAAGGTGATAGCTGTATTTTACCCTAAAAAAGCTTTCTGTAATACTATGCTTCTGTTAGGTCCCACTTTTCTCTAAATCCACCCCCCACCCACCCCTAAGTAATTTTCCCACAGTGATGTAATTGTATCCATTATAATATGAACATATATTTTCCCACTAATGTGAAGAAATGATGATGAAGCAGAAATGCTTACCTAGTTTTTGTGGTACAAACTTAAACCAGGACACTAGTAAAATGCTTTACTTCCAATGATGTCATAAGCAACTGTGGGGAGCTATAGTGGATGTGCCATAGTTTTTTTCTGCCAAAATATTTTCTATGAAGTACAAATTGTACAAGTTTACAAAATTAATTGTACAAATTTATATGAAGTACACATTTCTTCCAGTACTGTTACTGTGTCTGGAGGGTCATACAACAGTGGCGTGGAGAGCTGCACAGACTGATGTGTTCTAAAACTCCCTATCAGTATGTGAAATATTGGCTATCACTGAACAGGAGCAGAAAATGCAGCTGGGTAGTTTGCAGCTAGTTCAGGCCAAAGAGCTTTGTACCCAGAAAGCAGGAAGAATGAATTGTCTTTGATTTCTAGGGAAGAGGTAGTATGGGAAGAGTTCTATGTATTTAGGAATATCCAATTGCCATCAAGTTGTCATCCTGCAGATTTCACATCCATAAAGATCTTTAGCTGTCAGAGACAGACAAACTCTTTTTGAGTGATTTTACACCAAGACAATTGGAAGACTCTAATATATAAATGGACAAAAGGCAGGTGCACTATGTTTCCAGAGGTCCAGGTGACCTTCTGACATTCCTCCTGCTAGTGAGCCAATGAGGTCAAAGGCAGATGATGATAAAAGTGAGCTAGCTGGCTAGGTAAGTAGTGTGGAAGGAGGTGGGTTTTCCTGTTATGAAACTAGCTTGTTTTTAGGGCAAAAAGAGATGACAGATTTTTCACCGAAGAGAGTAACCTGACATGAATATCAGTTACAGAGGAGAGGCAAACAGAATAGTAAATAAAGCATGTGCAGAAAGACAAAAATTTTAATACAAAACCAAGATATTGAAAATACAAGTCATCAAGGTCTTATGAATAATTCTAAGGATCATTATAAAGAAATAAATGTTAGGTACTCTTGTTTGAGGGGGAAAAATAAAAAGCTTATGCTTGACCTGTTTAATATCACTGGCCCTTGGTAGGAAGAGGGTGTGTGTGAGAGAGAGAGAGAGAGAAAATATCCGCCTGTTTTAGGAAGGACAAAGCGAGGGAAAAGGTTAGTGCTATTTTGATTAAAATAACTTTACCTGGCTTTGATTATTTGGTATTCTCTCTGGTAAGCCACAGCATAAATATCTTTCTATGGACTATCAAATTGCAGACACATACAGAAAACTTAATTTTTATGCGCAAGTGGTCTCATACTGCTAACGTTCATTAAAAGAGATGATGGATGCAATATTCTTGGAAGTCATTGTAGAAGGATTTGGAATAATGCCTGACTGAAAGGTGTCAAGTAACCAATTGCATCTTTAAAACCTCTTTGTGTTTCTTAAAGTATAAATGACTATGAAATGATTTTGATTAAAAATTGTTTTTATTATGTACAATCAGAAGCATTTATTTGTTCCTTTTTAAAAAGACCACTTGGAAGCCATTCAGCCAAATAATCTGTATAAAAAAATTTCAATTCCAGTTTTAAAGGCAAATCAGTTAAGGATGTTTTACTAGATGCTTAGAAAACATCAAATCTAAAACAGGGTAATGTCATAGTAGTGAAAAGTGTCCATCTGTTAGTTAAATGAAGGAAAAAAGTTACAGCAGTGAGTTATGGGTTAAAAGCTAAAGACTGCAGAAAGTAAAGGATGCGGGAAGTTCACCCAAAATATATTGGAAGCTTATGTTAGCACTACTAAGGTGTTTGAGAATGAGGAAAAAATAAACCATCTCTTTGTTTTTGATATGCTTAACAGATATGTTTCAGTTACTTGGCAAAATAGAACATTCATAATTGAGAAAATTCAGGAGGACTTAATGTACAAACTTAAAAATCTGACTCTTTTGTAGGCTTGTTCAACAGGCAAGTGGCTCACTTTATATTTCTTGATCACTTACTATAATCCTATAATTAATTTGTTTTCATCTATTTTTAGGTTAGAGGAGTAATTTTTTCCCCTGGTATATAATGCAAAATGTTTTCTTCTTATTCTCCCCTCCTCCCTCCCTTGAACTAGTTGCATATGTGTGAAAGGAGCACTGCTCATCTTTTGCATGTTACTGTTGCTATTTGAGGATATGAAACTGCTTGATCCATCCTTCATCCTTGGCTAGATGAAGAAGCCTGTTGTGGTCTTTTCGCTACTTACCAGGCTATTTAGAACTCAAGCCATTCTCTTCCTCAGTCTAGATGCTTATATATAGCTGCTCATGGTCCTTCATTCCTTCCCTACCTTTTTTGCTAAAATATAGACTTCAAATAAAAAGTATTCCAGACTTATTCTGTATCTCTATTCATAGTTATATTCACATTTATTTGGGAGCTGAAACACCTCCCCTCTAATACAGAGGAAAATCTCTCTGAAAGCACAGTAGTAGTTTGTACAGCTGTGATTTGGGCTAATTGGAGCATGAGGGTGGAAAAAAAAAAGCAACCTTCTTTCAGATGTCAAGGAAATTGCTTGACTACTGCCTTCTGTCATTGTTCACAGCACATATCAAGGTAGAATTGTGGGCTGATTCTCACAGTTTGTTCATTTCCCTGTTATATGGGAAGACAGTCAGGACATAGCGTAGTTCTCTTGAATTTTATGTTCTTATTAAACTTTGTGGTTTTGCTTGCTACTACTTGGGACAGTAAAGAAACAGACCAGATAAATATCTCTGCTTTAAATGTTATAGTTAGAAAGCTTAAACACTTGTACCAGCATAACTGTGCTGATTTTATTATGCATATGTTGGTACAAATGTAACATGTGTAATGCATTTTAATGTGCAGGATGGGTAAAAACAGTTTTTCCCCAAACAGTACGATCACTCCTTGTGATGATGTAACCCAAAGGGGTTTTAGTAAACAAACAGGAATTACCTATCATGATTAAATCCAAGTGTGGGATAGACAACAGAATGTATATCCTCCAGGAGAGGTTAAAATTACCTAGATGGATAGAGGAGCACATGATGGTGGTGGTAAGTATTGGTTAGCTTGATTGAGCAATGATATTTGCACATCAGTAGCCTGGTAACTGTCAGGATTTTATTTTTAAGCATTGTTGTGGAGGCAAGCGATAAGATTAAGGATTTCATAGTGAATTTTATATATCTGTGTGGGGATACTTTCAAACGTCATTTTGAAAAATAGATGATGGTGATAGAAGCTAACTTTGATTAGGAGTCTCCCTCCTGATGTTTGAATGAGAAAATAGTTTTGAGGTAAAAAAAAAAAAAAAGTGAAATAAGCTGCTTATCTCCCTAAAAGAAAAGGGGGGAAATAGGGGTACTTAAACCAGAAACATAGTCAAGCAGTGTCCTTGTGTTTGGTTTGCATGGCAAGGTTTTGGTGGCTTCTGTGAGAAGCTGCTAGAAGCTTCCCCCATGTCCAATGGAGCCAATGCCAGCTGGCTCCAAGATGGACCCACTGCTGGCCAAGGCTGAGCCAGTCAGTGACGGTGGTACCACCTCTGGGATAGCGTATTTAAGAAGGGAAGAAAAAAACCCTGTGCAACACCAGCAGCAGCCAGAAGAGAGAGGAGTGAGAATATGTGAGATCAACAACTCTGTGGACACCAAGGTCAGTGAAGGAGGGGGAGGAGGTGCTCCAGGCACCAGAGCAGAGATTCCCCTGCAGCCAGTGGTGAAGACCATGGTGAGGCAGGCTGTCCCCCTGCAGCCCATGGAGGTCAATGGTGGAGCAACTATCTACCTGCAGCCTGTGGAGGACCCCATGTTGGAGCAACTGGATGTGTCCAAAGGAAGCTGTGACCCCGTGGAGAGCCCACACTGGAGCAGGCTCCTGGCAGGACCTGTCAACCCATAGAGAGAGGAGTCTACACTAGGTTTTCTGGCAGGACTTGTGACCCTGTGGGGGACACCCGCTGGAGCAGTCTGTTCCTGAAGGACTGCACCCATGGAAAGGACCCATGCTGGAGCAGCTTGTGAAGAGCTGCAGCCCATGGAAAGGACACATTTTGGAGAAGTTTGTGGAGAGCCCTCTCCCTTGGGAAGGACTCCATGCTGGAGCAGGGGAAGAGTGTGAGGAGTCATCCTCCTGAGGAGAAAGGAGCGGCAGAGAGAATGTGTAACGAACTGACTGTAACCCCCGTTCCCTGTTCCCCTGTGCTGCTCTGGGGGAGGAGGTAGTGAAAATCAGTAGTGAAGTGCCCAGGATGAAGGGAGGGGTCAGGGGAAGGTGTTTTTAAGATTTAGTTTTATTTCTCATTACCCTACTGTGATTTGAATGGTAATAAACTGAACTGATATTCCCAAGCCGAGTCTGTTTTGCCCATGATGGTAATTGCTGAGTGATCTCCCTGTCCTTATTGTGACCCCATGAGCCTTTCATTATATTTTCTCTCCCCTTGTTCAGTTGAGGAGAGGGAGTGATATGGTGGCTTTAGTGGGCACCTGGTGTTCAGCCAGGGTCAAACCACTACAGTTGTAGAAATTTGTATAGTAAGTAGAGCAAGTTTGTGTGGTTAAGGTTTTGGTTTGCGTGTTTGGGGCAGGGGGAAGTGTGACTACACGAACTCAAGGGAGAAAGAACTGAGGAGAGTTGTGGATCAGAGTAACAAGCAGGATGCTAGTGATTTCCATAGAAGTAATCAAAGCATGTTACAAGAACAGTTGGTGATGGTGGTTGAGAGAAAGTTCTGGTTTTATATGTACTGATTTTAAGTAGGCAATCCCCGGAGGTGCTCAGCATTCAGAGCTTTCCTGTGAGATGGAAAGGATATTGTAGTGTTAGAAAGGCAAGGGAAGCAACTTGGGGTGGGAAAGAACATACTGAAAAAGAGGAACAAGCAGAAGTGGAGGGGGATGGGTTAATCACCAGTTTAAGAAATTGCAATGGAATGGATGAGGAAGCAGAAGAGATTACTCTTTCAGCGCTGTCAGCTTTATTGAGGACACTGTCATTGGGAGCATCACCTGTAAGAGTAGTATTAGTTGTCTGAGAAACCTTGGACTGATAGAAGGCATGTTAGCAAACCAACCAAGTTTTTATTTTCCCTTTTTTATATGGATTTCCTTACTTTCCTTTTTATTCCTATACCTCTCTAAGAGAGAAAATTTTGACTGAGAGTAAAGGCTTCTCTTTTAAATTTCCCTCCTTTTGAAGCCTGTCAGCTGTAGTTTTCTTTAAATGTGCATTTAAAGCAAACAATAACCAACTGAGTGGAGATAGAGATGTGGTTTCTGTAGGGAGTGATTACCCAGGCATTTTTACATCCAGCAAGATTTAAGTTTAAGACTCATTAGTCTTAAACTACTGGGTGTTAGATAAATTGGTTAAGCTCTGTCTTAGTTTTTGCTATTTTTGGTTTAGACACTAGCCTGCCAGGTGTAGTTGAAGCTGTTAAGAATGTTTCTTTTTAACTGGAGTGCTAATAGCACTACTGTTGTCTAATTGCTAGTGTTTATTCTGGTCTCTGTTTTTATAGATCGTGCTGTTAGTATTTATTTTCAGCCCAGTCTCTCATTGGTGTGAACACCAGACTACTGTTAACTTCAAGTACATTTCTACATCTGTATAGTTTTATGGGTAAACTGGACTATATGCTTAGTCTGGCAGCACATGAATTAAAGCTGTGTTGAATGATTTTATCCATGACGTTATCAGTCTGTCTCAGTTCTGATCCCTTAATGGTATCAAAATGAAATCTGGTATCTAGATTGGAATTAGTCCATTAATCTCACTACTGATTTTTACTAATGTGATTTTTTCCTATTAGAAAAACTACTTAGTGCTTTTTTTTCCCCCCAACCTGTTGGAAAAGGTTTTCTTCTAGTTGCAGTGTCTTATTGCTAGAAAGAATATTGCATAGAGATGTCATCTAATGCAGTTAGAGAAGAAAAATGGACATTTATTTAAGAAGATAAAATTTAGTAATTAGGTAAGCAAGAGATTTTCTTTATTGCTATGAAAGCTTTAAATACAGACCTTTTTTTTTTTTTTTTTTTTTTGCCAGATCTTGGCTTGTTGGAGGTGATCTGAAAGATTCAGAAGAATTGATTTGAGATTAAACAGGTATCAGGTTGTTTTTAGAGCTCACGTTCTGATTCCGTCTTCACTCAGAAGTGAGAATCATAGAATAGAATCATATAATGATTTAGGTTGGAAAGGACCTTTAAGACTGAATCCAACTGTTAACCTAGGACTGCCAAGTCCACCACTAAACCATGTCCCTAAGCGCCATGTCTACATGTCTTTTAAATACCTCCAGGGGTGGTGACTCCACCACCTCCCTGGGCAGCCTGTTCCAATGCCTGACAACCCTTTTGGTGAAGACATTTTTCCTAATATCCAATCTAAACCTTCCCTGGCGCAACTTGAGGCCATTTCCTCTCGTTCTATCGCTTGGTACTTGGGGAGAATAGATCGACACCAACCTCACCACAACCTCCTTTCAGGTAGCTGTAGAGAGTGATAAGGTCTCCCCTGAGCCTCCTTTTTTACAGGCTTAAACAACCCCAGTTCCCTCAACTGCTCCTTATAGGACTTGTTCTCTAGACCTTCCACCAGCTTCATTGCCCTTCTTTGGACACGCTCCAGCACCTCAATGTCTGTCTTGTAGTGAGGGGCCCTGTTTCTGATACAAGCCAGGATGCTATTGGCTTTTTTGGCCACCTGGGCACACTGCTGGCTCATGTTCAGCTGGCTGTCGACCAGCACCCCCAGGTCCTTTTCCACCAGACAGCTTTCCAGCCACTCTTGCCCAAGCCTGCAGTGTTCCATGGGATTGAGAATGGAGCCATATATATAAAACAAAAAAAACCCCTTTGTTTGTCTTATCAGATGTAATAATCCATTTCATGTAATACTGGAAGGGACTGTGAACTGGAATGGGCAACTGCTGTAAAAAGGGTTTTGGAAGATGCATGAATATAATCTTCAAAATGCATTTCAGGGCATGCAGTTTGGTAGCACTTCTGTCAATATGTGAAGGGTGCATTCCATCATTCACTGTATTTCTCCATGTCCTGGTTTCAGCTGGGATAGAGTTAACTTTCTTCTTAGCAGCTAGTACAGTGCTGTGTTTTGGCTATGAGGTGAGAACAATGTTGATAACGCACTGATGGTTTTAGTTGTTGCTGGGTAATGTTTATACTCAGTCAAGGACTTTTCAGTTTCTTGAGCCCTGCCAGCCAGAGGGCTGGAGGGCACAAGACACTGAGAAGGGACACAGCCAGGACAGCTGACCTGAACCAGCCAAAGAGGTATTCCATACCATGGGACATCATGCTTGGTATATAAACTGGGAGAGTTAGATGGGAGGGATTGTTGCTTGGGGACTGGCTGGGCATCGGTCAGCAGGTGGTGAGCAGTTGTACTGTGCATCACTTGGTTTTCCTTTTCCCTTTTCCTTTGGATTTTACCCTTTTTCCCCACCTTTCCATTGTAATTGTTGTTATTGTTATTATTGTTGTTCTTACCTCTTTATTCTGTTTCAATTATTAAATTGTTTTCATCTCAACCCTGGAGTTTTACATTCCTTTCTGATTCTCCTCCCCACCCCTCCTGGTGGGGGGGGAGTGAGCAAGTGGCTGCATGGTGCTTGGTTGCTGGCTGGGGTTAAACCATGACACTCCAAGATGACCCTTCACAGAATGAGACATTGGGAATGAGGAGAAACTTGCTGGTGATTTGCAGACTATGCACAAACAGCAGTTTCTGCATGTTGCACTTATGTTGTGTTAGTTCACATCAAGTTTAATAAAAGCCGTTAAGAATTGAGGCAAAACAACCCTCAGTAGAACCTCATTATCAGAGGAAACACAGCAGATTTGTATCTTGTTCTTTTCTGGACACTACCATCTTCTATTTTTTATATTTTAAATAACAATTGTGTTCTTGTGTTTTTTCAGATTCAAAAGCTATCTGTGCGTTGGTTATTTCAAGCTCAATCTGCAGAATGGTTTAGTGTTGTGTGGTGGGGTTTTTTTGTGGTTTTTGGTTTTGGTTTTTTTAATAGAAAAAAAACAACCTAGGACCATTTTCCAATCAGTTGAATTCAGCATATTCATTTCCTTAATCTTTCTTGCAAGCTAGGGATTAATTACCTTGTGGCTTTGTGATTTTTAATTATATAAGTCTTTATTACCATAACAAGCTGTTTGCCTTTTTAGTTCAGGTGGCTCATGGTCCTGGATTGTTTTTGTGTATTAGAAGAGGATTGTGATCCTGTTACATAATAAAAATCCAAGGGGATTTTATAGCTTCATTCTGTCCATAAACCAAATTGCTTCTAGAACAGTATTTGCAGAATGTAAATTAGCTTTGCAGTAGGGGTTTGGGTAGCTTTAAGTTATATGGTTAAAAGTGTCATTGATTTTCAGGAAGGCAGTGAAGAGATCTGACAGCAAGCCAAGGCTTAGTGTTTGTAAATTGGCTCAAACCATGAGATTAAGCAGCAGCATTAGTCTTTTCAAGAGTAATGTGATAATGTCATGGAGAAATGGAGCATACCTCAGAGGCAGGTGGCGCATGCTTGTGTGAAGTGTAATAGAGTAGAAATACATTTTGCATATACATGTTGTATATGGTTAGTCATAATCAGAAGCTGTTGCTGTTAGTTATGGATTTAATATCAGTTCAAACAGGAAATTTCAGCTTCCAGTAAGACACCTGTTCAGTTGTTCACAGTTTATTAAAAAGTTTTAGTACAGGACATTTGCCTTGAGAGTATATCCCTACTTCAAATAAGTGCATTTATAAAAAATCATTTCTCTGCTTTGTTACTGCTCTACTATCTAATTCCTGTTTTGAATATAAAAGTTTATTATGTCTCCTGGTTTCTTCCTTTGTTCTTGTTTATAGAGAAGACTGACATTCAAGAATTGACCTTCATAATGGGCATATAGGGTGAGTTAATAATATACTGTTATGACAGCAAATTGATGTGCACAGTAGTTGACAGCTGAAGCTATTAAAAAAAGTATCTGACTACTTTTTTTTTCCCTTTAAAAGCTCACCGAAACAAGCAATAACACCCTAATATTTTTTGGTAACATTTTGTATATTCAGAGTACAGCAGAGGTTATCTTCATTTATCGCTATAAATGTTTAGCAACTTTGCAAGTTTTCAGATTGCTAATTGTATCTGTAATCAAACTGGTCAGTGATGTCTCCTCATTCAACATTGTAAAGCAGTGAGGAACAAAATAAATGCAGAAGGAAGTAAAAGGTTCATAATAGCAATTTTAATTGGAATGTTATGTGTGTGGGGAAAACGACATCTAATAATAGATTTCATTGTTGCTCAATTAGCACTGCTCACCTCTGCCCTGGAAAGAAAGAGAACTTGGGAATTTACATACCCTAACAATGACTTGGCTGGTAGAGTGAGATCTATAATTAAATATACAATTATAGTAGAAACTAACATCAAACAGTTGCTATTTTTTAAACAATTTTAATTTGAAGTCTTTATTATGCTATAACATTGTGTTTCTGAAATGCGGGAAATATAAATGATTCCTCAAGTTCCTAATACCTATTTTCTGAACTAATTTCAGACAGCTACTAGATGATTATTGGTTCTAACAATTGAGTCCAGTGTATTCTATGCTTAATTGATAAATTAAAATATAAAGCCTCCGATGGTTAACAGCTCAAACTATGGTGCAGAATCTCCTGGACTAGCCAATAGCAATAAAAGGCCACAGGCACAAGACAAATTCATGCATTTAGAGTGCCACAAGCATTCACAGAGTCTGTAAAATTTGCAGTCTGCATTCTGTCTATGCCTAGGTTTCTGCTGTAGCATGTATCCACAGCCTTCTGTATTTTAATAAGCTGAAACAGCTCTAGGATCCAATTTTGTGCATAAGCTGTGGCATAAATGATAAAGTGTCTGCCTGATACAGGAGGTATATTCAGAGTATACTTGAGTAGGTTTTAAATGGAGGAAAATATACCACCTTTATAGATCTGATTAATGGGATATAAGTAATAGATTATTCATCTGAGTTGTTGGAAAACTTCACTTAAATGTGGTCCAAGAGGACTTGAATCTCAGATCATTTGTATTTTAGGACAGGAGTGCGCACACTGTGAAAATCTTAGGGTCATTCAGATGCATCCTGGGACTTGTTTGATTAAGTTTCACAAGTTTATATTGGAAAATTCAGTATACAGTTAAATATTGTGCCCAAAATCTTTGCCAAAGGTTCTTATTCTGTGTGCTTCTCTTTCTCCTGCTTGGTAGTCATATTCACTTCAGTATCTGGATGATATTTATCTTTCTCATACTAGGTTAACAGGCTATCTGTGTTAGTGAGTCAACATGTTTAATGCGATATTTACCCAATCGCTCCTTGTTATAGAAGTGTGTTGGGTGTCACCAGCATTTTATACGCTCCCATGGTCCCTATAAGACATGTTGCCATATTTCTTAAGTATTGTGCAAATAAAATTAGATATATCCCTCCCTAAAGTATTTCAGTGTCTAATAAAAGATTATATGCAACATGTGGGTGTGATGAAGTAAAAAAACCAACCAAAACAACCAACCAACCAACCCACCCACCCCACCCCCAACTCTGAAAGCAAAATAAATATCTAATACAATAAAATATCAATTTATCCTTATCTAGTAGGGATAGGGTTGACTAACATTTTTGTACCTTTGTCTTAAACAGAATGTTGGCTTTGAAAGCTCAGGGAAGAAGCAGCAGGGAGAAAAAAGTAACACAGTGGTAAGTACATAATTTTTATTTCTTTTGAACCATCTGCACAATATATTAAAATATAAATCCTTTTCTTTATTCATATGTTGTAATAATCACCTCCAAAGCACTTGAATTTTACTCTGCATCATCTCTCATGGTCTTCTGAGGGCAACTTTTTAAGTTATAAGTATCTGTTGAAGAGCCAAGTGAATGATATGTATTTACAAATAAGTGTATGCATATGTAGAAAGGGGAATATGTGGGAAACGAAGTTGCAGGAAAAGTGTCTGTTTTAAAGCTTAATGTCAATTATTAAATGTTTTGACTTGTAGAGCTTTAGCATTTTATTTTTCCTAAGAACTAAAAATTATTAAAAAAAGCAGTTATAAGCATGTTTTCAAAAAACTTGGATAAAAAATGCTTTGAATGCTTTTTGGGCCTCTTACTGTTTTCTGGTTTGCTGATCTAAAGCCCAGGTGAACATCGTATCATGTCGCTTCTTATTGATGCATTAACATTATTTAGCTAGAGAGCATATTTAAGAATATCAGAAGTATTAAGCAGCCAAATAAAGTTCAATTTTCTGTTAAAAGCTCTGTGGAAAAGCAACACATGTTCAGAATCAGCTTTTTCTTTATTAAATGATGCCAGTGCAGATGGCACTAAGTTGCTTTCACCTCATATTGTAAGGGTTTCTAGAGGCAAGTATTTCTCATGAACAAAAAGAATGCCCAATAGAAGATTTTTGTCTTCATAACTTCTGTATGAATTTCTGTGGAGTTGTTGTTGTGTCCCCTACCACACCCCCACACACCCCCCAACAACTCATGACAGCAGCTTCTATCTGCTCTGATTTTTATTAATAGTGCTGCTCAGATTGTGGAAATGCTAATAAATATTGACACTTCAGTGACTGTAATTTTGAGACTTACTATAAAATACCAGTTTAAAACATACAAAATCTGCATATTTTATCTGGCATTGCTACAAACAGCACATAACTTAAGGAGATAGATGCATGTGCACATGCTTGCTTTTTTTCCAGCCTTTTGTGTAGTCTGCAAGACTGTAGGCTTTATGTGCTTTGGCATTCTCTGCTGAGCTAAGAAACTGTGCTTTTGCCACACTGCCTCAGCTCTGCTTACTGCTCCATAAGGTTTGTGGCTTCCTATGGACAAATGACTAGCATTGCTTTTCCCTTCCCCTATGCTGGTTCATCTCTTTTGACTACATTGTTATAACTGAAGAAATTAAGACAGTATCTCTTCCTTTCTGCTTGAATAGATGTTGACGGTTTGTGATACACAGCACTTAACTGTAGAGTAGATCCAGACATAATCCCTCAAAGGACTAAACCGGAAGGTATAAGCAGTTTAATATGGTTTTATACCTCTTCTAGAGGCTTACCATCTCTTAGTCTGGTTGTTCTGTGTATTTAATTTTCATTGCTTTCTTTGTCTAGAAAGTCAGGAACTTGTTTGTTTCCATGGATCTTTTTCACAGCAACAATGAAAGAAAATGGAGTTATTTAATGTAGAAACTAGTGAATTCTGAAAGCAAAGCGGTTCTGAAGTAGCTTGGTACAGCTAGGTGTATCAGATAGCTGTGATTACTAGCTGTATCGTAGCTCTGGGTATTTGTACTGCATGTTTTAAAAAAAAAGGGGGGGGATATGGTGGCTAGTGGGGGATGGAGTTCACTTCAGTATCCTATTGGGATAAATAGTTCGTATTCCCAGTGTCATGGTTTTAACCCCAGCTGGCAACTAAGCACCATGCAGCTGCTCGCTCAGTCCTCCCACATTGGAATGAGGGAGAGAATTGGAAAGGTAAAAGTGAGAAAACTTGTGGGTTGAGATAAAGGCAGTTTAATAGGTAAAGCAAAAGCTGGGCACGCATGCAGAGCACAACAAGGAATTCATTCACTACTTCCCATGGGCAGGCAGGTGTTCAGCCATCTCCAGGGAAGCCAGGCTCCATCATGTGTAATGGTTACTTGGGAAAACAAATGACATCACTCTGAACATCCCCCCCCCCCTTCCTTTTTCTTCCCCCAACTTTATATACTGAACATGATGTTCTGTGGTCTGGAATATCCCTTTGGTCAGTTGAGGTCAGCTGTCCCAGCTGTGTCCCTTCCCAACCTCTTGTGCTGCACCCCCAGCCTTCTCGCTGGTGGGGTGGTGTGAGAAGCAGAAAAGTCCTTGACTCTGTGTAAGCACTGCTCAGCAATAACTAAAACATCCCTGAAAACTAACTCTATCCCAGCCAAAACCAGCACATCAACTCACGTGTACAATCTCTGCTTCCAGTCTTTATTGTTTCCAAGGCATGTGTTGTTCTGTTTATACTCCTGTTTGAAGAGACCGCTGTTGGTGCTGCTTTTTGAAGTGGTGTGTTTTTCCATGGCTTTGCAGATCACTGAACAAAATGAGATAGAACAAAATGAGACAATATTCCTTTTTGTTAAAGGCTTTTTTCATTTGTAAATGTTGGCAGTGGAATTCCTCTTGTGTCTTTATGTGCAGCCTGTGAGGCTTGGAGAAGGCATGGGTAGCTCTGATTCAGTGAGTACGTCAGCTTCAGTAGCATCTTCGGCATCTGGCTGTGGGTGGCTGGAGGATGCCATGCTGGAGTCTGCTCCTGTGGAAGAAGCAGGAGGAGGTTATGCTGAAATAAATTCTCTCTCTTCCTTCCCTCTCTCATTTATGTGTATACACACACACACATAGGTATGTATACACTTCTTTCTTTTTTAAGCATTTAGCAGCCAGGGGAAGTTTGAAAATCTGCCCACATAAGTATTTCTGAAGTTGTCTAGTTGGTTTTTAAATAGACCAGTTTCTGTTTTACAGTGCCTGAAAATGTCAACAAAGCGGAATTTGTTTGTGCGGCTGGTGCCATGCCGTTGTCTGCGTGGAGAGGAGGAAGTGGTCACTATGCTTGATTATTCTCACTGCAGCCTGGAACAGGTGCCTAAGGAGATTTTTACTTTTGAAAAGACCTTGGAAGAGCTCTATTTAGATGCTAATCAAATTGAAGAGCTTCCAAAGGTATGTTGGGTGGTTTCCCTTTCAGTTACATTTATTAATTCTTACTTTGTCAGCATTGTAGAAGCTGATAGTATCTAGCTTTTAGGCCGCAGTTTGCCAAATACTTTTAAGTAAATGGTCCCAGAAGAAGCAACCCTGGTAGAAAGAATGTTTATGTATTCCAGCTTGACTAGTTTGCTGTGCTGAATTGGGATGAAACTGCTTAAATAACTGATCTAGCACAAGAGAGGTACCTAGCAGGAGGCAGGCTAATTTATTTCTGTAGCAGTGTCTGCTCAAATTGACTGACTGTATTCAACAAATTGCTGCATTATTTTGAATCTCTGATAACACATGAAGATTAGAAGAATCAAGATTAATGTCTTGTTCAGATCTCTGTGCCCACAAAAGACAATTACAGTCCAAAGTATGTATTCACTTGAAGTCCTGCTTCTTCTTTGAGTGACTGAAGAGACTTTCTGAAGTATCTCAAATTACTCAAGTTCAAAAACCAGAGAGCTGGAATGCCACTTTGATTACATCTTTATTATAGAAATTAATATTTGTTGTTTGTTCTGAAATCTGAGGACAAACTGCACGCTGAATTAACAGTATACTAGAGAAAAGAATGAAAATTTTTGCCAGTGAGACTTTTGGGAAGTACAAAGTGATCATTACAATAGACTTGTTTCCATTACTAGGTCCTACCTTGATGGAATTAAAGACTTAATATTTAAAATTCTTTTGTCACAATTATGTGCAAATCTTCACTGTCATGCAGAAAAACCATAGAATGCTTTGTTAGATTGTTTGAAAGTTTCCTATAACTGCTTCAGGTTTTTCTGGTTTGGATTTTTTGAAAGATAAATGAAACTAATAAGGAAATAACTGTCAAATTACTGTCCTGAAATTGCTTTATCGGAAGCCCTGGATTCCAGTAAAACTGATTTAAACCAACTGAGTGCTTTTGAAACTCCACCTTTAAATGCTCCTGAGAAGTCATCAATGAAAATCTATATTTGTACGTTGAATAGAGCTAATAACATATTAGTTAAAACTAGACATTTTGTCAAAGTCTGTTACAGTTTAGAACCTCCACTATATTATTCTTGTCTCCTCCCAAGCAGATATTTCTTTACTTAGACACTTTAGGTTTTATTAGCTTGCTTCTAAAGACTTTGTATCAGTCTTTGAGATTTTTTTCAGATTATTTAAGAACTTCATTCCTGTCTCTCATTCTTTATTAAAGAATAAAATCGAATGCTTAAAAAACAGAATAAAATACCTTTCTTAGCTAAAATATTAAATCTTCTGGACTCTTCTTGCATTAAATTTCTAATTTTTCCCAAATCATAAGAACTAAGCAAACATCTTCCAAACTGATAATTCTCAAAAAAATTCCCTTTAGTAATTTTAAAAGAGGAAGAAGGACTGTACTGCAGTGATCAAATGAATGCATGTTGGCATTCTAGACCAGAAGTCTGTTAGTCTGCTTTGTCTTCCTTTTCTGTTACATGCCATTTGATTTCATTAATCAGTTCCTATATGAAATCCAGTTTTGGCACGTGAGTAAACTGAAAGGTGTGCAGTCTACCAGTTGCCTTGATCTAGTCTAAAATTAAATTAGCCACACAATTAGAAAGACTGATTGAACATTTGTGTATTATTTCTTTTTGCTTTTCTTTGCAGGACTGCAGGGACCTGTAATACCCTACGCTTGCTTCATGTTAATGTATTTGTACATTGTAATAAATCATCCTTATAGGCTTATTTTTGAGAAGCTACGCATTTTTTTCAGCTTTTAAGTGATTTTAGTCACTTTTTAACTACCTTTTCAATTTTCATAAGAAAGAAAACACATGTGTCTATATATGTGTATAAATACTGTAAAGGAAATGAAGAAGAGAGATTAAGGAATAGTAAAGACATAGTAAAAATGTTTTATTTAATAATTTGATAGAAACTGTAATATTAAAACTATCCATAGAAGGGCTGTAGGGGGAGGCCTGTAACGTTTGAAATGATCCTATCCGATTTGGAGCCAGAGTTTCAAGCTGTGTATGCCTTTGCCCTAACCCAAGCTTACTTAGTCTTTCAGCTCTGAAGAAGGCTTCTAATTAAGCCATCCTCTCAGATGAAGGGTGTGGTACTTATTAGGCTGTCTCCAGCTTTGTGAAGCCTGATTAAGAAAGTTTCATTCTTCCCCTTTACTCTTTGCCCCGGTGATGTGTTCTTATTCCTCTTTTGCAATTTGCTGCCCTTTGTATACCACAACACAACTGGTTTTGGGCTGTCTTGTCAACCTGATTGCTGAAGTAGCCTGTCTGTGTATGTGGTTGGGCTTTTGTTTGGGTTTTTTTTTGGTTTTTTTTTAATTGCCCCCAATCTTTTCAGAACCTCAATGTACTTCAAAAATTGGTTCTTACAGTATAGCTCCTCAATTAATTTGACTGGCTAAGGATGCAGCATGAGCAAACTGCAATGGGGAGAAAGATGGTGGTAGAGAAAGGACTTCACTTTACCTGAAACTGGTGGTGATGTCTCAGTTTCAAAAGTGACTGGGCATTTCAAATGCTTTCATCTTGTGTGCTAAATCACATCTGAAAAGGTACTCTGTTTATCCCAAGTGCCATGGTCTACATTTGAGCTGAGAAGCTCAAAATGCAGCAGTTATAGTTTTCCTGCTCACTTTGCTGTTTGGAAGAAATTGGAATTCTGTAGTAAAATAGAGCTTAATTATATGACTTCTCATGTTTACTACCAGTAATGATGATCTAATTAGTCACTGAATATGTAAGCATTATTAAAAAACAACAACAGCAAAAGGGAACAACTACAAAGTCAGCACCCTACAAAACTTGCCCCCCCTTTTTTCCTTTAGGGATCTTGCAATTCCTTGTGTTGCATTTGTTTTCACCTGACCAATCAGGGAAATTTCTAATGATTCCAGATTATTGTTTTCAGGGATGAGTTTTAAGTATATATTCTTTCTTGAAGTACTAAAATAAAGGAATGGCTCCAAAACACATGAGCTCATCAAAGTTCTCATTCCCATCTAATATCCTAAGGTAGCTTTAACTCTTCAAAGCTTTAATGATATCAACTGGTTCTAACAGGTGTGCATTTCTGAGGAATTAAAAACATCAGTGGAGGAGTTCAAGCTCATTCCTTGAGCTGTCCATCTTGCTAATTTGTCTGCTTTTGTTCTGGGGTGGTACATGCAAACATTAAATGAATGGGGCTTGTTCAGTGGTTTGTAGTCTAAATAATGGCCTCATAATTGAGAAAGACCCAAGAAATTTCAGTTGAACTAAACTGGTTGCTAGGACATTGGGATAAATATTTTTTTTTAGTCATAGAAGACTTCCTGGTTTTGTCTGATCTTTTCTCAGAATTCCATAAGAAAAGAACATTAAGCCCAGGTATTTATGAATGAACTTATCCAAAATTCTTGGGAAAAGAATATTTCATCATAAATTGTTCAGAGGAACCTTTTCATCCACTTTCTTACAGATATTTATTTTGTACTCTCTGTAAGCTTTGAGGATCATTTGAGGATTATTTTTTTTTCTTCTGTTCCAGTATTATTACTTGCCCTATTTTGTTAATTTGTAAAGCTTTGGGTAAGAATATCAAGGTACCTTGCATATAAGAAGAGATCTGGTTCTGAGCTAATACTTGATACAAATTATAATATATATATATACAGAAGAGATTATACAGTTTGCTGTATCCTTAGATCAAAATTTTGTTGGATTTTGGTGGACTTAAGCTAGGAAACATGGAAGGGAAAAAAACCAAAACTTGTAAGATTTAATGGAATAAAATTTAAACTTTTAGAGAAGATCAAATTCTGTGTTCCAGAACTATCAGAGTTTTAAAAATGTATCTTTTTTTTTTCTTTTTTTAAGAAACTAATTACTTCTGGGGTATCACATGGCATGTTTATTATGGAAAATATTTTGCGATGTTTGCAGGACTATGTGTAACTACGGGTCACAATTTCTGAGATACTGGAAGGAATTTGTAGGAAGTGTTAAGCATAGCTGCTGGCTTGTTGTGACCATTTGCAGTTTTTTGCTTTCCTAAGCATCAAAAACTTAGTCAATTTTGAATGAAACTAGTTAAATAAAGTTTTTGTAGCCAAAGACTTTAAATAGTCTAGCCTTTAAACCATAATGTCAGAAGTTTAAAGGGAATAAAAATAAAAGCTATATAGAGGAAACTAAGTGAAAGTTGCATTCACTTTTTTTCTGTGTTTCAACAGCAACTTTTTAACTGCCAGTCTCTGCACAAGCTGAGTTTGCCAGACAATGATCTAACCACATTGCCAGCATCCATTGCAAATCTCATTAATCTCAGGGAACTGGATGTCAGCAAGAACGGTAAGTCACTTATTGTATTTGGGTAGCTAAAAGGCAAATCACCATTGACTGTACAAAGATACTAGTGAAAGTGTAGTTTCTTGAAGCTGCATAGCTAATAAATTTTAAATTACTACTCTAAATTTCTGCTTAATATAAAAGATGCTCTTTATGATCCGTGATATTTGCTTTTAATTATCTCTATTAAATTGGTTTGTACTTTGAGGTGAAAATATTTCTGTGTTCTTTCAAAAATGCTTGTGCTCAAATGTATTACTTTTAGTGGCTTTCCTCAAGTTTTACTATACTGAAGAGAGTTTGCACAAGAATTTGTAAAATTTTGCTGGATTCTCTATTTGGTTTCATTAAAAAATCGTTTTCTGTTTATTTTAATGAGCTGTCTGAAAATTGTAGTAGGGCTTGGCTGCTATGCTGTCAGGTGGTAACCTCTGCATGGGGAGAACTAGTGACTATGGACGATGACTGGATTGCTTGTCTGACTTGCGCAGCATGATAGATTTTTAACATGTTACCTATTATAAATTATGAAATGTTGTCAGCCAAGTATTGTACGCATGGGGTCTGTTAATGGTGATGTTTTGGCAAGTTGGCAGGTGTCTGCAACTGAGGAAATTGAAATAACTTATATTGTCATCAGACTTGTTTGCATGGCTTATTTGGGGGGAGGGGAATTCAGTCATGCTAATTAATGAGCATATAATAGTCTCATCTTACTAATTCAAAGTGAAATTAGAGGACCTCTCCTTGAAATCTTATTTGAAAATAAGGGTTATATAACTATGCCAACGATTTTATCGTATCAAATTCATTGTTTTATTTGGACAACTAGCTAATTATGACTCCACAAAACTAAGTTCTGCTTTATTAAGAAAGTATTCCAGTTGTTGAGGCATTGGCATTATCCTTTGTTGTCCATTGTAGCCTAATCTGTACTTAAAGTGTTACTTTATTATTTCTGCTTAATGAATGCAGCATTTAGTGTGATAAATTGACCTGATTGTCATTGCTCTGTTCCTGGTACAAGTGGATTAATAGTCTGTCTTAAAGAACATTGGCCTTAAACTTTCATAGTGACACACAACAGAGAAAGAATCATCTTTTTGTCCTAGGCTGAACTGTTAAAAGGATTAACTGTTTGCAACACAAGTTCACAATGCAGAAGACTTGAAAGCAGCAAAAGGGGTTTTGAGTTCTAGTGCTGGCAAATTCTTTAGCCTATGTACATAAATAGGCAGCTGGCCACTTACCAGCTAGAGAGTTAGTTGTCTGTCCAAAATAGCATAACCTTTAGCTAAGCCTTCAAAGAGCTGCTGAAAGAGCACTTGTTTCTCTGAGGCATATGAAGAATTTAAGGAGGCAATAGCTGAATGATACACTATCTCAGTAAACTGTGAAGCTCTGTTTTTGAGGGGTTGTTTTGTTTTTAACACTTATCAGAGAAATGATAGGTCACAAACTTATTTAAACTATTATCATGTGCCTGTTCCCAGTCTTATCACTGCTTGGATAGCTACTCTGCCTATTGTTGCACATCAAAAATAGTCCTGCGGTCACATGCTTATTTACTTGGGACATGTTGTCTCCCACCATTCCTGAAAGCTCTGTAAAATTAAAAAAAAAAACACAACCAAAACAAACCAAGCAAATCAGGGTCCCTGTTTGTCCTTGTTGGGCAAAGTAAGAAATAGTGTTGTTCTGGCTTCTAATACATTTGGTAATATTTGAGACTTCTGTTTGTTGACTTAAGTGCCTTTTCTGTTTATCTACTGTTGCAACCACAAAATTATTTTTTTTCTTGATGACTGCAAGCCTATTCTCTTCACCTGTGTCTCCCTTTTCTCCTGGTAAGAATTTACAGCTCAGTTTCTCACTGTCCATTAATGTTGTGATGTTCCTATATAATAGAGCCAAATACAAGTTTTTTTGCGTTTTCCAAAACTAGCAAAACTTATTAAGCATCTCTGATTCTTCCTTTTTCTTTGTTAAATATTGAAATAATACAGTGTGGAAGCAGTGGACTTTGTGGGAAGCACGGGGTTGCTTTCTCTTAATTAAAAAAGAATTGCAGGGGATTAATCACCAATCTTAGTGAAGGATGATGAGAAATGTCAAATTCTAAGAGTGTGTTTTTCAAATTCCTGCAGTTGTGACAAATTAAGGCAATAGTTCCTGTATTTTTCTTATAGTATTAATATAGCTTAAGCGTTTTCTTCTGATGTAGATGGAGCTGAATCATGGAGTGCAGATGCTTTCAGATCAAATATGCATTTAATCATAAAGGTTGCATTTTAGAAGGTGTCCTGGTTTCAGCTGGGACGGAGTTAATTTTCTTCCTAGTAACTGGTACAGTGCTGTGTTTTGGATTTAGTATGAGAATAATGTTGATAACACACTGATGGTTTTAGTTGTTGCTGGGTAATGTCTCTACTGAGTCAGGGACTTTTCAGTTTCTTAGGTCCTGCCAGTGAGAGGGCTGGAGGGGCACAGAAAATTGGGAGGGGACACAGCCAGGACAGGTGACCTGAACTGGCCAAAGGGATATTCCATGCCATATGATGTCATGCTGAGTATATAAACTGGGGGGAGTTGGGGGGGAGGGATTGCAGTTGCTGCTTGGGGACTGGCTGGGCATCGGTCAGTGGGTGGTAAACAATTGTATTGTGCATCACTTGTTTTGGTTTTTTCCTTGACTTTCTTCTCTTTCTCTTTCTCTTTTTGTTATATCCCTTTCCATTATTATTATTATTATTATTATTATTATTATCATTATTTACTTTAATTATTGAAGTGCTCTTATCTCAATGAACAGGTTTTACCTTTTTTTTGTTTGTTTGTTTGGGGTTTTTTTTGGTTTATTTTGTTCCCAATTCTCCTCCCCATCGGAGGAGTTAGCAGCTGCATGGTACTTTAGTTGCTGGCTGGGGTTAAACCACAACAGAAGGATAGTTAGACTTTAATTTTCAAATACCAATAGACATGAAATATGATAGGGTTTTCATATAAGATAGTTGAGCTGTTTATGGCACAGGCATAATGTAATGTATTGACCAAAGAGAAGTGCTTCTAAACAGCTGATAGAAAAATTAATGAAGCTTTGATTTTAAAATGTGGTCAGGTTATCTCATTAATTGCAGAGTTTGGCTCTGCAGCTAGCTCACAGGACAGAGGGAGACCTGTTGCACAGGAGAGCATCCAGCCTCTCAAGAAGAACTACACACATATATGCATAATATTTGTTTTGATGTTTAGATGAAAAATCAAAATTGCAAAAATTCTTCAAGATAGCAGGTGCTTTACATAAAAAGTATTAGTCTAAGAAAGTGATCTTTATGATGTTTTAATAGCTCATAATATGTCTTGCCTTTTTAATTTCAGATTTAAATGTCTAATTTAAAATATACAATATATAAAACTGTATAATAGAGGCATGGCAGGTATGCAAATATGGATAATTAATAATATTTAATCATATTTAATCGGAACAAAGATTCACCTAGTCTGGTGTTCTGTCTCCAACAGTAGCCAAAAGCAGAATCCTAGGGAAGATTTAGCAAAGTACAGAAAAGCCAGGAGACGTGCATGTTTCTCTGTATGCTTCCAGTGTCCAGCACCTTTTATTATTGGGCCTTCTTGAGCCAGACAGAGTGGAGGTTTTATTCAGTAGTCTTCATTTGACTCTTCTGTCAATATATCTAGTCTTTGCATGAAGTGATGGATATTTCAAGGCATGTGCTGAATTAGAGTACAAACCTGTAATGGTTGTATGTTCTTTACTTACATTTAAAGCAATAGAATAGTAAGTGAAATAATACAGCAAGAATAAACCAAGACAAGGTAATGCACCTAATCACTACCACATGTGACTGACTATAGTGGTTAAGAAAGATACATCACCAATTGCCTTAATAATTTACCATCATCCAGATCCACAGTTGCTGGGGAGCCCCGGTCACAGCAAGGATTTGGCGAGCCTTTCCCAACAATTGGGAGGTCCTACGCAGTGCATCCACTCATAGGTGAGGTCTCCAAAGTCACTATAAGAGGATCCAGCTTTTATACTGTTGAATAAACAAGCTCACCTAATTTCAAATGTGGAAACATCTAGTTTCACTCTCCTCTTAGAACTCATGGAAGCCTGGCCAGGGCTCAGGGAGGAACCAAGAGACTTTCCCTTATCTACTTGATTTTAACCACTGGTTTGCAAACAAGGCCATATATCTGGTTTCATAGCCTTGACTACCTGTCTCTAAGCAAGGAAGGATGCACTATATCTTTGCTAATGATTATATTCTGTCTAAGCTATGTCTTTCACTAATGATCATGCATATTTTGCTAATGATTGGATACTATATATATATAAAAATATATATAAAAATAAAACATTCGGTTGGCAGGTTCATCTAGAGGTCAACTTTGTCTCAGGACCTGTTGCTCAGGCCTCAGTACTTTACCCTTCCAAAAAACTCCAAAGAACCCTCCAAATAAACATTCAGCTTCTATTTTTCATTGTATAAACTTAACAAAGCAGCCCCCAGTTTAGTCATACCTTACAAACCTGAAAGTGACCATTGTTAAAGGGAAGACAAATGAGAAAGGGAACTTTAAAACTTTCAGAACACGTAGAACTGGAGAAAAGGTCTTTGTAAAGTGAAGATGGAGAGGTGAATCTGCTTATTAAGCTATAAGTAGATACTTGTCAAGCAAAGTTGCTTCAAATAAAAATCAGGAAATCCAATAGAATTTGTTTTCAGAATTTTGTAAACATTTTGTAAGATTTTTTTTAGATTATTGATTTCCTTGATAAAAGCAAATGTGTTTTAATAAGGGAATTTTTCTGTGTAAACAAAGTAGAAATAGTAGAGAATGAAAAGCTATATAAATGTATTAAAATCTGTGTTTTATTAAATCTATAACAAGTTTAATAATTATAGGTTAAACCTATGACAGATTTGTTATTTGAGTTGTACTTCTTGAGAAAAGTAGGTTTCTTCCACGTGTCTCCAAGCTTATATGTTTTTGCATTTAGTAAGAGAAAGACAGAAAACCACACTTCTGTATTGCTCATATTCAAAGAAAACCAAGTTGCAAGGGATTTTACTAGTTTTAGTGCTCCAGTAGTTGTCACCATCTTCCTTACAAGAGTGCAAGAGGAGCAACTGATGTGACATAATAGCAGGTTTCAAAAAGCTTTGGGATATCTGTTTGCAGGACTAAACAGGAGTATATATGCAATAGTTGCTCCTTTAAATGATTGATTTAGGATAGGTTTTCACTAAATAAGCCAGAGGTTCCTAAGCTGTTTGGAGACTACTAGCATACTGAGTACCACCTTGTACACGGAGGCCAACCTTGTGCTGAGCTGCAACTCCAGCTCTGAGCAGGAAGGTGTTACTGCTGCCCTACAACCTGGTTAGGTGTCTTCTGAAAACCTGAGATCCTGGTTGATCTGAAACTAGCTGTGGCAGGGGTTCCTTTAAGAATTTTGGAAAGAGTAATGAACCTTCAAAAGGAAGGATGGATGAGTCAGCATTGTGCAGTGAATTGATCGGGCTTGAACACACTGCTTACTTTCAATAATGAAAAATGCTGCTTTTAATTCAGAAGATATGCAGAAATCCTAAATTTAAGCAAACTATATAAATGTATAAGAATACAGACTGTGACTGATACTTTAGTTTGTTTTCAGTTTAAACTTTCAGCTTTTACATAATCTTTGGGAGAGTTGTGGTGTATTTTTTTGAGCTCTGAAAATATTTTGATTGCCATATTTGATCCACAGTGGCTGGAAGGACAGTTGTAGCAGAGGCCTGAGTGGAAGAACAGATTGCTTCCTAATAGCTGCTTGCCCAGAAGTTGAGACCAGGATGAATAGATTAGCTGAGGGAGGAATGTACTTAATTAAGGTTGCTTTTGTATTCATGCAAACTGAGCCTGTATGTTTTCCTCTGTCCCCTCTACACTTGTAAGGGGTACAGAGTAGGAAGGGTGTACAGTGGGCTATAGTTTCATTTGTCTTGCAGTAAGAAGGCTTTTTGGTGTGGGGCGCTCTGCCTGTTGTTTGGAGAGAATTTTTTTTCCTCACATTCCCCACAAATTGAAATATCCATCTGTAAACCCTTTCCTTTAGGGTCATCACCCATATGGCTTCCGCAGGTCTCATTTGTTAGTGATTTTCTTTCTCTGTGCTTTTTGGAAATTGAGGTAATACTTTTTTATGGCAAGCTGGTTTAAAACGTTTCTGTGTGAGAAGAGATGGAACTTGATTTAGAGGCACTGCCACTGCTGTCTAGCACTAATGGTTTGAATAACTGAAGTGAAGTTTGGGCCTACTACTTTTAGCATTTGACTGTGAAGAAAAATATGACTACATGACTAGAGTATGAACAGCAGAGCAAGCCCCCATCTGCAGTAGGGCTGAAACAGCAGTGTACTAGGGTGTCAGCTCTGGGATCCATTGCAGTGAAGGCTTCTGCCAGCAGTGGATGTAACTTGCACAATTTTCTGTAAATCTGGAATTGCCAGTATTTCTGAGTGAAAAATCTGAGAGAGTTAAAGATCAAGTGAAATACCTTACTTCAACCATGCTGTGTGATCCAGAACTGAAGTTGATTACCTTCAGACTTATGGCCATTGACCCAAAATCCCTATATGACCTTTTTGGTATCCTCTTTGGGCATGCGGTCTGGGATCCTGATTAAACACCACTCTGTAGGTTAGGCTGGTTAGCTGGTGAGTTTTTGCCAAGTAGAGTTCTGAATGATTAATGCTTTCTGCTTTTGGCTCAGTCCAGACAAGAATTTTGGATTGTTCTTCCTTACCTTACTGCCAATTTTTCCTTAACAGTCTTCCAACTGTCATTTTGTATCTTCATTCCCCCACCGCCCCCACTCCCCCCTTTTTTTAAAGTATTGTTCTTGGTAAAAACTAGCTAGTGAGTTTAAAAGTTCCTGAAATTTGGGAAAACAGGGAGAAAGAAACAGACAAGTAAATATTAAATGCTATTATACAAATCTCATTTCTGTGGGAAATTACAACAAAAATAACTTTGCTCTCAATTCAGTTTGTGGATCTGGTGGTTAGAATTAAAGATTACCAGCAAATCGAGTTTTCTCCTGTTGTGCTCTGCAAATGGTCATAGTCTACAAGTGTGGCGGGTTTGTGGTTTTCTTGTAAAACAGTAAGCATGATCTGTAAATCAGCTACAGCACTGAAATGGGTTGGGGATGATGGTTGTTATCATGTAAAGTAAGAAACAGCAGGATGAAGAACCTGTCCACGTCTTACAAAAGGAGTGTAGAAAGATGTGGTCACAGAGATCCTTGAGATTTCCTGAGCTTTCTTAACAGGGGAAGAAGATTCAGGGCACTAAGGGTATATGGAAAGCAGAGGAGGAACAGCTCCTTTTATAAAGTGCTCTTTACAGCCCTTTGTCTCTCATCTTTCTCTAGTGTCTCTCTGCCTTCTCTCTTTCTTACTTGCTTTTTGAATTTGCTTTATTGGTGAGAGAACTGAAAGAATACTAATCCAACTGTATCTGCATGTTTCTAGTATGCAGGAGGGATATAGCTGAGGAAAAGTGAGTGTCTGAAGGTGGTTGTATAGCCAGTTAGTAAATGCATCTGGTAGAGAGAAGCAGTCTCCTTTTTTTTTTCCTTCTATCTTCTGAATCTGTACTTACATACATTAGGTGTATTTCATGCTGTCATTCCCAGTTTACTGCTCTTTTAAAATGATGGCTGCCACTTATCCATACTGAAGTGTTGAGTGAAGTTGGTAATGACTATATATAATGTAACAATCCTGGCTCTAAGAACAAGCAGAATTAAATTAATGGGCTCCTTCGTCATTGACTTTCTCATCAGATTGAATTTCTGTTGTTAATTTGTTGTTAAAACTGTTGCTGCCTCTTACCCAAGGCATAGTCAAAGAAGAGACTACTGTAGAGTCCTCTGATTATGTACAAAAGCATGCTAATTTAACATGTCTGTGTTTGGATAGCTAGTATTTTATTTGGCTGTTCTTTTGAGAGTAAGTTTACATTGACATTCTTCTCTCTAGCAGATGTGCTGTGTGTTTTGTTTTCTAGGTAGTTATCACAGATTTAAGTCTTCTGTGTTTCAATAAATTCTTGACACAGGCAGTGGAAACTAATATTAATATTAAAAACATGAGTTTTAACACGTTGGACCAGAGCAGTCTTTCATCCAAGGACCAAACCAAGGCCCAGTAGTATGACCATTTTTCAGAACAACTAAGCTTAGAGGATCTTTTGATGTGATTCAAACAGCAAAACTAATGGCACAGAGTGAATCTGAAACACAAATCTGACTCCAAGGAAGAGCTTAGCAGCAGTTTACTTTGATTATTGTAGACATTTATTTTAAGAAGGCAAAGTTATATCATCAGCAATAAAGGAGTCTTGACATAATTTTTAGTCAATGCAAGACCACTTCATACAAAATGTCCATAGCTTCATCTATACAGGCCTCTTATGTGCTAGATTTTTCTGCATCTGCCATGGTTCAGGATTCTGTGTCATGTTAGATGCTTTCTATCTGCATGTTTGGATATTCTTGCTTGGTTGAAAGAGGCTTCTTGCTACAACTGGAATTAAGATAATACATATTTAAATTTCATGGAAATGTGTTTCTCTTAATACAAAGACTATAAAAGCAATAGGTAAGGTATATTTTTAGTCTTTCTATGGTACTTTTCTAATCTTTCTTTAAACCTACCGTTGGACTTGAAAAATATCACATGGTAGTAAACCAGAAGTGTCAGAAATCTTGGCCTATATTACAGTTGATGCTTCAATTCTTCCTAGCCCCCTCCACTTCTGTATTTTATTGTCCTTGAGATCAACAAGCTATTTCCCCAAAGGATCCATGATACTTAGAGATATTTGAACACCTGGATTAACTGTGTGGCTTAGTGTGCTTTTCTTGCCTTTCACCTCTCAATAACAGAGTACAACACCTGATATGAATCAAAAGTAAGTTTCAACCATTTGGTATGACAAACAGGTTCCTGTCAAGAAAGACCTAAAAGGCTACTTTGGCTGAATTGGAGTTTCTACTCAAGCTGAATTTATAGAAAAGTCAGCATAGTGACTTTCCCCCTCAACATCACCAATTGACTTACTGTGAAAGCATTTATTTTGTGGCTATTTTTCTTGTCAGGTGATATTGTCACCTTTCATGGTGCAGTATACCAGTTCAGTCTTGTTACTGCACAAACATAGGAAGAACCAAACTCTAAGCTAGCATTAGAAATTGTGTAATTAAAAGTATGTAATTAAAAACATTACTTAGCAGTTGATGCTTCACCACATTTTTTTCTGCTTTGGTATTCTCATAACACACACATGAAGAGACAAAACCAAGTTCCACCTGCTACTCTCAATTAGAAGACATGCTGCCCTTGTCTTTCTCTGTAGCTGGACTGTAAAAGAGTTAACGTTGCTTGGAGCAGCATGAAATTTCACACTGTCACTAGTCTAAAAGAGAGTATGCACATAGTTCTTTAGTGGTCTTGTTCCCTGGGTTCAGGCTGCCCTCTCCACATACCTCATAAAGCACTCTAGAAGCAGACACAGTTGTGTGCCATAATTGAAAGACAAATGGCTAAGATTTGTTACTTGAAAATCTGGTTGTTTTTAAACCAACTTTGTTTTATTAGCATATGGGTATTTCTTGAAAAAAATAGCGTATTCTTAATCCAAGTGAAGAGATTGCAGTATGAATGTTTGTTATACTTAAGATGAGTTTATTTAAAACAAATACACCTGTCCCCAGGGCATAAGAACAATGTAGTGATACATTGCAAAAGCAAATGCAGATGTGATAACCATAGTTTTATTTGGTTTATTATTATAGTAAAGATTGAGGTGAAAGTCTTGGGCAGCAGAATGGTTTCTTACTGGCATGGCAAATATTTGTCTTTGTTTTCAAGATCTATTTTGTCAGCTTCTGACAAATACAAATTTTGGCAGATATGTAGGTTGCAAATTCACTCTGACATTTTTGGAGATAACCTTAGAATATGAGGAGCTTCCTTATTATTTTAATTTTCAGATATAAATGTGTCTGCAGCTTTTTTTTTTTCCTTCTCTACAAATAATTTGAAGCTAACACCAAGCATATATCAAGTTTTGGGAGATCTGTTCAGAACCACGAATGCTGTAAACCTACTTTAGGATTTGAAGCCTTACCATTTAACCTAAACGTCATACAAGCCATGCATTTGACTTTGTTCTACCATGCGTATGAATGCCTTTAAAAAAAATAATAAAATACTTGAGACTGAGGGCCTGATCTTAAGCACATTACAAAGCTCAAGTACTTTAATATTTGGTAATGAGCAGTGGGAATTGTTAGTGTACTGTGTGTCTATAATGCTGTTTGAGCTGCCTGCTAAGTGACAGTATGAATTGCTTTAGGAATAAATAGTAAAAGAATTGATATTGTATAAGAGTGTTTTTTTAATGAAAACTGTATCTAAAATTAAATATCAGAGAACCAGTCCACTGGTTGCTAAATGAATGTTTCCCGCCTCTCCCTTTATCTTGCAGGCATACAGGAGTTTCCAGAAAATATAAAAAATTGTAAAGTCTTGGCAGTTGTTGAGGCCAGTGTAAATCCAATTTCAAAGTAAGTTTGTAAATTTTGTCATTTTTTGTATTTTATGCAAACACTACCAAGTCTCAAGCATGGCCCAGACAACTTTTTGTGAGCCAACCTTTGGAGACAAGGAGCAGAATTACCTGAGAAGTATCTTCATTAACCTCATTGCACTGTGATACAGTATATAGCTGTCAGTAAAATATTTTGCCCAAGTTAATAGGCTATGTGAGCAATCCTACATCATGCCATGTGGCTTTCTCAGCTTTAAGTCCATCACTTCTCTGTGAAGTTAGAGAAATACACAGAGTTTTGTTTCTTATTAATAAATTTTACTCTAAAACCTGTACGACTTCTTTCAATCTCAGCTTATGTGAGTAGATTTTCCTGTCACCTTCTATAGTGAGAAAAATAATTTGCCGGAAGTAGCATTGCCAGAAATATAAACTTTGCACAAGGTAACTCTTCTGGGGGAAAAGTTGTTGCATAGGTTTTAATTTATCTTAATTTATCTATCTAATGAATGCCACCTCCACATCAGGTGGCAGGAAATCACAAATACGATACTACATTTGTTTGTAGTTTTTATTGCCTGTACATATTGTCCTCAATACTTAAGATTAGTTTCAAAATTATTTTTCTTGTGAACAGGTATCTAGTGCAATTTTGTAGAAATTCTGGTACAACCTTAATTTTAATGTTATCAGTATGTAGGACTTCAATACTAAACTGTTGTTTAAGAAAATATGACTTAATGCCCTGAATATAACTGAAACAAAGGTACTACATTATTTCTATATAGGCTTCCAGATGGATTTTCCCAACTGTTAAACCTAACACAGCTGTACCTGAATGATGCTTTTCTTGAGTTTTTGCCAGCCAACTTTGGCAGGTAAGTTGAATTTGAAACTTAGTATCTATATTTACTTTTAAAATTATGCAGAGCAGTTTCTGCTGCTTGTTAAGCAAAGCGTGAACTGGAGGAGGGGAAGAAGTGTACATTGCCAATCCATTTTTGCCACATATTAGTTATAAAAAAACCCAAACCTTTATCAACATTTTTTAAATTGGACTTTTGAAGGACAGACAGAATGCTTATAAAGACCCAAGAACTAAACCTCGTGTACATACTTGCTCCTTCTACAAAACAAGTCTGATAAGTATGGGAGACTAGTATTTTGAAAAATGGCTTGGTAATCATTTAGTAGTTGCAGTGGAGGAAATAATGACATATGTAATTCCACTTGTCCTCTCCTGGATGCACAGATTCCTTCATGCACATCTATAATTCTCGACTGCCTTGTTGTCAGGAATCTTTGAGAGACAGCATATTTATGGTGCGCTGACTAAGAGACAAAGACTAAACACCTACCTAATTAAAACAGATTAGATCTTGGGAACAAAAGTAAAAGGATAATATTGCTAAAAGGAAGAAGCCAGCCACCGCCCTCTATTCCAGGGAGATTTCACTCATGTCTTGCTTGATTGCAGCACATGTTTCACATTCATGAGTGACCTGTGTGATGGCCTCCATGGTCAGGTCCACTGCTCGATCACAAGCCCATCTGTATGTTGCATCTCTCCCTAGATGTCCCAATGTTTCATGGGCCCATCAATCTACAAATAGCTCACCCTTACACTCCCAGTCCAGGTCCACCTGGGCTACTTCAGTTTTGGCAGCCTTGTCTACCTGTTCATGGTGGTGATGTTCTTCAGTGGCACGGCATTTGGGCATGTGAGCATCTACATGACATACCTTTAGAGCCATGTTTTCTATCCAGGCAGCAATGTCCTGCCACAGTGCAGCAGCCCAGATGGGTTTACCCCTGTGCTGACAAGTATTCTTCTTCCACTGCTGTAGCCACCCCCATAGGGCATTACCCACCATCCAGGAGTCAGTATAGCGATAGAGTACTGGCCACTTTTCTCATTCAGCAATCTCTAGGGCTAGTTGGATGGCTTTCACTTCTGTGAACTGGCTTGACGCATCTTCTTCAGTGGCCTCAATGACTTGTCACGTGGGACTCCACACAGCAGCTTTCCACTTCTGTAGTTTCCTACCACAAGACAGGATCCATCAGTAAACAAAGCATAACACCTTTCATCTTCTGATAACTCATTCTATGGTGATGCCTCTTGGGCACAAGCCACCTCCTCAGGCAGTGCTCCAAAATCTCTGCCCCCGGGCCAGTCCATGGTGTCTTCCAAAATTCCTGGGCGGTTGGGTTTCCCCAGTCAAGCTTGCCGCATAATCAACACTACCCGCTTACTCCATGTAGTGCTAGATGTGTGATGTGTAGAGAGGATGTTTCCTTTGAACGTCCAGTGTAGCACAGTCATCTGCGGTGCCAAAAGGAGATGCACTTCTGTACCAACAACTTCTGAAGCAGCTCAAATGCCCTCACATGCTGCTAGTGTCTCTTTTTCAGTCAGGGTGTAGTGGGCTTCTGATTCTCAACACCCCTGGCCCCAAAACCATAATGGTCGACCTTGGGTTTCTCCTGATGTTTCCTGCCAGAGGCTCCAGGTGAGACCATGCTCCCCAGTTGCAGTGTAGAGTATATTTTTCACAGTTGGTCCTGTCCAGACAGGCCCAAGAGCTACTGTACGAGCTATTTCCTGTGTGATCTGCTCAAAGGCTTGTTGTTGCTCAGGGCCTCACTCAAAATAGTGCTTCTTCCAGGTTACTCGATAGAGAGGGCTCACAAACTGACTTTCACCTGGAACGTGCATTCTCCAGAACCCCACAAGGCCTATGAAAGCTTGTTTTTCCTTCTTGTTAGCTGGTGGAGACATAGTTGCTATCTTGTTGACCACATCCAGAGGTACATGATGGCATCCATCCTGCTATTTTATAGCCAAGAACTGAATCTCCTGTGCAGGTCCCCTGACCTTGCTTTTCTTTGTGGCGAAACCAGCTTTCAGAAGAACCTGAATCACTCTTTTTCCCTTCTCGAACACTTTTTCTGCCTTGTTGCCCCACACAATGATGTCATCGATGTATTGTAGATGTTCAGGGGCATCACCCTTTTCCAGTGCAGTTTGGATTAGTCCATGACCAATGGTAGGGCTGTGCTTCCACCCCTGGGGCAGCCGATTCCAGGTGTGTTGGACACCCCTCCATGTGAAAGCAATCTGTGGCCTGTACTCTGCTGCCAAAGGGATTGAGAAAAACGCATTAGCAATGTCAAATGTAGCATACCACTTGGCTGTATTCGACTCCACTTTGTATTGGAGCTCTAACATGTCTGGTACAGTAGCACTCAGTGGTGGTGTGACTTTGTTCAGGTGAGTGAGTCTTGCTGATCACTCTCCTTAGCTCATGGATGGGAGCCAGGGAGTCTTGGTTTGTGTGATATTGCCACTGGTACACCGTCCTAGTAGCGATTTGCACCTGTTGTTCTTCAGCTTGCAGCAGCCCCACAACAAAGGAATCTTCTGAGAAGCCAGGCAGGGTAGATAGCTGTTTGACCTTCTCTGTATTCACAGTAGCTACACCAAAAGCCCATTGGTACCACCTTGGGTCCTTAAAGTACCCTCCGCTGAGGTAGTCTATGCCAAGGATACAAGCAGCCTCTGGACCACTCACAGTAGAGTGTTTTTGCCATTTGTCCCCTTATAAGCTCACTTCAGCCTCCAATACAGACAATTCTTGGCATCCCCCTGTCTCTCCAGGGATCCAGAGGGGTTCTGTGCCCCTATACCCTGATGGCACCAGCATACACTGTGCACCAGCGTCTACCAAAGCCTTATACTTCTGTGGGTCTGATGTGCCAGGCCATCAAATCCACACGATCCAGTATACCCAGCCATTCCTTTCCTCCTCCTGGCCCGAGGCAGGGGCCCTCTGTTCCTGGTCACAGTATTCACTGTCTGACCCTTGCAGTGCCAGACAAGAAGTCCCCTTGTCAGGATCAAGGGAGGTGATCTCAGTTCTTCCGTGTCTGGGAGATATTGCTGATTGCCTTCTTGTGTCTCTACAGCCACTATGCTGACAGCCGTCTTGGGTGACCCCTTCCTAACAGCTGTCTTCCCTCTCAGTTAGCGTACATGAGCTTCCAGCTTAAAGGTGGGTTCACCATCCCACTCCTTCATGTCCTCCCCCCGGTCACACTGGAAGAACCATTGTGCGCCACGCAGCATGCGCCTGGGTCTCCCATTCCCTCTGACCGGGGCAGGAGGGGACTGATTTCTTGGGGTGCCCCTGACAGCTGAGGTGCTGGCCCATAGGGATGAGGAGGGACAGAGATTTTCTTCAAAGTTTTGGAGCCAAGAAGACACTTTCTCCACAATTGGTGCATCTGTATCTGGGCATTTTGGACCCCCCTTCCTCCACATGGCCTGTATGCACAGGATGTAATCTGGATTTCTGGAGACCTCATCATTGTCTAGATCACCGTAAATGACTTCCAGCACCGCTCATTCTCTCAGGTACTGGATACCTTTGTCTGAGGTAGTCCCCTTTCCTGGGGAGTTCACAAGATCTTCCTTGAAAGGATATCTTGCCCTCACACTTGAGAGGAGCTGTCTCCAGAGACTGCAAATTGCGGCCTCTTTTCCAACTTCTCTCTCAGTACCCTGGTTTCTAGCAAGGGATCCCAGCTGTTGGGCTTCCTTACCTTCCAGTTGCTGACTGTCGGCCCCGCTATCCCAGCACCGGAGCAGCCAGACAGCAATCCTCTCACCTGGCTGGCGGCTGTGGACATCTTCTACATGTTTCAAAGTTCCGATGAGGTCAGGGACCGGGCAGTTTCTGCTTCCTGCCTAAATTATCTCACTCATTCCTCCCAGTTCTCTGCCGAAGGACTGGCTTCCTGATCAAACCTTTCCTCTTCTTCCTCCTCCCTTAGTAATCGATGATATGGACCTGTTGTTCTCCTTGTCCACTGTTTCTTTTTCACTACTGGGGGCAATTACTCTAGTTGTTGTTGTTTGGGTCCCTACCTCAACCATGGTGTCCTCAAATGCAGTTTGGGTCCCTAGCTCTACTATCATGTCCTCAGATGTAGCTTGCACCCCAGTCTCAGTCAACGTGTTCTCAGAGGTGGTTTGGGTCCGTGCCTTAACCACAGTCTTCTGAGAGTACTGAACTGTGGCTCAATAGGCACAGGTCAGGCCCCAGTACAGTGCCAGAAGCTGCTGGTTTTCATTGGGGCAGGCAAAGCACCCTTCTATCAGGTGGCGTGTCAGTTTGCCAGGGTTGCTTGCGTGTTCAGGTGTAAAGTCCCAGGCTATGGGAGGTGATAACTGTCCTACATACCTCCCCAAATCCTTCCACACACCCTGCCACCCAGGGACTGGCCACCTCGAGGCACATTTCAGTATTGCCTCACCCAAAAGTTGTCTCCTCTTACACCAGGGTGACATCAGATTCCACAAACCCCATAGTATGCCAACTGTGTTAATTAGTATTAAACAGCTCACGTAAGGGTGAACAAGGACCTCAGGAGCCTGTGTAATAACACCACCCACAGAGATGCCAGGTAGGAAGAGCGGGAGGATGTGTTCCATCATCCTCTCCACGAGATACCTCCCCCAGCACAGTAAGGCCATCAATGCCAAGGCAAAGAAGCACACAGCCATTGTTTGTACTAGCATGTTCGCAAGCTCAGCAAAATAGACAAGCAGGGCAGCCAGCAAACTCCATGACCCACACAGAAGCTTGCCACTTAATGATTACTATAGCTATAGCACACAATACAAAACTGCTGCTGTCTTGTGCCCCATGTTAGGTGCCAAAAAGGACTGTGGTGGGTTGACCTTGGCTGGCTGCCAAGTGCCCACCAAGCTGCTCTGTCACTCCCCTCCTCAGCAGGACAGGGGAGGGAGAAAATAAGATGGAAAAGAACTCATGGGTCAAGATAAAAGCAGTTTAATAAAGCAATAGCAAAGGCCGTGCACCAAAGCAAAGGAAAACAAAAATAAATTATTCTCTGCTTCCCATCAGCAGGCGATGTCCACCCACTTCCTGGGAACGCATAGCAGTTGCTTCAGAAGAGAAATGCCTCAATAATTAATCCCACTTTCCCCCCCCCTCCCCCCCCCCCCCCCCTCCTTTCTCTTACCTTTTATTGCTGATCAGGTGTCATGGGGTATGGAATATCCCATTGGTCACTTTGGGTCAGCTGTCCTGGCTGTGTCCCCTCCCAAGATCTTGCCACCCCCAGCCTACTGGTGAGGGGGAAAGGTTGGAGGGACAGCCTTGATGCTGTGGGAGCACTGCTCAGCAGTAGCCAAAACACTGGTGTGTTATCACCACCTTTCTGGCTACCAATACAAAGCACAGCACTGTGAGGGCTGCTGTGGGGAGAATTAGCTCCATCTCAGCCAGAGCCAATACACACAGCTGGTCTTCAAAGAAGTTAATCTTACATGCAGTTTTAAAAATCCTCATTACTTATAGTTTTTTTGTTCTTCACTGTCCTGTTCTCTCTTGCTTAATGGCTAGGTAAATGGTGGAGTCATTATATTACTAACTGCTTAAGAATAAATTAGTTAATGAAGGCAACTTGAAAGCCAGTTCTCTAGTGTAGTGTTTCTCTTTAATAGCTATGAAGTATTCAGCCGTGTTTTTTTAAACAGAAATAGTGACTTGCAGCATCCTAGCTTTTAGCCAGGAGAATGAACCTGAAATTAAGACTTTTCTTATCAGTTTTTAAATTAATTCAAGGTATTTATATAAGTTTACCTGCTTAATGGTACAGTAATGCACAAAATAAATACTATTGTATAGGAAGATAATGTTTAGATCAAATATATTAGAAAACAATGAATTTGGTAACATGTCAATTCAAAGTAAGGTTCAGATCCCTTTGACTACTTTTGTTTTTCTAAGTGATCAGACTGCTCTGGCACCCCAGCAGCTTTAAAACTAAGTATAAACACTTGCTAGTGCAAATGGTCTGATATACAGCTTGTACTTTGGAATATGAGAATTAACTCTGGTAGAAGCTTTTGAGACATTTAGTGCATTGTTAATTATTCCCATCCAGGACAAGCCTTCAGCTTCTTTCACTTTGGTGCATCAGTTGTTTTGTATATAGCTTTATAGCTGTTTCTCTTCATTTGATGGGAACGCATGAAGTAACTGAGTTCTGTTGCCTGCTTTTACTGGCAAGTATAGGCAATAATGCCTCTTAAAAACTAAGCCAATGCTATATTGAAGGTAGCTAGTTTTCTGGTCCATGTGTCACGGTCTCTGTTCCACTAGTTCAGGTTAGAAACCTGGTTTCCCACATCAGTTACTCTCTGACCGTTTATATTCATTTGTTCCACAGTTTAATTGCTGTCCTCATAAGTGTTGTCCCTCATTCTCTCACCTACTGTTTTTATAGTGTTACCATATACTTCTTTTTGTTAGACTAAACAAAATTGTTTCCCTCTGGTATGGCAGGTTTTCCTTTGTGCCTGGTCATATTAATAGATCTTGGAACTACTTGTAATTTTAATTATTTTTTTTCTTCGGATGGCATTGTTTGTAGCTATATTTAGAATTCAAATTGAGATCTCTTCATGGCTTGTACAATGTCATGTTTATCTTCTTGTTTCTCTTGGAAATGTCTCCGGTTATAGTCTAGTGTTCCACTAGCCCTTTTTGCAGCTGCCTTGTGTCATTTCCCACAATTGACTAATGCATTGGACAGCTCAGTTAGAAATGACTGATGACTCTACAAGGAAATCATAAGTACTTGACTTAGTACTGTGACATCTTGACCCTTTTCTATATTTTTCAGTCCTTAAGGTTTTACAGTTTTTTCCCCTAGTGTCCTAATAATTCACTGTATTGTCTGTGACTGTCCTCTATGGCATCAACCAACTTAAACATTTTTCTGTCCTTTAAAGTTGCTGTTAAAAAATATTGTTTAGGATAGTCCCAAAATGGGTCTTTGAGCACCTCTATTAGTAATATTCAGCCTGTTGCTTAGGAAAGAAAACTTTGTGTAATGCAAACTACTTTTAGTATATACATGCAGCATTTTATTACATTTACCTCCATGTTTTGTTCTCTCCTTCAAAATTTGTGCTAAAGCTTTGCATAATTTTGTGGTTGTGGTTATTCAATATTTTTTTCCCTTCTTTATGAGCATTACATACTTGCTGTCCTTCAGTGCTGTTGTACCAGTCCAACCTGTTAGACTTATTAAAAATCACCAGACTTTTTGACTAAATATGCCAATTCCTTTGAAATTCTGAGGTGATAAAGTGTGGGTTGGGGTTTTTTTGTTTGATTGATTATTTTTTTCTTCTACTCCCAAATTCTAATTTGAATGTATTAATATTGGCCCAGATCCTAGAATTAGCCTTTATGCCATTGCACAGAAGTCTGAGAATTGCTTGTGCTTACCTAAGCAAGCTGTATCTACTGTATCTAAATGCATCATGTATATTTGCATTTACATATACAAATATATAAGCAGAGCATTCTAAACTTTAAGCTCACTGCATGCTAATGTTGAGACAGGGCTTTAAATGGGAAACATTATTTACTGATGGATGTTTAAGATAAGCAAAGAGTTTATCTTCAGTGAAATTTTAAGAACTTTGAGAATCTTGCCTTTAGTGAGGTATTGCTTCCAGAGACTTTTTACTGTGATGTTGCAATGAATTTACTTTTAATCTTGTTTCTCAACAGTTTGCCAGTAGTATTTGCAGTGGTAGATATTTTTAGTAGTATCTACTTTGGGATATCTTTGTACATAAATGTACAATGATGATCAAATTTGGGGCTGAATTTAGTTAAATATATGCAATTTTGCTGAAACTTTTGCAAAATGCAACCTGCTATAGGATGTATGTGTTTCAGTCCTGTTGCCTTTATATTTTAGTTATGATTTTTTTAAAAATATTTCTGCATTAGCAAAACTTCAAGGGAGGTGAAAAATAAAGAATATCTCTCTCTGGAATATTTTTAGCTTTCCAAGGAATGACTGCTGTTGAACAGTGAGTTTCTAAGTATACCTGCTATATATTTCTTCTACAGTTTTACAGATTGTATAATTAAGGAAATCAGATTTAGGAAGAATATTGATATTATTCTGGCAAAGTGTTCATGTAGAGATTTTGTTTTAAATAAAAGTTGAGCTACATTTTAAAAGCAACCTAAGTTGGTTACATAAAATAACAGTCCTACAACAGTAATTTTGTTGAGACCATTATACCAGGTATACTTAAAGTTGAATAATATTCCCTTATATCTTTGTGTTTAGGTGATGTATACATATTTCTGTGGTTATGGGTTTTTACAGTTGAGAAATGAAATGTTTCCATATGAGTATAACAAATCTTTGTGATAGAATGGCAGAG
Organism: Falco biarmicus; assembly: GCF_023638135.1. Classification (NCBI taxonomy): domain Eukaryota; kingdom Metazoa; phylum Chordata; class Aves; order Falconiformes; family Falconidae; genus Falco; species Falco biarmicus. The sequence continues at coordinate 22,901,207 of NC_079310.1, read as the reverse complement.
GAAATATACATTCTGTCACTATGACTTTTATTTATCCTTTAGTATAGGCAGACTAATTATCTGTCTGTATTTCTTTTCTGAATTAAACCCCAGTTTTTTCAGTTCCATTATAGCAATTCAAGATGCTTAGCATGGGCATTTACACCAGCAATTTAAAGAGCAGCTAGGCTATTTCATGTGTACTATTATATTAAACTTGAATTAACTCTCCCAGTCATAATGAAAGAGGTGACAACTGCTTCAGGCCAATATTTCTCATCAACTACTGCAAGAAAATTACTAGTTTAGATATAGCCTGAATCTCCCAGCCAGGACAGGTTGAAAATGTTTCCCTAGTAGCCTCTGTGTAGCTCTACACATAAGAACTTGGATACTTGTATCTCCAATCTCTTAGGGTTAGCTGGAGTGAGTAGAACATGAAACAAGGTCACAAAGCTATGAACCTTTCTGTCACCAAAGGCAGTCTTTAAGTTTACAGAATTAGCTTATTAGAAGTGTAGTACAGTGAGTTCTGGCTAAAGTCAACGAAGTGTGAGCATACATATGTGTAGTTTAGCATATGAATGGAGATTTGCTTCTACTGCTTTCAACTGAGAAATTTGGCTGCATACACGTTGTGAAGAGAAACTACAAACTGTCTAGCTATTTTCCCTGTCACCAATGTAAAACACCAACTGGAGCCTAATGCAGTGTTTGAATGTTGAAGCCTTCTCAAAATAAAGGGGTTTGGAGTTGATTGAATGTGCTACTTTATTTTTAGACCAGTGTTCAAAAAGATCCCTACTACAAAAAAAAAGAAGCTGAGCAGGTATCCAGAGTTGTGCGATACATCAGAAAGGTGGTGGTGGTGAATAATTTCTTCTTAATGTTAAGAATTGGTATCTTATTAGGCAGATCTTCTTCCTTGTTCTCCAGGGTTGTTGAACTATTTACCTTTTCAGAGGCTTCCCCTAATCTGAGCTGGTAATGGGGATGATCTAATACCAAAAGCGGCCAAGAGCTACAGTTCTGCTGTTGATGTTTTAAGTTCATCATTAGGACTATAAAAAGCATCATCTGCAGTCTCCAAAGAGAAAGGACTACTATTCTTCCCTTCTAGAGAAGGTTGTCCATTCTGTTTGTCATATTTTGCGAATACAGTATATTGTGATAAATTGTTATGCCTTTCTGTTACAGATTAACTAAACTACAGATATTGGAACTTAGAGAAAACCAGTTAAAAATATTGCCAAAGTAAGTATGTATGAAATTTATTTAAAATACTTTGGAAGAGTTTTTCTGTAGTTATACTAATAATGTAGTGCATATCGAAAAGTAGGTCACGGCTTAAAATGTGTAGCTAAGTATTGGACTAAGCTAGGAACTTTCCCCTCATACTGCTGAAATTATATCTCTTTTCAGGCTCCCTGGTCTTCCTATTCAGTTGTTTGCCTATTCAGAGATTTTTGAAAATTTTCTGTCCCTCTCCAGCTCTGTATTTCTGACCCACCTATCAGGCTTTTAAGTCAGCCTGTAAGCACTTCAGGATGATCATTCTGAGGTGTCTGATGCTTTTTGCACACAGCATTGTATTGGTGCTCAGATGCCTGTCTGAGTACTGTTCTGATGGCTGAGTGCCTGAAACTTAGGCATTATCTCTAAATCAAATCTGGAGTTTGAGATGCTTGCTCAGAATGACTGAGGGAATAAGATTCACGTGATGTGAACAGTTTTTTTCCTGTTTAATATACTTCACTGCTGAAGAAAGTAAAAACTCCTGTGTTGCAGTCTGTTATGCAGTGTGTATTTTATAAGGCAACAGGCTTGTTTAACATAATGAAAGCATATTAGTCAGCCATGTTTTCTGTAATTGTGTCAAATAGTTATGGAAATTGTTATAGTGTTTCTTTTAACAGTAAATGCAATTGTACTTATCTTTTAAAATCTAACACCTTTCTAAGCCCTGCCTTGCAACTCTCACTTGCTTCATCAAAGAAACCCAGGTTGATGGTGTTGCAGTTCCTGCAACTTTCTGTGAGCTAGAGCAATGCTCTGAATTTTCTGACTTGGACCCTGGAGGTCTAAGCGGGTTATCAGAGGTATAAAAGATCAGTGAAGAGAGAAACAGAGATCCCAAAGATGGGATGTGAATAACTAGCTGTAGAGTCCTGAATATGTTGTAGTGTGCAATGAAAGGAGTCCTCCTCTGGCAACAGACACTGGTAAAGAGAGGTATTGGTTTCAGATGTTTTGGTGGAAAAGAGGAGTCCTATCAATTGAATATTTCTTCTGTCCAGCTCATATGCTAGCAGAGACTTCCATGCAGTAGGCTGAAGTGTGAGTTGCCAGCCCTTTAAGTACAACAGCCAACTTTTCTAGTGACTCTAGCTAACTATGTGCCTAAGACATGAACAAGGGGTATGTTCCATTGGAATTCCTTTTTTATGTGCCTAGATACCATACTGTGGTGCATAAAAATGCCAAAACTCGCATCTGGAATGAAATGTATAACGTCAGAATGCGTGAATTTAAATCTTCCAAGTATTAAATATTCTACTCATTCATGTTATATAAATACTCTCTATCCTTCTTTTTTTCAGTAGAAAAAATTAGAGGACATGTAATTTGGGTAGAAGCTCTGTAAATTAAGTTACTCCCAACTGTGAAACAGTAGCAATAATTAAAATTTATAAAATTACTCTGACCTTAATTGCCACAATTAACACTAATAGCATTAATTGCATGCAGTATTTTAAAAAGAGTAGTTTATGGAGGTCTCTTGTAGTGATAAGAGACACTTAAACAAATGCTGTAATGTATTTAAGCCAAACACTTCCATTGAAGTTGCTGGAAAATTTTTTGTTGATTTCAGGGGTTTCATCCTTGCTTAAAAACTAAACAGCAGCTGTCATGATGATGTCCTCTGCAGCACCTCCATAACGATCTACATACAGTACATGCTGAGCTGCCACCTTTATTATTCTCTTCTGGTACTCTTGTGGTTCAATTAGGGGAAATTAAAGCTTTTGAGACTGCTTTTTAAATGTATTGATTCAAACACATTAATATGCATTTTGCTACAGTGAGGCACTGGAAAAATATATCGATTATGTATGATGTACACTGGAGAGAAAAAAAATATTGTGGTGTCCATAGCATGCAAGACGTGAATCTGCCTTTCAGGATGATACAACTGTGTAGCAGTTGACCTGGCCAACAAAGGCATCTGTTGCCTGCCTTTATTATGTCAGAACAGAAGCCAATGGGAAATTTGAACTTACAGTTTCCCAAACCTGAGTATGTGTTTTAAAAGGAACCTGATTTACAGTTTAGATAGTGTAGAAAATCCAAAGGGAAGGTTTTGAAGCTAATAAGATGTAGCAGTGCGTGCTAATATTTTTGCTATAGAATACCAATATTTTCCCTGTCTTTCTCTCCTTCATAATATTTTCATACTTTTAGCTGCTACTTTTCTTATTTGTAATGAGAGGTATATTTGGATAAACTTCTACAAAATCAGCTAGCTCTCTTGCTGAATTAAACATGCACATAATTTTTAACACTAAAGCATAAAGCACTTGAAAGACTGTTAATAAAAATGGGTAATTAATGCCAACACACTAAATGAACCTTGCTTTGTGCCAAATGCATAATTTTGATTGGAGCTTATCCACAGCTAGAGAATGCAAAACTGACAGTATTATAATGCAAACCATCTTAATAAAAATATTTCTGCTGAAAGGAAAGCAAAAATATGCAGAGATTGTTTTAGAGACCTTAGCTGGAAGTTGGGAAAATGGTCTGATGCAAATATAAAAAGGTATCTCATTGATTATTTTTTTAAGCTTCTGTCTGTTGGCTAATTGTCAATAGAGTAACCTTTTTAGAAAGGAGCAAGTTATTTGAAGGTGTAATTGCAATGATTCAGGGACTTATCTTGCCTATCACTCACACCTCTTGAATTTTATGCTACTTGAAGTAAGTGGTATTGTTACCCTTAGTGAATTTGACTATTTACAGCATCAGAATCTGAGGCATAATTTAAACTACCTGTTCTGTTAGTGTTGGATTGATTTGACAGCAAATTCAATAATATGGATTATGAAACAATTTTTTTAGTTTATGAAAGGGATTACATAATGCTGTGGCAGAGATAGAAATAGGTGTAACTCAGCGATCTAGTAAATTTTTCTTTCCAGTCCTGTATTCCTCTTTCTTTAGCATTGACTTTTCTTGTTTTACATTTTCACTGTATGAAAAGCTTTGTTTGCATTTTGTCTGAAGGTATAGTTGCTCTTAAACAATACAGAAAACCAAAGAGATATTAGAGAGAGAGAGAGAGAAAATTGCCAAAACACAGCTTGAAAGAATGGATTTTACTTTATTTCAGTCACTGATTTAATCTTTGCCCTATTGATGTGTCATGAAATCAAATTTAGTCATCTGATTTGTTGTAGGACCTGAGGAATAATTAGGATTCCAGACCATATCATATGGAAACAACTTTGTCAGCAGCCTGGAGAGGGAGAAAGGCATTGGTGGTTATTGTGATTCAACAGCGGTCTCTTCTGTTTTATCTAATCATTAGGTAGTGGTCTTTATTTAGGAGAAAAACATGTAGTTAATGAGCCTGTGGCTACTGAAAAAGCTGATTATGACTGGAGGTGAAAGGCATTCAAAAGAAAAGTAACTTCAGAGTTACTATTTATCATAATAAGGATGACTCTAGTGATCTTTAGCTTTTTGTAAATTAATCTGTACATGTCTTGCAGTGTACTCTGTGTGACAGTCATAGAATCACAGAATGGTCAGGGTTGGAAGGGACCTCTGCAGATCATCTAGTCTAACCCTCCTGCTAAAGCAGGTTCTCCTAGAGCAGGTTGCACAGAGTTGCATCCAGGCAGGTTTTGAATGTCTCCAGAGAAGGAGACACCACAGCCTCTCCGGGCAGCCTGTTCCAGTGCTCTGGCACCCTCAAAGTAAAGAAGCTTTTCCTCATATTCGGATGAAACTTCCTATGTTGCAGTTTGTGCCCATTGACCCTTGCCCTGTTGCTTGGCACTACTGAAAAGAGCCTGGCCCCATCCTCTTGACACTTGCCCTTAAGATATTTGTAGACATTGGTAAGATCCCGTCTCAGTCTTCTTTTCTCCAGGCGAAACAGGCCCAGCTCCCTCAGCCTTTCCTCACAAGGGAGATGTTCCAGTCCCCTAATCGTCTTTGTAGCCCTTTGCTGGACCCTCTCCAGTAGTTCCCTGTCTCTCTTGAACTGGGGAACCCAGAACACAGTACTCCAGATGCGACCTCACCAGGGCAGAGTAGAGGGGGAAGATAAAACTCCCTCAACCTGCTGGCCACGCTCCTCCTAATGCACCCCAGGATCCCATTGGCCTTCTTGGCCACAAGGGCACACTGCTGGCTCATGGGCAACTTGCTGTCCACCAGAACTCCCAGGGCCTTCTCCACAGAGCTGCCTTCTAGCAGGTCAATTCCTAGCCTGTACTGGTGCATGGGGTTGTTCCTCCCTAGGTGCAGGACCTTACGCTTGCCTTTGTTGAACTTCATGAGGTTCCTCTCCACCCAACTCTCTAGCCTGTCCAGGTCTCGCTGAATGACAGCACAACCTTCTGGTGTATCAGCCACTCCTCCCAGTTTAGTATCATCAGCAAACTTGCTGAGGGTACACTCAGTCCCTCCATCCAGGTCATCGATGAACAAGTTGAACAGGACTGGACCCAGTACTGACCCCTGGGGAACACCAGTAGCTACAGGCCTCCAGCTGGACTCTGCGCCACTGATCACAACCCTCTGAGCTCTGCCATTCAGCCGGTTCTCAATGCACCTCACTGTCCACTCATCTAACCCACACTTCCTGAGCTTACCTATGAGACAGTGTCAGAAGCCTTGCTGAGGTCAAGGTAGACAACATCCACCACTCTCCCCTCGTCTACCCAGCCAGTCATTCCATTATAGAAGGCTATCAGGTTGGACAGGCATGATTTCCCCTTGGTGAATCCATGTTGACTGCTCCTGATAACCTTCTTTTCCTCCACGTGCTTCAAGATGACCTCCAGGATGAGCTGTTCCATCATCTTTCCAGGAATGGAGGTGAGGCTGACTGGGTCCTCCTTCTTGCCCTTTTTGAAGACTGGAGTGACACTGGCTTTCCTCCAGTCCTCAGGCACCTCCCCTGTCCTCCATGACCTTTCAAAGATGATGGAGAATGGCTTGGCAATAACATCTGCCAGTTCCCTCAGCACTCAGGGGTGCATCCCATTGAAGCAAATGGATTTGTGGGTGTCAAGTTTGCTTAAGTGATCTCTAACATGATCCTCCTCGACCAGGGGAAAGTCTTCCATTCTCCAGACTTCCTGTTTTGCCTCCAGGGTCCTGGAAAACTGAGGGCCAGCCTAGGCAGTGAAGACTGAAGCAAAGAAGGCATTCAGTAAGTCTGCCTTCTCTGTGTCCTTTGTCAACAGGGCACCCACCTCGTTCAGCAGTGGGCCCACATTTTCCCTAGTCATCCTTTTCCTGCTGATGTACTTGAAGAAGCCCTTCGTGTTGTCCTTGGTATCTCTTGCCAGATTTAATTCCAAACGGACCTAGCCTTCCTCATTGCCTCCCTGCATGTTCTGACAACATCCCTACGTTCCTCCCAAGTGGCCTGTCCCTTTTTCCACATCCCATAAACTTCCTTCTGTTTGAATTTTGCCAGAAGCTCCTTGCTCAGCCATGCAGGCCGCCTGCCCCCTTTGCTTGATTTCTTACTCATAGACATCCAGCTATCTTGAGCTTGGAGGAAGTGATGCTTGAATATGAGCCAGCTCTCTTGGACCCTCCCACCTTCCAGAGCCCTAACCCATGGGATTCCTTCAAGTAGGTCCTTGAAGAGGCCAAAGTTAGCTCTCCTGAAGTCCAGGGTTGCAGTCCTACTTATTGCCCTGCTTCCTCCACGCAGGATCCTGAACTCTACCATCTCATGGTCACTGGAGCCAAGGCCGCCCCTAACCTTCACATCCCCAACCAGTCCTCCTTTGTTTGTGAGTACAAGGTCCAGGAGCACACCTTGCTTTCTTGGTTCCTCCTCCACCACCTGCGTCAAAAAGTTATCAGTGCTCTGCAGGAACCTCATGGACTGTGTGTGCCCAGCTGTGTTGTCTTGCCGGCAGCTATCAGGGTGGTTGAAGTCCCCCATGAGAGCCAGGGCCTGTGATTGTGAGGCTACCTCCAATTGTCTGTAGAAGGCCTCATCGACTTCCTCTTCCTGATCAGGTGGCCTGTAGCAAACATCCACAACAGTGTCACCCATGTTGGCCTGCCCCTTAATCTTTACCTATAAGCTCTCAACTCGTTCTGCATCCACCCCTAGGCAGAGCTCGATACATTCCAGTTGCTCCCTCACATAAAGAGCAACTTCACCACCTTGCCTTGCTGGCCTGTCTTTCCTAAAAAAGTACATAGCCATCTATGACAGCATTCCAGTCATGCGAGCTATCCCACCATGCCTCTGTAATTGCAGCGAGATCATGGCCTTGCGGCCACGCACAAATCTCTAATTCTCCCTGTTTATTCCCCATGCTGCATTCATTGGTGTACAGGCATTTCAGAGAGGTAATTGAGCGTGCAGGTTTCCCAGGAGGGGTGCAAGTGGATCCACCATAGCCACACACACCGTTGAGGTGGCTGGTCTTCTGGTACCCATCGAACATATATCACTGCTCTGGTTGCCCTGGCTTATTCCCCAGTTGGATGCAGTGGTGTGAGCATTGCCACTTTGTATGTACACACACACACAGACACAGACACAGACACACACACACCCCCCACACACACACCCCCCACACACACACACCCACACACCCCCCCACACACACATCCACCCCCCCCACACACACACACCCACACACCCACCCACACCCACACACCCCGACACACACCCCCACACCCACCCACCCCCCTTCAGCTTAAAGTCCACCTCACCAAGCTGGACAACCAGTTGCTAAAGATTCCATTGTGTCTTCTACACAGATGGATTCCATCCCTCCCTAATGGGCTATAGTCAAAGAATGTCCTCTTGTCATAGAAACCAAAACCCTCAAAATGGCACCAATCATGAAGCCAGAAGCTGATGTGCATTATACCTCTATTTCTGGCTGCACCCTTTCCTCTTACTGGTAAAATAGAAGAAAAATACTCTGTGCACCAGAATTTTTCACTTGCACCGCCAGGGCTTTATAATCTTCCTTGGTTCTGCCCAGGTTCTGGCTTGCAGTGTCATTTGTGCCCACGTGAAAGAGTAGCAGTGGATAGTACTCCATGCTCTTGAGAAGTTGTGGCTCCCTCTTGGCAACATCTTGGATCTTAGCTCCTGCAAGGCTTTGTACCTCACACAACTCCCTGTCAGGCTGGCAGATGGGTGCCTCAGTGCCCCTTAACAGAGTCACCCACTACAAGCACTTGGCGTTTCTTTTTGCAGTAACCTTGTTGTGTGTAGTTTCTCCATGCAGACCTTGCTCATGGGTGTCTATAGCTGTTAAAGCTTCATATCTGTTTCTGGTTGTGATGCAAGAGGATGAAGACTGAAGCAGAGTCCTGCTTTTGTGGGTCACTAGGGTCCAAGGTGCCTCATGCTCTGTGGTGTCCGCTACAGAAGCATAGTTCTAAAACTACCTATTTATTCCTGTCTCAGTCCCTCTAATACTGCATAGCCTTTTAACTGTTTTTTGCAACTCAGCCACCTGACATAACAGATCATCAACCTGTGCACACCTTAGGTGCAGGTACTTACCTTTTCTCCAGGATAAGGGTCTGGTTACTCATGGCAACCTATCTCCTGTACTGAAGTCTCCTTCCTTATCAGTTCCATCTGGGTAGAAGCATCAGACATCTCAGGGGCTTTCTCTGTAGAAACACTGGCTTTAACTCTGAGGCAAGTGGCCACCATTATGGCATAAACGTAGAGCACTTTCCTGGGTTGTGCCTACAAGCAGGGTGCAGGGCCCTCCGGTGCAAACTGCCACACCACATGCTGATCGCTAGCGCTCCCTAGGGCCGGTTAACTCTGCCGCGGTTATTCCTGGCAATGCCCAAGCCGCATCAGCATAGCTTGCAGTCACCGTGTTCATTAACATGTGCCTGGTTGAACAGTGTGTGAAAATTTGACCTTATTTAGATATCAGTCCGGTAACGTTGTCCCAAAATGAGGGTTCTTCACCCAGTGTGAAAAAATCCAATCAACACACAGATATTTGCTTTTATATCAGTTCTGCAGAATTGGGTGCCAGGCATCTAACACAGCCAGCACACCCTCTTTCTGATTAATCTTTATATTTATAGTAGCAAGATACAACTGACCGGTGAATAACAATTTCTTTTACCACCCATAATTATACATTTTCATGTTTATGCATTTAACTTTGTGATTAAAGCATTTAGGGAGGTCCCCCAATTAGCATGCTCATTATTCACAAAGGGGGGTGTATTTTAGTATTATAATTACCTAAGATTAGTTAGGGTTCACTCTTATCTGAGCTCTGTTCCAAATTCATGCACATGTATCTAAGTCAGTAACTACAAAGCAGGATTTTGCAGCCTTTCTTATCTTGGGGCTTTCTGTGATGTTCTTCTTCAAGGTTAGGTTCATTCCAGAGTCTTGCATGATTGCTCACTTTGTAACTTTAACCCTGTCCTTTCAACATCAGTAACAGAACGGCATCGGTATTTCATACTGATAAAATTAATATATTTGTATGAATACAGAAAGATTGGATGTAATTGGCATTTTCTTAAATCTAATTCTTTGTTAATCCCCTTCCTGTGCAGAACCATGTCCAGACTGACTCAGCTGGAGAGACTGGATTTAGGAAGTAATGAATTCACAGAAGTGGTGAGTTTTGCCTAAGTAACAGGGCTTTGTATCTTTTATAAATCTCTGTATCCTTTAATCTATTTTTTATAAATATGAAAATGTAAAAATCAGCTTTAAGAGTTTTGCTACTGAGCAAATATTATGTATATCTTATACTACTTTATAGAGCCTGTTATAAAAATGACGTGCATATTCTTATAGATATGAGTATGTGTTCTTCCTCAATTTGAAAATAAAACACTGTGGCATAGTGTGGCTGCATTACTGGTAAAAAGTTAATGGTAATATGTGTTTGAATTATTATAAACATAATCATTTAACATAATAAATTCTAAACACTTATTGGTCATCATGTATTTAATGTTTCAAGTTCTGTATAAGCTGTGCATAACCTACTTTTATTAGTGTGTACAAACTATTTAGATCCAAAGGAAACTATATTAATTATAGGTTTGAATATTATTTAAAATAGTATTTACAGTTGAGGTGCTCAGATTTTTCCCTCAACACGGATCAGCTTGTTTCCTATTCATGATGTCAGACAAATACATCTTCCATTTATAATCACTTAACATCCCTCTGCTGTAGAGGTACTTTCCTGTATAAAGGAATTGAAATAAAGTATAGTGGAACATACTGACCTGCTGTATAACAGTCAAGCCTCTGTGTGCCACCAGTAGGGTACAAATAACACTTTCTGTAAGGATTATTTAGTGCTGTAATCAAGTTCTTAAAAGATTTTTGTATATCTAGTATGTATTTACATTTTTAAAAGTGAATTGTCTGGGTTTTATTTGATGACCCAATGAAGCAATATATATAACAGCTATAAGACATGACTTAAAGTTACAATAGATGAATCATTGAAGTTGTTTTTGCCTTTCACTATTTTTGTATGAAGTTTTTAAAAATTGTTTCCTTTACAGCCTGAAGTACTTGAACAACTGAGTGGGTTAAAGGAATTTTGGATGGATGGTAATAGACTAACACTTATTCCAGGGGTAAATCTTTTTACTGTGTTAAACATTTAGTATTTTAATTTACAGTGGTATTTGCTTTGTCAACTATCATATATGTTAAAGTTGCTGTATAATTTTAATGTTACTTAAAGCCAAAATGCTAAATGCCACTTAAATGCTTGACTATATTTAGAAATTGTCACTGATCACGGTAGATGAGTACACAGCTTTTCTTTAATTGAAAGTTATAATCCTCTCATCTAAAGATTATGTTCAAATTTAGGAAAAGTCCTACATCAAATCTTGGATGAAATTTAGGGTTGACTGGTCCTTCCAAAAAGGGATTATTTTGTGTTAGATAGCAAGCAGGAATTTACAGGATAAATATGTTGTGTGAATTTTTACCGGTCACGGCTGTAAAACAAGCAACGACCGTAAAGAATTTTTTGCCAGTGTATACATGGAGTATAGCCATTCCTGAGAAAATGTTTTGTTGACTATACCAGGTTTTCCTGACATCTCCATTACATGAGGTCCAGGATGACCTGTTACTGCAGCACTTGTGAAACTGTGTTTATGATTGAGTAAACTAGTATTTGGGAAGCAGCCAGTCAGTTTTCAGACTTTAAATCACTAGCAGTCTTTTGATGTGAGGGTTTCTTGCATGATCAGTAGTCTTCTCTATTGTCTCCTCATTTCAGCTAATTCTTCTTTGAAGAAGAGTTGAGTGGATATATTAAACCTTTCTATCCTACAGTAAAACTGTATTTGTGAAAGTGACTGCATCTTCCCTGTGAAGATTTTAGTAGTGTGCACAAATCTTTAAGCTTATTCTTGGTTCATATGGAAATGTAATGCAAGCATATATTTTGACTTGGTTTTTTCGGTTTAGTATAATTAAGGATTCATTATTGTTGGTTTTGAGGTTAAGTAGGATGCAGTTTTACACAAAAGGCAAAAATAAGCATTAAAAGACTTTACTGGAGCCTTAATTATATCTTTATGTTACACTGTGTTACATCTCTGAAGTTTCTTCTAAAGCTTCAGTCACTTGATTCACGATAACTGATCAAACAGTTGAATTTACAGCCGACTGACTTTAGAGACACCTGTAGAATAACTGTGGTGTATCTGTGTGTGTGTAAAAACATCAACTGTGTGTATCTGTACAAAATATTTCATTACAAAGTTTGGATGTTTTGCATAAAATTGTATTTTAGCACTATAAATAGGCTTTCTCTTTTCCTGTGACATTACACTTGAGAGACAGTTTGTTGTCAAATCTCCTGGCTTTTTTTGTTTTCAACTTGTTATTTCCTAGAATGCATTATTTTCTCTTGCTTTTAGTTCATAGGAACTTTGAAACAACTCACCTACTTGGATGTTTCTAAAAACAACATTGAAGTAGTTGAAGAAGGTATTTCAGGTTGTGGAAGCCTACAAGACCTACTGTTATCCAGTAATTCACTTCAGCAACTGCCAAAGTCTATTGGTTTGTATTTTCAGTTAATTCATGTTCTTAAAAGCTTATAATTTCAACACAGGATGCTTGAAAATAGACAAATGGCATTTTAGATCGAAGTTTCAATTGATTTAATGCAGGGGTCCTCAAATGTTTTAACCAGGGGGCCGGCGCGCGGATGAAGTGGCAGGCAGTCATCTGTGGCTGCTTGGTTTCCCCCCCCCAACCCCCGGCGGGGGGGTTCTGTAAATACCAGGGGCCGGATTGAGGACCCTGGGGGGCCGTATCTGGCCCGCGGGCAGTAGTTTGAGGACCCCTGATTTAAAGTTTCTGTTTTAGATAAAGCTGTAATGTGTAGCTGAATAATAACATTTATATTTGTTTTGGAGCATTCTTGACTTCATACAGTAGTTTGTAAATGGATGAGAAATTGTTGACTGTAAGAGAGTAAAAAAAATCCCTCCACCACCCATGGCTGGCCCATGGTAAGCTGTCAAATAAGTTCTGTAAGCTTGTCTGCTTATTTCCTTAGTAGATATATAGCACCATAGGCATGCCAGGGAATGCAGAAGATGTGGTTCCTTGCCCATAGGTTTTTTTCCCCCTTAATTTAAATTTAAAGCTAAATGTAATGAACACAAGTGCCTGTTTTGATTTACTTGTTCATTTTACTACAGGTTCCCTGAAGAAGGTAACAACACTTAAAATTGATGAAAACCAATTAATTTCTTTGCCAGACTCCATAGGAGGGTAGGTATTTCACCTGAATAAAAGGTTGCGTTGTCTTTCTGCACACTTTTCTGTAATAGAGGCTTATCTTTTGAATGTATTTACACCTACTTGATTTATTTTTTTCTATATATTAACGTCTTAAACACTGTGAAATAGAAGGAAGATACAAAAGCACTTGCTTTCAATTTTATGTTCTTTATGTATTATTTAATAGCAAAAGACCTATTGTTTTCCCATAGGCGGGTTCATTACCCGGTGCGCAGTGTCAATTTGCACACCAAGTCGAGGTATTCCTTAATTCTTTATTCTAGTTTGTGCAAAGTAGGGAGCTAGGTGGTAACCCACAAATGCCTAGCTCCCTGATTGTCAAAATTTTACACTACTTATACATTTCAACAAACGAAGACATCAGCTTTCATTGGGTACAAGTTACACAACTCCTTCATTACTTAGTACTCCGTTTCCTATTTGTTAAGCAATTCTCTAATTTCCTATGTTAATTTGTCTGCATGCTCAATCTCAACTTCTTTTTGGATCTCCCCCTGCCGGAATTACTTTTCCCCTAGTTTTGCTGAGCTCCTTGCTTATGATGAGCTTCCTATCAGCTCATCTATCTTGTGGGAGTGTTTCCTTTGTGAAGTTCCTTTTCTAAACAAGGTTTTGCTGGTGCTTTAAGAAGCGATTAGCAGGACATACAAAATGCTTGTAACCTGAATTAACCCTTAACAACTTATTCACTCTAATTGTCTTAAAGTCAATCTACTAACAATGCATTCAGTTTTATTAATCATTTGATATCACTATGTTCCTCACTCATTAATGCAGCCACCAATTTATAATAGAAAAATTGAATGTGAAAGAAAAGATATTTAAATAGGCAGTCAGCTGTCTGACTGGGGGTTTTGGCAGTAACATAGCTGTGGTAAATATTGCAAATGATTGAACCGATATCAAAAAGCTTGTAAAAAGTGAATCTTAACACATACATTTATCTTTTTTATATTATAAAGAGAATTTTCACCTGTTAATCACCAGGATTTTTTAATGTTTAATTTGGTGTTCAGCAACTTAATTTGAAACTCACAAATGACAGCAAAAATAATTGATTCAGAATTAAGTGCTATGCAAATAAGGGGCATTTGTTCCAATTTCTGTTCTCCTATTATAATGAATGTAGGTTGCATTTTGTTGTCAGAATTTACAAAATACTTCTTTACTGCCAAAGTCTTAGGTTCACTGTCTAACTATTTGCATTCTTTTATTGTTCAGAAACTGCACTCAACTGTTTGGCTATGATCTGTCCCACTCTGAATGTTTTCAGTTCCTTGCACTAGCACATTTTCATGTAGTACACAAACATTTGATGTTGCTGACCCCCCTGATTTTGCTGAAAACTCTCTTATGAGGATAGTGTGAAGGAGATTTTAAAACCAAAAAGCAATCTCACCAACCAACAAACGAAAAAACCCACCCAAAACCCAAACACAATTTAGGCAATTAGTAAAGGATTTCTCATGGATTTGAATTCCCTTGGGTTTCAGAGTTTTATTTTGTATTTAATTTGAGATTTGTAATTGATAGTGGTATTAACCTCATTTAAACTTAAAGTATTAAATTAATGTTGGATGAATTAACCTGTATAGAGGAGTAATTTTTTCTTTTTCTTTCTTCAGGTTACTATCATTAGAGGAACTGGACTGTAGTTTCAATGAGATTGAAACATTGCCTTCGTCTGTTGGGCAACTTTCTAACATAAGGACATTTGCTGCAGATCATAACTTTTTAACACAGCTGCCATCAGAGGTATGTATTCAGTTACAAAACTAACATTTTGATGTATCTTAAACTATATAGTCTGTAAAACTTTTGGATAAGTTAATAATTCTTGAGTAGATTTTCTGTATGTGTTTTTAAAAGCAAGGGTATACAAATATACAAACTTTAATTAAATTCTGATTTTTTTTTAAGCAAAAGTAGAAATTTGTTGCTAGTGTATTGAAACTAAAAGAAGATTTAATATGTAAAAATAAATCAAAATTGTGCTTTACAAGTAAAAATATCAGTAATACTAGTTGTTTTAAAACAGTAAAAATTTGTGTAGAGTTGTGAAGATGAATTCTTTTTTTTTTTTTTCTTTTTCTTTTTTTTTTCAGATTGGAAACTGGAAGCATTTAACAGTGTTGTTTCTACATTCTAATAAGCTTGAATTTCTCCCTGAAGAAGTGGGTGATATGCAGAAATTAAAAGTCATCAATTTGAGTGACAATAGGTTTGTGAATACATTAATTCAAATAGAAGTTGTGTAAAATGCAATATCATTGCATATAGTGTCTTGTAACTGATGTCTATCCCCAAAATGTAAGTAGAGGTATATTGTGCTATCTTCCTTATCTCACCCACAGCTTAGAAGCTGAGATGCATGTATTTAATATATTATTGTTGTATTCTAGATCTTGCTGTTCCATAGTATTAAGCTGTATTCATTTTAATTACTTAAGCACATGCATTGAAGTACAGCTTCAAAACATTGATGATTGTTAGCATGTATTTTTTAGGGAATTTGATTGGTTATTTTCATAAAAAACTTTGATTCTTACTTAAAAATATATAGCTTCCTGTATTGCATTTAGAAGACACAAAACAATATCATGGTATACTGTATGTAAAACACTTGAGTATGCTGGAGAAGGGGGAAAAAAGAGTTGTGTTTTATTAGAGCTAGTAATTAAAAACTGACAAACCATTTCTCTTTTGGGAATTGCCAATTTGTAGAATTTCAATGTATTGGGAGAGATAAGTCTGAACTCTCCATCCTGTTTTGCCAATCCAGCTTCTCTGTACTCCATCTATAGCCTGATTATCCATTAATGCCACTGCTTTCATTTATCAGGGCAACTCCATTCTTATATATGTTTCTTGGGGGAAAACGGCACTTTTTTCAGGTGTAGCACTTTTTTCTTAATTGGAGTGCATGTGTATTGAAAGATAAAAATGCTGAGGATTCAGATTCAAGTATGAAAATAGTCTTGATTTTAAGTTGGATAGTTAATATACACATAATGACAATGATTGTCTTCAAAATTGTATTTAAGTCACTGTCAGTGTCTTCAAGTTTCATTTTTTTTAATCTGCTTGCTAAACTGATCAGAAATGTGGTTTGGGTTTTTTTTCTGAGTATAGCTTTGAATCTATAATAAAAGCTGTTAACTTTCAACTGTCAATAGTTTTTTTATTTAACTATGTCTGTAAATGTCTTTAAACATTTTACAGGCTAATGCAGCATTTTTTCTTAACAGTATTTAATGATAAGTGTACTTACATAAACTCTTCTTGCTATGATTTACAGACTGAAGAATTTGCCATTCACCTTTACAAAACTGCAACAGCTTACTGCTATGTGGCTATCAGACAATCAGGTTAAGTTTTTAAAAATTAATGATGTTGACCTTATTCTTAATGGAATTGACAAGAACGGAGCCATCTGTTATTATTTAATAATGCATATTATTAAATAATATTATTAAATAATTATTTTATTTAATTAAATAATAATTATTATTTAATAAGATGTAGTACTGTGTATATACATCAATACTTCCTTGACATTATTGCTGTGTCAGTTCTCCTGAAACAAACAACACTGAGCCTACCTGACTTTGGAGACTTGCATATTTCTGGCAAAGTTCTGTGCCATTAAGAAATGCAATTTAACTGATGTTGGATTTTTTTGGTTTTTGTTTTTTCTTAATTCAGACTTGTTTACACAGGAAAGGTAATGCTTGATAAGCTAGTACTTGAATGTGTAGCATGCTGTTTCTTCCACAGATATACCATTGAGGAAACTTAGCATGCCTTTTTGTGCTGGGTTTCTTGTCCCACCTTTGAACTCTGTGACTCTCCAAGTTTCAAGCTATTGAGAAGAAACTTGTGCACTTGTGGCTTGTATTTTTCCTGTGTACATAGCCTTCTGTACTATTCCAGTTTCCTGAATGCATTAAGGTATACAGGGCTGCCAGAAACCCACTAGCCTCAGGTGTAGTATAATGAAAGCACTTTTACCAATACGGTAATTTCAAGAATCCCCTGCCCTTTTATGTAAGGGATGGGGGATAATCAATCTGGTGTCATTGTAAAAAATTGATTACAAATTTTTTCTCTATATATGATTGTCTACAGCTTTAAATGGCTAAATATATTTGTGTATTCTACATCAGCCTCCTTTGGGATAGTAATAAGTCCTAACAAGAAACTGGGTTACTCTTAGAATATCTAGTGTTTGCTCTTCTCTTAAAGCTGTTACTGAGTTTCAGTTCTCAGTCAAAGCCAGTTGTCACAGACAGACATGTTAATAATTTCATTTTGTGAAAATTATTCAGAGGTGAAATGATTTAATGCAAGGCAGAGTAATCTGCAAAGTAATGGGACAGGCATGCTCTGTGATATGTAGATCATGTTTACTTTTTACACATATATATTCTCATAACATACCCTTCTTTCATTTGCTGCTTAGTCTAAACCACTTATCCCTCTTCAAAAAGAAGCTGACCCTGACACACAGAAAACAGTGCTTACTAATTACATGTTCCCCCAGCAACCAAGGACTGAGGATGGTAAGAATTTCTGAAATACCCTGTCAGAATGGTCACTTTTGAAAATAATAATGGGAAGACAGTCCAGCTAATGTAATTTTCACTAGATAATACTTAGATACAAGTTTGAAGTAAACTTGTAAGTGATGACGAGTTATATCTGAAGAATGAGAACAGTAACTTAAAAATGTGATCCACATATTAGTAAATTCTGGGTGAAACTGTTCCAATTGGAAGTGTGCATGTATGGGGAATGAGGTGAGGAATGGACTGGTGGAGTAACATTCTTTGATGGCTGCCACTTCCCAGTGTGACACCATTTCATTCCAGCAAAGCTTAATGGATTGGGTTGAAATTCTCCTTGCCAGGTGTCTGCTTCAGACTGACTATTTTAAAAAAATGTTAGACAAAATGTTTCATCTATTACCGAATATGTATTTTTTTAAAAGTACATAGCATTCTGTGTTTTATTTTAAAAGAAAAAAAATCAGTCCAGAAAAAATGCATTTTGCTCACATGTAGTTCAAACTGTTTTATAAAAGGTTAGGCCCAGAACATGACTCTCTGGTGAGGTCTTAATTTCTGTACACTTGTGAAATATTTAGGAAAATGAGTAACCCCATCAGGAGGTAGGGACAGAGAGTAAAGTCTCTATATTTCTCCACTTTCTGCAGGCAAATGGAAAAAGCTTGTGCTTCTTTAACAGAAATGGGAGGACAGGTATCAGTGGGAATAACTGAAAATTGACAAGTGGCAACATTTTCTGTTACATGGCACAAATGTCTAGTATACAGAGTAATAAAAAATATCTGCAAAACCAGAAAATAGTACATTACTTTTAGCACCTTCTAATGCAGATAACACATGTGCAATACTTCTGATAGAATGTGAGAATTATAAAATCATTTGGAGATTGTCAGTGAAGCTGAAGATAGTTCCTGAAAGTGTTCTCTCAATTTGAATTTTATTTTACTCCAGTGGCAAGGTTTCTTTCTGTAGATGAGGAAAGGGCTGCTTGTTTGGCTTAAGTTGACAAAATACCTCCCTCTGAGGCAGTCATTCCAAACAGAAGGTTTAAAATTTAATATATAACCTTTTTAAAATTTAAAATTCTTTAAAAAGTTTTTTTATTATTATTGTGCCAGGAACTGTTTCAGCGATATTGAAGTCTATTAGAATATTTTTCAGATGTGTTAAAATTGTAAGTTTACCCAATAAACACAGTGTAACAAATATTCCAATGCACTTGGTGAGCCCTATAATTAAGGATTTTTCTATTTCAGATATAATTAATATGAACAGTCTTGGCATTGCTAGTGAGGTATATAGATTTGCTGGGGTGGTGGTGACAGATTTATTAGACTACTTGGCATGCTAGAGTAGAACCTGAGTAATGTAACACAAGGCATGGAGACATGCTAGAATAAGAGACAGTGAGTAACTAAAAGATTTTTTTGTTTTGTTTTTTTCCTTTTGTAAAATTAAGCAAGTAATACTTTGTAACAGTCCTGTCATTTATATAACTTCTGCAAAATCATGTGTTTACATTAAGTTTTAGGTGCTTTTGTTTTTTTCAAGATTAGTAATTTATTCTTTTTTTTTTATTTTTCATGAAGTGAAATCAGGTGAATGCTTTTATACATACTTAATGAGACCACGTCACTGAAGTCAGGCTATATATAAAAGTATAATTTACTTTTTTAATATAAAATACATATTTTCATATGTGTATATATATGAATAAAAATACTTTGCATCAGAGTTCTGCTGAAAATCTGCAACTGGGAGTGTTCAGACTAGTTTACAGCTGTGTGTATGAATTATTTTTTTACTTTACAAAAAGGGATTTTACTGTTATGAAAATACAGTCAAGTTCATAAAGCAGTAGCAGTGCAGCTAGTCATCAATTTATGGTGCTGCTAGTCTCTTATCTTTTAAGAATACATACAAAAACACATCAGTTCCATCCAGGAAAAATAAAGTATAATGTATCCCATTCTTACAAGAATCTTTTTTTATTATTATTTAGTTATGTTCATATCTGATAATGAAAGTTTCAATCCATCTCTGTGGGAGGAACAGAGGAAACAGCGTGCTCAGGTGGCATTTGAGTGTGATGAAGACAAAGATGAGAGGCAGGCACCACCTCGGGTTAGTATTGAATTTATTTTTAATACTTGGGGCTTTGCTCCCTCTTCTCCTTCTACCCCCAGTTCCCATCCTTTTCCTTACTCTGGCTGTGGATTTCACTCTGCTGAAGAAATCAAGTCTTCAGTTGTTAGTTTAAGAGTATCTAACAGGATGAAATACTTCCTGACAGACATGCCCATTGTTTAAAGTGAAGCACAAGGGGAAAAGTCTCAGCTGATGTAAGACAATGTAAGGCATAACTAGAAGACTATTAGACTGATGGTGCTGTGGGGAAACAATGATTAATCTTTAATTTTCTTTAAGTTAATTACAGCTGTAATAATTCTTCCAGCTTGCAATTAATGGACAAATTAAAAAAAAATAACAGTGATTTGTAATCTTGCTGGGTTTTATAGACTGAAGTCTGAGTTAATCCAGATAGACCAAACAGTGAAGTGGAAATACTTGATTGCTCCGCTCAATGTTTTGTCCTAAATCATTGTCTGTTTTAAAACTGATGTTTTAATTATAGCATTTAATTAAATTCACAACATTATTGCTTTTTGTTACACAGGAAGGAAACCTAAAGAGATATCCAACTCCATATCCTGATGAACTGAAGAATATGGTTAAAACAGTCCAGACAATTGTACATAGACTAAAGGATGAAGAATCTACTGAAGATATTGCCAGGGAGTCAAAACGAGAAGGCCAGACAGTTTCTGTAAAAGATGTGGGGGTAAAGGTTATTCTCTTCTGACTTTGCAAGAACTTCCAAAGATCTAGAGTGTCATTGATTCCTTTTATTTCTCTTCTTTCTCAGCAATGATGCTTTAGCAGGAAAGCATGTCAAAGAACAGAACTTACCTCTTCACCATCTGAAGAAGCCTGTAATAAATGTCTGTTTTGCAGTAACAATTTTCCTCTGACACTAAGAACAAGGAAAGTGACTTGATTCTCAGGCAAATACAAACTATGGATGTGTTAAGAAGCTGGCTTCTTCATTTTCTGGAGGATGGCATCTTTGTCACCCTCTGATCCTCCTTTATCTGCCAGACTTTACAATAAAAATCAGGATAATCTCTAAGGATCTTGCCGCTGCCCTCATGACTGAAGGTTTTGCACTATAAGTTGGCAAGGTAATTGTAGCAAGTTGGCACAGGAATCACTAACAGGTTGATGTAGCATGATAGGACTACTGTTTGGTGCTGACATGTCTCATTGTAGATATTCTTGGCCATTTTTTATTTAACTGGAAATTTAATGGTACAAATTGACTCCAATAAGGAGGAGAGTCAAACTGATTGTCAAAGGGTAGGGACTGTACCTCAGTAATCTGCAGACATCTCTCTCTACCTGGTGCATTTCATACTTTATCATTTCAAAGCTCAGATTTTCCATTCCATAGTTTCCCAAAATATATGTTAACTCTAACTATCATGTTACTGAAAACCTTTCAGGATGTTTTTTCTACTAATGTTCTTAATCATGTAGACTTCAGAAATTGCTGCAATAAAGAACAGAGCAGATGAGAGAAAGCAATATTCAGCAGGAAGCTCTGTGCAGAAGCCTACTGAGCCAGAAGCTAAGCACAGCACTGCAAATTCACAGATGACTGCACTTGTTAAAACCTTGCAGAACACGAAAACAATTGTCAACCATGAAGACACACTCAAGGTATGGCATTGTGATGAACATCATAGCAGTCAAAAAATTGTGCTGGTGTTGTATTGAATTTGTTACTCTGAGAGATTAAAATTTATGTTGACAATAGAAAACTGTCATCCATAAGTGCTGTAAGTACAGATGGTTTGTAATGCAATATTTTTCTCACTTCAGACTATATTAAGTAAAATTTGAAATAGCTAATAAAAAGTTCATAATGAAAGATATATACATTTAAAGAAAAATAAAGCAAGCTCAATTAAAAGTTGACCTAAGTATCAAACTGTGAAAATACTCATTCTTAGATAGGATTTTCCAGTTTTTGCTTGATTGTCAGTTGTTTAGTAAATAATTGATTATAATTGTCACTGAAACATCAGTATATCTAATTAGTGGGAGCAATCAAAAACTTTTATATCTAAGTGACTGTGCCCATTCATTTGGAATAAAAAGTAAAAGTTGGGTTTAAAAAAAAATGTATTCCTCTACATTTATTAGTGAGCTGTCATGAATATGACTGAAATTGTATCTACTCCTTGTAAAGAGACAGAGATTTTTAACTTCTGAACTCTTTGTACGTCTCTGTGATAAACAACATGTATTCATTTTTTATTTAGTGTTTCAGACATATGACAAATTTTGGAACCTGTCACTTCATTAGTTGCCAATCACAACCTGTAAAATGCTTTTTTCATTTCTCAAGCAGATTATTTTTGCCTGTGTTGTGTAAGCAGTGGAACATGTGTATATCATGCTTTTGCTGAAGAGGCTTTCTGATAAGCAGTTATGGCTGTTGCTGGCTTTTTCCCTGCTAGTGTGTTCCTGTTTCTACATCCTTTCTGAAAATATTGGGTTTGACATTTTTCTTTAGTTTAAATACATAATTTCAGAAAATCATATTAGTTGTCTAATGATAGTGACAGCAATTCTTTGAAGCTGGCTGTTTGTCAGTAAGTAAATGAGGCAGCAGTGCATAGTTGATCAGGGATACTGAATTCCTTACTTCCATGTTATAACATGCTGGTAATTCTGTTGCAGTTGAATCCAGGTATCTAAACTATGCATGCTTCTAAGTTTGTGGGGTTTTTTTTTTCATTTCAACATTGATTACGCTTGTTGTATGTTACATCCAAGGGCAAAGGAAATGTTGCAGAGGCAGTGAAGAGGTGGTTTGTTCCGATTGCAGAGAAACAGGTGGATTTTTTTTAATGAAGACTATCATACATTGTTTGCTACATCTCAGTCAGGTTTGTCCTTCCTTCAGTCCAAAGAACTGGCCAAGTATTTAGTATCATGGGAAAGGTGGTACTCCAGTAGGTTCTATACATTAAATGTTCTGAAACTTGTAAGAAAAAATGAACATTGATAGACTATTTTTGCAATCTGTGACATAGATTTCTGTAGCATTTGAAAGAGGAAGCATGCTTACTAGAAAGAAGTTTCTACTTTAGGGAAAGAAGGCTTTTTCTCCTCAAAATATTATTGAAAACAATTGGGTTTTGAAAATAATAGCTATACAGGCCTGGCAGTAGGATACTGAATCAGTCACATGGCTGTTCTTGCAGCAGCTTTGTCAGTTAATCTCTTTCATAAGTGCACTGAGTGCCATCTTATAATTAGGAACTAGTGATTTGTAGCTGAAATGTATTCAGCATCACTTTATTCCTCTGCCAGTTGTTCTTGAAGATAAATAACTTCTGTTCCTTTTGGAATTTATCCCCAATGTAAACTTAAAGGTATCAACCCAAGCCACGCTTGCTCTTTTTTTGCTAAACTAGGCGAGCCAAAGTCATTCAGTCTTTTATCACAGCATAGCTCTCCATTCCTAAGATTGTCTTGGTAATGCTACTCCATAACTGTTTCAGTTTGAACTCTTTTCTGCAAATTCAATACCCAGCTAGTCAGTCTGGAGTGTTCGCTGGTACAGTGATAACTTTCTGACTTGAACTCAACTGGAGGTTCTTTCCAGTGGTGGAACAGAGGCTGCATCTGCTTGCTCCAAGTAGATTCTTTTGGTTGAAGTTATACCGGTTTGACTGTTCATCAGTGACAATGCAAGTCTGCCTATGCTGCTTCTTAAAATTAATTCAGTGGCAAGTATTACTATGTTCAGTTGACTTGCACTACACAGTTGCTGTTATGCCTGTGCTGCTTATTTATCTTTTCCCCTTTATTGTTCAGTGGGTGACAGTTTAGATAGCTTTTACTTAACCTTTTAAGCGCTTTTAAAATATGCACAGCATAATAAAGCTGGTTTTCCTTTAGCAGGAATCAGAAGAACTCTCCTCTGATGAAGAGATGAAAATGGCAGAAATGCGACCACCGCTGATAGAAACCTCCATAAATCAACCAAAAGTGGTAGCTCTTAACTATGGTATCTAACCTTTTTTGTTACTGCTAAGTAATGAAAGCAGAAAAAAAATACTGCATTATCTTATATTTGAGTGTGTGGTAGAGAAAGCTGTGTTCACATCCTAATTTTCTTGATTCTTGTCATTAGTTTAAAAGCAGAGGGGGAAAGGAGGTGCTTGTGTTTTGGGGGACCATTAGCTTGAACACACTCTTGATATGTTTAAGAAAAGGATTGCAGAATGTGGTATTTACCTTGGAAATATTCCATATTCTTCTCCCTCCCCCCCCCCCCCTCCAATTTTGTGGACTGCTGCTGCTTTTGGCAGCAATTATCACTTGTTCAAATTTCTCAGAGAAGTTGTGCTCTCTTCCTAAGGTTTGAGAATAAACTTCTCTTGTGTCAACTCCTCCAGAGTCACTTTACTCATTTTTTTCTTCTTTCCTCTCATAGGAAACTTCAGAAATTTTTTTTTTGTTAACTAAGTTTTATATTCTCTGAAAGATAGTTTCAGTCTGGGTAACCATTTCCTTAAGAGTAGGGAATGACCTAGGATTCAGAGAAAACAAAATTTAACAGTTGAAGAGAAAATTGTATTTTGCTTCATATGATATCCTAGTCCAGTACTTTCCAGGATGAAAGGCTTTTCTGGACATTACATGTAAAAGGGTAAGATTTAGTGAGGAGGAAGGAAAACCACATGGAGGTAGCAAGAGAGAGTCTGCTGAGGATCACATGCAGGTGAAGAGACTGACGTTTATCAATGTCATATTTGGGGGTTTATGCCTGGCTAAAGTACTAAGTCAAAACTTCTTTCTTGTCTCTGGAGATAGAAAATAGCTTCACAAAATTTATGCGCTTGGCAACTTTAACTGTGTCTTGAAGCAAACATTTAAATGCATTTGTTTGTACACTTATGTTTGCCCATGTCAAAATCGTGGCTGGCTTGAAGTCCCGCAGATAAATGATTTTTACATGGATGTAGGATGTAAGTATGCATGCATTAAGAATCAATGTGCACAGGTGTAAATGACTGAAAATGTTGTCCTAGGTGATCTGCAAAGCATGGGAATGCATTGGTTCCAGCTCTGCAGAAGAACATTTTTCTTTCCTGTTTTTTACATGTATAAAACTATATAGAGTTCAACCAGAGGTCTAGGTCTTTCCAGACTGTTTGATCTAATAAATAGCTATTTAACAATGACAGAATGTTCAAAAGCAGGAACTGTGCACACTTTCAAAATCCTTCATGTGAAGCAGTGTACTTTGCATTCATAAGGGCTAATAGACTTGTAATTGAAAACTTGGGAATCATTACAAAAACAGAAATATGATTTGATAGATATTTTTGGAAAATACTGCATAATGTAGTACACTAGTTTATGCTAAGGAAACTTGGAATAAAGCAACAAGGTAAATTTCATTACCAGGTGAGGGCTTTTTACATTGAGACATATTTTAAAAATAGGAGCTGTTGCCAACAGTCTTTTATAAGTTTATACAAAGTTTGCAAATGTGTTAGCTTATATGTTAGCTTCCAGTAATAAGTATTACTGAAGAACAAGATACTGTTTCTAAACACTGTAACATCCACACATTACAGACATCTGTTTAATAGCCGTTTAACTAAATTGGCAATTTTTTATTTCAGATGATTCAAAAGATGCCGATTCCTTCTCAGATGAAGCTACCCACAATAGCAATCAAAATAACAGCAACTGTTCCTCTCCTTCTCAAATGTCAGATTCTGTTTCCTTAAATACTGATAGTAGCCAAGATATTTCTCTCTGTTCTCCAGACAAAGAAATGCATGCTGCTGTATTATCCAATATCAGGTTTGTAAAATACTGTATACCACTGAACAAATATAATAGAAAAATGTTACTTAATCTTTCATATTACACGTCCATTCCTTTATTTAGTTAATGATTCTTTTATCATTCGTGAAATAATTTAAATTTTAATGTTTTAAAATAATGTTAAATAATGGAATAGGTTTGGGTGTTTGGGGTTTTTTTTAAAAAAAAAAAACAACAAAACCCCAACCACCAAACCCAAAACCAAAAAAAAAAAGGACAATAAAATTGAGAGGCCAATTTTAGTATAAAAGACATGGTTCCCATCTGTAATATTAATATGGTATAATAATTTCACCCTTAATAATTTGTTATGCCTGAAAAATACTTTCAATACACCATTTTAAAAGCTCTATGTTTTTATTTGCATAATGTTGAAAATAAATTTTATTACTAAATTATAAAAAGCACTTAGAAACTTAGAATGTACTTACAGATTGTTTATCTTTTTGTAGTTCTAGTTAAAAGGTGCCTTTTTTTTTTTTTTTTTTAAATTTGCCAATAGAAACAAGACATTTGGCCAAAATTGTCATGGAAATGTCAAGTATTTGATAAAATACAGTTATTGTCACTTTGTACTTTCTGACACTTTTAAACTGTCTTCAGTTCCTGTTGAATTTAATTAAACTTCTGACATCAAAATATGATCAACAAAATTGATGACACAAGAGTTGCCAAAATGAGCCCTCTGTATAATATATTTTTGTAATGGTAAGGTAGCAAATCATAAATTTGGTTGTATATTGGTCTTTGTCCTGTATTGTGTGTACAGCATGGCTGTCTTGCATGTTAATGATTATTTTTTCTAAAACAGTTCTTAAAGGAATATGTTGGTCCATTTTGGAATTTCTTTTAAGAGCCATCTTTTTTTCCAGGCAAGAAGATGAAAATTTGAATAATCTTTTGCAAAATGGAGGTGAATTGAGCATTATAGTAGAAGAAAGAAATTACGTGCAAGAGGTTACAAATTTGTCTGAATACAAATTAAGCATTGAAGAAAGATTAGGCCTGATAAGAAAAGGTGTTGATCTAAGCACTCCTACAGAGGAGTCTCACAAAACAGACCAAATAAACATGAATATCAATAAACTGGTTAGTGAAGCAGCAGTGCCAGTTCCTGTAGAAAGGTTACAAACACAGAAAATAGTTTCAGTAAAGGGCTTTTTGAATAACAATATGAAAGAAGAAAGCCAGTACTTGGAAAATGGAAATAAATATCCTATAAATAAAGTAAATGGACATCCTGAGGATGCACTGCAGTCTCCCAGTAAAGATGAACTGACAAGAAGCACTACAGTTGATGGTGATTCTTCTGCTGAGCTGTCTGTTTCAAGAAGCACTGAAGATTTGTCCCCACAGAGAAGTGGTCCTGTGATGAAATCTCACAGCATCACCAGTATGGACACCAGTCTGGAAATCTATGATATTGTTAATGAGGATGGATCTCAACAGCCAAACTCAGTGGTAAAATCAACATCTAGTAGTGCAGATGGAAAAAACATAGTCCGAAGTAAATCCACTACTCTTCTGTATGATCAGCCTTTTCAGGTTTTTCCTGGGCCATTGTCGTCATCTGCTTTAGTATCTTCTACAAAAACTGTGTTCAAGTTTGACTCAAATCACAGTCCTGAAGGTGCTAATGTAGTAAGATCAGCGATAAGTGGTGCACAGATGTTTTGCACTCCCCAGTATAGTATTCAGTACAGCAGCAGTCCAACAACGAAAGATACCTTGCGGCCCCAGAAACAAAACACCCAAGTAGAACAAGGCAGCTTACCTCTTTCATGTCTGCTTAGGTCTGACAGCACAGAAATCCCCAGCTATGTAAAGCATTCTGCCAATATGAATTTATCCAACCATAACAATGTCCGAGCCAGTGCTGTGTATAACACTCAACAACAGATTGCTGGGAGACATGTAAATGTGTGGGCTATTCCACCAAATGATAGACTGTTCCTGGGAGCAACCAGACATACTCTTCAAAGGCAGAGCAGCATATCCTCTACAGCTTCTATAAATCTTGGGGATATTGGACCTTCAAGGTGGGCCCGGGTTCCTGAGGGGGACTATTTAACATACAGAGACTTGCATTCAGTAGGAATAGCTCCACCAGTAATGTCTGGGCAACAGAGACCTCTTTCTGCCAGGACATATAGCATTGATGGTCCAAACATACCCCGACCACAGAGTGCTCGGCCATTGGTGAATGAAATACCAGAAAGAACTATGTCAGTTAGTGACTTTAATTACTCATGGACTAGCCCTTCAAAGAGATCAAACCCAAGGGTTAACTCTGACCATTCTTTATTAGACCCTCCAGGAAAAAGTCAAGTCCCTCATGACTGGAGGGAACAGGTGCTGCGACATATTGAGGCTAAAAAGCTAGAAAAGGTAAAAATAATATTTTTTAAACTTTTCTACCTGTTATCTGGATGTGGAATAACTTAAATATTCTGTGTTTTGAACTGCTTTTAATTACCAGTGAAAACGTACTTCTGATACTGCCTTAAAAAGGATAAACATGTTTCTGCTGAATATGTGAGAAACAGTCAAATGGTAGACTGTAAATGAACTTTTCTCCCAAAGAAAAAAGTCCCTGTTGTTTTTACACCATACTTGCCAGCTTAGCCCAATTACTTTAGAATGCATTAAATAATGTCATATTGACCTGCTGGACTGCAAGGCCAGCTCTTTTAGGCCAGGTAATTTTTATTGTTGTAGCATTGTATTCATATTATACTAAAATATTCCCTTACACTTCTTGATTTTTCTGTTTTGCCTTTTTTCCCTATTTCTTCACTTTAAGAACAAGGAAAAAATATGAATAAAATTTATTTGAAAGTATAGGTCTACAGCTTCAGTTGCTGAAGAATTCAAAAACCATAATTAACATATATATGCCTCCAAGCCAGTTGTCTTTTGAAGCTGGATATTTGACAGATTGTTCAATAAATATTTATTGCTATGAGATGAGAACACTTAAAATCTTGTTCATTTCAGGAAATCACAGGAGGTTTTGATATAACTAGAGATGATGAAAAGCATTCTTTATGTACTGTAAATGCTATCAACAATTTGAGCTGATACGTAGAGCTGAACAATTATTTATCTTCAAAGAATTTGAGACTAGAAGAGTGTAATCTGTGCTGTCCAGTTAAACCAATTTAAAATATCATCACTAAATATTGGGCAGAATGTCATTACCTGGTCCTGTTTCCTTGGAGGGGAAGCAAAGCAGCCAAAAATACATTTTGATTATGCCAGCTAGATGGATTTTCTTTTTCTTTTGAAAGAACATAGTTTGGTTTGTGATTATTATGCTAAATGTTTCGATATCATAAAATCATGAATCATAGCACAGTTTGGGTTAGAAGGGACCTAAGGTCATATAAGTTCATATAGATCTAATATAGATCTAATAATAGACCTAAGATCACCTAGTTCCAACCCCCCTGCCATAGGCAGGGACACTTTCCACTAGACCAGGTTGCTCAAAGCCCCATCCAACCTGGTCCTGAACACTTCCAGGGATGGGGCATCCACAACTTCTCTGGGCAACCTGTTCCAGTGCCCCACCACCCTCACAGTAAAGAATGTCTTCCTAATATCTAGTCTACATCTACCCTCTTTTAATTTAAAACCATTCCCCCTTGTCCTATCTCTACAGGCCCTACTAAAATGTCTGTTCTTATCTTTCTTATAAGCCCCCTTTAAGTACTGAAAGGCTGCAATAAGGTCTCCCTGGAGCCTTCTCTTCTCCAGGCTGAACAACCCCAACTCTCTCAGCCTTTCTTCATAGGAGAGGTGCTCCATCCCTCTGATCGTCTTTGTGGCCCTCCTCCAGACTCACTCCAACAGGTCGATGTCCTTATGTTGTGGGCCCCAGAGCTGAACAGTGCGCTCCATGTAGGGTCTCATAAGAGCAGAGTAGAGGGGAAATCACTTCCCTCAACCTGCTGGCCACCCTTATTTTGATGCAGCCCAGGATATTGTTGGCTTTCTGGGATGCAAATACACGTTGCTGGGTCATGTCAAGCTTCTCATTTACCAACACCCCCAAGTCCTGCTCCTAAGAGCTGCTCTGAATCCATTCTCCACCCAGGCTATATTTGTGCTTGGGATTGCCCCAACCCATGTGCAAGACCTTGCATTTAGCCTTGTTGAACTTCACCTCTCTAGCCTGTCCAGGTCCCTCTGGATGGCATCCCTTCCCTCCAGCATGTCCACCACACCACTCAACTTGGTGTCATTGGCAAACTTGCTGAGGGTGCACTTGATCCCCCGTCCAGGAATGCCAGTTGTCACCAGTCTCCTCTTGGACATTGAGCCGTTGACCACGTTGACTCTTTTGAGTGCGGCCATTCAGCCAATTCCTTATCCACCAAGTGGTCCATCCATCAAATCCATGTCTCTCCAATTTAGAGACAAGGATGTCATGCAGGACAGTGTCAAAAGCTTTGTACAAGTCCAGGTAGATGACGTCAGTTGCTCTTCCCTCATCCATCAACGCTTTAACCTCATCATAAAAGGCCACCAAATTTGTCAGGCACGATTTGCCCTTAGTGAAGCCATGTTGACTGTCATCAATCACCTCCTTATTTTCCACGTGCCTTAGCATAGTTTCCAGGAGGATGATCTTACTGGGCACAGAGGTGAGACTGACCAGCCTGTAGTTTCCCAGCTCTTCCTTATTTCCCTTTTTAAAAATGGGGGTTATGTTTCCCCTTTTCCTGTCAGTGGGAACTTCACCAGACTGCCATGATTTCTCAAATATGATGGATAGCAGCTCAGCCACTTCATCTGCCAGTTCCCTCAGGACCCGCAGATGCACCTCATCAAGTGCCATGGACTTGTGCACCTTCAAGTTCCTTGGATGGTCTCAAACCTCATCTTCTCCTATAGCAGGTGGTTCTTCATTCACCCAGTCCCTGCCTTTGCCTTCTGCGACTTGGGCGATGTGGCTGGAGCACTTGTTGGTGAAGACCGAGGCAAAGAAGTCATTGAGTACCTCAGCCTTCTCCATGTCCCAAGTAACCAGGTCTCCCATTTCCTTCCAGAGAGGGTCCATGTTTTCCCTAGTCTTCCTTTCATCGCCAATGTATCTATAAAAGCTTTTCTTATTGCCCTTGTTATCCTTGATAGCTAAATAAATTTAATTGGAGTTGGTTGAAAAAAATACTTTTATTTATGATTTTTCCTTGAAAGTCCAAGTATTAGGAGGGATGGGTTTGTTTTTAAGTTGCATAACTTCTGTTGATAGAAAGGGATGGGGTTTGTTTGTTTTTAAAGAGGCCTGTGCAACAGCCACACCTGTTCTTCTGATCCATTTTGAGTCAGGTGCAACATAAAATATTTTAAAACTTTCACAGTACTCTGCTGTTGTGTGGGAACCCTTTGTCCCACAGGGCAATCACAAGCCTCACCATGTTCCAACCCTAATAGTGCATTCTTTGATCTTCTGTTCTCCTGGACACACATGTCAAATCTTGCATGAAACAATAGAGAAGAGTAAAATCCCAGCAATACTTGAATGGAGAGGGAAAAAAAACTTGAGCATACTGATAATGGAATTTGTTTATAGCTCCTTCCTTTATCATCTACATTTGACATGTTAGGAATGATGTTTAATATACCAGTGAGATCTGTTCAGATACTGTAGCAGTGTAGTCACCTTGACTGAAGTGAAATTGATTGCCTGACGTGATTCCTTTTATATCTGTCCCTACTTTCTATCATGCTTTATATGTAAACTTTAATTTTTTTTTTTCCTACTAGAATAATATGGAATAGCTGTTATTGAGTTCTTAGCTGTGCATCTAATTTAACAGATCTTTAGCAATGTGTTTTCTATGTATGTATTTCTTTTGTTCTGGTTTTGAAGAATTTTTAAGTAGCTTTTACATAGCAATCTGAGACTTATTTATGGTTTTAAAAGTGAACATGTATATAATTGTCTACTTTATATTCTCTGAGATATGACTGACTCTTTAAAAAAAAATAACCAACTATGAAAAATGTATATATGGTCCTATAAGGCAGCTTGCAAATATGATAACGTGGAAAATCTCAGGATCTACTGGATATTTCTTTGTTCTTTTAAAGTAATGGTTTCAGATTTTTCTGTTTGTAATTAAAAATTAGCCGGGGCGTGGGGGTGTAATTAAAAATTAGCGGGGGGGGGGCGGCAGTTTAATATATAAACGAGACTTATGAAATGTTTTGAAGTCTGAAAAAAATTTTCAGTAATTACAGAACTTATTTAAGGAACAAGCATTTATTGGAAATTGCTTTGAGAAAGCTTTCATGGATTTAAAATGGCGTTTCTTTTTTTAAAGCATAAGATAAAACACTGACAAAAACAGGTATACAAAATCAAGCTTTATGATGAATATTTAATTCATATCTTCTTGCCTGTGGTTATACTCAATAGTATATATTACCTTTGCTGTGACTCTTCAGAGTCTGTTATTGAATTTAATCATATTTATTATTTCTATGCTGTGCTTCTTAGGAGGAGTGTGTAGTGCAGTTTTGGGGGTTGGTTTTGTTGGTTCTATTTTTTGTGTGTGAAAGTCCTGAAGTACTTGTTTGTTTTTATAAAATTTAGTAAGGGAGGAGCAGTGAACCTACATAAATAAATAGCGTCTCCTTATTGGCCAAACTTGGAGAAGCTAGTTCTTGGGGGTTTTATTAGCCCTTTTTACCTGATACAGGTGGGAAAAAAAAAAACAAACCAAACTTTCAAGAGGTTAATTTGCATGAGGATAGATACAGGATAGTTTTAAGTCCAGCAAAAAATAACAATGGATTCCAGCCAAGTAACCAGCATTTTTAACCTTTGACAAGATGTAAGGGGGCATACTCTGATCAACTAAAATTATCCATCTGGTTGAAGGTGAAAACAGTTCATGAAACTATTTGTAAATAGAAATTTTGCATATATTTAGTAGAAACTATTTTCTTACTTGATACAAAGCGTATTTTATTGTGGAATAGTGAAAAGGACTTCTTTAAATGTCAAGCTGCCCTGGTTATATACATAAGCTTTTTGGAAAGTATGCAATAAATTTTGCCCCACCCTCCAACCTTATAAATTTAGTGTATATGTGAGATTTTAAGAACAATAAGATTTTTCAACATGGTTTCTTTTAGAGTATGACTTGCCAATTTTACTAACCAGTATGTTACAGTAGTGTTCTATAGTAGTCTTGTTGAAAGTTTTCATTTAGGAATTTAAGCTATTATTGCCTGTGTAAAACACTAGAGGCACACATTTTATTGTGTGGTAGAATTTATCATCCATAAACTGCAATAATAAATGTCTGCAATGGTTATCTGCAAATATCTATTATATTTCTGTGTGCTGAGTAGGCAGAAACAATTGCTGGGTCTGATTCTATCCTTTCCTTGCATGTATATTTTCTTTTTTTGTTGTTGCGGATCTCTTGGGAGTTTATCAGGTGTGTGTTTGCTTTCAATTCTAATTTCATCTGGAATTAAGTGCTCTATTTTTTATCTACTTTATCTACTATTTATCTAGAATGGCAGAGTTTTCAGAGAAGAGCTCATAAAGTTAGATTGCTACTTTCCATTTCAGAAATTAAAATAGGTGGTTTTATTCTCAAAGTTGCCAGTGTATGGTGCCTTATTAAAAAAAAAAAAAAAAAGTGTTTCACTTGATATAGAATTGCAGTTTTAATCAAAGTTTGATTATTTTTTTTTTCCTCAACATACCTAATTTAGAAAAATATTTTGATTGGTACAGCCTCAGATTCTTTCCAAGTTAAGCTTGTTTAAATATGTCAAGGGAAATTACTTCAGTGGGTCTATGCACACATAAAATTAAGTTCTTAAGTGTTTGTAAGATCATAGCCTGAAGAATATTTTGATAGTAATAAATTAAAGGAATGCTATCTATTCAGTAGCTGTCAGCTTAAATTTTTATTTCAGTTTTATTTTGTTTCTCCATTTTTAATGGACTACTGAACCGTCAATGTGTTATAATGATATTTTGTGGAGTTCAGAAATCAATACATCACACTTCAAAAGGAATACAGTTCTTGTTTATTTTGAATGTAAACAAAAGTTCTGACCCTGCACACATTTTATGACAGTAGAATTTAAATTATATGTAATTCTCCATATGTAACTCTTCAATAATAATGCTGTCACTTACTGAAGATACCTTTTTTTTTTTTCAGAACCAGAATCCTAATATTTTTTTCCCCTTCCACATTACTGAAGGAGAATAGTTTCATAATATTTAGATTCCTCTTCATTGGGATAAACTGGTATCTTACTAGAATTCTATAAGATTTCAAAGCATTTTTAGCTTGCGTGCTTTTATTCAGAGAGGCTTTAAGCATCAATTTTAAGCATTTCAAGTGTTCCAAAATACTTTGAGCAAACTTATTCCAATCAAATTTAACAAATGAATTTTAGATAGGGTGGAATGAAAAGTGAAGGGATTTCCAGACATTTAATATAGCCTCAAAGGATTATTTATGTCCACCTTTAGCTGGCAATTGATTCTAAGTACTGTAATATAAATAAATTTTTAAAAGGCTAATACTTAAGCTTAGAAGTTAAGTTACCAGTTAAAGCTATTCTAAGATAAGTAGAATGTAGAGTCTTGCTCCCTGCAGATATTTTAATTTTATTAGTTCTTTTCTATACCAAAATTTAATCAATGGCCATGAGAGACTCCAGCCACTCTTAAAATTACAACATTATCCAATAGAAATTATTTTAGGCAAATTCCACTATTGTCTTGCACCTAAGTAAATGCTTTAAGGTGCTTCATTTCCTGAAAGACACACATTTGAAATCTGAAAATGTTAATTCTCTTGTAAGCTGCCAAATAGAGAATATGTTCTGATTCTTAGCATTGAAAAAGAATGTAAATAAACCCCAAAGCTATGCTACTGGCTGCCTGCATCTAAACTGATTCATTTAGAGGCCGATTTTGACTACAAATCCTAATTTATATGCCAAATACTTTCTTTACTTTATACATAGCCTTTTTTTCTTGATATATTGTAGCTTTTATTATGTCTTCTTCACAGTTGAATATCTGAGTTCTAGTAAATTTAGCTTTCACAAAAAAATAACGGAACATGGCATGTATATTGGTTAGCGTACATAGTTTAGAGTAGCTGAAATGAGATTTCTCAAGCCTCAAATATTTGAATTATTTTTTTGCAGGCCACTATGCCCCAAGACACTGTAGGAAATCATGTAAAGAATGCAGTTGGTAATTGGAATTAACATTCATATTTAATCTGAAGTTTAGACCATACATTTATTCCATATTTAATTTTTTAACAAATTGGAGTTCAAATTAGGGTTTTTTTGTGGCATCTGCATATTCATATTTCTGGAAGTGTCTTCTCTGGTGCAGCAATCTTCAGAAATCTTCCTAGAAAATGTACAACCTTCATTGTGCTTGTGTTGAGAAGCAAAATTAAGAGGGATACTGTTCACTCTCCAAACACCTCAGTTTCTCTCTTCCCAGCTAAAAATAGGTAGAGGAAGAATACTTCCTAGATTTGTCACTGGGAATATCTTCTTGTGTTAAACTAAAGCTTTCTTACAACTCCATGTAATTTAAAAGTGTTTGTTCTATACAGTTTACTTGTGGATTCCTTCTAATTTAGTGTTAAGACACTGTGCCCAATGTAGAGGAGAAAAACGGTGTTTGCAGTACTTCTCATGTCTTCCCTACATCAATTGCACAATCAGTTTTTGTACTTTGGAAAAAATCTCTACCAAGAAAG
Organism: Falco biarmicus; assembly: GCF_023638135.1. Classification (NCBI taxonomy): domain Eukaryota; kingdom Metazoa; phylum Chordata; class Aves; order Falconiformes; family Falconidae; genus Falco; species Falco biarmicus. Next base: position 22,865,841 of record NC_079310.1, on the reverse strand, counting down.
GCAATTTTATAAACCCTTGAATAAAACTGCTCACAGGTTATATTATTACCTTGAAGCTCACTAAACTGAGTTAACTGAAATCTTAATTCCTTATGGAGAAGTTCATGCCTCTACAAATTGTAGGAAAGTTCTACCTCCTATTGCAGATCTACCTTAGATTGTCACTATTTATTGACCATCTCTTTTGGTTCTTCTAAGAGAAGAGTTAATCTAACAGTTCTAAGGATCTTTATAGTAAGATGGTCTGCTAGAGACACTTTCAGAAGTCTTTCTAGTCTCACCATGCATCCCTTCTATTTTTGTCTTTTTGCCATTTACAGATGTAGACATTTAGGAGCCTCTGAGAGGAGCTTCCTGTAAGGAGACTTCAGGCAGTTGCTTGTACAAGTGGGGAAAAGGCCACCTGGCTAATTATATAGAGTATTTTGAGAAGAGTTGTAGGAAGATGCTTTGAGACACTAAGAAGCTAAGGAAAGCTCGCTTTAGCAGTTTCATCTGGGTGTTTGGACTGAAACTTAGAGGAGCAGTAAGCTTATATAGAATGTTTAGTAAAGAGAGACTTGAATGCTGAGTATAATTTTCCCCTCCCAAGAGGGCAAAAACTTCTGGAGACTTGTCTGGAAGCTTGAAAAATACTTTGATTAGAGAACAGGATAGGTGTAGAAGAGGAGCATGAAGAAAGCTCACTGTGCTCACATTGAGTGAGAGGTTATCCAAGAGCCTTGACCAAGAAAAGCCAAGTATTGTCAGTAAATGCTATTTTCCAAATGGATTTCAAATGACTGTGCTACCAGAGCATCTGAAGAGTATGAATATGCAGAGGCATATGACTGATTATTAAACTAGTTTTAATTTCACAAGATAAAGCTATTATGAAAGAACAAATGTCTGCCTGAGGACTAGTGACTATTTTCAAAATCAGATTAGTTTGTGTAGTCAACAGACAAAAAGCAAAATGTATTTATTCATGTAAGAGTTGCTGCAGTATCTTAGTCAAATTATATATATTCTGAACTTTTTTGTTACTTGGAAAAGTTAGAAACTTAAAAAAAAAAACACACAAGCTTTGGATTTGCTGGGTTTTGATGCTTTGTGGTATATCTTTTACTATGATATTTTTTCATGGATCTTTGTCACTGTTTTAAGATAGGTTTGTTTCATTTCTCAGGTGGCACATGGGAGATTTTCCTTTTCTTCTTTTGTGCAGTCTTTTTATTTTGTTTTGTTATAACTACAAAAGTCCATGGTGGCAAGACGGTAATGTCTACTGTTTTCTTTCTATTACCCTTGCCAATGCTGCAGAGGTCAGGTTTGCAAGGTAATGAAGCTCAAATCCAAACCACTATCACTTATGTCCTTGAGCTCATGTTACCTGTTTGATTGCCTACAGTGGCACAGGGATGGACTCCAAGGTTTCTTACCAGCTGCTTTTTCTTTAAATAAGGCTCGTTCACATTCTTGAATGAAGTGTTATTGGAATGCATTTTGGATGTTGACAGCATTGCAATAGCAAGAAAACCCAGTGAAACGGTCAAATCTCTGGCACTGTGTAAATTTTTATTTGTACTGTACCAGTAATGGGGGGGGGGGTGAGACAAAATAACTGGTAATTAGATGGTTTTCCACAGGTGTGTATCTTGACCGCCAGCTTCTCTGCCTACAACATTTTTTATATTGCAAATTTAATGAAAACCTAGAAATTTTGATAAGCTGTGCACCTTTATTGTTTCTCCAGATACGTTAACTTTTTAATTACTTTATTTACATGTAATTCTGCATGTAAACTGTTTTATACATCACAGTGGCACTGTTCTTGCATGACAATGGAATGTGTTTGTATTAATCTATATATAACATGTTTTGTGGTTTATGCATGCTGCACTAATCTGTGTTAAATCTGTCCCCTCTTTATTCAGAGCATGCTGTCTAGGTCCTTTAATTCCAATTATGCTGCAGTTAGCAGCTTTCAGTATGGCAGCTCTAGGGATCTGCATGGCAGCCAGGGTAGTGTTGCCTTGAGTGTTGCAGACAGAAGAGGTTCTGGTGTGCACGTTGTTCGAGTGAGTACCTACAGGAGGCTATTGCAATATATAGAAGGGGAAAGAATAAACTGTGAGGTATCCTTAAATTGATAGAGTTATCCTTTTATATATGGACAAAGCTTTCAATAAAAAGAATACAATTTCTGTGCTGGATTTTTTTTTTATAGGCATTAAATCAAAGACTTTGCCTTCACTTCATATGCTTTAACTTTATTGCAAGGCTTTTCAATTTAATGTCATGAAGTTGAGTTTTCTAATCGGCTTTTATAGATGGTTGAACATATGTAAAACTGTCTGGTTTCCTTGTAAAGGAAACGAGATATGTAAACAAGAGATTACTGTTCTGAATTTAATCTAGGTTGATGAAGGTTTGAACTAATTTTTATTATGCTTTTTCCTCCCCCAAACAAAATCTGATGATGTAAACTGTACTGTAAGATACTTTAGGCATTCAAGAAAATTAATATTTTAGTTTGTAAGAAAATGCAAGGAAATGATTCCTTAACTCTGAGCATCCTGAGTGATGTTATGGTATCCATAGTGAGCAGGATAAAGTCAACAGAAGACTTCTTTTAACCTTGTGAATCCTTGAATAGGCAGTCTTTAGCATTTGTTGACTTATCAATGTATTGGTGATCAAAGACACCTCTACAGTTGCTAGTTTTTGTAAATATCCAGCAATATTTTATGGGTGTGGTGTCTTGGCTAGTAAGATTTTTCTACATAAACAATGTACTAGCTAATCAAAGAAGATAAAGAATGATAAAGGCCTCAAAATGTTTTATTCTGGGCTTCTTATGAGATTTTTTAAATTTGAATAATATGAAGACATTCTTCTTTACTGCTTTGTTCTGTTCAAAGCATCCCCAGGCTTCTACTCCAGGAGACCACTGCCATGATGAGGTATTCATTTCAGGACAGCAGAATTACTCATCTGCCATGCTTAGTCTCAAAGATATTCCACTGGACAGCATGAAGAAATTAGCTGTGCAGGTAATTATCTACATGACACCATGGATAGAATATATTTATTATTATTTGTAGAAACATATGCTGGGATAGCAGTTGGAACTGGGGCTTCTTTAAAATGTAAAACAGGATTTGACTTTCACCCAGGTATTGAAGGTGTTGTAACTGAAATAGCATCCTCTTTTTGGAAGATAAAATAGTTAACTATATGAAAGGGAATAGTTTTCATTTTTCTTCAGTGAAGCTTTGAAAGAAGACATTTGCAGCAAAAGACATAATTGCAAGTGGAAATTGGAATATGTCAGATGATTTCAGGAAAGCAAATTGAAGCTGATTAAACCTTTTAAACAAACTTGAAATCTGTTGTGATGAAATTCTGATGATAAATTAGAATTTGTAGGAGACATTCTGTATTCATCTCTAAGAACCATCTATACAGGCAGGACTTACTACAATGAAACTAAACAGATGCTTGTAAGTTATTACGGTGCAGCAATCTATTTTATCTTTATAACTTCAGTAATTTCAGTTGCATTTCTACAGACCCTGGATATTGGGAATTGGCATAGTTGATACATGTTACCTATGTAAACTCTACCTCTGGCAATGCAACAAAAATTAGTTTTCCTGTCATGCTTTAGATTTTCAGAAAAGGCAGTAGAAAATCATGTAAATTTAATGCATCTGATCTGTAAATAACCTAAAAAAAATTACGCACACACATTACCATTTCTCAGAATCATTTTGGCATAAAAATCAACAGAATAGGTTCTGTTGTGTGTCTATTCACAGCATGGTTAAAGGTTGAAATTTGCACATTTCAGTTATTTATAATGACAAATAGAGTATTTTAATATCTTTGTATCCTATAACTAGTGGGATAATGGTGGTAGGCAGAAAAATCTGTGACTCAAGACTGTAGCATTTTTTTAATGTGGGAATCATACAGATGGATGAGTGACTACTTAGGCTGGGTAAGAGCATGAGGCATACGGGTAAGGAGGGAAAAGGCTGCCCATCTCAATACAGCCACAGAGCTGAACAATAACTCTGAGGCTTCAGTAAGAAATGTTGCCACCTCCAGTATCGTTCTTAATGAAATTATTTGAATACGCTGCATGTCTTTACAGTTGTGTACCTTACTGCTTGCTGTTTTTCATCATTATACCCATCAAATCAGTGACATATGTTTTAACAAAATATCATTTATTGAAAATATCATTACAGTTTTCATATTAAAATCTTGAGCTTGTATGTGAATTTAGTCAGGTTTTCTTGTGAAGTAGTCACCAAAAGATGCTCAGAGAGTATATAATTTCTGTCTACTAGCTGTGTAGGATTCTTATTTTGTGTATGATCTACTGGGGTTTGTTACAAAAATCTCTGAATTTTATGCAATAAAAGTGCAAACTATAATGATATAAACCAAGCGTCAATACTGTCAGTTGCACTGCCAGAAAATAATCATTGAGATAACTCAGTGAAGCAAGTGCTAAAAACAAAGACCTTGTCCAGTCTGTTGTAGTAGATTATCACTCAAAGTAATTTTTTGGTTTTAAATTTTTTTTTCTCAGGAGGTCAGAGCTGATGAATATAATGAAAATTGCGTGCAATTGTACGTGATCCAGAAGAGTAGTTTTGGTGATGTTCCTAGAATTAAAATTAATCAAGCATGAGAAATATTGAAACAATAAAGGAGGCATTGAGGATTGCTGCTTATAAAATGTATGATATTAGGTATTTATTTTTTATTCAGATACCTTTTACAAATGGACAAATGTGCCAGCCTCAAAGACCTCAGGCAAACTACAGCCAAGTTCATAATCTCCCTCCCCAATCATCAGTAGCAAGACATCCATCTAGAGAACAACTAATTGATTATCTGATGTTGAAAGTTGCCCACCAACCTCCCTATACCCAGTCTCAGTGTTCCCCCAGACAAAGCCATGAATTGGCAAAGCAAGAGGTAAGGATAAAATCTAACTTGAATATATGACATCTGTCTGTCAGTGGCAGTGAATTGTTACATTGTTTTCATTTATTACTGTTTCTCTGTAGATGGTTACAGAAATCATATAGGACTTTATCTCCAGCAGAAGACAATGTTATCTCAGTGCTGTCCTACTGAAATCACACATTCCTTCTAGTTTTGAGCTTTTTCCTTTTAATGTGAACATTTTAAAAGAGAAATGCAGTAGTTTCTTAACAGAATGTACCAGAAACTTATGCTTGCATCTTTATACTGAGAGAAATTTATTTCTTATGTACATTTATTGATCACCAACTAATTATTGATGTAGTAACTGCAAAAAATACAAACTTAGAGTACTTTGCATCTATTCGTTGCTATCCAGAGTGTTTCAAAAACCTGCAAATGTAGAAGCGTGCAGCCCTAAACAAAAACCAAGATTAAAAAAAAGTGTACGCATCTGATGCATGCCTGATAAATTATCAGTTTTATTTACGATAGATGTGGGTAAAAAAATTCTTATACAATTTAATGGCTCATTCATTGTGGGCAACTTTCTGTGTTTTTTTGAGGAAATACTGAGAGCTATGTTTTCATTCTGTGCTAGAATGAGAACAGCCACTTTCTGTGTAAAATAAGTTTTCTAGTCAACTCTTCTGGCAAGAGAAAGGGATGACAGTGTTGGCTGTGTAGAACTTAAAGTGAAAGTAGGAACTAGGTTTGATTTTTAAAATTCAGCTAGAAGTAGCAAGGAAATAAGAAGAACCAGTTATTTCATATGAACATGTGTATTTGTTGGTGGCATTAAATTAATTTACACAATATCTAGACATCTCTGAATTTAAAGCCTACATGGACTACTATGATTATAATCGTAGCAATATTGAACTAAAACTTGTGTACAATGATACAAGATGTTGTTGTATTGGAATCTTGTTCTGAATTAATATTATGAGATATAATACTCTCTAATTGTGATAAAAGGGGTTTTTGAGTTTTTTTTTTCTTTTTAAAAGCTTTTGTTCAGGTGAATTTGTTAATAATAATTTCATTACAGTAGCTTTGGATGCAAATTTTCAGCCAGTTCTAACTTTGGTTGTAACTAGATCCAAGTGAGAATTGACAAGGATCCAGAACTTGGATTTAGTATATCAGGAGGAGTTGGTGGTAGAGGGAATCCATTCAGACCTGAAGATGATGTGAGTATTTTATACTAATGCGTCTTAAAATCATTCTGATTAATATTTTTTTCATAGTATTTGCCAAATTAAAAAACATGTATATCTCCCAAACCCAAGCCACTAAATTCCAGGGCTTGATGGGAGAAAATTGACAAATTATTATGGAAGATCAGGGTGGTAGGCAACCACTGTGGTCACATAAAAACGCAGAGGATTATTCTGGGTGTTTCTTGTGCTGTTCTAGATATCAGTCAACAGATTTGAGATCGTGAATTATGGAGTTTACAATTAGAAAACCTCTTAAAAGAGAACATGATTTAGCCTACAGCCTTATTTCTGCTGCTTGGTAATTCGTCTTTACATGTACATCTGCCAAATTAAACAAAGGCAGACCAGAATTTGCCCTTCAATATTCTTTTAAAGACAATTCTCCTGGATTTAACATCAGAAAAGGAAGGCAGTCACAAAAGCCAGTAGATCTGTAGAATAATATCGCATTCTCTTCTACTTAGGATGGAAAATTGAGATGTTTTGAATTGCATCTGTTTCATGCTACCACAGTATTTATGAAACAAGTTGTTAAAAATGTTCTCCACCTCTGTTTTTCAAGGGTATATTTGTAACCAGAGTGCAACCAGAAGGACCAGCATCTAAGTTGTTGCAGCCCGGAGATAAAATAATTCAGGTACTGTAGTCATCTAATTAACTAGTCTGTGTAATATACCAGTTCATTTTTAGTTTGCACCTTTTCTAAGAGCAGAACATTTAATTTTTATATAGATTTCCAGAAGCATTCTTATATTCTGGAATGATGCTTTTAAATTTCTTCCACTTAACATTAGGATAGGTGATACAGGCTGAAGCATTAATCAGCTGGATCATTTTTCAAATTCTGGACATTTTTCACACTTTAAAGACAAAAACCAAGCCTAATGTTGGCATTCAAGATGGAACATGAGTGTTTTCATTAGGCTTTGCTATCATTCAGTTTTTTAACTTGTGGTTATTCACATGTAGTTTCCTGAATAATGCATTGTCTGAACATTAGCAGTTGCCTCTCACAACCCCTCTCCCCAGCTGCAACTCTTACATCCCCCTCCATCCTGCAGTTCTTGCTAGTCTTTGCTGCCTTTCCCCCATCTGACAGGCTGGACGTGTAAGCACTGGCAGAAGCTACTACTTGACTGGCTGATACCTGTCTGGTCACAGCATGTACCTCCTGGCTGCTCCATCTGCTTCAGGAGCCATGGCTTCTGGGCTGCAGCTGTGCATTTCTTTTCTGTAGGAAGTTGGTACTTTTCAGACCTCTATTGTATCAGATTTGTTTGAAATTTGTCTGATGGGCTCATAAGTTATTTGGGAAGGGGTCAAGAAAATGGGCAAAGGGATTATAAGCCTTACTTTCTTAGGGAAACAGGCTAACAGGACATTTGAACAGTGCTGTAGCCACCCTTAAAATTGCAGAGCTTGTTAAAAATTATTAATTATTCACCACATTACTAGTTTGAGAATGCTTATAGAGTCAACTCTGCTGCATTTCTGTTTTCTCAAAAAAAACCCAAACTACCCACAAAAAAAAATAATTTAAAAAAACCATTATTATCTCAATTAAACCACAACCTCGTGAACTTTCTAAAACAAAGCCAAACTGAATACACAGCATAATTCTTCCAATAAAAGAAAAACCCAACAAGCACACAGAAAAAAAAACCCAACTAAAACTAAGATCAAGCTGTTCGAACTAAAAGATAGCTTGTTTTGAGCATGGCAAATAGTTCTGTACTTGTTCTTCCTTATTGGGGCAAGAGAAAGCTGGCGCTAAATCCTAGTTCTCTTACTGATGTAGACAACCTTAAGGAAGGAGGGGAACCCTCCAACACTCCATACAGGAACAAGAAGCATGTTAAACCTTTGAAAATACTGGCAGCATGTTTGTTACATATTTATAGAGTGGAATGTGTGTGAAACTTTAGTTTTAATGGTTTGTTCCTGTATTTATGGAACTTAATTTGTCCGTGTGACATTTATAATGAAGTTTCCTTTTGTCATGCTGGCACTTTGCTTGGATTTTGCTTTTTGTTTAATGAGGAATTCATAGTTTGAAAAAGAGCTGAAGAAGTTGCATTTGCATGCTTAGACATGTTTCATTTCTAATAACTAACAGTGTTGGGTTTTGTGTAACAGCATGTTCTTTATACTCATGAGAATCCCAGTGACAATGTAATGACAGTCCTACTGTCTTGTTGAGACTTAGACATCTGCAGTTTTTGACTGAGTATCATCTCTCACAAAATGACTTTGCTATGCTTGATTTTGCAACATTCTCTGTAAAACATGCATTAGGCACATATTATAATGCATGTCTAATAATATTCTAAATTATAGTGACTAGATAATTGCATGTAAGTTAAGATTGTTGCATATTAGGTTAGGAGTAGGACATTCTGTACAAATGATGATTTGGAAGGGTTATTCCCACTTGCTTTCTGAACAGTCTATATGTAAAACTTTTTCTGCAACCCTAGACAGATTTAAAATTACTGCCTTTACAACAAAGGATTCAGCTGGTAGCAAGAGCATTTGGTGATGGGATAAGCAGCTGCAACTCCAAAATGGCACAGCTAAGCCGCAGAGTGCATGATTAGTTCTCTCTGTTGCTATATAAAGGGCAGTAGCTCATGGAGAAAGGTGGGATGCACAACTGGAAGCAGTAACAGTTTAAACTGGACAAATCTGCCATTCTGCAAGATTTTACCACCCAGACAGAATGTGAATTAGCAGTAATACACCCTGAGAAGTTGAACCATAGCCATGTTTTCCCTGTCTTGTAGGCCACTTGGGCTTGCTTGCATTTGCCAAGCCAAACCTGTCCCAAGAATTACATTGTTGCTTAGAATCACAGCAAAATTCAATCTGGGGGTGACCTCAGGTCTCACACCTAACCTCCTGCTCAAAGCAGGGTCAGCTAGTAGGTCAGAACAGGTTACTCGGGGATTTTTCCAGGAAGGTCTTAGAAAACTTCTAAGGACAAAGAGTGCATAACCTCTCAGAGCAATCTGATCCACTGCTAGACATGGCAGGGAGACAGGAATTTTCATTACATCCAGTCTGAACTGTGTTCCACAAAGGGGTAGACTGGTGGGGGTGTGAAATTAGTGTGTCACAATATAATGGTTTTAGCGTTAGTAACAAGTATTCTAAGCTCTTTTCTACTTCCTATTACTACTGTCTCAACTCCCAAGCTATAGTAGCAGGACTTGTGGTAAGTTGGATCAGTTCCTACCAGATTGCCTGTTTAAATTGTCTGGCTTTAATTGCTGAACGATAACATGCTCTCCTTGTGACATCAGCCCCTCACATGAAAGGTGAGAATTCCTCTAAATACATACTTAAAACGGAATTAAAGGTACTGGATTTTTGAGGATAGAGAGGAACATAGAGCAGGACACTCAAAGCATGGGGAGAAATTGGGAGTGCTAGAAAGGGGAGTAAAGGCCTACTAAAATGGCTCCCAATGCCATTAATGTTTTTTTTTTAAAGGCCTCAATAGTTTTAATTTATCACAAATGCCATTTCTAGTATTTAAACTGGGAGGTATCATTTGTACTGCATTTTCTTTTTTTTTTTGGCATGGCTGTATTAAGGCTGATGAATTCAATGTCTGATGTTAATGGCTTAAAGTTCAGCTTTCTCTTTTGGTTATTTGTAAATATATTCAATAACTTTGGGGCAAAATTCTTCCAAGGCTAACACAATAGTTTAATTTCTTGTAACGTATAGGTACATGTTCAACTCACATCAACAATGTAATCTGCAAATCTGCAGTGTCTTATTGTCTGCGTTCATATAAAATTTGATTATTTTAAACTTGGTTCAAGCTTAAACTAATATGAAATATGAGGCTATCATTTTCAAATTTTAAATTTTCTTTTTAGGCTAATGGATACAGCTTCATCAGTATTGATCATGGACTAGCAGTATCTTTGCTAAAGACTTTCCAGAATGCAGTGGAACTTATTATTGTACGAGAAGTTTCTTCATAAATACTGTGGATTGAGGGGAAAAGCCAGCAGAATTCATTGAAAGACTTATGGGAAACTGAATATTTTGCCTGGTTTTATACACAAAAGGAACTGGAAAAGAATTATGATCAAAATTTGTACAGAAAATTAAATCCTGAACTTGTGCTTAAAGGGGGAAAAGCCACTGTATAGAGTGTTCAAGAAATCATTTTGGAAATTCATATGGTGAATAAACTTGTTTTTAAGCATTGTAGCAATCTAAGGATCACTCCTCCAAGAACAAACCTGTGTTGTTTTTTTGTACAGATGGTAGGTTTATTTTTGGATAATTCATACACATCACTAAACTTTGTTCAATGCTTTGCAAAGCCTTGGTTATAGCCAATGGACAGATGGCAGGACTGTCTGTCCTGTAGCTGTTTATTGCCTTTATTTCTATTCATCAGATATTAATGTGTTATGCTGAAACCACTTCTGTAGATATGGACAGAAGATACAAAATGTTGGCTTTGCTGTGTGCACATTGTATAGATGAGTGGGTAGATGGAAAGTGGCGCTGGTTGGACAGAATGAAGGTCAGGTGAAACAACTATCTGCTGTCTAAATCTGGAATCAAGAAAGAAGAAAAAGTGTTTAGTTCTGGAGTGTATGTCTACCAATAGAAAATGCAATAAAAGCTTACACATTTTTAGGAAGACTGTAAATACAAAGTTGTGATATTCTACAGGATTTTTTCTTAATGTAGTCATTGAATATTCATTTGCCACGTGATTCATGTTTAGTTGGGTTTTCTTGCATACAGAATTTTTTCAACTGTACTGTGGAACTGTGCCCAGAGGTTTTTCTCTACCATGGAAATCCCAAATTTTGTGCAAATGGTGATACTTATCTTTATAAAAAATACTCCATTTCAACCTTCTAGATTTTAAAAATGAAACTGAAATGGCCAGTTTTTAAGGTTGTTGCCTGTAATATATATTTAAACACAAAGTAAATGATGCAAGAAAGGTTATGAAAGTCATTTCAATTTTGTTTGGCCTTTGCATTGCCTTGTTAATCAAAAAGGAAACCATATGTATGGAGCTAGGTAACCAAAGCAAGTTTGTGAAACTTTAAACAGTGATGGAGAATTGCTGTGGTGAGATGGAGATCAAAGGGAGGGTGGACTTACAACCTACCAGTTGGTAATGATGTTTCTTAAAGAGCTGTTCCTACAGGTAATATTAAATGTGAACTAGACACTTCAGAGTCATTAAAGGGTTTCTAACTATAGTAATGTAAGTGATTTACCACAGACTGCCTTTGTTCCTTATTATTGTATAAAATATTAAATTATGCTTATATTAATTTTGTTTACCAGAAGCATTAACTTTCTTTTTCTCTTTCTCCTTTGTAATTGAATAGACTGCATAATCTGCAGTGATAATTAATACACAGTTGTTATGGACCAGGGAAAAGTGCCATAGAAGACCAATAACTGTTTTTAATCAGGGCCAATTATTAGCCTGTCATTGGAGCAATATTCAGCTATTGCAGTTCATTTTTAATTACATATAAGTTGGTAGTTTGAAATGGGTATAAGTTACTTTTTTCAACCCATGTGTACAAAAATAAATGCTTTTAATAAAGCTAGCAAAACCACCAGCCTCCTGTAGTTTTGGGACAATGAGCGGGAAGAGAGAGGAATATACATAGATAGTGATAATAAACAGATAGTACTTAAATAAGTGAACTCCAATATTATTGCACTTCTTTCAAAGATGTTAACTATTGCTTATTGTACTGTGTATAGTTCTAATAATTTTAATTGAAACCCTTTAGCAGCTCTTTGGATATTTTACTACTTTTTAGTTGATTTTCGATAATATTTACATAGGAAATTATTTTTTTATATATTAGCGGAAATGTGCTGTATTTTGATAAAATTCATTTATTTTCCATGTGCTGTTAATATTCAAAGAAAAGAACAAAAAACATAGCTATAGAATGGCAGGAGTCAATGTTCCCCTTCTAAGATGTGTTTTTTTGTTGTTTAGTTTCTATTTTTTTAATTGAAAATGAAAAATGTTCACATTGCCTTTTAAAGGGAATGCATACAGACAGGTCCTAAATTAACTTGGTCTTCTACATAACCTGTATCTTTGGGAAGGGGAAAAGTCCAAAATGCAGAACTGATTCTTTATTGATCTTGGACTGACTTTGTATACATTTTGCAGTACATTTAAATATATCACTGAGGAATTATACAGTATTGTATTTTCCTTTAATGGTAACAGAAGTTTTATACTTAATTTTCAGATTTATATATCACAGGAAAAATCTACCAACAACTGTTTGGCTCTGGTAGAACTGTAGAAGTAGAGATTTATAGCAAGAAGTTTAGTACTTTTTGTGGAAATAGAATAGAATAGTTGGAAGGGACCTACAATGATCATGTAGTACAACTGCCTGACCAATTCAGGGCTGACCAAAAATTAAAGCATGCTCTTAAACTAAACATTGATAGGCATGGAACATCACCCACCTCTCTAGGAAGCCTGTTCCAGTGTTTGACCACCCTCTTGGTAAAGAAATGCTTCCTAACGTTAACTCTGAACCTCTCCTGACACAACTTTGAGCCATTCCACTCATCCTGTCAGTGGATACCTGGGAGAAGAGATCAGCACCTCCCTCTCTACTTCCCCTCCTCAGGAAGCTGCAGAGAGCAATGAGGTCACCCCTCAGCCTCCTTTGCTCCAAACTAGACAAACTCAAAGTCCTTAGCTGCTCCTCATAGGACATTCCTTCCAGCCCTTTCACCAGCTTTGTTGCCCTCCTCTGGATGCATTCAAGGACCTTCACATCCTTCTTAAATTGTCGGGCCCAGAACTGCACACAGTACTCAAGGTGAGGCCACACCAATGCTGAATACAGTGGGCTAATCACCTCTCTTGACCAGCTGGTTATACTGTGTTTGATGCACCCCAGGATGCAGTTTGGCCTCTTGACTACCAGGCCACACTGCTGACTCATATTGAGCCTGCTGTCAACCAGCACCCCCAGATCCCTTTCTGCAGGGCTGCTCTCCAGCCACTCCTCTCCCACTTTATACCATTGCTAATTTACTCCATCCCATGTGCAGAATCCAGCATTTGCTCTTGTTAAATTTCATGCCACTGATGATTTCCCAATGCTCCAATGTACCTAGATCCCCCTCTGCAAGGCCTTTTGTCCCTTGAGAGAGTCAAAAGCAACTCCCAGTTTGGTATCATCAGCAAACCTGCTAATGGTGCATTCAACTCCTGCATCCAGATCGTTGATAAATATGTTGAACAGAACTGGCCCTAGAACTGAACCCTGAGGAACACCGCTGGTAGACCAGTCGCCAGCCAGCTGCAGCCCCATTTACTACAACCCTCTGAGCTCTGCCATTCAGCCAGTTCTTCACCCACTGCACTGTGAATCTGCTCATCTCACAACTTGTCCAGAAGGATGCTGTGAGGGACAGTATCAAAAGCCTTACTAAAATCCAGAAAAACTACATCCACCACCTTCCATTCCTCCACTAGGTGGGTGACCTTGTCCCATCAAATTAGTGAAATGACTTTCCCTTTGTGAACCCATGTTGACTGTGCCTGATGATTGCATTGTTCTATAAATGCCTTTCAATAGCACCCAATATAATCATGTCCATAATTTTTCCAGGTACTGAGGTTAGACTAACAGGTCTGTACTTTCCTGGGTCTTCCTTCCCTCACACCCTTCTTGTAAATTGCAATAACATTGGCTAGCTTCCAGTCAGTAGGGACCTCCCCAGACTCCCAAGATCTTTGATAAGTGATCAAGAGGGGTCCTGCCTTAACATCCACTAGCTCCTTCAGTACTCTGGGATGAATCCCATCAGGGCCCATGGACTTGTGAACATTCAGCTGATACAGCTGGTTCCTTTACAATTTCAGTGTCCACTAATGGAAAGTCACTGTCCCTGCAGTCATGGTCCTCTGACTCAGTGGACCAGGCAGCCCAAGGTCTATCAGTATTATTAAACTGAGGCAAAAAACACATTGAATGCCTTTACTATTTCTTCATCCCTATTTTTCAAGTGACTATCTTCAACGAGTATTGGGCTAATGTTTTCCTTTGACCTCTTTTTGCTATTAACGTACTTTAAAAATATAAATACTTGGCCAAAGCTTGTCTTCAGTAAATTAGCAAATTAACTATCTAATAAAATATAGATTATTCGGTAAACATTGGAGTTTTCAGTGGACTGAAATGTGCTTGTTCCTTCAGCGTCTGTGTGTAAAGGTAAACATGTCAAACTAGATGATTTTGCAGAGTAGGAGAAAGATGTCTCCTGAACTAGTCCAGCCAGGATACAACAGGAGGAGAGACAATATTAGCACTTTTCATTTTGAATGCATCTTAAACTACATTTTTAATAGAATAAAATCCATCAGCAGCCTAAGCTCCTCAGCATGCCAATGAGTTGATGCAAACTCTGTTAATTCTTTCTATTCTTAATAGGTCATTAAAGAATCAGTTCAATTGTTGTAATGAAAAGATTAAGTCTCCCACATATTTTTTATGTAAATATTGTTTAGTTTCTTTTTTGGACTAGAGTTAAAAATGTGTATATACTTGAAAGCATTCTATGAACACATGTATAGCAATAAGCAACACACAAAATCAAACCCTTATAGTTATTTTGGTTTTGTTTAGTAATATTACTTTGTCAACAGCTATGAAATGTTTTTATTGATCAGCATTTATTCAACATTCCAAATTTTTGTATATAATTAGACTGTTTCTGAGGTAGCACACAGAGAATAGATAATAAATTAATGCTCTTTAAAGCTGTGTGTAATTGACTTCTTTAACTTATAGGAAATTCTCCATGACATGATTTTATTCTTCTATAGTTTCTGTAGAACTTAGTCCTCTATCAATATCTGTTAGCAAAGACTTATTTGTGTTTCTGGCTCTGTGTATCTCAGTGCCTAGGGGTCTGTCTGCTCTAGCTGATTTCATTGCAAGACCAGGTTATTCAGAAGAAATACCTTTGTGCATAACCCAATCTTGCAATGAAATCAGATAAGGCAGCCAGTGGCTGCTCTCCTGAAGAGATGAGTAGGTTTTGTCTGATGCAAATTAAGAAGTTTCAATAGTAGATGGGGTTGGTTAAGTCAAGTAGGGTTAAAATTAAGAGCATCTTGGGAGTGCTCTAATGAGATATACAAGGGTTATGTGGTAAAGAAAGTGAAGAGTTACTTGAATGATTGGCTAATGCCAAATGAATGTTAAGTTCTGCCTTATGACTTGGGTTTGAAAGTAAACATAAAAAAAAAATCCTGTCCTGCCACCGGAGGTGATTTTTGAAAAACTGGGTTTGTCTTTACCCGTTCCACAGAATTGTATTTTAAGTGACATCTTGTATATTCTCACTCCAGTTAAGAAAGTTTATGGGTATGTTCACATTTGTCAAGAGTAAATGAACCTAATGTGCTGTTCCGCTAAAGCATCGATGCATACTTATTACAGCAGAGGTCATTTACGTAGTTCTTGCTTTGCCCATATAACAATGAAAGTTCTTTAAGAATTTATAATTTTGTTCTTGAACTGACAGTTTTCCTGAAATGCTAAATGTTACTGTTTCACTAAGCAGAATGATCTCCAGTGTACAGAAGCATTACTGCAACAAGCTGATAAAAGCATTATATATCTATGAGGCAGTTGATTCTAGGCTTAAGGAACCCACTGTTTGTAATTCATGTTCTTATTCATCCTCAACAAGTAAGCAATAAAATACATGATTTAATTTTCTGTGACATGACTCCATCTGGTTCTTACAATTATGAAAACTAAAGAAAACTAGTGATGACTGTTGGCAGGGAGAGGAAGCTTTTATAATGATAAGAAAAAAAGCCACTGGAAACTGATAAAAATCAATTTCATATCACATTTCACATATTGCTGTCTTTGTAATTTATTTTTGTTTAAGAAATTAAGCTTTCTACAGCTATCCATGTTATTCATTCAGTAGCCAAAGCTTTCAGGTTATACAGAGGAGGTGCACATACCATTTCTGTACAGATGTATGTTCCAATAGGGAAAAGACTAAATTTCTAGAATTGTCACAGTTTTGAAAGTGATGGCTAGAGTGTGATGGATGCACCCACTTTGACTGAGTGAACAGTACTTTGGTTCAGGCATCATCGACAAGTAGGCCTGACTAAAATCAGCCTTTCTGTGCAAACCTTGATAATTGTGCTAGGCCATATCTTCTCAGGAGACAAGGGGCCTAGGCCACATCTTATCAGGAGCTAACAGTACCAGCCTGAGCTGTGACTAGACAAAACTAAAACTGCTATGGCTGCATACTTGCACGTACACCAAAGGGGGGGTTGACTACAAGTCAATCACTTTATAAATATCTGTAGCCCATCTGAGCCCATTGAGCTCTCCTGTACAGCAGCAGGCTGCATGGCAGTGATCTCCCCCTTGAGCAGGGATCCCTCTCAACGTTATGCCTTGAGGTTGAGACCCTTTACCTGGCATCTGATATCTATAATGAGGTAAGTGACATTTTACATTAGGCCTAGAAGTACACTGTATGCTAGCAACATTTATATATCCAGCTATAGCTTAATTATTAGAAGTGTAGTAAGTAGAGTGTATGACTGCTGTCTAAATCATCATTTACATCATTTTCAAATCACTGTTTAATTGCCATTCAATTATTGCTTAATCACCATTTGATTTTCATTCATTCATCAATTAATTACCATTTGATCATCATTTAATCATTAATAAAACCCCTTTTAGTTAATCCCACAATGATGACTGCAGGAGCGGGCTGGAAACTAGGACCACACGTGGCAATCAGTTAGCTGAGGGGAATGTGCTCGAGCTTGTCTAGACAACAATTAACATGATGAGGCATGTTTACAGAGCACAGGGGAGTGGGAGACGGATGGCGCCAAGGATGGCGCCAAGGAAAGGTAACACCTTGTGGTTAATTGATGGCAGTTAACCACCAATCAGGGATTGCCTAGTATGCAGTGCTTAGCTTCAAGAACCAATCTGTTTAAAACGCGCAGCTTCTGAAAGTGTATATAAACTCGTGCTTCTGTACAATAAATTGACATTTGCTTGCATCAAGCTGCGTCCCGTCTCTTCATTCGCCGCAGATGACTTCTCTTAATAATTCACCTGTGACATAGAAATGAAATGATTACTTAATTATGTGAATATTAAGAGTTGCTACATCCCCACCAGTGCTTAGTTAGGTGGATTGATCCTCAAAGAGGGTCCCATGGTGATAGAAACCAAAACCATGTTGCTGACCAATTGTTGACACTCAGTATCAGTCCCTTCCTCCTCCTGCCCTCTCTAGCAAGATTGAGAAGAGCACCTGGGACCCCATTTGCCCCCCCCCCCCCCAAGACTGGGAGGGGATAGGTCCTCTCCTGGTTGCTCCAAAGGTATTGCTGGTGCCCATATGGAAAAACAGCAAAGGGTCATACTCAGAGAGTTGGACAAACTTTGGCAGTCTCTCCACAACACCCCAGATCTGGGCCCCTGGCAAAAGCTTCTCTAGCTAGCAGCTCAAGTTGGCAGGTGGGTGCCTCTGTGCCCCACAGCTGGGAGTCACCCACTATATCACTCTCTGCTTCCTCCAGGTTTCTGGCATGGCTCAGGTCACTCTATCCAGATGCTTTGCTTGAAAGCACCCCAGGTCTTCCTCAGCTTTGAAGGCAATAAACTGCAGGTAGAGCAGGAGCATTATATATGGTGCTGGAAATATGGAAATACTCTGCACAAGATTTTGTGTGTTTTAAAAGTGGGTTGCAATTATCCCATTTAAGGGAAAAATTTATTAAGTAGCTATTAAAAAAATATTATTGAGCTGTGAAAGATTCAACATATAGCTTGTGTATCTTAATGGCTGAGTGAGAACACTTTCAGCCACTCACACTTATATGAATACTTGATTAAAAGTTTTAGAGATGTAAGAAGATACAAGAGAAGAATTATCATGTGACTCGGCTAGCAAGGGTCCCAAGATGGCCAAGAACAGTTCCATGTTAAGAGGCATATTACTGAAATTATGTAGATTTTTTACATGGCCTGAACTTTTGAGCATCAGGAATTACATTTCCAATTACAGTACTCTGCAACTTCTATTTTTGCAGCTGCATAACACAAAGGGAATATGGCTCTGCACTATATATGTTTCATGAGACATGGTTGGACACTGCAAATTGCTGAAAAAAATATGTTTAAGTATTAAAATTAATGAAAAACTGTGAGGGAATATTTGCTCGTTTGCTAGATGTGTGAAAATACCAAATTGGATAAATTCTTAAGGACTGTCTCAGTAGAGAAACTGGTAGTGACATGCGGAATCGAACTCTACAACTCCAGGAGAGTTATAAAGCAGGTATGTTTACTGCGGCGCCAGGTGAAAGGGGGATCTCTCCTCCTAACTTGCACACCATTTAAACGAGCAGCCGGATATTTATTATACAAAGTCATGCATATACATAAGGTTTCCAAGAATTCAGCATCTCCTCCCTCTGGCATCTCTTCAAGATGTACTTTTCACCTTCTTGGGCAGTTACCTGATGTTCCTGTTTATCTTTGCATACATTAGAAGTCTTTGTTGTTTAATTTCAATCTACTATAGTTCTTTATATGTCATTCATTATCTAACTTTTGTTCAATTGTAAAACATCTGCTAGCTAAGGATGAGCCCTTCCTTATTGTCCACTCTAAACATGTCAAGGTAATACATGCCCACTGTGTTACCGAAATCTCGGACTGAAGAACTTATCGACACCAATGTGATGTAGATAAGCAGACACTTCTTTATTGACGGCCGGGTGCGTGAGCGAGTCCTCTCACGATCAACGCACACCAGGTCCCAAAATCAGATTCCATATATAGAACTTATTCATACATATTCATCAATTATTCATGCATAATCATAACATTTCCCGTAAATCATTTTCATACTCTCCTCCTATATCCGATTATGCGCAGTAAAGCTTAGAAAGATCTAGGAATGGGTCTGGGGTACGATTTGGGTAGGTGGTATATGAGTCGGTGGTCGCTATCTCCCCCTGCCGGAATTACCTTTTACTAAAGTTCACGGTTTCTTGGCAGGCACCTACAAGCTGTTCCAGTCGACTCTCCCCAGTTCCCATTAATCTCATATTCTGACATTTCAATGCACCTCTGCGTACAGAAGACTGGTTAAATACAAAGGAACCTTTCAACCCTAGAGTTATTACAATAGTTCCAGGCCCTTCTTCCAGCCTTGGTACAAGACGTACAAAAGATTCCATAACAACTCTTACTGCGTAGCTGCAAGTTTCCTATAAATTTTTTTTTCCCTTATCCTTCTATATTTTAATTCTGTTAAATGATTTTATAAAATCAATTAATTAAATAAAATCAATCAATTTTAACTTATTAACAAATCGGTAACATTTCCCCCCTTTGAAAGTGTTGAAAATCATTATTTCAATACTTTCACATTATTCATATATCTTTTGTTTCAACATATTTGGGTAATGGATCATGTCTTGGTGAAATAGTTGGTACTTCTCTCATAATCATACAACTCACTGCAATTCTATTGGTAAACTGTTTCTTCAGACATGCATATACTAGCATGCTCATCAAAAAGACAACTAGTAACAGAAACAAAGTCTTAATTATAGATTGTATCCAAGAGCTCAATTTCCATCCCAGTTTGTTAAAAATTTTCCCAAGCCAATCTTCTGACATATCCTTTTAAATTGTTTCAGTTTCTTTTTCAATTTTTCCCAATAGGTCTAGATCATGTTCCACATCCTGAGTGACATTTGGAATGTGGATACAACAGTGGTCCAGTTTATCCTTGAGATATCCACATACTCCATGTTCTTTAAGTAGGAGCATATCTAGTGCCATTCTATTTTGTAAAGTCATTCTGGAAGTTGCCTGTAGTTGTATATTCAATTCCTTAAACCCCTTTTTGTTAACGTTTGCCAATTTTTCCACTTGGCCAGTTAACTGATAGAGCCATGCTCTGTTTCTATATGAAGCTATAGGATTTAAAAAGTGATTCAAGTGCCCAACCAGTTTTCACTCCTGTAAATGGTTCATTCCAAATATCATCATTTATCTCAGATCTCTTTATTCGTTTCAATTCTAAATTCTCTAAGGATCCTTTAAATGGTGATTTCTTTCAAATTGGACACAATGTTGGCATGCCTAAAATAATTTGTTTCACCTTACCATCTAATGGTAAATGTGTGGTCCAGGTTCCATCACTTAATGCCCAAACTAAATGTCCTGGACTTCGAATAATAGATTTTCTACAACTAAACAAAGTTCCTTTCCTAACTATAAAAGTGCTCGTTAAATTGAGAGTGTTCTTAAGACCTCGACAAAAATAACCATATTTTAAAACAGTGGCCTACGGAGGAATTCTTTGGATTACTAAGTCTGCATTACTGCAATCATACACTTTTTCACATTTCCACTATGGCACTATTTTATTTTCCTTCTCTCCCAATGTAGTTGACCTATCATCTACCCAGGGTAATACTGAAAAAAACCTTTCCATCCCAGGTAAAACACCAAGAAGTTCTTGCTATATACTGAAAATGGGAAAATATGGACATAGACCATATAGAGTCCCACTGGTCTACTAATTGGGTGCTCTGGCCAGTTTCGTTACACTTCCATTCCATAACACTTTTGCTCACGTTGATTTTAAATTGTTCATCATAAGAACACCATCCCACAGTCTTAAATCTCCCTATTTTGGTAAAAACATGATTTAACAATTTTTCACAATCCGCCAGACTACCTGGAGTTTTCCACTGTTTTCTAGTGACTTTCACTTGCTCATACCATTGAGTCACTGGCCTCTGTTCACAATAGGTGGTTTCATTTTTATGTTCCAGGTTAGTCAAATTCATAGTTAAGATTCCCCATGGAATAGATTCACCTACTGCCTTCGGTATTGGCAAACAAGCAGTGATCTGCGTGACGTTTTGTAAATTGGCAAATTCTTTAATCAATCCTACCATCAAATTTTCCTCAGCCATTTGTTTGGGAATGTCAATCACTTGTTCTGTTTCTATTTGTCTTTTGTTCCTGTCCACCAAGTCAGCCCATGATCCCACCAACACTACCAACCAAAAGAAAATCCAAAAGCCAATCATAACCTGATATGAAAAATTAGACATGTTTCAAAGTCAATTTTTTTAAGTCTCTGGGTCACGATTAACAATCTTCCACGGAGTAGATGCTTTCTTCACGGTGCTTTCTTCACTCGAGTATAATGTATCCAAGCATCTGATTCTGAAATCTTGATAGCTGTAAAAGTGGTTAACAGTATCTGGAAAGGTCCCCTCCAGCGCTCCTGCAAAGGTTCGGAGGTCCAAGTCTTCACATAGACATAGTCTCCTGGTTGGAAATCATGCACTGAATTTTCTAGGGGTAAAGGTCTATTTCAAATTACTACACTCCAAATCACAGCCAAAGTTTTCCTTAGAAAAAGCAAATACACATCTTGTTTTCCTTTTACATGTATGTTTAGATTTGGTTCTGGAGACTCATATGTTTTTCCATATAATAATTCATAAGGACTGACTGAGGTTCCACTCTTTGGCTGTACCCTGATTCGTAATAATGCTAATGAAAGTGCCTGAGGCCACTTTAGACTGGTTTCTTGACAAATTTTACTTATTTGTCGTTTCAAAGTTTGATTCATCCTCTCCACTTTTCCACTAAATTGTGGTCTCCAAGACACATGCAAATCCCAATTAATACCCAATACTTTGCTAACACTTTGGACTACTTCAGCAACAAAGTGTGGACCCTCTGTCAGAGGATTTCCAATAGGAACTCCAAATCTCGGAATTATTTCTTGTAATAACCACTTCACAACCTCTTTTTGCTTGTGTGGTGCGACAGGGAAGGGCTTCTGGCCATCCTGTAAAAGTATCAACCCCTACCAAGATGTACTGGTACCCATTGTATCTAGGCAACTCTGAAAAATCTACTTGCCAATAATCTCCAGGTTCTGTACCAGACTTCAGCCTACCCATTTGAACCTTTTTCTTAATCACTGGATTATTTTTCAAACATACTTCACACTTTGCAGTTACCATTTTAGCTATTCCTAACATCTTAACTGATATTACTTGCTTTCGTAAAAATGTTACTAAGGCTTCTGCCCCCCAGTGACATTCTTGATGTCTCATTTGAATTATCTTTCCCATCAAAAGAGGTGGCATTACTACTTGCCCGTTAGGAGTTATCCACCATCCAGCTAAGTTTTTCTTAGCATTTAATAACTGACCCAATTTGTCATCTTCCTCTGAATATCTCGGTTTTTCCCTAGGAAGGGTTACTGTTTTAGAAGGAATTATTGCCATTTGCAATGCTTGTTTCTTTGCTACTTTTTTTTTTTTTTTTTTTTTTTAGATATTCTATCAGCTAAATTATTCCCAGCTATTATTTTTGTATTCCCAATCTGGTGTGCCTTACAGTGCATGATTGCTACTTGATCTGGCTTTTGAACTGCTTGCAATAATCGTAAAATTTCTGTTTGATGCTTAATGTTTGATCCTTGAGAGGACAATAACCCCCTCTCTTTCCACAAAGCTCCATGGACATGCACTACCCCAAAGGCATATTTTGAATCAGTCCAGATATTTACTCTCTTGTCTTTGCTTATCTCTAAGGCTCGAATTAAAGCGATGAGTTCCGCCTTTTGGGCTGATGTGGTACTCCCTAATGCTCCTGCTTCTATAACTGTAGTCTCTGTTGTTACCGCATATCGGGCATATCGGACTCCTTGTTCCATAAAGCTGCTTCCATCAGTATACAGTTCCCAGTCTGGTCGCTCCAATGGTACATCCTTCAGATCTTCACGACTGGAATAAACATACTCGATGGTAGCCAAGCAATCATGTTC
Source organism: Falco biarmicus (assembly GCF_023638135.1). Taxonomy (NCBI): domain Eukaryota; kingdom Metazoa; phylum Chordata; class Aves; order Falconiformes; family Falconidae; genus Falco; species Falco biarmicus. The sequence continues at coordinate 22,842,697 of NC_079310.1, read as the reverse complement.
CAGTCGTCCTTCTTCCTGTATGGAACTTAAAAACACTGCAGGATTTACCAGGTTAGTTGTTTTTAGAATCACATCATCTTGTTCAGTCAATACCACCTGGTATTTCATCATTCGGCTGGGAGACAGCCAGTGTCCCCCGTTCTGTTCTAGGACAGTTATCACCATGTGTGGAACATAGACTGTTATTGTTCTTCCCAAAGTCAATTTCCGAGCTTCTTGTATGAGCATCACTGTTGCGGCCACTGCTCGAAGGCAGTTTGGCCACCCTTTACTCACTGTGTCCAGTTGTTTAGAGAAATATCCGACTGGTCGTTTCCAGCTTCCTATCCTCTGGGTTAACACGCCCAGTGCAAGGTGTTGTCTTTCATGTACAAACAGCTGGAAATCTTTGGTTGGATCCGGCAGTCCCAAAGCAGGTGCAGACATTAAGGCATGTTTTAACTCTACAAAAGCCTTTTGTTGTTGTGGGCCCCATACAAAGGGAGAGTTCTTTTGGGCCTCATACAGCGGTTTAGCTATTAGCCCATAGTTCATGATCCAAAGGCGACACCACCCAGTCATTCCCAGAAATGCTCTGAGTTCATGAATATTTCTCGGCTCGGGTATACCACAAATAGCTTCTTTGCGATCTTTTCCTAATTGCCGTTGTCCTTTTGAAATCTCAAAGCCCAGATATATCACAGTCTGGCAGGCTATCTGGGCTTTCTTCCTGGATACCTTATACCCATTTAGTCCCAGGAAATTCAAAAGGTCAATAGTCACCTGTATACAGGTAAGTCTTTCTTCTGTAGCTATCAGTATGTCATCCACATATTGTAGGAGTAAATGCCCAGGTCTTGATTTATCCTGTTTCCAGATTTCAAGTTCCTTTGCTAATTGATTTCCAAAAATAGTTGGACTGTTTTTAAATCCTTGGGGTAATCTAGTCCATGTCAGCTGCATCTCTCGCCCGGTTTGAGGATTTTCCCATTCAAAAGCAAACAGTTTTCTGCTTTCCTTTTCCAAAGGTATACAAAAGAAAGCATCTTTTAAATCAAGCACTGTAAACTACTGATAATTCTCCCTCAATGCTGTTAACAGTGTATAAGGGTTTGCTACTACAGGATAAATATCCTTAACTATTTGATTTACTGCTCTCAAGTCTTGTACCAGCCTATATTCACCCGAAGGTTTTCTGACTGGTAAAATAGGAGTATTATACTCAGATTCACATTCTTCCAAAATTTTATACTCCAAAAATTTATCAATCAATTTCTTCAATTCCTGTCTCACTTCTGGTTTGATTGGATATTGTTTAAATTCTCACTGTTCCTGCGCCTTCCTTCAAATCTATTTTAACCGGTTCTGCTAGTTTCAATTTACCAGGAATATTTGTTTCCCATACAGTAGGGATCACTGCCAAATCCACCTCCGGTGGAATTTCTTGTTCCTTTACCTTTTCTTGTATCATCAGGATTTCTCCCTTTTTTGACTCAGATATTTTCAAGAAAAGTTCTCCTTCGTCAAAAACAATCTGTGCATTTAACTTGGATAACAAATCTCTTCCTAAGAAGGGTATCGGACATTCTGGTACATACAAAAATTCATGTGTAATTATCTTATTTCCAAATTTCAAATCCAGGGGTTGCAGGAATGGCCTGTTTTTGTTCCAGTTTTTCCTTTACAGGTATTTAATAAAAAAATGTTGCTCCTGTATCCACTCCCAACCTCACAATTTAAACAACATTTTTTTTTCCACTTTCTTATTATCAGAAGTTATAGCTATTACCAAATTATCTCTAATAGTTAGCTTACATTCATCCTGCCAATCCTTTCTTTGTCTTAAGTAAAAAAACAAATCCACATCTGGCATTTTATTCCATTTCCCTTCTCTTTTACAATACAGCATTAACTGCAGAATAGTGTTATAATTCAGTGTCGCATTCGTGGGCCACTTTTCCTGATCATCCAATATATACAAAGGCCACCAATTATTACAATACTCAAATTATTACAATACTCAATCATCTGGCTCTTTTGCAGATCATCCTGTAAATTTCCCCAATGTGCCAATAAACATCCCAACAAAGAATTTTTCAGGATTTTGTCATTTACAGCAAGATTACCCATGCTTTTACTTTTAAACAACTGAGTTAACTTAGGTGCCATGGTATAATTACTCACAGTACAATACACAATTATTCAACTCTGTCACTCCGATCCGCAGATCCACACTGCACACTCGCTTTCGTTTTCAATTATACGTCTCACTCTTACAGCCACACTCACACTTTCCCACAGTTACTTTAAACAAACATATAACACAATACTATACCTCTTAATTTTCTTCTTAATACACAAACTCACAAAACAGCAAAGAACACCAAAAACTTCTAACTTCTTGTTAGAGGCACTACCTTAGAGAACACTATAGCATATAGTTTCTCTTGTCTACACTTTTGTCCAACCCTGCAATAGCTTTCACTTATGTCTTACGGGCAGACTCCTAGTCCTACCCTGCGCAGCTCTTTCACCGCGTCTGACAGGTAGACTTACTCAGTGGGACTCCAACCCACTGGTGGGACTCCATCCCACTCCTTACCATACACTTATTATAGTGGGACTCCCCCCCACTTTCTGTAGTGCACTTACTTACTTTAGTGGGACTCCCACCCACTTACTACAATTAAAAAAAGAAGTGTCTTACCAAATATCCAGGGAATGTCGCGAAGAGCCTTACAGATCGGGGATTGATGGGTGTCCCCGAGAAATCCTCGGTGCCGGCTGGAACCGATCAGGTCCCCGGCTCCTCCGGTCTCCTTCAGCGAGGTCCCATCTGGGTCGCCAAAACTGTTACCGAAATCTCGGAATGAAAAACTTATCGACACCAATGTGATGCAGATAAGCAGACACTTCTTTATTGACGGCCGGGTGCGTGAGCGAGTCCTCTCACGATCAACGCACACCAGGTCCCAAAATCAGATTCCATATATAGAACTTATTCATCCATATTCATCAGTTATTCATGCATAATCATAACATTTCCCGTAAATAATTTTCATACTCTCCTCCTATATCCGATTATGCACAGTAAAGCTTAGAAAGGTCTAGAAATGGGTCTAGGGTACGATTTGGGTAGGTGGTATATGAGTCGGTGGTCGCGATCTCCCCCTGCCGGAATTACCTTTTACTAAAGTTCACGGTTTCTTGGCAGGCACCTACAAGCTGTTCCAGTCGACTCTCCCCAGTTCCCATTAATCTCATATTCTGACATTTCAATACACCTCTGCGTACAGAAGACTGGTTAAATACAAAGGAACCTTTCAACCCTAGAGTTATTACAATAGTTCCAGGCCCTTCTTCTAGCCTTGGTACAAGACGTACAAAAGATTCCATAACAACTCTTACTGCGTAGCTGCAAGTTTCCTATAAATTTTTTTTCCCTTATCCTTCTATATTTTAATTCTGTTAAATGATTTCATAAAATCAATTAATTAATCAAATAAAATCAATCAATTTTAACTTATTAACAAATCGGTAACAACTGGGCTGGTTTTAATCTATAGCAGCATGATCCCAGGGCGGGGGGATCCACCCTCTTCGAGGTGGGGGCCATTTGAGTAGGAGGTCGCTGATCTCCTATTACCACAATTATTTTTCCTTGGTTTGTTTTCTTTTAGCAGTTAGCACCTCAGAAGGCTCATTATTTACATTCTTGTTGAGCTCATCTACATTGGTACTAATTGTCCCTTCTCAAAGTGCTAACTGGGCCCAGCTCCAGCCCTTTGCTTCGCTCTTCCTTAGGTGTTAATGTTTCTGTTATCTATGCAGCTTCTGTCTGCAGCAGTATTTTAAGTTTTTCACTATATTTTCTCCCATCAGTAGCAGATGAACCAAATCCTCTACAAAGAAATTCTCATTCAGTTGCTGATGTCTCACAAACGGAGTTCATTACCCAGTGTGCAGAGCCAATCTCACAGAGCCATCATTTATTGCTTGTCTATGCAGAGATGGGTGCTAGGTGGTAAATCCACAAAGCGAGCACACCTCTTAACACAGTGAAACACTTTATAGACTTTGAACTGACATACGGAATTAGACTCTATAACTCGAAAGTTATAAAGTAGGTATGTTTATTGCGCGCAGATGCACGGGGGATCGCTCCTCCACAAGCGTGCATGCCCGAAGTGACAAACCATCTCACATTTATACAATAAAACAAATGAATATTCAATTAACACCTATACATATTCGTTACCTAAACCCCCTTACTCTCGCTTCGTATGTTAATTAGCTTATCAGTCCTTTGCCTGGAATGTGGTGGTCTTGCAGGTTTGTAGGTGATTCATGTCCTTGTGACTATCTGATCTTCTCCAGCAAGAAGCCTTAGCACTCCCTCCCTCTAGATAACATTGGAATATCTCTCATCCTTTTCTCATTCTTTTATAAATAGCCCCTTTGTTAAAGGAAGAAGGGCAGGCGTCTCCTCCAAGCTGTGTGGCTATGTGACCAGACACCACACCCATGACCAGTCACCATACCCACATTCCTTGAGCAGACATATACAATCACAATTAATGTCCATTGTCCCCATTTCACACTATTTCTCCATATCAATCCCCCCTTTTCTATCAAACTAAGTAAATTCTTTTACTTAAGCAGTCTTCCCGAATGATATAAAGCATCATACATAAGTGTTACCCTTTTAAACATTCTCCAAACCCACAAATATAACATAATGGTTAGTATTAAGGAAATTCCTAAACTGATCAATACGATCACAATGGGGTGTACCATAGCGTTAAGAATTCCTGTTGCAGAAGGTGACCAGCCAAAGAGAGTATCCCACCAATTATGGTTTCCATCAGGAAATCATTTACATATTCTGGGAATTCATTTACATATTTCGCTCCTGCGCAATGTCCTTGTGGAGTGGTCATCTGGGGGTCTTCAGGATGAAGATCAGGAGTCTTCCTCTAGTGAACCTTTTTTTACCTTCTTGTTTCTGCGCAGACTCTGTTCCTCGATAGACTAATGAGCATGATTCAAATTCCTTGTTTAGGTAGCGTTAGATACACAACTGAAACTTAGGACCAGATGGCCCTTATAAAGATAATGAATCCAAGGACCTTGTGTCTAGTACATCCGTGGTGCTGACACTTAAGCGTCTTGGTGTATTCATCATGTTGACAATAAGGGTCCTTGAACACCTCCCAACTTTGGATAATTATATATAAGCACATCATTTTCTAAAAAAGTAGTATACCACTCATCACTCATTGTGCGTAGCTCATTATTCAATCCCCCCTGTTCTAAAAACTATCATTATGCTCTCTGATCATTATGCTTTCTGATCATTCTTCGACAGCACCGAACAGAACATTGAAGCAATAAGGAGTATGTAATTGCCAATCTATTCCCAATACTGTACTCACGTGTTGAACTATTTTGGCACAAAAGTGTGAGTCTCTATTGGAAGAGATTTTTGCCGGAACCCCAAAGCGGGGGATAATCTCATTTAACAATCCCTTCGTTACCTCTCTTGCTTTATTTGTTTGACAAGGAAAGGTTTTTGGCCAACCTGAAAACGTATCAGACATAACTAATAAATATTGGTACCCCCCTTTTCTTGAGAGTTTGGAAAATCAGCTTGCCACTGTTGTCCTGGATAATTTCCTCTACTAATGTTCCCTAGTTTTATTTTATTTGCTGTATCGGGATTATTGCGTAAACACATTTCACATTGCTGAGTCACCTGTTTTATTACAGTATACAAGTTTCGCCCTATCAATTTCTGATTTAGACTTTTATATAAAGTATCAGCTCCCCAATGCATCTTATTAATAGGGCTGTGGTCCATATTAAATTGGATGGTACCACTATACGACCATCCCTTAAATAAGTCCACTTATTTATTTTATTGTTATCATTCATGTCCTGAATTACCTTTAAGTTTTCTTTAGAATAGTTTGGCTCCTGATCTGTACTTACAGTTTGGATTTTATCGTCTGGTATTAAGGATAATTCCACCTTTCCTACCTCCTCTGTTACTTGTCTGGCCTCATGGTCGGCCAGGCGGTTTCCAATTTCCAAATCAGTGCCTCTATGGGCCACCTTATGTTCTTCCTTCCTGGATGACCCTCTTATAACAGAGGGGGCCATTCGTCACATCAAGGTCTGGCATGGCATATGTTCCCACCGCTCAACGCCTACTGGGTTGCAGCCAGCAGCGGAGCTCAAGATTCTTCTTGGTGGCAAACACAGAGGCCAACCCAGTCTTGCCCTTGACTATGGTAGGAGGCACCTGACCAACCTTATTCCTTGTACTTCGTTGTCAATGCAGAGTTTCATCTGCACATCCCATAACAAGTCACTGTCATGGCAAAACACACAGATTTACATTGGTAGAACTACTACAGAGTGTATTTTATTTCACTTTTTCTGCCAATATCCCCACAGCCTTGCTGACCAAGGGATATTGTTTTTATCTGAACTGAGCAAGCCTCCCCCTTATCATTTTACTGTAACAGGTAAAGCATTTTTCACCTTTCCTGGAATTTATTTTCAGATACACCTGGTTAAAAATTTCTTTTACTTCAGGGAGGTCCTCTTTTCGGTTTAATTAAAGATAAGCTCAAGATTTCAATTACTTGATCATTTCTAACTTTTAGTTTCATTTCTCCTTCTTTAAACGTCTAGATGTTCTAATAAATCTCATCCCAACAAAGATTTTGGTGAATTTGGCATTCTTATTTGTTTTCTTAGTTTGTACTTTAAAGGTTTCAGGATGTTTTCCTGGTGGCCAGCAGCTCCCAGCTCCCACAACTATAACAATTTTTATTTTTTTTTTTACTGAAGTTTAACAAATAAGTTGTTTTTGTATTCACTAAAATTCCACCTCATTTTTCCTAGTCCCTAGTTCACCAGAACCCTTTGATGGTTCTTTAGCTTAGGGCAATCTCACTTCCAGTGTCCACTTTCCCTACAGTATGCACAGTGATCCGATCCCATAGGAGAGGGATTCACTCTTTCACTTCTGCCTGACATTCCTCCTGTCTCTGCCAGTTTAGCACGACCCAGCTCTTCTTCTCTTACCTTCTGTACATGTTCCCTGTTCCTTCTATCAACTTTTCTATATCACGCTTACCTAGTAACTCGAACCTTTATCTAGTCCTATTAGATCATCCTGACAAATCTTTCATAACCAACTTTCAAACATCTAAATTTCCCATCAAAGATTCACCTTTATTCTCCTCATACCCATTCCCTGCCCTAGAGGGGCCGTTACTGGTCCTGTTGTACTGCAAATGCTGCAGCAATTGGGGTGACATTGTCAGGTCCTTCTGCTCAATTGTCAGCAATAGCAACCCCTCCTCCTCACCAGCAGAAGGGTTCAGGGCAGGAGATGCTCTTCCTGCTCTGCAGGTTACACAAGCCTGCCTCTGCTACAGCACTTCTGTTTTAACTCTTTCTTACCCTGAATGCAAAAATGCTACTTGTTGCTTTAAGTCTGTGTTCTTACATACCATGCCTTTGCAGGCAAACAGCAAACACCCTGCCGTGCATCCAGCAGGACTCAGCCGCACCTTCGATGGGGTATGGGGTTTTGTACAAACTCACCCCAATACTTTAACACTTTCACAAGGTCTTTGATTCTCCACCCCCCACCCCCCTTTTCTAGAGCCATCAAAGATCAGGTGATGTTAATCCCGCACTCTTTCTAGTGCTAGTACCATAGGATCCCGAGGGGGTACTAATCCGCAGTCCTTTTGCCACTCGGGTTTGTCCCGGAGGACGAAGATCATGTCTGCATATGATACTTCATCCCATTTTCCCTCTCTTCTCAGAAACAACATTAATTGCAGGAGAGTGTTATAATCTAACGTTCCTCCTTCCTGAGGCCATTTCGCATCACTCCCCAGTTTATACAAAGGCCACCACTGATTACAATATTTAATCCATTTCCTTCTATCCTCGGTGCCACCCTGTCCTACGATATCCCTCCAGTGTTTTAATATACAGCCCAAGGGCGATTTTCACAGGGCTTACTCCTTCCATTTCCCATTTCGCAATTTTAATTACTTTGTTTTTCTCTGGCCGCCTTAGCCACCCAAGGTCGGAAACGCGGATAGAGCTCCTTACTCGTTTTGCACTCAAACACGTGTCTCAAGCACTCTTGCACTCACACTCAGTCAAAATAATTAAGCTATACATGGAAAATCAAAATGCGCATCTCAATCACACTATTCACACTCTCTGGGCAGCCCTCAGTCACACAAGCAGTATGTTATACGGTACCGTGCACTTATGTACAACTTTTAGGAACACTGACAGCTCACAAAGTATGCATTTCAATGAACAATTGCCAAAAAACAAACAACAAACAAAAACCCAAATTTTTCCTGGTCTTAAGCAGAGTGTTAAGTTTTCCGCTATTTGCCTAGAATTACCAGAATATTATTTTTCAACATACATTTCATAACTCCAAGTTTTGAACATGTAACATAGAACAAACAAGACACAGAGCGCTATTTCAGTTGTTACATTCTAGGAATTCCCCAATTCTTAAGACAACCTAAAGGAAGTTTTTAGCTTCGCCCTTTTTTTTTTTTCCTTTTTTTCCTACGCAAAAGTTTCCCTTTTACTTCTGCTGTGAGGTCCCTCTTGTTCCTGTGAGATTCCGCCTTATTCCGTCCCGCCCCCCGCTTTCCGTCACGAGGCCTCCGGGCTTTTAGGATCTGGCAGTAACCTCGGGTTTGCTCGATCTGCCCTCAAGATCGCTAGCGGCCACCCCTTGGTCAGCAAACCCCCTCCCAAGGTACCTTTCCTCCTGGGGACTACGCTGCGCGCCGGACGTCTCCGTGCGTCTCACCAGCCGCCCCGTTTCTAAACATACCGTTTTATCCGCGGATCCAGGGGTTTCTCTTCTGCTCCCGGGTGAACAGCTGAGAAGAGGAGGCTCCTCCGAGGAAATCTCCCGGGGCGCGCCTAGGAGCGTCCGCTCCGCAGCTGGTCCCTCAGCCGAGCAGAAATCCTCCTGCCTGGCTCGCCAAACTGACGTGCGGAATTAGACTCTATAACTCGCAAGTTATAAAGTAGGTATGTTTATTGCGCGCAGATGCATGGGGGATCGCTCCTCCACAAGCGTGCATACCCGAAGTGACGAACCATCTCACATTTATACAATAAAACAAATGAATATTCAATTAACGCCTATACATATTCGTTACCTAAACCCCCTTACTCTCGCTTCGTATGTTAATTAGCTTATCAGTCCTTTGCCTGGAACGTGGTGGTCTTGCAGGTTTGTAGGTGATTCATGTCCTTGTGACCATCTGATCTTCTCCAGCAAGAAGCACTCCCTCCCTCTAGATAACATTGGAATGTCTCTTATCCTTTTCTCATCCTTTTTATAAATAGCCCCTTTGTCAGAGGAAGAAGGGCAGGCGTCTCCTCAAAGCTGTGTGCCTATGTGACCAGACACCACACCCATGACCAGTCACCATACCCACATTCCTTGAGCAGACATATACAATCACAATTAATGTCCATTGTCCCCATTTCACACTATTTCTTCATATCAGAACAATTGTTTACAATTACGCTTAGACACACTTAATTGTCATTGTCTCTTACAAGCCTCGTCTCCATTTAAAGGTACAGTATTATTTTTTTTCACCGTGCATGTTCTGTGGGGAGAGGGGGCTTTATTAATAAGGGGCTTTGTTTGCTTGAGGGTGGATCTCTTAGTATGCTAATTAGTGTTATAAACGATAACAATTAAAACAATTTTATTTTGTGTTCAATCAATTTTGGTTGAGAAACAATAAGCAAAAACAGCGCTGGGTGCGCGGAGAACTCAATTAGTTCCACCACACGCACACCTGAGTCCTAAAAGCAGCGTCTTTTATCCCCGGATCTTGACCAATCTCCTCTCGGCGGATGTTCGTCCTGCTCTTTCCCCACTGGGCCGTTAGGGTACACCTTCGCCTCCTATTGGCTCTCCTTTGGCACGCTTTTTCAAATCTCAAGGTCTTTGTCTCCTTCGACGGGCCTTCCCTGGCGTGGTTTCGCTTTCCTTATCTCCTTTGGCGGGCTTTTCCAAGCAGCGATTGCCTCAGGGGAAGGGGAAGCCATCACATTGTCTTAAAGGAGAACCACACATAACCACTCACCACAACTGCGATACAGGTCCCAGATTTACACAGGCTACAACAATTACACTTATCACAGTACATTCTATTTTTAACATGAATCATGACTGCGTTTATCACATTAGGATAGTTCACACAAAGTTCAAGTAATTCTCTGTCTGGTCCATTTGGTTCTACTGGAGTTTATGTTGTTATGCCCCAGCTTGACATGTTTATGGTGTCTATTCCTTCTCCCAAGGCCATGATCCACCAACTGTAACAGTTTGTTTCTCTTGTTCTTCACTGTAGTGATTTGAAGAATCAGTCATCAATATGCAGGCGAGCGGAGGTTATCTTTATTTGGCAGCGCTGGGTGCATGGGGGATCGCTCCACCAAAGTCATGCACACCGAGGGGACTTTTCAGTCCCCCCTTTATACAAGCTACTCATACCTATTCATTAGTTTTCCAAGAAATTGTTTACATATTCCTTACAATTCTGAGAATTCATTTACATATCTAGTGCCTGCGCAATGTCCTTGAGGAGTTGTCTCTGCGCAGACTCTATTCCTTAGCGGCCATGTTTAAAGTCTCCATCTTTGCCACGTTGCATGTACAACAGGAATCTAAGACAAAATGTCCCTTCTAAAGATAACCAACCCAAGGACTTAGCAGTCTGTGCATCCGTCATGTGGCAATAAGGGTCCTTGGACATTTCCCGACTTTAACTAAATATAGGTGCGTCATCCTTTAGATAAGTGGTACAGCGTTCACTATTCAGTCCCCCCTTTTCTAACATCTTTTGCAAATTCTTTTGCAACTACAAAAAAATCATTGTCTTATGATCATTCTTTGACAGCACCAAACAAAATATTGAAGTAATACACATATTAATATTTCTAAAACTATTACAATAAGTATTATAACAAAAGCATGCTTTAACCATTCCAAATTAGGTAGCCACGAAGTCAGTTTGTTCCATATAGTTTCAAAACTCTATGAGAAATTGTCTTTAGTAATTTCATGCAGGATCTGCACCGTGTTCCATATCTTATGGATGTCTGTTTAATCATTCCATCCATCAGACTGGGAACAAGTATTTTGCCCTGGGTTTCCAGGACATGCTCCTCCTGTCTTGTTTGAGCTTTCCAATGACAGTTATTATCACTTTTCATAACTACTGTGGTGGTTAGATTTAATATTTGTAAATCAAATCTGGGACCCAACTTATATGTTTTATTATCAAATAGGCAATATCCTCCACCATCGCCTGGCTTTTTCCAAAAGTCTGGCCAGGTAGGCCGTTTGCCATCTAGATAATTCCAGTTTTGGGAGGCCACCCCATACAGGGGTGTTATCAGGCCTCCCTTAGGAAGAGAGGTACATACCCAACATTCCTTAGCTTTCATGGCATTAACAATTCTTTGCAGTGTTTGAAGATGGGTATTGTTTATCCATGCTTCAGTTTCTAAAATCTCTACAGTTATTAAAATTAAGATCAGAATAACTTTACAAAAATATCTCTGATCCTTTTGACAGTCCATTGTGTTTCTAGAAGTTATTAAAATTAAAGAAATTATTACTATTACAGAAATTACTACTATTACAATTATGATCTAATAAATCGTAGTTTCATGGGTCCTGCTGAGGTGACAGCCCATGATTTCTCAGGAGCTTTCATTATCCGAGAATAGTGAATCCAGGCTGGTTGTTCTCTTATCTTGACGGTGGTGAAGGTTGTCAGCAGCACCTGATAGGGTCCTTCCCACTTTTCTTCTGAAGGTTCCCTGAAAAAGTCTTTATATACACTTATTCACCAGGTTTAAAGGAGTGGATTGGTTGATCTAACCCCCTGGCCCTTGTTCCCAATATTTGTTTATTTATAACCTTCAATTGTGCCTGGAGGGCCTTCACATATTCTCTCTCAACTGTCTTAGATCTTCTCCAGCAAATTGTAACTGGTACGGTCTCCCATATAATATTTCGAAAGGGCTTAAATTTCCCTTTGTTCTTGGCTTAGTTTGGATTCTTAAAAATGTTAAAGGGAGAGATTGTGGCCAAGTTAGATTTATTTCTTGCCCTATTTTTGTTATTTGTTGTTTAATTAAATGGTTCATTTTTTTTCACTTGTCCACTTGCTTGAGGCCTATAAGGAGTGTGTAATTGTCAATCTATTCCCAATACTGTACTCACTTGTTGTATTATTTTGGCACAAAAGTGTGAGCCTCTGTCAGAAGAGATTGTTGCCGGTACCCCCAAAATGGGGAATAATCTCATTTAACAATCCCTTTGTTACCTCTCTTGCTTTATTTGTTTGACAAGGAAAAGCTTCTGGCCAATCTGAAAATGTATCAGTCATAACTAATAAATATTGGTACCCCCCTTTTCTTGGGAGTTCAGAAAAATCAACTTGTCACTGTTGTCCTGGATAATTTCCTCTACTAATGTTCCCTAGTTTTATTCTATTTGTTATATTGGGATTATTACGTGAACACACTTCGCATTGCTGAGCCATCTGCTTTATTGTAGTGTATAAGTTTCGCCCTATCAATTTTTGATTTAGACTTTTATATAATGTATCGGCTCCCCAGTGAGTCTTATTATGTTCTGTTAGGGCTGTGGTCCATATTAAATTGGATGGTACCACTATACGGCCATCTGTCAAATAAGCCTACTTATTTAATTTTATTGTAGCATTCATGTCCTGAATTACCTTTAGGTCTTCTTTAGAATAGTTTGGTTCCTGATCTGCACTTACATTTTGGATTTTACTGTCTGGTATTAAGGATAATTCCTCCTTTCCCACCTCCTCTGTTACTTGTCTGGCCTCATGGTCGGCCAGGCGGTTTCCAATTTCCAAATCAGTGCCTCAATGGGCCACCTTATGTTCTTCCTTCCTGGATGACCCTCTTATAACAGAGGGGGCCATTCCTCACATCAAGGTCTGGCATGGCATATGTTCCCACCGCTCAACGCCTACTGGGTTGCAGCCAGCAGCGGAGCTCAAGATTCTTCTTGGTGGCAAACACCGAGGCCAACCCAGTCTTGCCCTTGACTATGGTAGGAGGCACCTGACCAACCTTATTCCTTGTACTTCGTTGTCAATGCAGAGTTTCATCTGCACATCCCATAACAAGTCACTGTCATGGCAAAACACACAGATTTACATTAGTAGAACTACTACAGAGTGTATTTTATTTCAATTTTTTTATGCCAATATCCCCCACAGCCCTGTTGACCAAGGGATATTTTTTTTACCAGAACTAGGTAAGCCTCCCGCTTATCATTTTTACTGTAACAGGTAAAGCATTTTTCACCTTTCCTGGAATTTATTCCCAGATATGCCTGGTTATAGATTTCTTTTATTTCAGGGAGGTCCTCTTTTCTGTTGAATTAAAGATAAGCTCAATATTTCCATTAATTGATCATTTTTAACTTTTAGTTTCATTTCTCCTTCTTTAAACGTATAGATGTTCTAATAAATCTCATCCCAACAATGATTTTGGTGAATTTGGCATTCTTATTTGTTTTCTTAGTTTGTACTTTAAAGGTTTCAGGATGTTTTCTTGGTGGCCAGCAGCTCCCACAACTGTAACAAATTCTTTTCACTGAAGTTGAACACCAAATAAATTGTTTTTGTATTCACTAAAAATTCCACCTCATTTTTCCTAGTCCCTAGTTCACCAGAACCCCTTGCTGGTTCTCTGGCTTAGGGCAATTGACGTACGGAATTAGACTCTATAACTTGAAAGTTATAAAGCAGGTATGTTTATTGCGCGCAGATGCACGGGGGATCGCTCCTCCACAAGCGTGCATGCCCGAAGTGAGGAAGTGACAAACCATCTCACATTTATACAATAAAACAAATGAATATTCAATTAATGCCTATAAATATTCGTTACCTAAACCCCTTACTCTTGCTTCGTATGTTAATTAGCTTATCAGTCCTTTGCCTGGAATGTGGTGGTCTTGCAGGTTTGTAGGTGATTCATGTCCTTGTGACCACCTTTATTCACCTCATACCCACTGCCTGCCCTAAAGGGGCCGTTACCGGTCCTGTTGTACTGCAAATGCTGCAGCACTTGGGGTAACATTTTCAGGTCCTTCTGCTCAATTGTCAGCAACAGCAACCCCTCCTCCTCACCAGCAGAAAGATTGGAGCAGGAGATGCTCTTCCTGCTCTGCAGGTTACACAAGCCTGCCTCTGCTACAGCACTTCTGTTTTAACTCTTTCTTACCCTGAATGCAAATCTGCTCCTTGTTGCTTTAAGTCTGTGTTCTTACATATCATGCCTTTGCAGGCAAACAGCAAACACCCTGCCGTGCATCCAGCATGACTCAGCCGCACCTTCGAGGGGGTACGGGGTTTTGTACAAACTCACCCCAATACTTTCACAGGGTCTTTGATTTTCCACCCACCCCCCACCCCCCCGCTTCAGATCTTACATACATTAGTACAAGTTTTTATCTTACAACGTGTTTCATTCTGGTTGCTCCACAGAAGGAACCACAACCTGAGCTCTCTTTTTTTTTTTTACACAAAAATTTCAACATGAACATCTTTCTAGTTTAGGTCTCAGGTTTTCCCTATCCTTTTCTAGAGCCATAATCAAAGATCAGGTGGTGTTAATCCCGCACTCCTTCTGTCACACAAACATATCAGCACACATTACTTCATCCCATTTTTCCTCTCCCCTCAAGAATAACATTAACTGTAATAAAACATTATAATTCAGTGTCCCATTTAAGGGCCATTTCTCTCCCTCCCCTAACTTATACAGGGGCCACCACTGATTGCAGTATTTAACCAAAGTCCTCTTATTCACACTTCCTCCAGGTTGCCCTCCTATTTCCTTCCAGTGACTTAGAACACATCCCAACAGACTCTTTCTTACTATTCCACCACTTTGTTTTCCCCCGATATTACCTCAATCGCTATCCCAGCCACAGACCACTCTAATTTCACTTACAGCTCTCTCTCTCTTATCCCAAGGCGTCCAAACCTTACAGTTAGGGCATTCAATTTCTTGTCCCCACCATACATACAATAATTCTTTACACCATATACACTTTAAAACATATAGAGGTTCACATTCACCCCTCGGATGTTCAAGACAATAACCACATACCAACATTTATAATATACTTAATACAGACATATTCTCACATTTCCAGCATAAATGAGTATAACAATTATTAGTAACCTTATAATTATTAATCCTGTATATAATTTATATATATATATATATATATATTTTAGTCTTCTGACCAAAACAGAATCACAGTTCTGATATTGCCTCAATATCAGAACAGGTACCAAAACCAGAACAGAATCAGAGTTCCAATATTTTCTTAATATCAGAACAGGTACCAAAACAGAACAGAATCAGAGTTCCGATATTCACTTAATAACAGAACAGGTACCAAAAGTGAACAGAATCAGGGTTCCGATATTTCCTTAATATCAGAACAGGTAACAAAACGGAATCAGATGTATACCTGCGGTGCTAGCTACCCAGTATACGCCATCCTGCATAAGCATACAATGATCTTACGCCTTATGGACAGCTTTACAGATGGACCGGTCCCAGAACAGAATCCAAAACATTACTGTTTAAAATATAATGTTAATATAATATTTACAATCAATATAATATTTGAATAAAAATAGTACCTTCGCTCCGTAAGATGGAGTCCTTGTCTGCTCCTGCGGTGATCCAGATGAGATGAGGAGCCCCTCCGGGAAAATCCCCGGGGGTACCCTAGGGAGTCCCCGCTCTCAATGGGTCCCGCAGCCGAGCAGAGCAGGTCCCATCTGGGTCGCCAAACTGATTTGAAGAATCAGTCATCAATATGCAGGTGAGCGGAGGTTATCTTTATTTGGCAGCACTGGGTGCATGGGGGATCGCTCCACCAAAGTCATGCACACCGAGGGGACTTTTCAGTCCCCCCTTTATACAAGCTACTCATACCTATTCATTAGTTTTCCAAGAAATTGTTTACATATTCCTTACAATTCTGAGAATTCATTTACATATCTAGTGCCTGCGCAATGTCCTTGAGGAGTTGTCTCTGCGCAGACTCTATTCCTTAGCGGTCATGTTTAAAGTCTCCATCTTTGCCACGTTGCATGTACAACAGGAATCTAAGACCAAATGTCCCTTCTAAAGATAACCAACCCAAGGACTTAGCAGTCTGTACATCCGTCATGTGGCAATAAGGGTCCTTGGACATTTCCCGACTTTTAACTAAACATTGGTGCGTCATCCTTTAGATAAGTGGTACAGCATTCACTATTCAGTAGACAGTTAGATATTTTGTCTAATTTTCAAGTTAAATAACAGACTGGCCTTCTATTAATCTGCAAGCCAGTCGACTACATAATGGGTAGACTGGAACTGTGTGCACTGGAGTCAAGCACTAAAATAGAAAGGCCCATTTCCTCAGTTTCTCTACTGTATGTGAAATTATTTGGCTTTAGAGGAATGAGACTTTGGTGTCAATGTCCTAAATGTATTTAAACTTCTTGTGCTGTTCCTACAAACTCTGGCTGAAGGCAGAGGAAGTACTTTTCAGTGAATTCCAGAATTGTCTATCTATGCATTGATTATGCAGTGTTCATCTGTTAGTGTCAATGCAGGTAGGACTTTAAGATTTCAAACTCAAGTTTCACCTGAAAGAAAAAACAAACAACCAGGCACAACACTACTGGAGAAATTTTATGCTAAACAAATATTTCCAGAATTTTCTTGGGTAGGGATATGTAATTGCTTTCATACTTTATGAAAAAAGGTGGTCTTAAATGCTTTTTATTTATATTTGAGATTACAGATGTGGTAGATTAGGGATTACTTCACAGAATTAGAAGTTTGTGTTCTGTAAAATTTTTCCTCTACTATACAACAGTCTCATTAGAAAACAAAATATAGTAAGGCATTGTGGTGGTCCCTGTCATCCCCTGTCAATCTTTCCCTGGTCCCTGTCAGTCCCTAGTCCCTATGTCCCTAGTCCCTATCTTGGTAACAAAGACCAACCAATGGCGGTGATAAGGAATGCCTCTGGTCCCTGAGGGCAGTAATCGACTCAAAGCGGCTTCGGGGTGTGTGTGTGTGTTTGACTTGAGATCTCACAAAACAGTAAACGGGTCTAACAATGAACCTGACTGAGTGACGCCCAGGGTGGGGCGGAGGCTTCATAGCCTGGTTTTGCTTCAACAAAAGCCAGGAAGATCCCCTTACATCTGTACCAAATACCCTGCCCTATGCCGAACCATCGGGCCCCACTGACCTCTAAGGGCCAATCGGCACACGATTGGCTTAGTCCCACCTCGCCGTGAGTATAAATCTGGCATTTAGAATCCTCTGTTTTGAGGGTGAGAACCCCAACCACTCTAGGGGTCGATGGGCCTGGACCTCTCCTCCCCAAGCAGGGACGCCTCTTTGGTAAGACTTGCGCCCCTGACTGCATTGGATGTTACTCGGTAAAGTATCGCTATCTAAAGCGCTGAACTCTTAACTCAAACTCGATTGTTGCAGTAAGTGCATTCATCAATGGCAATTCTGAATTTGTTATATCTGTTGCCTTAATAAATCATCTATTTTTATCAACTTTGCAAAACTGTTTCAGTGAAAGTCCTTGGACTGGGCTCTGACAGGCAAACGTTGACTATGATGAGTGGCTGTACATATATAATCCTTTAGATATAAACCCGTTGACCAAGTCTGAGACTAGGATTGGATCTAGCCACACCTAGACTCCTCTCTGGGAAGGAGTTTAGAAAGCAAGGGGATTCTTTCCGAACCTCGACCCTCTTGACTCAATGGAAGGGCTGTCTTCCCCCACCCCCAGCCACTCATCAGACTCTTACCCCTTAATGTGGCAGGCATATACTAAAAGAGCAGCTACCTGATAAATCTGAAAGGTATGATGGTTAAAAAGGTATGAAAGCAAATTCTAGCTCTTGTGGTTTAACTCCAACCAGCAACTAAGTACCATGCTCACTTGCTTCCCGTCCCCCCCCAGCAGCAATCAGCAGGCCCTGGCCAACTCCCTCGAGCTTATATACTCAGCATGACGTCATATGATATGGAATATCCCTTTGGCTAGTTCACATTGTTGCCGAAACGTAACCAGGAAAACTCTCCAAACCAAATGATAGTTTAGAAAGCCGATACTGGTTTATTGCAGCACTGGGTGCATGAGGGATCTTTCCTCCTAACATGCACAACAAGTTACTGGACGTTATATACAGTAGAGTACTTGCATATTCGCAGTACATTAGATATTAATTTTGATTAACGCACAGGATTGGTTACAAGTTTCTCGCTCCTAAGGCAAATTAGTGCACATCCTCAGATGGCACTACTGAAGTTTTTTACCAACTGCGGGTGCTCCCAAAGTGGGGGGTTGCCCTCTTTATTTTTTTTCTTGGGGGGGGGGGGGGCAGCAGCTATTTGAGTTGGAGTTCAGGATCTCCCACTAGCACAATTACCTTTGTCCTACTTTCAACTAATTTTCTGTGGGTTGCAACGCCTTATCAGCTTGTCTCCTCTTGTCAGAACTTTCTCACTTGGAGGCTTCTTTCTGCATAATTTACATAACGGTGTTTTTATCATTATTTGTTCTTTGTTTCACAAGGTTGACTCCCTTGATTAGAAGTCCTTTAAGTCATCAATTCTGAGGACTCTAGAGAGTGGGTCAGCTTGACCTAAACTTTGTGCACATACTTGTTTAACTTATAGATAAACACTAAATCAGAGTTCAGTAATTTGGGAGTTTAGGCAACAAGGTCAGCTGTCCTGGCTGTGTCCCGTCTCCCAATTTCCTGTGCCTGTCCAGCCTTCTTGCTGGCAGGGCCTGAAAAACTGAAAAGTCCTTGACTTAGTATAAACATTATCTAGCAACAGCTAAAAACATCAGTGTATTATTGTCACCGAAATCGGGAATCATACCTCTTAACACCAACGCAGTATTAAGAAGCAGGCACTCCTTTATTGCAGTGCTGGGTGCTCGGTGGCATCTACACAAATCAAGTACACCTATGCAGATTTCACTGTTACATTTATGCACAAAAATTACAAGGTCATACACTCCCAGTTACAATGATTGGTTAGTAATTTGCATATAATTATATCTGCTGTGTCATCCTCTTCTGTTACTATGCTTGCGCAGGGGAAGGGTCTTCACCTGGGCAAGGGTCTTCTTGACCTGTGGGTGTGTTCTTTAGTATTATAATTAAGGTAGTTCACTTCAGGACACCTTAAAAGTAAGTTTTGTTGCCAAATTGGACAGCTAGATATCTGCCTTGCCAAGTTGTCCAATAACTCATCCTATACACAATAGAACCCAGGTGCTCTGGTTATGGTCTAGAGAGTAAGGACTAAGGTTATTATGGTCTATAGAATAGGGACTTCAAGTAACACAGTCTCGGATAACAAGCAGCATAGCTAACATGGAATTTAACTCTTTAAAATCAAGATGTTCCTATAGCTAACTGTTTCACAAACAAACACAAAATATAGAAAGATTCAGTAAAACTTTGAGACAATCTGCAACATTTTCAACATTATTCTCATACTAAAAGGGTGTAAAGTTATTGTGTATGGAAACAAACTTATGTAGCAAAAGCTATACACATACACTGGCTTTTCATGGCACTCTAGTTTGCTTGTGAAAGAACATTCAGAAGAAAAAGGCTTTATTTTTATTTATTTTATTTTATTTGGATCTCCTCACCAGATTGATACATGTCATTTAAATTAATCTGATATACTGAAAGATTAAGTTAAACATAATTTCACCATCTTAAATAAATAGTATACTTAATACAACTTGAATGCTTTAATGAGACCCAAATCTGCCAGCTATGATTAAATGATAGCAGCATTTTAAACATTTGTACCATTCACTCAAACTTTTATTGAAGTATCAATAAGATGTCAGAAGTTCCCTATATTCAAACTGGGTTATACAATGGTTATATTAATGTTTGGACATTTTTTCCCCTAAAGACTGCTAGCTTTTTTGAGTTCTGTGCATAATTGCAGAATTATGAAAGCCTGACTGAAAACAGAACAGTGTGTCATTTAGCATCCTGCAAATATATTGTGAGTTGGTACTTAAATAGCCTACACTGAAACATCTAGTCATTTGACAACCAAAATCAGCTAAGAAACATCCACTGAAAGGAGTATCAGTCATACAGCCATCCTACCACCACATGTGCAGTTCTTGCCTGAACAATGTACCTATTGGTCTTTTTTCTTTGTTTAATAGAGCATTACAGTGTCAGGTGAGTAACAGGTGCTACAACACCACACAAAGAATAACTGGTGATTGAGAAAAATATTATGACAAGTAGGAAAAGCAGTTTGACATACAGGCAAATACTTTGACAGATACAAATCTCTGAGATTAGCTGGTTTTGCTGACAGTGATGCAAATACATTGAGATTCTCATGTACCCACAGGTTTTTAAGGCAAAACTCTTTGTAGACTATATTACAGTTGTACTTAGGTTTACAATAATATGCTTGATATTCTATATGCTGCTTGGCCAATACAAAGTATCATTTTATATGGTTTACTGAGTGATTTCAAACATAGTTTGCTACAGCATTAACCAGGCAATTGATAGCTAGACTTTCATTGCAGAAATGCTGTTTGTTCTTAATCGCATCTTGGTGGAAGTCAACCATTATTCCTTTCTATTATAGGAGAACAGAAAAACAAAGAAATTGCTCATGCTTGTTCTCCTATTTGAATTAGTAACACTAGTCTCATTTGTTGATCACATTCCTTCAAACCCTGTTCAATGTAGCTATAACTGAGCAAAGCATTGCTGTTTTTGGCAATGACAGTAAAAATTAAAATCTGTTAGATTCTCTTTCCTTGAAGTATCATAGAATATCTCAAGTTGGAAGGGACCCATAAGGATCATCAAGTCCAACTCCCTGCTCCTTGCAGGACTACCTAACACTAAAACATATGACTAAGAGCTCCTTGAATTCTGACAGGCCTGGTGCTGTGACCGCTTCCCTGGGGAGCCTGTTCCAGTGATCAGCCATCCTCTTAGTGAAGAACCTCTTCCTAATGTCCAGTCTGAACTTCCCCTGATGCAGCTTCATATCATTTCCACATGACCTATCTCTGGTCACCAGAGAGAGGAGATCAGCACCTCCCCCTCCTCTGCACCCCTTAAGGAAGTTGTGGACTGCAATGAGGTCACCCCTCAGCCTTCTCCAAGCTGAACAAGCCAAGTGACCTCAGCTGCTCCTCATAAGTCTTGCCCTAGAGACCTTTCACCATCTTGGTTGCCCTCCTCTGGACTCTCTCTAATACTTGGATGTCCTTCTTATATTGAGGTGCTCAAAACTGCATGCAGTATTTGAGGTGGGACCGCACCAGTGCAGTGCAGAGTGGGACAATCACCTCCCTTGACCGGCTAGCTCTGCTGCGCTTGATGCACCCCAGGACCCGGTTGGCCCTTTTGACTGCCAGGGGACACTGTTGACTCATATTCAACTTGCCATCAACCCAACCCCCCAGATCTCTTTCCGTGGGGCTGCTCTCCAGCCTCTCATTCCCCAATTTGTATGTACAACCAGGATTACACCTTCCCAGGTGGAGAATCTTGCACTTGCTCTGGTTAAGTTTTATATGCTTGGTGATTGCCCAGTGAATAAGTGAACTCAGTTCAGGAAAGCACCTTTTATTCTCACAGAATCACAGAATTCCTGAGGATGGAAGGGACCTCTGGAGATCACCCAGTCCAACCCCATCCTGCTCAAAACAAGGTCAACTAGAGCAGGTTACTCTGGACCACAACCAGTCAGGTTTTGAATATCTAATATCTAATATTCCTGTATTTTAGTTTGTGCCCATTGCATCTTGCCCTGTCATTGGACACCACTGAGAAGAGTCTGGCTGTCTTGTTTATACTCTTCCATCTGGTACTTATTCACATTGATAAGAAGCCTCCTGAGCTGGGGAGCTCAGCACTGGACACAGCATTCAAGATGTGGCCTCACCAGTGCTGAGTAGAGGGCAAGGATCACCCATCCTCAATGTGCTGATGATGCTCTTGCTAATGGAGCCCAGGGGGCTGTTGGCCTTCTTTGCAACAAGGATTCCCAGGTCCTTTTCTGCCAGCTGGCTTTCTAGCCAGTTGGCCTCCAGCATGTACTGGTGTATGGAGTTATTCCTGCCCAGGTACAGGACTTTTCATTTTCCTTTGCTCAACAAGATGAGATGCCTGTCAGCCCATTTCTCCAGTCTTTTGAGGTCCCTCTGAATGACAGCACGTACACTCTGATGTATCAGCAACTTTTCTGAATTCTGTATCATCTGCAAACCTGCTGAGGTTGCACTCTGCCCCATTGTCCAGATCATTAATAAAGATATAATAGTATTGGACCCATATTGACCCTGGGGTACAGCACTATTGACCAATGGATTTTGTGCCACTGATCCCGACCCTTTGAGCAGGGCAGTTCAGCCAGCTTCCATTGCACCTTATTGACCACTTATCTAGTCCGCATCTCATCAGTTTCTCTAGGAGGATGTTATGGGACACAGTCATAAAAGCCTTGCTAAAGTCAAGATAAATATTATCAGCTGTTCTCCCCTCATTCATGGAGTCAGTCATTTTATTGTAGAAGGCTATCAGGTTGGTCAGGCATGATTTTCTCTTCATAAATCCATGCTCATAACTCCCATTCACCTTCTTGTCCTTAATATGTTTGAAAAAGGCTTCCAGGAGGATTTACTCTGTCACTTTCCCAGGGACTGAGGTGAGGATGACTGGCCTGTAGTTTTCCAGATGCTCCTTCTTGCCCATCTGGAATCTAGGGGTGACATTCACCTCCCTCAAACACCACAACCTTTCAAAGATAATTAATGGTGGTCTCACAGTGACATTGTTCCTCAACACTCGTAGGAACATCCCATCAGATCCCATGGACTTGTGTATGTCCAATTTGTTTCAATATTCCCTAACCTGATTCTCCTCTGTCAAAGGTACATCTTCCTTGCTCCAGACTTTCCCACTGGTCTCAGGGGCCTGCAATTTCCAGAAGCAAGTATTACCCGTAAAGACTGAGATGAAGAAGTACTCTAGCTGTTTCCATATACTTAATCACCAGGACCCCTGCCCTATTCAGCAGCATGCTTTCCCTTGTCTTCCTTCTGCTGCTGCTATGTAAGTAGAAGGCCGTCTTGTTGCTATTCAACTCTAGATGGGCTTTAGCTTTCCTAACCCTGTCTTTGTACACTCAGATAGTGTCTTTGTATTCCTTCTGGGTGATCTGACCCTGCTTCTATCTCATGTATGTTTCTTTATTATGTTTTACTTCTGTCAGGAGCTCCTTGTTTACTTCTACAAGCCTCCTACCATCTAGGCTTGACTTCCTGCACATCAGAAAGGACTGTTCCTGAGCTTGGAGGAGGTGATCTTTAAAGAACCCCCAGCTCTCTTGGGCCCTTCTTTTTATAACTATCTCCTATGGGATTCTTCCAAGCCAGTCCATGAGCAAGCAAAGGTCTGCTCCTCTGAACTCCAGGCTTGTGATCTTGCTATTTGCTTTGTTCCCTCCTCTCAGGACTCAAACTCCACCATCTAATGGTCATTGTATTTAGGCTGCATAGCTTTAAGTGCCCCAGGAGTAGTTGAATCTGAAGTTAAATTTTAACCTTTTGTAAATTGCTCAGTACTTGGAACTATTTGATTTTATATCAAATATATGTGGTCTGTGGATAAAATTATTTTGGAAGTCTTTAAGGCTCCATTTAAAGAAGGCTTTCTAATGTTTCTGTCTTTATCTTACCTCATTTGATTTCCATTCCCTAAGCATGGAAGTACAGTAAATGCTATACTGAAGTCCACCTCTAACAGACTACCCACTGTCTACTTTCTTGTAAAGAAAAAGACTTTTCTCCTGATTATTTAAAACACATTTTACTGTAACGTCCTTATGAATTGCAAATATTTTCTACTGCTACTTGCAATCAACATTTCCCAGTAAAGCCTTTTTAAACTTTGTGGAAAGACCAGGAAATACAATCTTAGACAAAAGGTTAATAGTTGCTTTGTTTAAAGACTTTACCTTTTTACACATAGGAAACACGGAATTTAAGTTTCATGATTTCTGTAAGGGTAATGTATTGCTGTTGTTTTTTCAGAAGCTAAAAGGAAGAGGGAATGATGCAGATTTAGGGGAAGATTATTTTTTATACACAGGAAAAACTCAGCTGATTAATGAAAAAAAAAGTATGTTGTTGTAAGGGCAAGCAAATGCTTCATATTCTGAGATTTGCCCTATACCTCTAAAAAAACTCCATTTTTTTGTTTTCAGAAAAGATTGCTTATTTGTCCTCATGAACAGTCATATTGTTGATGCATGGATGGTTTATCATTTATCATTTGCCTTCACAGTATCTGAAAACTGCTCACCAGGGGAACCCTATGAATTGCAAAGTCCCACTCAGTGTAATTTCTGGAGCAACTTTGAAGGAAAGGAAAAGAAGAAAGGGAATGTATGTGTTTTGACTATGGAATGGTTGTTGATAAATCAGTTCTCTTCGAAGCATAGTTTGCACCTGTTTTTACACATTAAGAATAGGAATTGCTAGGTAATAACTTTCCTCTTCCAGGAAAGGTGTTAATGCATATTTTTGAGAATTTAATGCAATGATTCTCGAGAACCCCATCAAATCTGGATAACTCTGCAATTGCAAAGGGCTTTCAGAAATCATGGTTAGAGTTCCAGTTTAGAGTTGTTTAATAACAATCCAGTTACTAAAACTATAAAAACAGGTGAGCAAAACTGAAAAGAAGCCCCTACATGTATTAATCCAGCACATAGATCACAGCTAAAGTTTTTTCTTGGCTTACAGCATCCTGGAAGAAGATGTTAAGGCATGTCTGTTGAAACAGAGCAAGGTCTTATAAAGATTAGTCAGGATTAATTTGGTACAGTGCTCTGGGTGATGCTCTGTTTGTGTTAGTAAAGGAATGTACTCTGAATAATAAGAAAAGGTTCCACTGACTATGTTAAGGAATGTACCGCTGAGGATGTTAAAGTAAAGGAATGTACTCTGAATAATTAGAAAAGATAAGGTGGGCACCTAAAGGAGATAAGGAGACCATGAGTCATGAAATCATTGAACAAAGAAAGTTGAAAGGTTTACTCCACCTAGATCCCACCCATTATGAACAGAATGTTGAATGTTGAAATCAAATTAATATGTATGTAAAGATGTAACCTCTCATGAAAACTGTATAAATTACCTGACTTTTCACTGAAAACTTCGGAGATAGTTTGTCCGGTGTGAATCGGCTAGCTCCCCAACGTTGCACGAAATAAATACCTTTGCTGCTTAAAGACAAAATTAATCTCTGAGCAGTTACTCTGTGCCGTTTTGGCACCACTTTTACCACTGATTAGAGAGAAGATGATGTTAGGGCACTGCTTGTACATTGATTATCCTCCTGCATGTCTACCCATTTTATTTAACTTTTTTTTCCTCAATATCTGTTTTTTATTACAGGAGAGGGAATGGCTCTTAAATACTTTTAAATTTTGAACAGTTTGTCTAAAACAGATTAATTGTTTGCTTCTGGCATTTTAATGGCAGCCTGTGTGAACCAAAGCTATTGGTATTGTTTCTTTCTTTTCTCTTGATGTTCTGAAATCCAAATTCTTTTTTTCATATTATTTTCCAAGCTAATTTTGTCCTGTGGTAGGGACTGACAAATATAAAGTTTAAACAGTGTTTTGCTTCTGTTTTGTCTTTGGGAAGGAGACCAGTAGCTCAGAATTTCATATTTACTATTAAAGGCTTTACCTGAGGTGGGGTATCCCAGTCAGTTCTGACAGCACAGAATTTTTCTATTTATGAATTTTAGAGCTCATTTTTCTGGTACCCTCCACTGAGAGATGCAAGGAGAAAGGACTTGAATGTTCAAAGCAGTAATAGCTTCTACACCTCTGCTAACCATCTTCAGATGAAATGTACTAGTCAAAACACAGAAAATCTTTATGTAATGTTTCTATAGATAATCATACCAGAGTTTAATTTTGCATAATATATAACAAAAGATCTTGAATTATTCAATTAAACTTCTCTAAGCTTAAGCTCATAAAGAAGCTATCAGGATGGCTGAAAGAAAGTATTTAACTTGGATATTAAATCTTGTATTTTTGGAATCTGTATTCCACTTAGAAAAAGCATACAAGAGTATGAGTGCACTGATTAGCATATTGAAATAAGTACTACCGGAAACATATGCGTAGGCATTTTTAAATAAAATAAATCTCTGATAATTGCTTTGAATTACTTAAATACCTGTAACATATTAAGCATCAATAAAGGAAGCACTACCCAGGCTTATCTAAGGAGATCCTACAACAGCTGACCTACCTGCTCATCCCAGATAGCTTAAAAAATACTTCAGTCCCTTCTCAGTTCAGGTTTGGGGTATGGAAGGTCTTAAAAGCTAAAATATTCATGTCTGAAAACTGAAGTCCTTCAGTGCCAAGATACACAGTTCTTTACCATCTAAGCAAGACTGCAGTTAGATCCTTAATACTCCCACATGCATAGTGCTCAGTCTCATTTTCTCCAAGCATTTTAAATTTTAAAGAACTGTATCTCCAGGTAAACTCAATTTAAATGGTATAGATTCCCAGTCAAGTGATAACAAAACCATTAACAACCTGTTCCATTATGCTCACACCACTGCATCCAACTGGGGAATAAGCCAGGCCAACCAGAGCAGTGATATATGTTCCTTAGCTGCCTCCCAAGATGGGTACCAGAAGACCAGCCACCTCAAGGGTGGCTGGAATAAGTGTTAGTCTATTACCATCCATCCAAAATTCCTTTAACCCACTCAGTTGTTCAAGTACTTCAGGCTGTAAAGGAAACAATTTTTAAAAACTTCATACAAAAATAGTGAAAGGCAAAAACAACTTCAATGATTCATCTATTGTAACTTTAAGTCATGTCTTATAGCTGTTATATATATTGCTTCATTGGGTCATCAAATAAAACCCAGACAATTCACTTTTAAAAATGTAAATACATACTAGATATACAAAAATCTTTTAAGAACTTGATTACAGCACTAAATAATCCTTACAGAAAGTGTTATTTGTACCCTACTGGTGGCACACAGAGGCTTGACTGTTATACAGCAGGTCAGTATGTTCCACTATACTTTATTTCAATTCCTTTATACAGGAAAGTACCTCTACAGCAGAGGGATGTTAAGTGATTATAAATGGAAGATGTATTTGTCTGACATCATGAATAGGAAACAAGCTGATCCGTGTTGAGGGAAAAATCTGAGCACCTCAACTGTAAATACTATTTTAAATAATATTCAAACCTATAATTAATATAGTTTCCTTTGGATCTAAATAGTTTGTACACACTAATAAAAGTAGGTTATGCACAGCTTATACAGAACTTGAAACATTAAATACATGATGACCAATAAGTGTTTAGAATTTATTATGTTAAATGATTATGTTTATAATAATTCAAACACATATTACCATTAACTTTTTACCAGTAATGCAGCCACACTATGCCACAGTGTTTTATTTTCAAATTGAGGAAGAACACATACTCATATCTATAAGAATATGCACGTCATTTTTATAACAGGCTCTATAAAGTAGTATAAGATATACATAATATTTGCTCAGTAGCAAAACTCTTAAAGCTGATTTTTACATTTTCATATTTATAAAAAATAGATTAAAGGATACAGAGATTTATAAAAGATACAAAGCCCTGTTACTTAGGCAAAACTCACCACTTCTGTGAATTCATTACTTCCTAAATCCAGTCTCTCCAGCTGAGTCAGTCTGGACATGGTTCTGCACAGGAAGGGGATTAACAAAGAATTAGATTTAAGAAAATGCCAATTACATCCAATCTTTCTGTATTCATACAAATATATTAATTTTATCAGTATGAAATACCGATGCCGTTCTGTTACTGATGTTGAAAGGACAGGGTTAAAGTTACAAAGTGAGCAATCATGCAAGACTCTGGAATGAACCTAACCTTGAAGAAGAACATCACAGAAAGCCCCAAGATAAGAAAGGCTGCAAAATCCTGCTTTGTAGTTACTGACTTAGATACATGTGCATGAATTTGGAACAGAGCTCAGATAAGAGTGAACCCTAACTAATCTTAGGTAATTATAATACTAAAATACACCCCCCTTTGTGAATAATGAGCATGCTAATTGGGGGACCTCCCTAAATGCTTTAATCACAAAGTTAAATGCATAAACATGAAAATGTATAATTATGGGTGGTAAAAGAAATTGTTATTCACCGGTCAGTTGTATCTTGCTACTATAAATATAAAGATTAATCAGAAAGAGGGTGTGCTGGCTGTGTTAGATGCCTGGCACCCAATTCTGCAGAACTGATATAAAAGCAAATATCTGTGTGTTGATTGGATTTTTTCACACTGGGTGAAGAACCCTCATTTTGGGACAACGTTACCGGACTGATATCTAAATAAGGTCAAATTTTCACACACTGTTCAACCAGGCACATGTTAATGAACACGGTGACTGCAAGCTATGCTGATGCGGCTTGGGCATTGCCAGGAATAACCGCGGCAGAGTTAACCGGCCCTAGGGAGCGCTAGCGATCAGCATGTGGTGTGGCAGTTTGCACCGGAGGGCCCTGCACCCTGCTTGTAGGCACAACCCAGGAAAGTGCTCTACGTTTATGCCATAATGGTGGCCACTTGCCTCAGAGTTAAAGCCAGTGTTTCTACAGAGAAAGCCCCTGAGATGTCTGATGCTTCTACCCAGATGGAACTGATAAGGAAGGAGACTTCAGTACAGGAGATAGGTTGCCATGAGTAACCAGACCCTTATCCTGGAGAAAAGGTAAGTACCTGCACCTAAGGTGTGCACAGGTTGATGATCTGTTATGTCAGGTGGCTGAGTTGCAAAAAACAGTTAAAAGGCTATGCAGTATTAGAGGGACTGAGACAGGAATAAATAGGTAGTTTTAGAACTATGCTTCTGTAGCGGACACCACAGAGCATGAGGCACCTTGGACCCTAGTGACCCACAAAAGCAGGACTCTGCTTCAGTCTTCATCCTCTTGCATCACAACCAGAAACAGATATGAAGCTTTAACAGCTATAGACACCCATGAGCAAGGTCTGCATGGAGAAACTACACACAACAAGGTTACTGCAAAAAGAAACGCCAAGTGCTTGTAGTGGGTGACTCTGTTAAGGGGCACTGAGGCACCCATCTGCCAGCCTGACAGGGAGTTGTGTGAGGTACAAAGCCTTGCAGGAGCTAAGATCCAAGATGTTGCCAAGAGGGAGCCACAACTTCTCAAGAGCATGGAGTACTATCCACTGCTACTCTTTCACGTGGGCACAAATGACACTGCAAGCCAGAACCTGGGCAGAACCAAGGAAGATTATAAAGCCCTGGCGGTGCAAGTGAAAAATTCTGGTGCACAGAGTATTTTTCTTCTATTTTACCAGTAAGAGGAAAGGGTGCAGCCAGAAATAGAGGTATAATGCACATCAGCTTCTGGCTTCATGATTGGTGCCATTTTGAGGGTTTTGGTTTCTATGACAAGAGGACATTCTTTGACTATAGCCCATTAGGGAGGGATGGAATCCATCTGTGTAGAAGACACAATGGAATCTTTAGCAACTGGTTGTCCAGCTTGGTGAGGTGGACTTTAAGCTGAAGGGGGGTGGGTGGGTGTGGGGGTGTGTGTCGGGGTGTGTGGGTGTGGGTGGGTGTGTGGGTGTGTGTGTGTGGGGGGGGTGGATGTGTGTGTGGGGGGGTGTGTGGGTGTGTGTGTGTGGGGGGTGTGTGTGTGGGGGGGGTGTGTGTGTCTGTGTCTGTGTCTGTGTGTGTGTGTACATACAAAGTGGCAATGCTCACACCACTGCATCCAACTGGGGAATAAGCCAGGGCAACCAGAGCAGTGATATATGTTCGATGGGTACCAGAAGACCAGCCACCTCAACGGTGTGTGTGGCTATGGTGGATCCACTTGCACCCCTCCTGGGAAACCTGCACGCTCAATTACCTCTCTGAAATGCCTGTACACCAATGAATGCAGCATGGGGAATAAACAGGGAGAATTAGAGATTTGTGCGTGGCCGCAAGGCCATGATCTCGCTGCAATTACAGAGGCATGGTGGGATAGCTCGCATGACTGGAATGCTGTCATAGATGGCTATGTACTTTTTTAGGAAAGACAGGCCAGCAAGGCAAGGTGGTGAAGTTGCTCTTTATGTGAGGGAGCAACTGGAATGTATCGAGCTCTGCCTAGGGGTGGATGCAGAACGAGTTGAGAGCTTATAGGTAAAGATTAAGGGGCAGGCCAACATGGGTGACACTGTTGTGGATGTTTGCTACAGGCCACCTGATCAGGAAGAGGAAGTCGATGAGGCCTTCTACAGACAATTGGAGGTAGCCTCACAATCACAGGCCCTGGCTCTCATGGGGGACTTCAACCACCCTGATAGCTGCCGGCAAGACAACACAGCTGGGCACACACAGTCCATGAGGTTCCTGCAGAGCACTGATAACTTTTTGACGCAGGTGGTGGAGGAGGAACCAAGAAAGCAAGGTGTGCTCCTGGACCTTGTACTCACAAACAAAGGAGGACTGGTTGGGGATGTGAAGGTTAGGGGCGGCCTTGGCTCCAGTGACCATGAGATGGTAGAGTTCAGGATCCTGCGTGGAGGAAGCAGGGCAATAAGTAGGACTGCAACCCTGGACTTCAGGAGAGCTAACTTTGGCCTCTTCAAGGACCTACTTGAAGGAATCCCATGGGTTAGGGCTCTGGAAGGTGGGAGGGTCCAAGAGAGCTGGCTCATATTCAAGCATCACTTCCTCCAAGCTCAAGATAGCTGGATGTCTATGAGTAAGAAATCAAGCAAAGGGGGCAGGCGGCCTGCATGGCTGAGCAAGGAGCTTCTGGCAAAATTCAAACAGAAGGAAGTTTATGGGATGTGGAAAAAGGGACAGGCCACTTGGGAGGAACGTAGGGATGTTGTCAGAACATGCAGGGAGGCAATGAGGAAGGCTAGGTCCGTTTGGAATTAAATCTGGCAAGAGATACCAAGGACAACACGAAGGGCTTCTTCAAGTACATCAGCAGGAAAAGGATGACTAGGGAAAATGTGGGCCCACTGCTGAACGAGGTGGGTGCCCTGTTGACAAAGGACACAGAGAAGGCAGACTTACTGAATGCCTTCTTTGCTTCAGTCTTCACTGCCTAGGCTGGCCCTCAGTTTTCCAGGACCCTGGAGGCAAAACAGGAAGTCTGGAGAATGGAAGACTTTCCCCTGGTCGAGGAGGATCATGTTAGAGATCACTTAAGCAAACTTGACACCCACAAATCCATTTGCTTCAATGGGATGCACCCCTGAGTGCTGAGGGAACTGGCAGATGTTATTGCCAAGCCATTCTCCATCATCTTTGAAAGGTCATGGAGGACAGGGGAGGTGCCTGAGGACTGGAGGAAAGCCAGTGTCACTCCAGTCTTCAAAAAGGGCAAGAAGGAGGACCCAGTCAGCCTCACCTCCATTCCTGGAAAGATGATGGAACAGCTCATCCTGGAGGTCATCTTGAAGCACGTGGAGGAAAAGAAGGTTATCAGGAGCAGTCAACATGGATTCACCAAGGGGAAATCATGCCTGTCCAACCTGATAGCCTTCTATAATGGAATGACTGGCTGGGTAGACGAGGGGAGAGTGGTGGATGTTGTCTACCTTGACCTCAGCAAGGCTTCTGACACTGTCTCATAGGTAAGCTCAGGAAGTGTGGGTTAGATGAGTGGACAGTGAGGTGCATTGAGAACCGGCTGAATGGCAGAGCTCAGAGGGTTGTGATCAGTGGCGCAGAGTCCAGCTGGAGGCCTGTAGCTACTGGTGTTCCCCAGGGGTCAGTACTGGGTCCAGTCCTGTTCAACTTGTTCATCGATGACCTGGATGGAGGGACTGAGTGTACCCTCAGCAAGTTTGCTGATGATACTAAACTGGGAGGAGTGGCTGATACACCAGAAGGTTGTGCTGTCATTCAGCGAGACCTGGACAGGCTAGAGAGTTGGGTGGAGAGGAACCTCATGAAGTTCAACAAAGGCAAGCGTAAGGTCCTGCACCTAGGGAGGAACAACCCCATGCACCAGTACAGGCTAGGAATTGACCTGCTAGAAGGCAGCTCTGTGGAGAAGGCCCTGGGAGTTCTGGTGGACAGCAAGTTGCCCATGAGCCAGCAGTGTGCCCTTGTGGCCAAGAAGGCCAATGGGATCCTGGGGTGCATTAGGAGGAGCGTGGCCAGCAGGTTGAGGGAGTTTTATCTTCCCCCTCTACTCTGCCCTGGTGAGGTCGCATCTGGAGTACTGTGTTCTGGGTTCCCCAGTTCAAGAGAGACAGGGAACTACTGGAGAGGGTCCAGCAAAGGGCTACAAAGACGATTAGGGGACTGGAACATCTCCCTTGTGAGGAAAGGCTGAGGGAGCTGGGCCTGTTTCGCCTGGAGAAAAGAAGACTGAGACGGGATCTTACCAATGTCTACAAATATCTTAAGGGCAAGTGTCAAGAGGATGGGGCCAGGCTCTTTTCAGTAGTGCCAAGCAACAGGGCAAGGGTCAATGGGCACAAACTGCAACATAGGAAGTTTCATCCGAATATGAGGAAAAGCTTCTTTACTTTGAGGGTGCCAGAGCACTGGAACAGGCTGCCCGGAGAGGCTGTGGTGTCTCCTTCTCTGGAGACATTCAAAACCTGCCTGGATGCAACTCTGTGCAACCTGCTCTAGGAGAACCTGCTTTAGCAGGAGGGTTAGACTAGATGATCTGCAGAGGTCCCTTCCAACCCTGACCATTCTGTGATTACAACCATTCCTGTTTAAACATAGTTAGGGGAAGTTTTCAAGGGTTTAGTCATTGGGGTAATTAAACTGCCTGTTATTGAACTTGGCTACCAAAAGAGCATTTAAATGGGAAATCTATTTTTCCTTCCATTTCTTGTGGGCAATTTTAATTTGCTGGGAGAGCATTCAGTGGATTTCTTGCCAAATCGATTAATAGAGCTAATCCTGACTTATTAAAGGTGAGATTTTGTACCTAGACTCTTTGGTATTCCGGTTTTTACATAAATAGCCTTTTGCTTTGCAAAAGGACATGGAAACCAGTTAACAAGGTAGTCAGGCTCCGTTTGTGCATGGAGTAGTCAGATGCGCTCACAGCTGCATTTTCCCCACGTGTGATGGAGCTATCTAACCGCCTCAGTCACCCCAGCCAGGGTGCTGCGTGGGGCATCTAGGCGGTCGTATTCTCTTCCTCCGCTATGCGGGCGCCGGGGCC
Organism: Falco biarmicus; assembly: GCF_023638135.1. Lineage (NCBI taxonomy): Eukaryota > Metazoa > Chordata > Aves > Falconiformes > Falconidae > Falco > Falco biarmicus. The sequence continues at coordinate 22,809,202 of NC_079310.1, read as the reverse complement.
GCTTCTTCCCGCGGACCCCCTGCTCGCAGGATTTGCGGTCTGGTCCCCTGACAGCCTGGGGCGGTAGCGTAAGCGTGAAGGGAGGCCAGGGCAGGGGGCGATCCGCGTTGGCCCCGCCCTTGTAACGACTCCTTGGGAAAGCGGAGGGAAGACAGTTTTTTTTCCCCCTCCCCTCTTGCAGGGGGACCCTGGCGCCCGAACTCGTAGTCCCGTCTGCACGGAGCGAGGGCGCCCGCTACCCTGTGAGCCCCAGCCGGCACGGGAAGAACTGCTGCCCGCCCAGAAACACCTCCAGGGAGCAGTCGATTTCGCTGCTAGAGAGTCCACATGCTAGGTCGCTCTGGCAGGCGCCGCGCGCTCCTCTGTCGTCAGGCCCGCCTCTCCGGCTGTGTGTGGCACTGCCGCGAGTGGAGCATTTGTGCCGGCTCCGCCATGATGAACAGTGGAGGGATCGGGGTGCCGCTTGGCTTCCCCTTGGGCCCCACGTCTGTCATCCAGGTCACGAACCTGTCCTCGGCAGTGACCAGTGAGCAGATGCGGACTCTCTTTGGCTTCCTGGGAGATATCGAGGAGCTGCGCCTCTATCCACCAGAGTAAGTAGGGTCTATGCCGGCCTCCGGAGCGATGGAGACTTGGGACGAGGAAAAGGCCTAGAGGGGTCGAGAAGATGGAGAGAAGGGAAGAGGCAGAATGCCTTATGTACCATCTTGAGTGTGGGCATCAGAGTCTCCCGCAGAGGGAGGGGGGGGGTCACGTGGTGCAATCTCTTTGTATGGAGCAGGAGGGTTTGGGGAAAGGGGCTTTGCCCGGACCTAAAGATGGCGGGCCCCAGTCCGGAGGAGGGGAGCAGCCACGGTATCTGCGGAGCGGTCTGTAGACATACGGCCGGTTTTGTGTTCTTGTGGTGGTAGCTGCCGGTACTGAGTCATAGCCTAAAGGTTTGGCGAGAAGCGTGCTTATAGGCTTCCCCAGTGCAGATCTCGTTTTCCCCTTTTTCCCCTCTTTTCTGTGGCCCATGTTTCTCTTCGCTCGGAGTCATCCCAAGTGGAGGGGGGTTGGGCGGGAGTGTCCTAGGCTCGACTCCCACCCGGCTGGCTGCTAGGCCGCGCCGCCTGGGCGATGCGTGCTGGCGGGACCAACCCTTTTTGTTCGAAGGGCTCTTTTCCCCTTTGAGAAAGGGCCGCTCGAGCCGAAGCTGGCATGGCCGTTAACAGAGGAACCTGCCCTGTGCTCAGAAATGTCCCCGATAAGACGTTTGCAGTAAATTAAAGTTATTAATGGATATTACACATTTCTTTAAATTGTAGCTGTCCTCATTATGTTATCTGTATGCGAGGGAACCGCTCAAATGGGAGATAATATAGTTATTTTTGTGAACCTTAGTGTTCCTTCCAAGCAGATGGTGGCCAACAGAACAGGGGAGGGAAAGAAATAATTTTTTCTTAATGCATCTGTTGTATTAGGAAGTGGATGACAGACGTGCCCTTTCAAACAATTTTTTCTTTTTTCCTTATGAAGATTATATAGGAATAGCAGAAAGGGGCAGGGGGAGTCATTCACATCAATACCTCAATTTTAATACAAAGATGACAGAGGAGTAATTTTTTTTTAAGCTAAATAGCAAAAAAGTTGTTGTTTGTCCATTTTTATCTGTTAGTGGATTATACTTGGCTAGGTTTGAATGAGGACCATTCAGAAAAATGTGATTTAATATGTATGTAAAGTATATGTAGTAGGCATCCGTTCATGTAAAGATAAAACAATCTTACCAAGTTTTAAACACTCTAATAGATTTATGGTGGGTTTTGTTTTCTACGTTTTTACTTTGGACTTGTTCCACCATACACTTAATACACTTGTTTACTGCTGACAATGTATTTTTTGTTATAGCTGTTGCTCTTATTTTTCACTAAGTTATATAGCAGATTTTGAGGCAAATAGGTATTTTCTTGACATTCATATGCAAATAATCTTTGTGCCTATGTATAAAATTTTGCCAGTCTGTATACAAATAACATTAAAATCCAGTACCATAGCAGGGTTTGGCTTGGAAACGTCAAGGTTATAATGCAGTAAACATTGATTCTAAATGATTAATTTAGTTTTCAGAAATAGGATGTGGGACTGTGATTATCTGTTTTACTCTTGGTTTTATTTATAATTTTAATGCATAACTTTTAGAAATATGCATTTCCTTGACAGATAGTTCTGGACACTTGACCTGACTTTGAAATTACTACCTTTGAAAAAAAATGAAGTATTTAAATCTAACGCCCTTCTTGTGTAGCAGTAAAAACATGTTTCCTATTGGCTCTCTGAAAATACATTTTAATAATATTATAAGTTCAGAAAATAGCATTTCATTGACAAGTGCACAGGTAACAAAGGTATCCTAAGCAAAAAGATGCTACAATAGATGTCTGCAATTTCTTAAAATTATTTTCTGCTCCTATTTTTTCCTTAGGTATCTAATGATTTAAGGCTTAGATTTTTTTAAAAAATAAATTCTTTCTTTTAATTAAAAAGGAAGTTTGCTTCTTACATTAGAGTCAACATCAGACAAAAATTCATGTAATCCCATTTCTGTAAGCAATCCAAATTTCCAATGTATTCTAGAGCATGAATTTTGTTACCTTCATGGAACAGCAGAAAACTTGCTTTTCAGTCAGATTTCTAGCTGAAAAACATAATTCAGTAAATTAAATTAGTGAATTACAGGTCTTGTGGATATTGACTACTAAACTACAAATATTAATGCACTCTTTTAAATTTATTTCATGCTGAGGCATAAGAGGAAGGTGTCATGGTAGCTTTCAGTTCCAGAATATTTGTGTTACCAAAGTTAAGTGAAAGTTTTCACTGAGATTGGGACCCCATTTGCTAGCCTTTGTACAGAAGCACATAGTTAAAAAAATAAAGACAACAGTTCTTGTTTCAAGAATAATATATAGTATTAATATTAAAAGAGTATTATCCTAACTTTTTTATAGATAACTTTATTTCATCACATCACTTTATGTTTTGTGTAGAATTGTAACCTATTTTCTCTCTAATTCTGTATTGCAAATATTCAGTGTACAGACAAAATATTTTTATGTAGTCAAGCATGAGTTTGCAGAGCAGAGTAAAGTTGTGTTCTCTTCTGTATGCATCATCTCATGTATAAAAAAAAAGGGGGGGGCATTCAAATTAAGAGATTTACTATAGTATTTAATCCCATTGCCTTTGCTGGGCATGTTTATTTCTAATGAATATGAACTTGTAGTTCTGTTGATGCTCAACAGTAAACAGACTAGATGTATGTATATGTACATGCATATACACATTTTATAAAGCATATAAATGTCCATTTTTCTAATCCAGAATTATGGTCTTTCCAAATAAAAAGTATAAATTATTCTTTACCTCTTTCAAGTCAGTCATGTTTGTTAGCCTTCTCCTTTTTCCTTTAATCTGCTGAAGTCTAATCCATAAAATCTGATTGTATTAAATACTAAATTTTTTTAATAATAAAAACACTTTTTTTTTTTAAATAGGAAATAAATCTCAGTCTGGTATGTGTGATTTAACTTGGTCAAGGACACGGACAAGGACATTTTGGAGGACTGCTCTTGATAATTTAATTTATTTTTGAAATATTTTTCCCATTCTTGGAAGATGCAGCATTACATGTTAGCATTGGTTGTTTTTTTTCTTCCTAATCCTCTGATATTTTGGTCTGTCAGAACATTCCAAGAGGTTTGTAGAAATGGTGGATTTGATCAGGTGATCATTTCAACCTTATAGGACACTCCTTTGATGAGTGTTATACTTTAATTCATTTTGCAGCACTACTCCAACTTGAATGAAAAAAATAAAAAGATAACGTTTATGACTTACTGGGGAGTGAGGATGATGTATCTGTCACCTATAGGCTCTTCAATGATTGTAGAACAAAATATAGGGCTATGCTATGGTTGTCTGAACTTGCATTATGAGAGAGAAGAGTTCTTTTTTATCCATTTTCTAAATTTCTCCAGTCTCCTGTCATTAACATGTCCCTTGGTTTTATAGGGTGAAACAGAGGATTTCTTTAAAAAACTAACAGGAAGTCTCAATTGTTGAATATAATGACTTACAGATTACATTAAATAGCATATTAATGTTAGATTAGTTCACTTAAAGTTCTTGTAAGCATGCAAAATGTGGAGGGGAAGAGAGAGAAACCACATCAGTTTCTTAATGTGTTAAATAAAATGCAGGTTCTTTAAGATGACTCTTTGGTATTCCGAGTGAGCTTCCTGAACCTAGTGACTTTTCCCAGCAATTAATATCTTAAGACTGTGATTTTAAAGTAGCAGTTTCTGTTAGGGTCCTTTATTTTGTATACTGAATTTTTTGGGAGGACTTTTATGAATGTTGAGTTAAATCACACTATGCTCTTTGGTAGTTTGTCACTTCATGCTTTATCTTCATTCATCAAAGCCCTTCAGTTTTTTCAGTCACTGCTAAACAGGTATCCCTTTAAGAAGGATGGATTTCATACCTGTCATGTTCCTGAAAGCCTAGTTCTCCGTGAAGAAGTGTCTATCTTGTGTATTAGAGGTTTTCACGCTTTATTCAGATGGCAGTAAATACTACTTTATTATTATTGTTATTTTCCAAAGAGGCCTGTGTGAACTGTGAGTAGTCCACTTTCAGGTTCAGTGTTGAGGGCATTGGAAACTCTTGGCACTGAAGAAATCGTTTCCATATGGTCATCATCCTGATTTTAGCTACTTGTCAGTGAGGCTTCATTTGCACTGAAAGCAATATTTCTTTTTATTGAAAAACCATTAACATGAATCATCTTTCAGTGAGTCAGAATGATTGTTACTGGTAGCTGTATGTATTTACCTATTTTCTTACGAGAATATTCTAAATTTGACTTGATTGTACAGCTATATACTGTTCTGCTCTCTGGAAGGCTTTCCACTGAAACTTTAATTAAAAATTGAAAGCATGTATTTGATGAATAACATCAGTAAACAAGTGTAACTTATGTGGAGGTGGGAAAAGAGGTAGTACGGTTTGTTTGTTTTAAGAGAATTTGGATTAAAAAAAAAAGTAATTTGTATTTGGTTATCAAATCTTAGAGACTGGCTGAGTTTGTTTTATCATGCTGCAACTGTGTGCTGTATTGTTTTAAAACTGGTGTCAAAACTTGCCCAAGAAACTTTGATTTAATGAGATTTTTAACCCTTTCGTTTTAAGACTTGTCTCAAAGGCTCCTGTAGGTGGCTTTCAGTGCTCAAAGACCCCTTTTTATTCCATTTCATTACAATTGCCAAGCATTTTGGTCACCTCTTCTTCCCCTGTCCCATAAACAGAGCTTTAGCCTTGAGAAGGATATTCAGAGAATCTGTGCTTCTTTTTTTTTTTTTTTTTTTTAACCAACTGCTCGGAAATGAAAGTAAGGGATGGTTGTAAAATCCTTTCAGAAAACAGGATTTCTGTGTTGTTGAGGTTTTTAATTTACTTGTACGTTTAGTATTTTCCCTTTTGCTTTCATCTTGATGAAAATAGGATGACTGAATTGCAGGTTTCTAATTTTACCAAATGAGATCTGTTTTCTTCCTGAAGCTAAAGACTTAAATATCATAAAGAAAAGTTAAAGGTGTATATGGATGTGACTGAAAATTATGGTCAGGGTGAAACAGTCAACAAGAACAGAAAATAATATTACAGTCACAGCCTGTGTAAGAGAATTAGTTTATTTAATAATTATTAGTTGTTACTATGTCAGGGCCTTGGTGTGGATTTGCAACTTCTGCGTAGAAGAGGGTGGCTTTAGTGGGGCTTTGCTGTCAACTATAGTGATATTTTGTAATCAAAGTCTGAGGAAAAACTCCTGAAGTTTTGAATATCTGTGTATGGTCCTGATTTGGCTAGAGATCTGAATCTCCATGTTGATAATGGAGAATTACTGTCACTGTTTAACAAATGCTTCTTGGTTTGCCATTTGCAAAACTTTAAGTGCTTATTGAGATTTCTCAAGTGGGAATACACAGAGGCCATTAAGGAGGTAGGAGGGAGGCATTCTGCAAGCCTGTACGTGCAAAAGATTTCTGAGAAACCACGCTTGTGTGGTGATGCCAGGAGCATGAGAGGGTATGTTGTGTTCCCTGCTTTGTAGAATATTTTCTGAAACTCTTTGCTGCATGTTTTTTTTCCTTCTTTTAATCAGCCTAAAGTTACTTACACTTAGACTTACAAAACATGTTGTCCAAGAAGGTATTAATTTGATACCTTTCTGTTGGCTGTTTAAATAGACTTTTGTGTGAAGATGTAGTATGGCTTTTTTTTCTCACAGTTCTGAACAAGTCTGAGACCAGTCTTTATAGATCGCTTTTAGTTTGCAGTACAGTTGAAATCTGAAGCTGGTTTTCAGGGTGTGACAGGTCTTTTGCCTTGGGTACGTACTTCGGTATGCCAACTACTCATACAGCTATAGAATTGTTTTTCTGCACACTAGGAGACCAGCAACGTCTGTAATCAGATTCTTAGTCCCAGTCATGCTTTTGCATTACACTTGTTACCCAGTTGAAGTCTGTGTTCCAGGGAAGCCTTCAAAATTACAGTTGTAGTGATGAGCCTTCAAATGTGGCCGTAAGAGGATTTTTGAACAGTTAAATATTGAAAAGCTTTATTGAGCAACAATTAAATTTTTGCAGAATGAATTGTTTGTAAGCAGGGAGGCATAAACTGTCTGCATTGGGTGTTGAAAGCCCTGCTATAATACTGATTGCTTCTAGATGTTCTGGAGTAGTCTTGGAGGCTAGTACATGAGGTTTTTTTTAGTCATCGTTATATCCTGCAGTGACTGCAGTATAGATAAGGCCTTTGAGATAAAACACACAGAGCCTTATTTAAATGTGATCTGCACAATTATTCCTGAACATCTTATTTTGATAGATTATTCATTTCTGTTGTTGTCTCCACCACTACCCTGAGAAAATTTAGACCCTTAAAGGGATGTTTTGTCACCTTTTATTTGATTTTTCACCATAGCTTTCCGAGTAGGTCATTCTTATGATTTTGGTTGGTGGTTGTTCTGTTGGGAGATGGGGGTTACTGTCTCCCTACAAAGGAAAACAAAAATGGCAGAAACATCTGAATACTATTCAGATCTTTATTTCCTTTTTGAGTTTTCTTGGTTTCCTAAAGAAACTGCATTATAGTAACTTTAAATCAGAGATGTAGGACTTTCTTTTTTGTAACCCTAGGAAGAAGACTATGACTCTACCTCATTTCAGCATCAGAAAAGATTGGCAGAAAAAAATGGAACAAACAGAATTAAAACAGAATAGGACTTTTCTGTTTTAAGAAAGGCTTATGAAGCCTACTGGGGAAGTTTGAGGCCTACATTGTAAAAGGAGAGGACTCAATCACTGTAAAACCTTTTAGAATTTTTTTTTGTTCTTGATCATCTCCCTTGATGTAGATGCAGCATTGATGTTTTTTTAGCAGAGGTGGTCTCCTTATAAGAGAATTTCTCCTCTTTATCACTTCTCCAGTGAACTGAATGATTAGCTTAACCTTCAGAAAACATTTTGTACCAAGACTTCTTTTTAGAGTCTTGTTGCAGCAGTGTTCTGATGTTAATATTTTTTAACATACTTTCCATATAGCTTTTGTGATTGAAGTCCGGGGGGGAAATATTATAAATACACTTGTCATAGCCGGCTCTATAGATGTTGAAATTTATAAGGATCATTTATTGAGCCTGGAACTGTCTGGAACAGAATGATGTTTTTGAGTTAGCAATGAAAACAAAAAAGGAAAAAGCCAAGAGATATTAGAAGTCTGGACCACAGAATCTTCACTGGAGATGCTTCAGCCATTTGGGTTGTAACACTGGCATGTGTATTTAAAAACAAACAAATCACAAACAAAAATAAAAAACCCAAAACATTTTCCTCCCCAAACCCAGGCACACAGACCCCACCCCCCAAACCTAAAGAAACAAAAAAACCTGTGGCCATTAAAAAAAAAAATAAATCTTTGCAGTGAGCAAAGTCTGGCTCTTCAGAATATGTAAGATTACAAGTTGTATGCAAACATTTCTGTTGAGTACTGAGAAAGTCATGGCTCTTTGTCAGCTCTGATAGAAAGTGTTCTGAACCAAGACCTTAGAGATGGCTCAAAAGCCATTTTATATGTTTATTTCCTTCCTGAACGTGAAAGCTTGGAACTGTGAAAACATTGTCCACTACAGACAAACTAAAAGGACAGAAGTAATGTAGTCATCTTGCTATTGCAAGAATTTAGAATATTTTCTAAATTCTACGAGGTTGACTTTCATATTTATGTTTCTCCCTCTCTCTGTTCTTTTTTGCTTCTTCAATGTCTCTGTTTTCACATAATTTTCCATCATAAATGTTTCTAACTGCTGTTCTGAGGTTGACTGGTGCTCTAGATATTTTACATAGATGTTACCTTTCTAGTAACCAGAAATGTACAGATCTGCCTGCCTCAGACCAAGTTGATGGTTAATTTATGCAATTAATATGATGAAATAATGTGTCTAAAACTTCTGAGTTTGTATTTAAATACTAAAGCCTAATTAATTCCATACAACAACTTTGGGAGTATTTGCTTGGAATTTGAGGGACTAAAAGATGGATTGGACTAAACCTGAACTGCTTCTGGTTCTTCCAGAACATTGACAAGTGTTTCAGTTGAGGGAGGGTCAGGATTAAACAGTTCATGCAGTATATTTTCCATTTTTTACTACTTTGCTAGAAGACAGGTGTTTTTTTCAAATGGAACTTGCAGATGTTTCAACGATGTCCTATTGGATGTGTCCTGTTCTCTCTTTGGAGGGTTCACCTGTACTTACTTCATATGAATAAATAAACTGCTTGTATAAAGAGTATAACCTTGACTAGGGTATAAATTTTTTTTTTAAAGCAAACTTTTTTATTTTTGATCAAGATTACAAACTCTATGTATTATGCTTTCTGATGTCTCTGGTGTACTTCCTAATGGAAAAGCAAATTACCCAACAATATGTATTTTGAATTTTCTTCCTTATTCTAGCCTAATAGTGAATTCTTCCTACCTCCTCCAGTGTTATCCTGTACTACACTATGCCAAACTAAGGCAGATGTTAAAAAGGATTTTTGTTACATTAGTGAACTAAGACCTGACATTTGAAAGAACTCAAGAACTGCTTTTATCTTAATATGAACTAACAAAACTTCTTTCATGAAGGCCTAAGAAAGAGTATCAGTTAATATGGGCTAATATCTGAAGGGCCCACTAAAAAAATGACTGGATTTATTGTTTGACTTTCTTAAACAAGGATTATTTGGAGGATGAAAGATAAACTATAAATTATTTACTTGACAAATGTGTTGAGTAAATGTGCTACTTACAATAGTAATTTGGAATGTACTGGTGAATGTTGTTTAGCAAGATTTGTAAAGAAAATCAGCCTTGTTAATTTGGGATTTTGGCTGCTGTAGGTTTCCATTAAAAAGGAGGAGGGGCTGTGCTATGCTTTTTTTAGTGACATAGTAGGCAAATGAATAAATTTCTATACTCTTGTCTTTTGGGTAATGTGGGAGAGGAGGATAGAGAATGTCTGATCATTACTGATGGCAGATAAGAGAACAACTGGATCTTATGAAGGAAAGTAAGAAAGAAAAACATGGTTATCTAGCCAAAAGAGTTTTTGCATGCTTGTAGGGATATATAGCTATGTAACTGCATGAATGGTTTCTGCCCTGAGACTGGTGAAACATAAATCTGGAATTTTTATCGGGGCTCAGAGATATAAATATGACCTTCTCTGTACAATAACGTCTCTGGTTGTACCACAACCAGAGTCCATGCGTTCATACACCACAGGGTAACTTTTCCAGGAAGTCTAATTTATTATTATTTTTTAAATTAAGAAATAATAGTTGAAAATACATGCATACACTTTTTTAATATGGCTAATTGATTTCCACCCCCCCTTTTATCTTGCAGCAACGCACCTCTTGCTTTTTCCTCCAAAGTATGTTATATTAAGTTTCGTGAAGCATCAAGTGTCGGTGTGGCCCAGCATCTAACAAACACGGTTTTTATTGACAGAGCTTTGATAGTTGTGCCCTGCGCAGAAGGTTAGTGTTTTAGACATTCTTCTGTAATGTTGGTCTTTGTCCTGTCTGCTAATTGTTTTAAGCTTCCTATGTAAGGAGGTGCTGCTCTGTTATTTTATTACTTTTAAAAAAAACACCCAAAATTGAAAATTGAATGAAGAAACCCAATTATATAGATTTAATTGAAATTCAGTATTAGAAAAAAATAGTGGATTGAAATAGGATAATTCCATTTTCCATACTTATTACATATTTTTTGGGGAAAAGAAGGTAAAATAATTCCCTTCAATATGGTTTATGTTGGCAAGCTTATTCCCACACAAAGTTCTCACTGAAGTCAATGGAACGCTGAAAAGATTAGGCAATTTCCTGGTACCGATAACACTGCAGTTTGGATCTTAATGTGTTGCTGTTGGTGTGTGATTTTTGGTGTTTTATTGGTTTTGTTAATTTTTTTTGTGTTGGGTGGGTTTTTTTTGTTTAAGATACTAATTTTCTGATTTTGAGTTTGGGGTTTTTTGACTAAATCCCATTGTCTTTTAGACATGTGATATGCATTTGACCATTTTAGATTCATCTAATTAAAATATTTTGCAGTTGTGGTGACAGTTACTGTTTGAATATAAATGTTTACCTGCTAGTTTAATAAAAAAATATATATCAGTTTTCTGTTCTTGTTCCTGTGGAAAATGTTATGTGCAATAATAAAAAGGCTTTCTTACGCATACTGGTACTCCTTTTTGATTTTAGATATCTCTTTTAAAAATGCAATCATCTGTACAGAATGCTTCTAGTGTAAAATATTTTTATAACTCTTAATAAAATAAAATGCTTGGTGAATACTAAATTGACAAGTGTTACTTTAGCTTTGAGGTCATGCTTTTACAGGTGTGTTGATTACAAGGTAGTTCTTATTGTTTGTATAGTATCCTAGGTATGAATACAGTTCGCTGGAGTTAGGCAAAGCCCCATTGACTTCATTGGGATCATTGTGGGAATTGAGCATCTGCCCATTTGGATCTAGACTTTTTGCCTCTTTGGAGTGGAAACATTCCAGCTGGTGGAGTGAAGCTAACTTCACTTTGAACATGGTAGCTATTTTGCCATGAACAACAATATTTAGAATGATTGTTCTATAAACTGCAGCAAGTCCAGAAATATCTCCTATTAACAGGACTTTTCTAACTGCAAGAGTTGGGTTTTGGTTCAAAAAAACCTGTTGACTTCTTGGAGTTTGTTAACAGTGGTCCCAGAGTACCCTTTTTTTTGGTATGTTTGCCACATCATGATCTGGATAGCAGGAGATTAGTACTGCTATAATAATGGTCTGGGGTGTTTCTGGCAAACTCTTGACAAGTCTTCAAAATTTCATTGACTGTAAAATTACTTAAAATATACTGTCTTTTCTTGTAGCCTTGTTAATATGAACATATTAACAGGTCTTTGTGAAGCCTAGATTTTTAGTCACTTTTATGCTTTGTTTTGGGGGCTTTTTGGTTTTATTTTTTGAACTTGTTCTTAAACCACAAAGGATATTGCTGTATCCACTTAAAGCTGTGTAGAGGCTTTGAGTAGGTAAAATGTATCAGACCAGAGTCCTTAGTGAAAAAATGCCCTTAAATAATTGACTACAAATTCTTCAAGATCTTAGTTTTACATTTAATTGAAAAGACTTTTAACACTGGTTCAGTACTGCCAGAGAGGAAAGATTGCTGCCTAATGAATGAACAGCACTTCCTGATGTTTTTCTTGTGATGAGATCACTTCCTGACGTGATATGGTAACAGGCAGGTAAAGCTACATTTTCCTGTCTCTATTGATGGTAGACAATGAGTGGAAGGAGAATAAAATCAAAGTTCTGAGAAATCTTGTTCCAATCCTGTTTGTAGCTGACTCATCAGGAATTTCTGAGAAAATGTATTACAGAAAAATTGTCACTGTTCCAGATCATTGTGGACCCCACAGAGATTTATGCATAATTAGTTGAAAAAGTGATGGGGTTGTGAGGTAATTTTTTTTTAAAAGTCAGAATGCTGTTTCAGTATAACTTTCTAACAAAATCACTAATTTTAATTTGTAAAGATGTGAATTGATATAGGTTTAACTTTCTTCAGAATTTATTCTGTGGAATAAGCATGGCTTTGAAGACCACAGTGCAACATTTTTTTATTCACTATGTATCATTGTTAACAGTCAGTGGCGTGAATCATGGGCTTTAAAAGTAGCAATGGCTATATTCTACTGGAAGGTTAAATTATATCCATGGCCAACAGTGCCAGTAATAAAACTTTTCATGTGCCAAATAGAACATAGAGGAGGTGTAAAATGGAGCTCTAAAAACTTGGTTTTTAAAAATGAGAATAAAATCTGAAATTTGGAGTGTATTTAAAAAGTAGTAAATCAAGGGAGTATGAGGAGGGAATCACTAAACAATGAAAACATTGTTAATTTTGTGGTATTTAATAAACACTAACAAAAATGTAAATGAAGTAACATCGAGTTGTCAAAATATTACTTTCTTTTGTGCTTATCAGTAGGTTATTCTTTAAATGTTATACTTTGAGAATGCAAAGGTTGAAAAATAAACAGCGATGCCACCCTAATAATTCTAAATTTTATGTCCACATTGTCTGGTAGATGGATTTTGACTATTAATTTGGTTTTGTATGTTTTCTCTGTGTGATATTTGTGCATTATTAGATGACTAGACTGGCCAAGGCAGACCTGTTACACTTGCCTGAGTTAGGCATTGTTTGCCATGCCTCTAAACCTGCCACCAAGTGAAACCTTCACTGGGGAAATGAGATCGAAGTCTGGCCTGCTGAAGATGGACGCCCTGTCTCTATTTTTATTTTATTTTGCTTTCTTTCCTTTGTTTATTTTATTTTTCCCTTTTTTGTTTTGTTCTGTTGAATCTCTTTCCCTTGTACTTGTGAACTGGTTATTCAGTTCTGAAAAAATGATGATTTGTAAAGGGGTTCAGTGTTTCGTTTTGAAGTTGACCTGAAGCTGCTTGTGGATGGTATACACAGAATTTAGAATATGATTAAACTAGGTTTTATGCTGTGAATTATGGATAAATTTGGTTTGGAATACATTTAAGCATCTAAATTCAACAGATGAGAACATTGTGTCAGACTGGAATAGTGAAAAATATATCAGTTTTAAGATGCATTCTTTCATTTGTTCTGCTTTATGAGCTTATCTTGGAAGAGGACAGTTGAAACTTTCTGGAGAAATCAACTTTACAAAGTAAAATCATGATCTTTCTCTGCTGTTTTTCCTTTTCTCAGCAGAGTAGTTTTATTTTAGGTTGCATGATCTGTTTAAAAGAAGGCTTTCTATTTTTATCTAACATGAAGAGTTTAAAATAATTATTTCTGATATTGAACTTTCATGAATACTGAATGACATGAAATATTTGTTTTGCTTCTGATGAAACCTTGCTCCAGTGAGGTCAGTGGCAGTAAGATTTCATCTCTTTGTTTTTGTAATTTTTAGAAAAAAAATGTTTACCACTCATAAGTACAAATGCAGCCTGGGGTTTTGGTTGGAATATGTTATGTGAGGCACATTGTCTTTTAACACTGTTATTTGTGAGAAGATTGAAAAGTTCTGTGTGTATGTATGTGTGTGCGTTTATTGCACTTTTACATGCTCCAGTAGTGATTATTTCAAGAAGAGTTTTTTTTTAAAAAAAAAAGTGTCACCTCACAATCTCAGAAGCACTGGCAGTTCATGCTGGAGTGACTGAGAAGGTTCTCATCCCTAAATGATGTTTTTTCTTGTGAAATGGAAGCCCTGAAGCAGAAGTGCTGGACCAGGTGGTTTGTCTAGTCCTCGGGCATTGCTCTTCCCAGCCAGCTGCATTGGGACCAATTGGTTTCACTCTGGTAATGCACCAGGCTGTGAACTGCAGCTGGGAAGAGCTTTGCTTCATAATCTCTGTTGGATTTAGCTGTGCCATTTGAGGTAATTAGCAGTAGTTGTAATCTCTTAATCTCTGCTGCTAAATCCACAAAGAAATTATTTTATTTGTAAGTGTACATTTTCCATTGCTTTAAAATAGTAGGAAAATAACAATTCCTTTAATTATGTTTTGACTAGAGTAGGAAATTAATTTCTTCTGAGCACATGGAGGGAGATAAAAATACTGTGATTAGTACCCGCTTAACACAGATACTTCTGTTCAGCATTTAGCAAAATATTCTGGTATGGAATAGGTTGACTAGGGCTCTTAAGCATTTTGATACAAAAAAATAACAATCATAACTGATTTTTAGGGCAGCTGTACATTTCTGAAGAAGCATAAGGTATCTAGGCAATGCAGAGCTAATCTACATTTGCTTCCAGATTCCTTTGCAAAGTGTAGAATAAATAAATGATCATAGAATCTGTAATTTACTAAACACTCATAAGCTTCTAAGAAATATTTCTGAGGATGTGATATACATGTGGCATAATTTTGTCTGTTTCCTGTATTAGAAAATAAATATCTTTACCTCATTTCCATTCAGCTTTTAAATACCATGAGTTTACAAACCAAAACAGTTATTCTTAAACTGAAGTGTCCTAATTTGTTATGCTGTTACCCACATGTTTTGCTGTATCTTTGTGGGCTTGTAGTCCTTTTATAAATAAATTCATGAAAATAACACTCCAAAACTTTTAAAGGTCATAACTTATGAGGTTATTTGGCCTTGCATCTTAATTTGTTTTTCAAAACTATCTAAAGAACAGGGAAGTAAATTTGCAAGACATTACAGATTTTCTTATTTTTTAATCGACAACAGTTTATTTTCTATAGGATTGTTAAAAAGTTTGACCTGATCTTAAAAACTAAAGTGGGATCTTTTGAAAAGACAGTATCTCTGAAAATACAGGCAAATTTTCAGGGTTCTTTCTGTAGAGGTAGGCCCTTCCTCATTCTTGAATAAAATAAATGAGCAGATATTTGTGACATGGAACTGACCAAGTTTTATTGAAAACAAAACATTATGTTGAGGGACCAAAATATTCTGGAAATAATGCTGCTAACTTTATAATTTAGATAAGTATGTTATTAATTTTTTGAGCTGCTATAATACTTAACTGAAGTTGTTCATTTTATTCCTTAAGCAATGTTTGAGCAAGTGAATAATTCCATTTATTTCAGTAAGATGACCCATATGCTTAAAGTTTAGAATTATTTAAGTGCCTTTCTGAACTTTACTCCCTGTCTGTTTAGTTATGTGTATAATTCAGTTCCTATTTAAAAGGGCTAAATGCCTTAAACATCTCTTATCTGATTGTTTATTGAATTGGCTGTATGTAAGTGCATACTTATGTGCATAAGCATATGCCTAACTTTACTGACCAAGGATCTAAATTAGAATGCAGATGCACCACTTTAGGAGCCATTTCTGCCACTGGATTTACTTGAGCCATGTCTGTTGATCCTGTAGAAACCTGTATGCGTATCCAGATGCTGGCTGTTCAGGATAAGGTCTGGTTCATCAGTCATTTGAAAACACTTGAGTATTTTGATTTTCAGAAGAACTGGTATATAATTGTATACCTAATTTGCATGCATAGTTGCTGGAACTGTATATTTGGAAGCCTGTTAGTTAGCTACATAGTAGGCAGGATGTGAGGCAAGGTACCCGATTCTCATGAGCAGTCAGGCAAATCGGATGCACCTCTCATTGCATACCTGACTTCAAAATGAGACCTGTAAAGAGTGCTGAACACAGAGACAATGTTTCAAATTCATGCATGTTTTTTATAAAAGCCCTGGAAGACATAATTGCACAGTTAATTCTTAAGTGCTAATAACTTTCCTATTTTTCTCCTTTAGATCGTAAAATCAAGTGGTTTGTTACCTGTTAAGGAGCAAGCATCTCAAAACTGAACATAAATCTAAATAGGAGGCATGAGGGGGGGAAAAAAAAAAAGTACTGTTATTTTATCTTTTCTATTCCACTCATACTACATATAAATTAGATTTCATTTAGGTTTGTGTTATCCTTTGGTCATATCCAACTGTAACCTAGTCCTTGCTGCAGATCTGTAGAACAGGTTTACAATACTTTTGTCATCTTTTTATTTTTTTTAAAAGTAGTATGATTCCCATGGGGTTTGTTGGAATGCTTATAGCTAAAATTGCATAGTGTTTTGAAACATACCATATTTTTCTTTTTGATAATATTTATATATTATTTTTTAAATCCTGAAGTTATGGGGGTTTATATGTAAATCTGTCATGGTTTAACCCCAGCCAGTAACTAAGTACCACGCAGCCGCTCGCTCACTCCCCCCTCACCCAGAGGGATGGGGAGGTGAGTTGGAAAGGAATGTGAAACTGGAGGGTTGAGATAAGGACAATTTAATAATTGAAATAGAATGAAAATGAAAGAACAGTAATAACTATGATGGCAATAACAGTTATAATGAAAAGGGGAAGGGAGAGAATAACATCCAGAGGGAAAGGAAGAAAGGAACATGTGGTGCACAATGCAACTGCTCACCACCCACTGACCAATGCCCAGCCAGTCCCTGAGTAATGATCTGCCCGCCCCAGCCAACCCCCAGGTATATATACCAGGCATGACATCCCATGGTATGGAATACCTCTTTGGCTAGTTCGGGTCAGCTGACCTGGCTGTGTCCCCTCCCCATTCCTTGTGCCCCTCCAGCCTTCTTGCTAACAAGGCCTGAGGAACTGAAAAGTCTCACATCAAAGCCAAAACAGAGCACCATACTAGCTCCTAAGAAGATAATTAACTCCATCCCAGCTGAAACCAGGATGAATCCCATACAGTTTGAACCAAAGCAGTATAAGCCACTGGCAGAGTATTTGTATATACCTTGACTTTTAATATAATGTTTAAATTAAAGCATTTTGTTAAGCTGCATGGGATAATACCAAAGGGCTCAGTTGGATAGCATATATACAGTTACACCAGTAATTTGGAATAGATCATAGATACCTAGTAAAATGATAACTTCCTTTCTGTAGTTTTTCAGTTCAGTATTTAATGTTTGTACCAGTTTAAATACCTTTGCATTTCAAATTTAATACATACATTTAATTGTATTTGTAATTAACTGACATATTTTGATTTTTTGAAGATTTTTTTTGGATTCATTTAGCAGTGTAATTGTAACTAACTTTGAATGAAACCTGTGGTTAATTCAGGTTAGGTAATAGTCTAAACTTTTAGCATGGTGGGAAATATAATATGGTTGAAATAGTAGGGAATGCATATTTTAGGAAAATATAGCTTGCTTAGGTGATCAGTTATGATTTTATTCAATCTCACTAAATTTAAAGCTAATTTATGAAAGTTTCAGATAAACTGAGGTGACCTAGAATGTAAGACAGTACAAATGTGAATTTTTCTGTCGCCCCCTCTTCCACTCCCAACTTCACTTGTAGTATGTCTTGTGTAGAGTCACAGTAATTGTTATTTTATTTTTTATTTATTTTTGCATCAAAAGTACGTAACACCAGAGGGAGAAAAAGCGCACTGATTTCAGTTAGCACATACTTTTTTTTTTTAACTGATCTGGTTATTATCCATTTCTGGGGATTAAACTTTAAAAAATGTTCTTCTTTTCTGTATCTGATGTTCTGTGTGCTATTAGTGATGCAGCCAACACAAACGGTTGTCATGTGTAAAACAACTTTCGATCACCATGAAAACACCGCCCTGGGAAAGCGTCCATGCTTGATATCGTTTGGTTCATGAACATTAAGTTTCCAGTACAGGTGACCCATAGCTCAAAGTGTTAAATAATTGTGTACATGATTCAGTTTTTAAAATAATAATCCATTAATGAGATTGCTAGTCTTTGAAGTTTTGCTCACTTTTGTTTTTCCTAGTAGAGGCAGGGTAAAAGGAAATACTTAAGTTTGTATTTGTTTCTTTGTAAGGATCTGGTAGATAGATTCATTCTTATTTATTACTTTTTTAAATGTAAGGGTAATTGTAAAGTCATAGAAAGAGTAACATCTGTGTAGTGTTCCAACTCTGTGTAATACTTTCATTTGCTGCTTCAGGTAAAATCCCAGATGAGGCCAAAGCCCTTTCTCTATTGGCACCTGCTCCTACTATGACAAGCCTGATGCCTGGTGCAGGGTTGCTTCCTATACCTACGCCAACCCCTTTGACTACAGTAAGTAAAATTCAGTCCTTGTTTGATTTCTGGTTTCCCTCTATACTCGGTAGCCTTTCTGTGTTCGGAGAACAAGAACTATCTGATCCATGGATCTTGTCCTCTCATATGCTAAAACAGCGAGGATTTAGCTGTGGTGCCTCTTTTGAGGGTAGATCACAAGATGTCCATGTGCTGCCTTTCCCGAGTGTTTCTTTCAGATTCTTGTTTTGCAAAATAGTGGGTAAATACTGGTTTTGGTCGTGTCCTTTTCAATTGTTGTCCCTTCCCTAGACCCATTAATTTGATCCGGCGGCAATGCTATCCACTTCCTAAAAATTTGTTAAAACATAATAGTTAAATTGACACAGTTCTTCAGAATAGTAAAATGCTACATTAGGATGCTTTTACTCGATATCTTTATGACAGGGTTTTTGACTGTTAGTCTAACAATTTTTTCACTGCAAAAAGTATAGAAGCTAGCTGCTATTGTTTCTGCTCAGTTCCCTTTTGCTTCTGTAAGTCCTTCTTGACATCAGCAGGCTGCTGTGCCATATTCAGGGAGAATTCTGGAACTAGTAAATCCTACTTCAAAAAAATTTGGCTTAATGTCACTAACCCCATGTTATTTGAAGATGAAAGTCCTGAGTCTTCCAAACATATTGCAGCAATGTGCATATTGATGTTGTTACTGGTACCATCCTGGATTTTTGACTTGTGTTAAGGGTATCCTGCAGATTCCCAAACCTATCTGTTCTTAAATGATTTCTCATCTGTCTCCATTACCAGAAACATTATTCCCACTCTCATATTCTTAGCCGATACTGATCAGCGTCCTAAAAGAAATGAATGTATTTAGTGTCTTCCTTCTTTCCTTCTTTCCTTCCATAAAACCACTGTTTTAACCAAGTTTAATTTCTTCTGCACTATTTCAAAAACCTGCACAAAGTTCAGCATCCTTTTTGAAGCTTGTGCTCCAACAGCTGTTTTAGAGTGTACAACTTATATAGCGGGACCAAAGTCATCAGAGGTTTAGGCTAATTCTGTTTATGGTTCATAACTGTGTATGAGACATTACATGACTTTGAAAATCATATTTATTTCACAAAAATGTTGGCTTTTTTTGTCTTAAAATTAATGATACTACCCTCAAGTAATAGTTTAGGCATTTAATAAAAAAAAAAAAAGTGCTTACTCATGGTTCTACTGCATAATTGCTGCTAATGAAGCATAAATACTCATAGAATCATTTAGGTTGTAAAAGACCTTAAGAACATTGAGTCCAACCATAAACCCAATACTGCCAAGTCTACCACTAAACCATGTCCCTTAAGTGCCATGTCTACACGTCTTTTAAATACCTCCAGGGGTGGTGACTCAACCACTTCCCTGGGCACCCTGTTTCAATGCTTGACAACCTTTTGGTGTAGAAAATTTTCCTAATATACAATCTAAACCTTCCCTGGTGCAACTTGAAACTGTTTCTTCTCGTCCTATCACTTGTTACTTGGGAAAAGAGACTGATGCCCATCTTGCTACAACCTTCTTTCAGATAGTTGTAGAGAGCAGTAAGGTCTCCCCTCAGCCTCCTTTTTCTCCAGGCTAAACAACCCCAGTTCCCTCAGCCGCTCCTAAGACTTGTGCTCTAGATCCTTCATCAGCTTCCTTGCTCTTCTTTGGATGCACTCCAGCACTTCAATGTCTGTCTTGTAGTGAGGGGCCCAAAACTGAACACAGTATTTGAGGTGCGGCCTCACCAGTGCAGAGTACAGGGGACAGTCATTTCCCTAGTCCTGCTGGCCACGCTATTTCTGATACAAGCCAAGATGCTATTGGCCTTCTTGGCCACCTGGGCACACTGCTGGCTCATGTTCAGCTGGCTGTCAACCAGCACCCCCAGGTCCTTTTCTGCCAGACAGCTTTCCAGCCACTCTTCCCCAAGCCTGTAGTGTTGCATGGGGTTGTTAGGACCCAAATGCAGGGTCATATTATGCAGCTCAGCCTTATTGAACCTCATACAATTGGCTTCAGCCCATCAATCCAGCCTGTCCAGATCCCTCTACAGAGCCTTCCTACCCTTAAGCAGATCAGTACTACCCCCCCCCCCCCAGGTGTCATCTGCAAACTTCCTGAGGATTCACTCGATCCCCTCATCCAGATCATTGCTAAAGAAAAAAATATTAAACAGAATTGGTGTAAGAGCAGTGTTTAGAGACGTGTTTCTAAACTAACCTTCTAAGGTAAATTCACTTTGGTTTTATATATATCTTTAATAAATTATCTGTGAATTTTAGAATATCAAAGAGGAAGTCAAGCTGTATAACCCTCTGGTTCAATAATAAAAGGATGATTCCAAGTAAAGACAGAGTAGTTTTATCTTGTTACATAAAAAAAATTACTAGTGCCTTGTGGAGAATTTCTAACACTTGTTAGAAACTGTTTGCTGGAAAGGCAGTTGTTTTTCTGGGTAGAGAAAATAAAATTCAAACCAGGAATTCAGCAGACCAATTAAGTAGTGCTTTTAAGTGAAGTTTTTTTATAACATTACCTAGGAGAAATTTCAATTCTCAATTCTAAAAGTGAGAGTTGTATTGTTCTCATTCTCTAGGAAGTTACTGTGTGTGTAGGGAAAGATCTTAGACTTAATATCCTTTGTGTTTCAACTGTAGTTAATTTTGTCTTAGGTGATATGCTTGTCTAAAAGGTACCTTATCTGTCCCTTTGATGGATGTATGTCTGTTATGGAACAAATTGGCCCTGGGCACTGCAAATTCCCTTCTTCCCTCACTGGACAAGGCCTTATCAATTCCTTATCCACTAATAATACTTTTTGTGGCAAAAAAATAAGAATATTGGCAGTGTTTGAAGGCATCTTACTCAATTTGACTGCAAGCATTAGAAATTCAAGCCTGTATGTTTTCTGATTGATATACTGTATCCCTGGCCAGACCTCTTTGATAAGATGGTAACTGATAGCACACAGAAAATCTTAATTATAGAAGGTTATTTATGGTTAGATTTTTATGCTTTAAAAAAAGTACTTGTGGTGGGTTGACCTTGGCTGGCTGCCAGGTACCCAGCAAGTTGTTCTATCACTCCCCCTTATCAACTGGACAGGGAGAGCAAAATATGACAAAAGGCTCGTGGGTTGAGATAAGGACAAGGGAGGTCACTCACCAATTACCATCACAGGTAAAACAGACGACTTGGGGAAATTAAATTTTGCCAATTAAAAATGGAGTAGGATAATGAGAAATAAGAACAAATCTAAAAACACCTCCTCTCCACCCCTCCCTTCTTCCCAGGTTCAACTTCACTTCTGGATTCTCTACCTTCTTCCCCCCCTCCCCCGAGTGGCACAGGGGGACAGGGAATGGGGGTTGTGGTCAGTTCATTGCATGTTGTCTCTGCCACTCCTTCCTCCTCACACTCTTCCCCTGCTCCAGTGTGGGATCCCTCCCATGGGATACAGTCTTCCATCAACTGCTCCAGCATGGGTCCTTTCCATGGGGTGCAGTCCTTCAGGAACAGACTGCTCCAGCATGGGTGCCTCATGGGGGTCACAAGCCCTGCCAGCAAACCTGCTCCAGTATGGGCTCCTCTCTCCATGGGGTCATAGGTCCTGCCAGGAGCCTACTCCAGTGCAGGCTCTCCACAGGGTCACAGCATCCTTCAGGTACATTCACCTGCTCCAGTGTGGGGTCCTCCATGGGCTAAGGGGCACAGCTTGCCTCACCATGGTCTTCACCATGGGCTGCAGGGGAATCTCTGCTCTGGTGCCTAAAGCGCTTCCTTCACTGACCTTGTTGACTGCAGAGTTGTTGCTCTCACGTATCCTCACTCCTTTCTCTTCCGTCTGCTGTTACACAGCAGGTTTTTTTCCTCCTTAAATGTGTTATCACAGAGGCACTACCACTGTCACTGATTGGCTCAGCCTTGGCCAGCAGTGGGTCCTTCTAGAGTCTGGAACTGGCTCCATCTGACATGGGGCCAGCTTCTGACATCTTCTCACAGAAGCCACCCCTGTGGCTCCCTTCTCTGCTATGAAAACCTTGCCATATAAACTCAATACAGTACTCAGCTGGGACCTTACAGTTTAAAGTCTTGCCTATATTCATTGGATTTATACTTAGAAACACACAAGGCAGGAAAGTATTAACAAGTGAAGTATCTTCCACTAGTGCTTGGTTGCACAAAATATTCTGGTTTTGTGTTTTCCAGCTTGGTGTTTCACTTGGCACTTTGGGGACTATACCAGCAGCAGCATTGGACCCTAACATTACGGCACTGGGAGAAATACCACAGCCACCAATTATAGGGAATGTGGATCCATCTAAAATTGATGAAATCAGAAGAACAGTCTATGTTGGAAATTTGAATTCACAGGTAGCTTTTTTTATTATTACTGGCAGTACTAATGGAAGATTCAGAATCTTGCATTTTAAGAGTTTTCATTAGTTGATGCCAATAGGAATTTAAACAAAACAGAAAACTATTTTTTGTTTTTGGGTTGGTTTTTTTTTTTTTTTTTTTTTACTAGTGATATTTCAGATTCTAAATGCTCCTTTGCCAATTGGACCAGATCAGACTGTGGAATTCATTCTAGGAGGATACCAGAGAAATCACACTGTAGCTGAATTCAAGAAGCATACTTATGATTGTGTGTGTTGATCAAATGTCCGGCTGGGTTGTGATAGCTGAACAATGCCTCAGAAGTCATGAGATCATGGTAGCTATCCCCCACAACACTGTACAGTTGTTTAAGTGCAGTAAGAAGGAATTATTTGTCCTAGTAGAAGTTGCAAAATTAGCATAAATACCTTTGAGTTTCTCTGAAAGAAAAGTTAGATCTGTCAGAAATTTATTTTTTCATCAACTGATTGTATTGAAAAACAATTTGCTTTTGACTGATAGCAATGGAAGTATTTGATTTGGGTTTTTTTTTGACTGCCAAAGTAGCTACTAGAGTATAAAAGTACTATTGATCACAATAAAATAAAATGAGCTAGAAGCTAATAGAAAACCAGATAAAAGTGAAGTCTTGTAATATTGTTTGAATATTTTTTTAAATCAAAATTCACAATCACTAGTTTGGACATAGGTGTATAAGGAAAATTCCTCATCAGTTATTTCAAATGAGTTGCTTGAAAAGTGCAAAATCCTGTGCAAGTTCTTTTTTTAACCTACATGTAGGTCTTCAGGGCTTGTGGTTGCACTATTTTAAATTGTAGTATATTCTTTAGACTAATGGAAGAAAAAAATACCATTCTCTCTTAAAGTGTAACATTACCAAATTCACATTGCCTGTGTAATAATGGTGAGATGTCTTTCCAAAATCTGTAGTTCTTGGATTACCTGATATGTTGGATAAGTTGTTTTCAATTATATATTTTACTTTAGCTGAGCTCTTTTTTGACTCTTTCTAGACTACAACAGCAGATCAGCTGCTTGAATTCTTTAAGCAAGTTGGAGAAGTCAAATTTGTGCGAATGGCAGGTGATGAGACACAACCAACGCGATTTGCTTTTGTGGAATTTGCAGACCAAAATTCAGTACCTCGAGCTCTTGCCTTTAATGGAGTTATGTTTGGAGACAGACCACTGAAGTAAGAAATTAATTATTCATACAAATATTGAATGAGAGATTTCTTAGTTCCTTATGCGTCCTTAATTCCTTATACGTTTATGACTCTGGTGTGCAGGAAACTGCTGTGATGAATATATTTTTCCAAATAAGGACCTATTGTTAGTAAACTGGAATACTTTTATGAACTACAATTTCAAGGTTGGGCATAATTTTCTCCAAAAAGAATATGGATGGCATAGACTAAAATATTTCTGCATCTAATTTTGAGTTAGTGAAAGCCATAACAGCGAGAAAATCTGCAAAGTCTTTGGTACTAATTAAGCTTTATATATGTTGTGTATGTAATTAGTAGGCTTTAATGTAGAAATCTGATCTGAAATAGAGAAACAGATTTCTAGACTTCTACTAGGAAATATTTTAACTCAGAAATATTGTGCTGCATTTATTTAAAAGTGATAAGATTTGAAAGCAATAAAAGATATTTCAGATGCTTAGAACAGATGAGTGTTTGTGGGAAAGGAGGATAGAGAATGTCTGATCTGACAGGAGATAAGAGAACAGCTGGGTATTGTGAAGGAAAGTAAGAAATATAAACATGGTTATCTAGTGTTTAATAGGTGCCTGCATGCTTGTAGTGATATATAGCTATGTAACTGCATGAATGGTTTCTGCCCTGAGCCTGGTGGTACATACAGCTGGAATTTGTATCGGGGCTCAGAGATATAAATATGAGCTTCTCTGTACAATAAAGAGTCTCTGGTTGAACCACAGAGTTCATGCCTTCATATGCCACAAGTGTTAGGAAAAATCTGTAGTTTTGCTGAACTTTGAAGTTTTTAGTCATATGTGGAAGTTGAGGTGTTTTCTTATTTGTTTTTCATTTTCCCTTTAAAAGTGTTTGGGAGTTAACTGTTTTATTTTCCCTTAATTTAGAATAAATCACTCCAATAATGCAATAGTGAAGCCTCCCGAAATGACACCACAAGCTGCTGCCAAGGAACTGGAAGAAGTGATGAAGAGAGTAAGGGAAGCCCAGTCTTTCATATCTGCTGCTATTGAGCCAGGTATGCTCATTACCTAACAGGTGTGTTCTGTGTGTATGTTGGCACATGCTTTTTAAGAGCACTTTCGAACACAGGAAAGGTACTCAAAGGTGAACATGTGTGTGGGAAAACAAAAGAAAATAACCAAAATTATCTTCATGTAACAAAGCAGTGGAATGAAGCTGACTTTATTTCATCATATCTTATTTTCAGATATATGCTCACTGAATGTTTTCAAAAATACAAAGTCAATACTAAATTAATACTTAATGTTGGTGCTTTTAAAGTTCAAAGTACTTACAAACTTAAAAAAAATGCCTTTTATTTTTTTTTTCCTCTTCTAGCACCCATTAATGTCATAGTTTCATGATGAGAGGGAACTAACATGCTGCTGAAAGCAGCAATATTATGTTTCCATTTAGCAGGTTAATTTTGTCACTGTGCTATGTGTTGCGACGGAGGGAAGACACAGTCACTCAATATGAGTGAGCAGCAGACTTCATTTATTGTCTCTTACAGTCACCTTTTATGCCTTCTTATAATTAGCTCATACATATTACAAAAGTTAAGCTCATTATTGGTTAGTTGCCTAAATACCAAGCCCGCCCCTAGTTTCTCTTCTGTAGTTATCTGTTCCCACCTGCAACATTCTTTTCCCACCGAAATCTTCCTGTTATTGTGTAACAAGGACAGCCAAAGACAGTGTATTTTTGCTTTACTTCAGATAAGCTGAGAGCGATGTGCATTTTTGTCCAGCCAGCTGGACTATGTCTATGAGACCTTTTTCAGCTAGCCAGTTATCCACAGCTATGCTCTTTTTCATGCTGGCTCAAGACTATGTGTATCTTCGTAGCAAATGGGATCAGAGAATGAATCAATAAAACCTAGCATATTGTAATGGACTTTTTTTCATCCAGATTGGTTCCCTGATCCTTGTTAACACTGAAATGCTAGGTCAAGGAGGAAGGTGTTGGTGGGTTGAGTGGTTAGACAGACATTTCAGTGCTGATATATGCTGCATTATACTGATTGCAAAACCACAGCATAAAAAATTCTCAACTTGTTAAACTTGCAGTTGAAATACTCCTCTATTTCTTTTCATCAGCAAGACTTTGTCATTCTTCATAGTAAGAAACCCTGATGTTGATTTACATAGGTTAGATAGTGGAGAGTCTTGAGGGTTGGTGTTTTTATTTTTTTGGGGGGTGGGGGATGTTTATCTCCCAACCCTAAAAATAGTTCTCACATTTCTTCAGTGTTAAGCAGCAGAACAATACATTTTTAGAGTTTCAACCAAAGTCTGCTGAGGTTACTGGTAAACTTTCTGTTGACTTCCTGGCCCTTGGATCAAACTTTTCACCACCTTCTCTCCATCCCTTCTTCCCCCCAAACAGTGTTTGAGGAATAGAACTTCAATATTTGTACAGTGGTTGGAATATCTAAAAGTGTAAAAAGTACTAATTATTATTTACATTTTATGCTTTTAAAAATAAAATTATGCTCTCTAAATTTAATCTATTCTTCCAAGTTTATTAAAAAAACCCACCAACAGTAGTTATATTAAATAATATACCAGAGGAGAACATGTTGTAATCTTGTGCATTGTGGCAGCAACATAAATCCCATTCTTAACAGAGCTAGCTGTTTATGTGTTTTATGTGTACTGCTGCAGGATGGTTGCACTCAATGAGTATATGCAATGACTTTCTTGGATGTTTCTGAAGGATATTTGCAAAGAAGGAAGATGTGCAAAGCACAGGCCCCTTGCACTATACGTGTGGTACATTCCACTTGCGCCAGACTAACTGGGATCTTTAAATGTTCTGAGCTTACACTGCAAAGTGTTTTTTTCCTCTCAGAGTCTGGAAAGAACAGTGAAAGAAAAGGTGGTCGATCTCGTTCCCATTCTCGTTCAGAATCCAGGTCTAGCTCAAAATCCTGGTCTAGAAGGAAAAGATCACACTCAAAACACAGGTAGGTATGTTTTTAATATTTTGGACTAATCGATCATACTGGGTTTTTTTGAGTGGTGGTGGTTACTGAGATTTATGGAGTTATGAGACTAGTATCCTTGACCAGATCAGAGTAACTAGGACCTTTGTCTCTGAACTCTTTCCTTCTAAATGCTAAATATTTTCAGGATTACTTTCAGGTAAAACACACTAGAAGGTACTTTTTGTGCCATGTAGCATAATCATTTCTATGCTTTCATGGTACATTTTGTGATATGTAGCATAATACAGTGGTCAAAAATGAAATTGTAAAAAGAAACTGTGTTTTGTGGAGGGAACGTTTAGTTTACTGTTAACACCCTGAACAGATAGGCTGGCTGGTTTTGCTAGTAGAAAGTTTCTGCTGTCCTGAACTTTTAAACATCTAGTTAACAAATGCAGTATTTTTATTTACTGTACTGTAAATGTAAAGCTATATTTTTTTAAAAGCCAGAAGAAAAAGGCTTTAGGGGCAGTTTTTTATTCTTCAGAGTTTGTTTGCTTTGCTAATTTGTTCAGCTCTGAAACAGGCTTTGAAATATAGGAGGAAATGAAATTACTAGATCACCATTAAAGTTTACCCATTAAGATTTTTTTTTTCCAAGAATGAGACAGTCTTGCAATGTGAGACTTACAAATGCTTCCTGAAATGGTTCAATGTCAAGAATGTTTTCTGATCATTTACATAATCAATCTAAAGATATTTGGCTCCATTAAGTATCAAAATAATAATAAAAAAAGAGACTCAATGTATGATGGCTTACACTTTAAAAAGGTGAGTGTTGTCAGTGTTGCAGTGACAGCACTGTTGCATTTTTTTCATCCATTGTCTTTTAACAGGGCAACTAGAATTCTTTTACATACAGAAAAGCTGGCCAGAGGGACACACCATATCAGTTACACTACCAAACAAATATGATCTAAGTGGAGACTTCAGTTTTGTAATAGCATTACACAGTACATGTTATCTAATGACATCAAAATATTGGGTACATTTTAATGCAAGAAGAAACATTTGTTCATTTCTTTATTGCTTGCTTCTCTTCTGTTTCTCTAACTCAGGACATAACTGAAAAACAGTCTGTTTTGTGTAACACTGCAGTAATCTCAGTGCTGTTTTGTACTGACACAAACAAAATTGATTTTTAGAACATGAATTTGCTTTTTTTTTTTTACTTGCAGAAAATCTGTACTTTAAACAATGGCTGGTTTTGTGGTGTTTTTTGTGTTTGGTTTTTTTTTTTTTTAATTATTTTACCACTGTTACTGTCGGTTTTGAGAAAATGCCAATCTGATCTGTCGAGGCAACTTCATTACTAAGAATAAACTGTCCTTACCACTTCCCAGTTCTACTGTTTTATAAACTCCTTAAATTGCTTTCATCTCTATGATATAAAACTTATTCAAAGTCTTATTTGGACTAAATTGTAATTAATTTTCCCTGTAATTAGTTTGTATTTCTACACTGATACATGGAGCAAAGCTGTAGGTAAGAAGTGATTGCCTCTCCTCTCCTCTTGATATATGTTACTCTGTGCGTCTTGAGCTGCAGAAGACGGGTAGAGCTGGTATTTTTTTGTATCTCCCTGTTCTTCAGGATTTATTGAGTAATATACATGAATTTCTGTCTTTGGTAAGTTTAACTTCATCGTACTTTAACCTCTCAGGCAAAGTATCCAATTATGTGTTCTTTTGAAACTTAATGTTCAAATTCAGCTTTTAATTTTTCTTTTCCTATGGAATACGATCTTCCAAATATAGGGAATATTTTGGAAAAAAAAGAGTATAGTAATTTTTAAAAGTCTTGTTTTCTTCATCAAATCTGAGACTATACAATATAAGTTTATCAGAAGTCTTTAATTGGATTTCTATTGGAGTATCTGCACGTTATTTGCATTCCTTGTTTATTGTGTAGTAAATGCTCATTCCTTTTCTTTAGAACTCTTATAGTTCAAATCCATTTTTCAGAATATTCATGGGAGTCATTATGAAACATGAATATTACTTAAATGGTACATTGTTTAAAAGGAGGGCACGTGCACCTGGTGAAGCTTAAAGTATCCATATTTACAAAAATGTTGGTAGGCAGTATATTACTGAGGTGTAACTCTATATAATTTTATGTAGTGAGGCAAGATTTATGTGGTTTTTTTCCCCTTCTTGGTTGACCCAATTTTAATTAAGTTTCAATATTAAGTATTTTTCTTCTGGCATTGTTTGTATAGAAGTAGATCTGGCAACAGATTGCTCTCAAGACACAAGGACAGACACAGATCCAGAAGTCCCCTGAAAAAACGGTCTAGATCTAGGGAAAGGCAGAAGTCAAGAAGTCGTTCTCATTCTTGGTGAGTTCCGTTCCTAAGAAACAATACTGTTCTTTGCACAGAGTACAGAGTTTTTGAAAAAAATCTAGCAAACCTTTTAGGTGATGGCAAAGGATGGAATCTGTAAATGCTTTAGCCTGTCCCTAGGCTTTGTGGGAGAAAAGTATAGAAAGTAAATTTTTATGCTGAGGTGTACTGGTTTTGGCTGGGATATAGTTAATTTTCTTCATAGTAACTCATATGGTGCCTACAGGGGTTAAACCACAACACTGAGGTACCAAAGCTTTGATACCAATGTCCAAGCTGATCGAAAATAGGTAACTTTAATTGTCAGACTTTAACCAATGGATTAAGTATGTTCCATGTAGCCTGTGCAACACACAAAAAAAGTGGATGATGCTTCTTCAACCTTCTCAACAAATACAGATCTGATTCAGGTTGAACTTGATCCCACATTCTGAGAACATGTAAAAGTTTTTGTGCACGAACTTTTATTTTTGCCTTTGACTATTTCATATTGGCTATACACTGCTGTAGCACAAATGCATGTGTCTGTTATGTGGTATTATCACATGAAAAGGGGGTGGGGGGGGTAATCCTCTCGGCCCCAGGTGTTTGATCTGTCTATCAGGGCCCCAGGAAAGCAGAGGCCCTTGTGCCCAATCAGTCTGTCAGCATCCCATTATAGGGACCCTTCACTGAACAGTCTCACTGGATCAGAGAGCAATTCAACTGCCTTGTTCAGGGAAACACACCAACAGCATCAGGGGGACCCCTCAGCGGGTCTGCCCACTTTATTTGAATGTGTTACCCACTGCTGGCAGCTGCTAGCGCCCAGAAAGGACTAACACTAACAATTTACAGAATAACATTCTTTATTAATATGAAATCGTGACAAAGTAAGATTCGTGATTGCTGGCGATAGGGACTGTCTGCAAAAACAAGCTTGAAATGATACACAACCAAACTATATACAACTAAATTATGTGGCATATGAAGGCATGGACCCCAAGTCAGTGAAGAAGTGAGATCCTTTATTGTACACATAAGTGCTGGTTATATACAATCGCTTATCTATCCAAGCTCTGCCCTGGAATGTACCTACGTGCAGCAGAGCACCTGGGAATTTGTCTATGTGTAGCAAAGCAGTTGCTCATTACGAGCTGTTGCACGCTTGTGGTTTCACTGCCAAATTTGGCCACTTATCTGTACACTAAACAGTTCTGACAATTCAGCCTTGTTTCTCTACAAGGTCAACTTATTTTCGTCCCTTACAATTCCCCCCCCCCTTTTTTTTTTTTGTTAAATTGGATAAGGTTAAGGCTGTGTGAATTTGAACCGTCATAGCTTGATGGACAGCCCTTTGTATCATGGCTTGCATCAGGTTCATCAAACATGGTAGATATATAACAATGACCAAAACCCCTAGCAATGTAACAAACCCATAGATCACTATATTTTGTATCCAAGGACCTAATCCTGTGGTCCAATCCCAACCTTCAAAAGGATTCCATCCAGAAGCTTCCTTCAACTTATTCATCAAATCATGTAGCTGTTTCAAACTTTGATGAATTGACACAAATTATCACTCAAATTCTTACAGCACATTCCATCAAACTCCTCACATCTATGGCCATGATCTAGTAACAAAAAATTAATTGCAGCTCTGCTTTGCAAAGTAGCATGTCACACTGATTGTACATCAATCAATAATTTTTGAAGCATCAGACTAGTCGCATTAGTCTGTTTGCATTATTCTGGCTTGTTCTCTGGCTCATCGTTGGTAGGAGGTCCATGATCAGCTGGTCGAACAAGCCGAGCAGGGATCCACTGAGGCCCTTGATCTGTAGAGACACAAGCATACCCTTTCCCCCAACTTATTAATTCTACTGTAATGCTCCATTGGGTAGTTTCTGGGTCTTTGTAGCAGACCCAAGGCAGTTCCTGCCAAGCAGGACAAGAGAAATGTTTATGGTTGGAAGAGCAGTTTAAAAATTGATCACACATAGAGCTTTCCACAGTTGCTCCTGTGGTGAGGTACCCGGGCTATTCCCCCTTTTTTGTTTTTGCAGCATGTCTTTAAGAGACCGATGAGTTTGTTCAACAATGGCCTGTCCACTGGGCGAGTGGGGAATGCCCATCACATGGGTAATGCCACAATTTTGCAAAAACAGGCACGTGGGTTGCGCTATATATGCTGGGCTATTGTCGGTTTTATTTTGAGCAGGAACTCCCATGGTAGCAAAACAAGCAAGCCAATGACGGCACATGTCACACCTTTTCTCCCCGGTGTGAGCAGTGGCAAAAACATAGTGTGAAAAAGTGTCAACCAATACATGAACATATTTAAGATTCCCAAACGAGGGAATATGTGTGATATCAGTTTGCCAAATTTCTCGGGCTTGGAGGCCATGAGGATTAAGACTGGGATAAAGGGGTAAAGGGGTAAAGTTCTGACAGTCGGGACAGCCCCTCACAATCTCCCGGGCCTGTTCTTGTGTGAGGTGATACGAATGTTGCAGCACCTTAGCATTTTGGTGAAAAAAAAGTGATGTGAAAGCTTAGCCTGTTGATAAGCACTGGGGGTAACAACAGCCGTGGTAAAAAAGTCCGCCACATTATTGCCTTCAACAATGGGACCAGGCAATGAGGTGTGTGACCGCACATGTAAAACAAAATAGTCATGACAGCAATGCTCCAATAGGAACAAAAGATGCTTCAACAAAACAAATAACTGTTGGTTAGGAACCGTTTTTAAAAATGAATGTTCCAACCTACACACTATCCCTGCAACATATAAAGAATCTGCAACTAGGTTTAAAGGTTGTTGTCTAAACAATGTAAAGGCACGAACAGCTGCAGCTAACTCCACTATTTGTGTGGAACCAGTAACAAAGGTAATGTCCGAGTCCCAATGCCCTTGCTCATTTTTCCATGATACAACGGCCTTTCCCGAAGGTCCCCAGACATCAATAAAAACAGTCAGGGCATTTGGGATAGGTACATGAGAAATATGCAGTTTCAATTGTAAGGGTAAATCAGTTAAAGAGTGAAGCAATTTATGTTGAGGAATAGAAAAAGCAATGGTTCCACTGAAGTCGGCCAGAGCAGACTGCAGTGAGAGGCTTTGCTTAACCCAAAAGTCAAAGTCCTGCTTGGCCAAAGGCATAAAAATGGTGGCTGGGTCACAGGCCATAAGTTCCTGCAGACGATGTCGTCCCTTTTGAATGAGGAGCACCAACATGTCAATAAGAGTTGTCAGTGTTTTGGAAAAAGAGTGAGGCAAAAAGATCCACTCCAAAATTCTCAATGGATCCTGGTGTTCAGTTGCCCATTGAAACAAGAGAGCAAAAGGCTGAAATTCATTATAAATCAAAACCAACAAACCAGGCAAAGTTAGTATAATGTGATGACTCTGATCCTCCTGTACGTTATTGGTTATGGTTTGCAAAGCCCTTTTGGCCTCAAAGGTGGAGTGTACATAGCGACAACAAATTAGCATCTCCTTTTAACAGGGTAAACAAAGGTGCCAGGTCTCGTGTAGTTATTCCCAGCTATGGTCACACCCAATTGATGGTACCCAGTAACTTTTGCAGGTCATTGAGGGTCCTGACATTTGTAGCAAGGCGTAGAGGTTGAGGAAGAATAGCTGTCTCAACAATTTTCCATCCGAGGTATTTCCATGGCACTTGAGTTTGGACCTTTTCCTCTGCTATACAGAGGCTGTCTTTGCTTAATGATGGTCTTAGGTCTATCACGGCTTGAGTGACCAATGAGGAGGATGATGCCGATGCCAAAGTGTCATCCATATAGTGGTAGATGAAAACCTGCAGGTACCTTTTGCGAACAGGACTGATAGCCTGCGCTACAACATTTGACACATGGTGGGGCTGTTTAACATGCCCTGTGGCAACACAGCCCAGTGAAAACGCATGGTGGGTTCCTGATGATTAATTGCTGGTACCCTAAATGCAAACCGAGGTGCATCGTCAGGATGCAACGGTATGGTAAAGAAACAGTCTTTAAGATCAATCACTATAAGTGACCAGGAGTCAAACAAGAACCTCGTTGTGCATTTGCCACTACCATTTGCTGTGACAAGGCAGCAGCAAGTAAATCTGCACCATGGACCTCGGTGCCAACGTTCTGGCAAGCCCTTATCATATCTGCTAATGAAGAGTTACGGTTCCAAAGAGGACACAAAACTCTTTGACATTCAGCATTTGCATTTTCAACTGCGAGTTGCATGAGAAGTAATTAATTGTTTGGCTTCTTCTGACTCTACTTGTTGAACTATCACATTTTGTAGGAGATCTAAAAAGTCTGTGTAAGGTTCTTGGGATCCTTGCCAGAGAGCCACAAACGAATGTTCAGGCTTTCCCCCAGGGACCTTTCTCAAGGAGGCAAGAGCTATCTGGGTGGCTTGTTCAAGTGCCTCTCTAGGTAATTGTACCTGTGCTACTGCAGCAGAATATCTGCCCTCCTCCATCAGTTCATCCATACCTATATTTTTCATGTTCCTTAAATTACCCATTGTCTGCATAGTAGCTCAGTCCTGGTACTCCGTTATCCAAACTGTATACTGTGGAGTACGAGGCACAGACTGCAAGGATTGTGAAGCAAAGACATTTATTGTTAGTTACAGCTTTTATAAGTTCATACTCTGTACGCGCGCTGGTAAAAGCTTTACTATTGGTCAAACTCTTGTCCATACGCCCAGCCGCTGTTCACTATCGGCTACTCTCTGCTGTTCATGCTGTTTCCTTTTCTTCTAGAGGTGAGATCACATTCCTCCTTTGTTTCTGTCTCATCCGGGTTTCTTCTCATACTCCCTCAATGTTATTTACCTCTTTGCTGCGGGATCACAGCTGCACATAGTCAAAGCAAGGCCACAGCTGCACATAATCAATGTCAAAACAACCCACTGTCTCTGTTCCCTACAGTATACTGCATAGAGGTGAGCATCATACACCACAGCACTTTCCAATCATATGGGGTCATAACATATCCTTCTGGAACAGCAGTGTACAAGTTCATGGTAAATGCCTGAGTCCAAAATCTTTAACTGAGCATCTGAGTTCTTTTACAGCTTCGTACAGGAGTTGCTCCCACACAGCTGGTCGCCCTGCCTGGTACTGGATGGGGAATGCACCGAGTAATTCCATATCTCCCTTTCGCATAGCCTCTTTTCTGCACTGATCTAAGGCACAGTAGTATACTTCAGACAACTCATCGGAATGTGACAACTCAGCCGGTTTTGCCTAAAGTGCAGGATCTGTGGGTGGGGGCGATTTCGGCTGTTTTGGTCCAGGCTCCTCGGTCATAGCATTAAATGGAGCCGTTGGCTCAGTTGGAGGCACAGGGATTACACCTGCATCGTTATCATCTAATGAGTAGAGATCTGGCTCCCTTTCTGGATCTGCTAAGCCTGGGTCGAAAGGATCATCAGGCTGGGGATCGTAATGCAAAGACAGCAGCTGCTGTTCTTTATCTCCGCTTGCTGTTGATGAGGCTGCCATGCTATATAATGTGGGAGGTTTGCCTCATTAACAGTCTGTAAGCGGCTAAGAGCCAAAAACACTTGCTGCTGCGTTATCAGCAAACTCTTTGATTTCTCATCATTTCGCTGTCCCAATTCATCCCTGACATGTTTCCATACAGTGATATTCAGCGTGCCCTCTTTTGGGAACCAAGAACAATTGTCTGGAGCCCATGCCAAGAGGGTTACAAGGGACAGCTGAGACAAATTGTCCCCATAAGTCTTTAAAATTTTCTGCAAAACATCCATATGATTTTTCTGTTCCCGTGTTAATGATTGCCCCATGGTTCCCAGCCACTCACCTGCCGTCCAGCAGTGGTGACAAGAGCACTCGTGTATCCACCTTCCCTGGTTCAGCTGGGCTATGCCACCAGAGTTGCAGTTTTTATCCCTCAAGTCCCTGTTCGGGCACCATTTGTGGCATATGAAGACACGGACCCCAAGGCAGTGAAGAAGTGAGATAGTTTAATGCATACATAAGTGCTGGTTATATACAATTGCTTATCTACCCAAGTTCTGCCCTGGAATGTGCCTACGTGCAGCAGAGCACCTATGTGTAGCAAAGTAGTTGCTCATTACGAGCTGTTCACACTCTTGGGGTTTCACTGCCAAATTTGGCCACTTATCTGTACACTAACAGCTCTGCCAATTCAGCCTTGTTTCTCTACAAGGTCAACTTATTTTAGTCCCTTACACTTAGGTGGGGATACCTGAATGCCCCAGTTTGCCGAGATAATTATTATTTACTTTGCAGGCTAGGTGGTGCAGATGACCTACCTAGACAGCAGCATTCAGTCAGCTGGAAAAGCCCATTAGTGACCAGGGCATCAGATGTTCTCCAAGCTGTTGCTGCAACTCTTATACTTCCCACAACTCTGAAAGTATCCACAGTTCATGATGTACTAAGAGGATCTTTCATCAGGTTTAACAGCTTCCATCCCAGATACTACAGGCAAAGGATGCCCAAATTACTAACCTAAGACAGTTACTAATAATGACACATTCGAACCCAAAGAAAGTATAGATTTGTTTTCTATTTTCTTAATAAAGTGAAAGACTTAACATCATGAAATTTGAAATTACTCTTGAAATCTTTTACGTTCTTTACAGGTATGCATAAGACATAGTGGGAGACTTCAGCTGCAAACTAAAATCTGACTTTCCACCAACAGAATTTACCTCTGCAGCTAGCTTCAGGTCCTGCACAGAGGAAAAGGGCATCAAATATATTTTATTAATTAATGTATATAACAAACATGTATAATATCTGTTGTATACAGTCTTTTTCCTATCCCTTTTTAACCATTAATCTCAGACTTTATACCTCTCTGTGCACTATCAAGCCTTGGACTACTTACTGCTCCGAAACTCTTTACTGCAGCCCACAAACTTTCACTGTTCCTTACAAATGAACCCATCCCTTCTCTGATGGGTGTTGGCTTGTGCACTATTTGCACCCTGCACAATGTATTCACTTCATCGGTGTGGTGCTATCTCACTTCCTCTCTCCCTCCTGTTCTACCACATAAATCTGAGAATGACAGATGGCAAGACTAACAATTAAAAAACCCTTTCTTTATGTAAGTACTCGGTGTTCTTTCTCTACAAGGTCAACTTATTTTCGTGCCTTACAAAATTATAATCACTAATAAAAGCTAGCATGAGTTAGTTATTTACCATGCATAAGATAAAGTTCTTATCCAATAGGCATCCATATGGGGGAGAAGATGGTTTCAGCCTGTCGACTGATCCTAGAAGTTATGATGGAATTTTCCCCCGACTTCTCCCCTCATCTGTCCATTTTTTATACTTCATAGTACATTGTATATTCATTCATCGTACACAGGATCGGTTACAAGTTTCTTGCTTCTAATGCAAATTAGTACGCATCCTCAGTACTACTGAAGTTCTCTGCTAACTATGCATGCTCCTCAAGTGGGATTTTGCCCTCTTTTTTTTTTTGGGGGGGGCGGGCTATATGGCTATATGAGTTGGAGGTCGCAATCTCCCACTACCATTATTATCTTTGTCCTATTTTCAACTACTTTTCTGTTGATGTCAGTGGATTGCAACACCTTTATCATCCTGTTGCCTCTCATAGCCAGAACTTTTCTCACTTGAAGGCTTCTTTCCATGTAGTTTAGATAATGGTGTTCTTTTCACTACCTGGTCTTTGTTTCTCATCCTCCCCAAGGCTGACTCCCTTGATTAGAGGTCCCTTCATAACAACTTTAGAGAGTGAGTCAGATTGACCTAGCTTTGTGAACACTGAATCAGAGTTGGGTAATCCAGGAGTTTAGGCAACAATTCCCCCTGTTATTCAAGTCCAGGACTAATCCATTTCCATCACATTTAGGTGGAGCTTGAATGACTCTAGTCATACATATTGTTGTTACTAACTGGTATCATGTGCCCAGCGAGGTGTAGTAGTACCTTGGAGGCAGGTAACTTTGAGATGGAGGTGTGTGTTAGTATTACAATAAGATTATTTCATCTGAGGAAAGTCATTTCGCCACAGTGGTTGGCTCAGCCACGGACATCTCATGGATTCCTCATGTTACAACTGCTATGCAGCTTATCAGCTGTGTGGTGCCATCAAGTTCCCATTCCTGCAGGGAGCACTACAGAGCCTGGCCACAACATCTCCACTCCACTCCATCACTCCCATCAGCATGTGCTGAGCTGGCAGGATGTTTTGCTTAGGGAACTGTGGTGATGTAGATTCCATGCATGCCAACCATCCTGAAGGTGATAGCTGTATTTTACCCTACAAAGCTTTCTGTAATACTATGCTTCTATTAGCACCTAATTTTTCTCTAATTTCCCCCCTCAAGGTGATTTTCCCACAGGTATATTTACATTTCAGGATCTAATACATCTGTATTTTACCTAGTCTATTAATTTTTACGTTTGATTGTCTAATTATTGAACTGTGATATTCTAACAAGATTATTCTTGTATCTCCTTGGATGATAACTTAATTTTCCAAGGGATGAAATAGTGAATATTCACAAAACAAAAGTGCCTATGAAAGTATCTTCGTGAATAGAAGCCTCGGTACTTTTCTTTCTGTTTCATCTCTGTAATTCCCTGGAATCATTTAAAGGGAGTTTCATACTTAGGTTGGGCAGTTGTCTCTTGTTTTCTGTGGGGATAAGTTTTTTGGGAAAGAGAACTGTAGATCTGTGGACCGCGGTGGGAACAGTTGGGAGCAGGCTACATAGCTGGGCTTCATTGATGGATCCTTTTGACTCTGTTGCTGTCTGGAGCTTCTCGAGATATCTGTTCACTGGAAGGGGCAAGTCCAATGAAATCTCAGTGATAAATAACTGGAAGGTGCTTCTTGAGTCATTGTGAGACCCCTTGCTATTGCAGAGATTGTGTGCTGTTTCATCTTTATGAACTTACATTCCTTCTGTGAGACATCTAAAGAGGTACTTGCCCAAAACCTGATGGGAACCAAAGTCTTCAGGTCACAGACCATGAAACAAACCTACTATTTATTTGTAGCCAAGCACTTGTTCCAATGAAGAAAGGTGGGAGCTGTGTGTAGGGCCTTTCATGTCTGAAGGAGTCTCTTTGAGAATCTTTAAAAATCCTAGAATAGGTACCAATACCAATAGACAGCAACTTCTGTCAGTCTGGTTCTCTTGGACATGAAAAGGCCTGCTGATCAACTCTTGTGCTTTCTCCTGTTTCTCTGAACAATTGTTCATTTTTGTGTCCTAGAGGCAGGTCTAGGAGGCATGTCTCTCTTCCCTTTGCTAGAAAGGAAAGATGGTTCAGAGCCTCGCACTTCCAAATAATCCTTTACCAAAATGTAATCTTTTAGCCAAAGCTGTGATCTAATAAATTTTTATTTGGCTTGACTACTAGAACATCCATTTGAATTTTCCTCACTGTTTTTATGAATGTGTATCATTCTGCCTATCCCAAAGAAGCTGGCTTGTTCTGTTACTTTGCTTCTGTTTTTACTGTCTTACTAATTTTTCAGTAATTTTCAAATTCCTAATGACATTACAGATGATTGAATTGTCTTAGTTGAGTTTTGACCTTACATTTGCCTTTTGAGGGGAATTTGGTGAGATTTTATCCCTGTTTTTTCGTTTCTGTGTATTAAATGATGTTGGACTTCCAAGCAGTTCCAGGATATTTATGTGAGAGGACACTTTAAAATAAAAATAAAGACTTCTGTCTAGTCAGCTGTCGTTATTCACGTGGGGGTGGTTAATCTGAAGTCCATTTTATGTGGACATTCTTTTAGTAAAAAATGGATTTACAAATTGGAGACTTTGTCTCCTGACAAAATGCAGAAAATTTATGTATGTATAGTAACGTAGCTGTGAGGTAAAAAGACATATTATTTCAAAGTATAATAATATCACTTTGAAGATCACAGTTTGATTTGATTTTGGCCCCCCTTTCCCCAATTTGGTTTCCAAATTTTTCCTAGCTACATAGCCTCTCCCTCATGGTGAACAGGGGTGGAAAATTAAAATTTTGAGTAATTACTATTTTTCAACAGATATACATATTTTCTCTTGAACAATTAATGTATGCTAGAGTTAGTTGTAATTTTTATTGGAAAGTTCAAAGAGGAATTGATGGATTTGTGTTTGGCTTTTCACAGGGACAAAAAAAGAGACAAAGAAAAGGTCAAAGAAAAAGAAAAGGCCAAAGAGAGAGACCAAGACAAAGAGAAGGAGAGAAACCGGAACAGAGACCAAGAAAGGGAAAGAGAGCGAGATAAAGAGAGAAACAGGGATAAGGACAAGGAGAGGGACTGGGAGAGAGAGAAAGAGCGAAACAAGGATCGAGGGAGAGTCAGGGACAAGGATAAGGATAAATATAGGGACAGGGAAAAGGCCAAAGATAATGAGAAGGAAGAAGACAGGGAAGAGGTAGACCAGAACAAGGAAAAATATGATGTTGAGAAAGAGGGGGAGAAAGACAGAGAGAAGATTAAGGACAAAGAGGGAGATAAGGGCAGAGGGGACAAAGAGAAGGACAGAGACAAAGAAAAGGAAAAAGATGAGGATAAGGAGAAGAAGGAGCAAGAAAGTGAAAAAGAGAGAGATGATAAAAACAAGAAAGAGAAGAGATCCAGAACACCCCCAAGAAGCTATAGCTCTTCAAGAAGATCTCGTAGCTCCAGCAGGTTTGTTTAGAATTTTTTCATGTTTTTTTGGGCTTGTCAGTACAGTGACACACCATGAAAAATGTACATTTTAATTTTTATTTATCAACATCACTGTGTCACTAATTCAATTTGTATTCTTTCTGGTTTTGTAGATTTCCCTATAAGGTAATGTCTATTACAAAGAGCTCTGTATGATGCTTGATAGAAAATAGTTTCTTGTTGGGCAGCTGGTGCTTGCTTTTCACATAACTGTATAGTATAGTCCTTGAGGATAGTAAGTAGATGGTTCTTATGCCATTTCTCTGTGTTGAGGCCATCCAAAACATCTTTGTCCTGCTGAAAGTTTGAGTCACTGTTACATAGTTCCTTGGTTACTTACTGTACAGTGTTGGTCTGTAGAGCAATTTGTTGGGTTTATGAACAGTTGGGTGGTAGTATTTGCCACTTGGCTACCTTAAGGATGGCGAGTGATTAATTTTCTTGACTAGATGGCTGAACAGCAGGAAGCAAGCATGTCACTTGGCTGGCTAGCCGTTCAGAAAGTGAATGTATCTCAGTTGGAAGATAAGGATACCTTGTTTAGCTGGTTAGATGGCCAGATACAAGTAAAAATTAACATTCTTTAACCATGCTGATAGTAAACAGGAAAGCAGTCAAGGTTAATCTAGCTGTTGTTTTTGCCTCTGAGGGAAGGTAAACTGCGTAGAAGTCTGGATAAATTCAGTACAGCAAAAAGAGGCTGTGAGATAATTAGCTCTGTAAGTGGACTAACTTAGGCATATTCCAAAAGTGTTGCAGCTAACTGAAGCTTTGGTGGAAAAAGTACTTTCTGAATACCTCAACAGAGTTCAATAATATTGCGTGTCAAATTTAGATACCAAATTTTATCTGTTACCTTGAGAGAATGAAATGCTGGATGAATTGGGAAAAGTTCTATGTATTATAATCACTTCCCTGGACAAAAGCAAAATTTCCATAGCCCTCAAAATTCAGGAGTTCATGGTTCATATAATGCAGAAAAAGCTGTAATGGTTTCTGAACATTCTGTTTGGGTTATATGAAATGTCCATGTTGTTTTGCAGGTTTATGGGCAAAATACTGTGGTTTCTTTAAGCATATGCAGCAATGTTAGCATTATTTCATGGGTTGAATAGCTGCACAGAGTAGAAATAGTTCTGTTAGCTTTGAAAACATAACATTTTATGCTTGTATGCCTCAGGAGTATTGAATTAGATAAGTAATTGTGCTGGGTTGACCTTGGCTGTATGCCAGGTGCCCACCAAGTTGCTCTATCATTCCCCCTCCTCAAATAGACAGGGGGAGAAAAATATGAAAGACTCATGGGTCAAGATAAGGACAGGGAGAAATTGCTCACCACTTACCATCACAGGCAAAAAAAAATTGACTTGGGGAAATTAATTTAATTTATTGCCAATCAAATCAGAGTAGGGTAATGAGAAATAAGAACAAATGAACTCATAGTACAAAACCCTACTTTGATATGAAAATAATTTGTTGTATAGATGCCATTAAACAGGCACAGTGTTCTTTTTGAAGATGTAGGATGAGAGAAATACATAATTTTTTATACGTATCCGTCATACAAGGAGAGGCAGAAAGGGCTGGGATTATTTAGCCTGGAGAAGAGAAGGCTGTGGGAGTATATCAGTCCATGTTGAATACCTGATGGGAGAGTGTGAAGAAGATGAAGCCCAACCCTTTTCAGTGATGGCCAGTGACAGAGCAAGAGGCAATGGGCATATGTTGACATATGGGAAATAAAAGTTTTTTCTAATGTTTAAATTGTGTGTTTTCTGGGCAAACTGGAATCAGTTGCCCAGAGAGATTGTGGAGTTTCTATCCTTGGAGATATTAAAAACCTGACTGGACATGGCCCCAAGTAACCTGCTCTAGTTGATCCTGTTTTGGAAGGTTGGGGATCTGGACTAGGTGGTCTCCAGAGGGTTCTTCCAACCTCAGCAATTCTGTTATTCTGAAAAGTATTTGTCAATAGGTTGGGCTACCAGGTCCTGGTTAGTTTGTATTTCAGGGTGTCTGTTTCCTTTGGTGATTGACTTAGCCTAGTTGAAATGGTTACAAACCATTCATTCAGGAGAAGATTACCCAGCAACCTGGCATTTCAGCTGTCTGGATTTACACTGCAGTGTTGAGTTGAGACCATTTTTGAAGATGAAGATCCTTTTTCTGAAGAGTGTAAAATATTGTAATAATAGTCTTCTTTTTGGAGAAGAGGTAGAGGTGGAATAGAACATACAGGACCTTCTAAGAACTAGATGGCAGCTCACCATGTTTTACTGACAAACAGCATGCAGGTACTAGAAATCAGATGGCTATTTTTGATTCCTAGCTGAAGAAAGAGACACAGACCAGAGGAAGAGGAGAATCAGGATCCTTTTGCAAGAGACATCTATAGGCTAGCAAAAGATAGGTAGACTTTGTCCAAAGACTTCTTGATGGCTGAACTGATATCTTCCTTCATAACCCAGTAATGGCCCAACCTGAAAGTGGTAATATCAATTCCAGTCAGTCTTATCCATTAAATATTTTTTGTCTGGGATTTTTTCTTAATTTTTTTCTTTTACCTAAACAAGGCAGAGAGACTCCATATATTCAACTGGCAATTTCTGGTGGCATTAGCAAGGCTCAGATTCCATCAGGGTCAAAACCAAAATTTGTGCCTTAATTGGAGACAGAATATGAAGAGGCTGAAAGCTACCTGTCTTTAATCATAGAATGGTTTGGGTTGGAAGGGACCTTAAAGATGTAGTTCCAACCCCCTTGCTATGGGCAGGGACACTTTCCACTAGACCAGGTTGCTCAAAGCCCCATCCAGCCTGGCCTTGAACACTTCCAGGGATGGGGCATCCACAACTTCTCTGGGCAACCTGTTCCAGTGCCTCACCAGCCTCACAGTAAAGAATTTCTTCCTAATATCTAGTCTACATCTACCCTCTTTCATCTTAAAGACATTCCCCTCTGTCCTATCACTACATATCCTTGTAAAAAGTCTCTCTCCAGCTTTCTTGTAGGTTCCCTTTAGATACTGACTGGAAGGCTGCTACAAGGTCTTCTAGGAGTAATTTTGTGTATGAATTAGAGACACGGGATCACTATCAAAGTTTTCAGACTTCTTTTTCTTAAATTTTGCTGTATTAGTGTTGCTTAAGAGTGTTAATAAAAACAGGTGCACAAAAATCTTTGTATAGATAAATGTAACAGAGGTAGGAATGCTGTCAGGCAGCTTGAAATATGAAAAGCAGAAACTGAAAATTATTTTTAATGCATAAACAGTTTCTAGTTTGAACACAATTACTAGGGCACTTGGTTGCTCACAGATATGTATGCAGGAAAACAAAATAAAGTGGGGATGTACTCAATATAGACCAAGTGGGAGCATTGTCAGAATAATATATTCATTTCCAGTACCTCATTTGAAAAAAGGTGATGATAAATGTGAGGTGCGTGTTAAACAGTGAATGATCAATGATTGTGGGTTTTTTTTCCCTGTGATTTTGAGGCTACTTTTTGTTTTGTTTTGTTTACCAAAGGTTGTATCAAACTTAAGAGCTTGCTGATCAAAATAGTTATGAACTTTTGTCCTGTGTAGCTTCAGGAGGTCAGGCTAGATGATATTGTTAGAGTATGAATCCAGATAGTGATACTAGGTATATCTTAATATATCCTTTTGTAATTTATCTAATAACTGTTGTTTTCTTGGTCTTTCTAAATATTAAAGAAATTAGGTGTGAATTGGAAAAGCTGGTATGCATAAGTGTAGGGTTTTTGCTGTATCTTAAAGTGCCCTGTAAATTAGTTTTTAACTTCCCTGTTTTTCTTTGATGGTTCTTCTTGTCTGCTTTTCTTGGTCTATGAAGAGGTGATAGGAAAGAGTCATCTTACTTTGACAGAGATAGGTTCTATGTTTACACTGAATCACAGAATCACAGAATGGTCAGGGTTGGAAGGGACCTCTGCAGATCATCTAGTCCAACCCCCTGCTAAAGCAGGTTCACCTAGAGCAGGTTGCACAGGATCACATGAAGCTTTACTTGCTCAATTTTTACTTTATTTTAAGATGTGTCTCAGTATGTTTGCAACCAGTTGTTTAATGTTCTGTTGTTTGAGTTCAGGCTCCATAACAGCAACTTCAGCACATTCCATACATCTGTGTAAAACAACTGTTTTGTGAAATACTAGAGCTCTTTAGTGTGTTATAGAATGATACATAGGTTTGCTGAGCATGGACTGCTAGGAAAACAATTGATATTAACTTATTTATTTTGATTTTGACAACAGTTTGAGCTTCATTTTGCTCTGTTTGCTTCTAAACCAATAGGAATGCTAGCTCATGTATTCAGGAATTAAACTTCAGTCACACTGAACTGAAATTCCAAGGATCTTAAGCTTGTAATGTTGTTTTAAAGTTTGTATTGCTCAAGTTATGCCTTTTGTTTTAATGTGGATTTAATTGGATTCTTTTCCTGACTGAAGAAACTCTTACTTAATACAGGATTAGTGAATTCAGTGTGTTTTCATTATCAGGTATAAGCATATGAAGATAAACATAAAACTAAAATCTGAAAGGACACAATTTTTCCCCTACTTCCCACTTCCATTCTCCCCTTTCCCATCAAACTGAAACATGAAAGTTTTTTCTTTGTACAGTTCATATATTATTGGTGATATATAATGTTAAATTCAGTGATATTTAATTAGTTATGTCAGACCATTTTAAGAGCTTTCTGGTTTTATGCAGTTCCTGAGTTTATTTTTTTCTTCTTTGGTGATCTTCAATTTCTTGGTCCTCCAGAGAAAGGCGTAAAAGGAAGAGTAGAAGTCCTTCCAAGTCTCCTAAAAGAACAAAAAGAAAGTCTTCACAAACTCCTTCTCCAAGAAGGTCAGTTTGATGTAAAACATAAAAGTTAATGAGCAGTAAAGGAGCAAAGAGTTACAGTATTTCTGTTAAATTGAAATGTGATAGAGATCAGTGTTATGAAAGGAGCTAAGTCAGTTTGTGTTTCTTCTGGGTTGGTTT
This sequence comes from Falco biarmicus, assembly GCF_023638135.1. NCBI lineage: Eukaryota > Metazoa > Chordata > Aves > Falconiformes > Falconidae > Falco > Falco biarmicus. The sequence continues at coordinate 22,764,278 of NC_079310.1, read as the reverse complement.
TTTTTTTTTTTTTTTTTTGCTATGCAAGAAGCTCTTTAATAATAATTTTCTAAGGAAAAGGTCTGTTTTCCGATAAACAGAACACTCAAAGGTGGATGCAGATACATATATTGAAAACTATTTGGGAAGTATTTTCATTGGTTTACTGCCTTTTCACTAGTCATCTCAGATAATTTCAGTTGGTCAGTATGATTCAGTTATAATTTAAAACAGAACAAAAAAGACCCTTCATGTATTTGATTTTTGGTATGCTTTCAACTGGAGAGTTTTAAATCTTAGTGATACAAATTTGCTTCAAATCAATAAAAGCCCTTCATTGGATATAGATTAACTTGGTTTTCTCTTTGCAAATACCATGTGTACTGAACACATTCTTTAGCTCTCTTCCCTTGTCTTTCTGAAGAGGTTTTTGTTAGGTTTTAGTTTTTGGGTGTTTTTTGGGGGGGTTGGGTTTGGGGTTTTTTGGGTTGGTCTTTTTTTTTTTTTAAATCCCCCAAATGAGAGTTTAATTTGCAGTTAAATGGTTTGAGGGTGACTGAACCTTTCTGAAGGAAAGCAAACCAGGATACTAACATTCTTAGTTACTGTACTGTGCAATTTATTGTACAGTATACTCAATGTATGCATTGGGAGTACATTTGTTGCTGTTGGATCAAATTCTGATTTGAGTAAAAATTTTCTTAAACAGAAACAAGAAAGAAAAGAAAAGAGAAAAGGATACAAATAATGAAAGAAGAGAAGGGGAACACTCTACCTCCAAGAAAAAAAGTAGTAAAGAAAAAGAGGGAAAGGAGAAATCTGACAAAAGCACCACTACTTTCAAGGTAAGAAGCTGTGTGACCAAGTGATAAGTGGAGTGCTGCAAGTAAAATGATTATTGGAATTCCCTCCTTCTTTTTTCTTTCTCTTCCTCACCCTTCCCCCCCCCCTCCCATTTTCCTTATCCAAATTATTGCCACTGGAGTTTAGGTTTTGCTAGTTGGAGACATGAAAGTCATTCTCCAGTTGATGTTAGCAGGCCAGTTGGAGAAGTCTGTGTTTGAACTTTACTGGACCTATAGGAGCTTGTGTGAATAGGTTACAGATACACTTTGTTTTATTTTTGCTCTCTGTTCTGTGCCATATGTTAGGAGTTAGCTGTAAAATATCAGTAGAAGGCTTACAAAATGTCCATTGAGTTCATTTAGCCCATGACTTTGAACTCCCTCTGTTATGGTGGTCACTCAGAATAGGAGAGGTGGTGTGTTCTGTGGAGTTATCAGGCACCAAAGCCAGTGTTGCAGCACTCTCCAAGCTATCAAGCTGCAACAAGGCCTTTTACCATCTCATCCAACATACTCTTCATACAGTCCCTCTACGTCCTTGTCCTTGTCTTCCCTCATCCAGGGCCCACTCTCTCTTCTCTTGTGTCTTCCTCTCCTACTTCTTCCTCGGCTGCTCTCTCTTCATTGGCTGCCCAACCACTTAACAGAACCAGCCACAGCTGCACCTTATCTACATCGACCAACCCACCGCCCCTGAAGCCAACCCACAGTTGTATATTATCAATGCTAATTAGCCCAGCTTCATTCCACTACACTTAGGTTGGATCACTGCTGCATTTGCGCTGCTTCTTGTAAGGCTTGTCTTCCATTGGTTCAGGTGGTTCCTGCTACAGTCATTTCTATAACATGCAACTCAAATCATGGGTTACAACAATTTAAAGGTATTTCCATTACAATCTCCACCCCTCGTCCCTTTGGGCCAGCCTGTAGGTTTTAACATTACAATGAACTCCTCCCCTTGCCCCTGCTCTGGCTTGGACTTATCCACAGACTGCTGTCCCTTAGGGGTATATCTGCTTCAAGTGGAGTCTTATGATGAACCATTGTCTCTCCAGGGGTATACCTGCTTCAGCATGGACTTATCCACAGCCACAGTTGCTTTGAGGTACACCTATTCCAGTGTGGCCTTCTCCATGGGCCACAATGCCTTCAGAGATATACGTGCTTCAGTGTGGCCTTACTCACAGCTACAGTCCCTTCAGAAGTAAATCAGCTCCAGCATGGCCTTATCCCTGGTCACAGTCCCTTCAGGCCTGTACCTGCTCTGTCATGGGCTTATCCATGCCCACACGCTTTGAGGTGCTCCAGCATGTCCTCACACACAGCCACTGATGCTTCAAGGTGTACCTGCTGCAACATGGACTTGCCCTTGAGCCAAAATTCCTCCAGAGGCATATCTGCTGCAGCACAGACATAACCATGGCCACAGATGCTTTGAGATAGATGTACCTGCTCTGGCATGGGCTTTTCCATGGCCACAGACACTTTGGGGTGTCCTGCTCCCACATGGGCTCATCCACAGGTCACAGTCCTATTGACTCAAGTTCACACTGGAGTTCCAGCCTGTTCAGTACAGCAGCACAGAAACAGCAGCGATGCCCTGACTGTCTGCCAGCCCTGATGCATCATCATTGCTGTTATCAGAATGTTCCCGGGCACAGCACAGTAAAATGATAACCAGTACAGCGGTACAGCAGGCAGCAAAAGCAAAAAGCAGCCAGTAACAAGCACTAGACTCTAAGGCAAGCACAGAAACCTGCCCCTTAATAATTAAACAGCAATAACAGCTATAGATTTGATCTAGCACATTCCAATCAAATCTGTCATTATCTTGAACCCTTCAAGCCCCACGTTGGGTGCCAAAAAGGACTGTTGTGGTTTAACCCTGGCCGGCAACTAAGCACCACACAGGCGCTTGCTCACTCCCCCCACAGTGGGATGGGGGAGAGGATCAGAAGAGAAAAAAGTGAGAAAACTCGTGGATTGAGATAAAGACAATTTAATAGGTAAAGCAAAAGTCACACACGCAAGCAAAGCAAAACAAGGAATTCATTCACTACTTCCCATGGGCAGGCAGGTGTTCAGCCATCTCCAGGGAAGCAGGGCTCCATCATGCGTAATGGTTACTTGGGAAGACAAACACCATTGGTCAGAACATTCCCCCCCTTCCTCCCCCAGCTTTTATTTACTGAGCACGACATCATATGGTCTGGGATATTCCTTTGGTCAGTTGTCCTGGCTGTGTTCCCTTCCAGTTTCCCATGCACCCCCAGCCTACTCACTGGTGGGGTGGTGTGAGAAGCAGAAAAGTCCTTGATGCTGTGTAAGCGCTGCTCAGCAATAACTAAAACATCCCTGTATTATTAACATTGTTTTCAGCACAAATCCAAAACATAGCCCCATGCTAGCTACTAAGAAGAAAACTAATTCTATCCCAACCAAAACCAGCACAGGCTGTCAAGCTGAAAAGATTATTAATAAACTTTCACTCTGCAGTTCAGCCTCTCCCTGGTTGCTTTTGTCTTGGGCTGCATATTGGACTCTGCAGGAGTAAAGTTGAATATTTAAGGAATAGTATGGGATTTTTCCCTTGCAAAATAGAAGGTGGTGTGAATAAGAAAAGAAACATCTTCAAATTGTTTAATCTTAGAATTTTAAAAGCAGCATGCCTTTAAGGAGTAGTTTGTAGTACTCAATTATTCTATCTACTTTTATAAAACAGCTGATTTAGGTGACTGTCCATATACTTAGGTAATTGTCTTACCAAAGAACTATCTTAAAATTTATCAATTACCTGACAAAAAAATATGAAAGAAAAATTTTAATCCTGTTTTATTCAAAATATATGGTGAAATCTTAATTTTTTGAACCATTTCTCATAGATCCCATGATACTGTTTCTTCTGTTTTACCTGAATATTAATGATAAAGACAGATAACTTTATAGCAATGATTTCTTGGTTGACGTGTTGTTATGATTGCCTAACTTCAGCCAATTGAAAAGAAAACTTTTTTTGGGAAAAAAAAAAAAGAAAAGGTGACATCTCTATTCTGAAAATTGCTGAGACAAGATAAGTGTGTAAAAATTGAGGCAATCAAAATACCAGGAGTTGGTTGGAAGTAATATCCTGTGATGTAGAGTATGATTTTTTTGTTTGTTTATTGTTGGGTTTGGTTGGGGTTTTTTTGTAAAATAATTTTATCTTTGGTAGGACAAACATCACACTAAAGAAGATCTGAATTCAGAAACTGACAAGGAAGTAGGCAATAGAGATACGCAAGAGACAGATGAAGTCAAACTACAACAGAATGGGAACTGTCAGCCAAATGATGAAAACCTCTCAATTAAAATGGAAGAGGTTTAAAGCAAAGAATGGACCTATGACTCAATTAAGGAATGAAATCCAAAGCTTCTTATTTCTCAGAACAAGGAAGAAAATGTCAAAGCAATCAGCCTGAATATGGTGATAGTACTAGTAGATCTTCCAATTCTTGTGATAGCTTTCTTGATTTCTTGCTGTAAAGCAAGAGAGCACAGACCAGTAGTTATACCATGAAAAGTCAGATGCCATCAGAACTATTCATCTCTGAAAATCCATGCATTTCCATGATGGCTGTACTAATTTTTAAAATGATTTATGTTAAGTTTTGCCATAAGCTGTTACAAATACATAGAAACTAAAAGATGTAAACCTGTACTATCCAAAAAAAGCTGAAGATATGCATTTAAGGTTGTTTAAAATACTGCTTGTTGATGAATTTTGTATTGTTTTACTTTATGGGTTAAAAAACTCACAAAAACTTCAGTGTGTACTGTTTGATATGCTTGGAAAAGGTGCATAAATATACTCTTTATTTTGTTATAAATTAAAACTATAGAAAAATGTTTTTTAAACATAAATGCAGTTTTATGGTTCTTATTTTAAATGCCCGATGACTAGTTTGTTTTTCATTTGTTCACTGCTTGAGATTCTTGGGTTTTATTTAAGACAATTTCTCACTAATATCCCTAAAAATAATATTTCTTTTAAAGTATTTGAACAATGCATGTTACTTTTCTGTTCCAAAAAGGAACATTGCCGTGTTATAGATAATAGGTTAGCTTACTGGGTTATTTTGGAGTTGGTTTGTTGTTTATTTTTGTCTTTATAGAAGTGAGCACATCTGCATGATATTATTACAACCTACAGCTTTGTTTTGAGCCGTACTGTGTATGTTCAGCTGTAAATAGTACAGGTGCCATTATGAAAATAATTTTTTCTTATTTGTTTAAAAAAAATATGGGACCGCAAGCAGAAGCTTTAGTGCCTTCTTAAAATAATGTGGTATCTTCTAGAAATGTATATGTGCTATTACTCATTTTCAGTTAAATCTTATATGATCTCTATTGCCATTTTGCCACCACCATGCTGTAGACAAGAATGCAAGTGATTTGTCAGAATGATTGATTCACTTGTTAAAATACTAAAACTCCATTTTTACTTCTGTTTTTTATTTTTAGAAGAGATTTATAGGTGAAAGCAAAGGTGCATTTTGGGGACAACCACTGTACAAAAGTAGTAGCTGGATACAAAGCATTTTCTGATCACCTGCATCAAAGACAGCCCTTTAGAAATTTAATCTACATTTGGGTGGCCTTAATTGTAACCTCTCCATCATAATCTCTAATACTTGTTGAGTGATATAAAAGGAATCATATGCAAAGTTGAGGGGATAAATAATTTGGGCAAAAAAATCTAATTTACATAAGAGTTATATGGTAGAGATTCTTTTTTCATTCTTTAAAGAGAAAGCATGTAAGAAAAGAATGACAAAGCAAATACTTTTGTCAAGGTAAAACATGGCTTGTGCTCTCTGAACTAATTTAATCAGTTTCATCATTGTAAGATTTCTTAAGAGTCATACCTTTAAAATTTATACCTAAAATCAAGTAGATTATTTTTTAATACAACTTAATACAATCAACTGACTTCATTGCCTTACCTCATGGGAAGTGTTATTTCTTTCAGTTAAAAAAAATCTTAATAGCATATCAGCTATTTGCAACACAGTTTGGCTGTGAAGCTGCTTAATCACTCTTTTTTTTTTTTAATAGGATTTTATGTTCTTGCTACTGTGTACGTTTAAGGCTATAGAAAATGCTTTACTATGTAAAGTATAGACAGTCATTTCTGTGATGTTTAAGCCACATGCTGTTGACTGGTAAACAACTTATTCTGATAAAAGAATGGCAAATCTGTATGCTTATAGAAAGACTGTGAAGGATTGTGTCTTACAACAACAGCTGTCTTATGATGTGTAAGTAGCATAGAGTAAAGAGATTCTTTGTATACTTGTTATTTTTGGTACCATTTCACTAATAAAATTTAAGTATTTTAGAGGGAAGTTTCTGCTATTACATACTTTTAGTTGATCTGGTCTTATTCAGGCAGCTTCTTTGATTTGAAATGTGGATACAAGTGAAAATATACATGTGTTATTTAGAATATCTTTGAAAAACTAAGTTTCTCCTTTGAGAGAAATTAGAGTTCTTGCAGTGTATCACGTTTCAGCTGAGATGAGTTTGTTTTCTGGAGTTATTTTATCCTGAAATTGAATAGCTCTATTATATAGTGGTTAAAGAATATGTAAAGGATTGCGTACAGTTAGCTAAGAAACATGCCTTACGAAAATTAATAGTTAAGGATGGTAGCCTTACTAGCTAACTTATCACGTGTAAGTCAATATGCAGCACATTGTTATATTGTATGTGAATTAATGGTTCCCTTACAAAAATTTTTTTAAAGGCAAACAAACAAAAAAAAGAAAATGCACCAAGCACATAAATTTCCTCCCTACCCCACCCCAACTCATATTTTCTTACAAATGCTGTATTTTCTCATTTTGCTTTGTAAATACTGTGCAAATCTCTAAAGTATTTAAGTTATATCTATTCATATTAGGTGTTTTATGGTTCCCCTCTTCCTAAAAAGCCACCACTGGAGAACTAATATTCTGCAAAATGCCTATCTCTGCAGAGGGTAGCTCATTTTGAAACCAGCAGCATAGCACAATAATAAAGTTCCTGCTTGCTCCGCCATGATAATGTGCATCATCTATTAAATGTGTACATCTTCCACTGGAAGCCCATTGCCTTCATTGTTAATAAGTTTGCATACTGTGCTGCCATGTCAGGTTGTTTGGTTTTGCACTGTATAAATGAGATGAAATTGAGTGGAGATTTTGAGAACAGTGTATGATAGCTGCATTGTTTTAAATGTAATTTCATTTTAATCAGCCTTTATTTGAAAATGTGACCCATAATTGCTCAGAAAAGTGATGATATGGTGCTATTTTGCTAAGACCGTGTAAAGCACTTACATGGAAGCTTCCATTAGCAACCACAGTTATTTCACGACAGTGTTTCTGGAAAGCAGATAGGATTTTTCTTTGGATTTTAAAATAAAAAGGTAGCAGAAGACAGCTGCTGGTGGATGAAGCAGGATTCCAAGCTCAAAATAGAAGTGGCTGTGACTTAGATAAATTCATTTAAGTAAATGGTAAACCCAGCTGTGAGGGATGAAATTTTTCTTGCAAACACTGTTAGTAGTATGGTGTGTGAAAAATAATAAAAAAAAATCAACATAAAAAAACCCCAAACACCCCCTCCCCCAAAAAATCCCCAAACAAACAAACCAAACCCAAAACAAAACTCAACCAAAACTAAGAGGGGGAAAAAGCATTTAAGCTGGAAACTAGAAACATCTGAACAATGCCTGAGAAATTGGTGAGATATGGGTTCTGCCTGCTAATTTCTTTAATTGAAATTTCAGATAGATACATCTGAACCACCTTTAAATTAGATGGCTAACAGTGGTAACCTACATACAGCTTGGATTCTGAAATGAGCTGACTGTGGCACCAGAATGTATTTACTCTGCTGTTAAGGTAAATTCTGTCGTCTGAAGCATGCTTGTCGTTGTTTGCTAGTGTTCTCCAGTCCAGTTACATCTAAGGCAATACCTGAAATTATTTTGAAACTCTGCAAATCAATTTGTTATGTGGTAGTTTATCTGTGTTGCCCTTAGCCTGAACTGGTATTTTGTAGTAGTTCTTAGATTTAGGAATTTCGGTTTTGTTTTTTTTTTTTTTCTTTTGGTCTAAGGAAGAGATAATAAGTAAAGGCTGCTTTGTATGATACAAATGTTTATATAATGCATACTTGTCCTTATTACTGTGACCAGTTTTGGGGTTTTTTTATTAGTGTGTGATTGTTGCAAGCAGTAATGACATAGTGATGTGTGTATCTTCTACTTTTAGGTCTGAAACATCTCTGCATCACTGTTTTTTTGTTAGTTTGTAATGATTTTTTTTTTTTGTTAGTTTGAAAATTGTGTTATAATGGTAAACCAAATAATATTAAAACCACAAATTCTGAACGACAAAGTATTGCAGATTGGGGCATATTATGGATCCCACCTGCCACTTGGTGATACCTTCAGTTTTATAGCAATGGATTATTGCCTCTGGTTTTGTAATTTTAAAAGTGAGAATTTGACTTAATGACACTAATGCTGAGATTTGTAAATGGCTAAAATAATGTAAATCAGTAGGTGATCAGTTCAGAGAGATGTAGTTTTCTCACCAGAGAATGGAGTGTGGACAGTTGAAATTTATAGATACTATTGGTGTTATTACCTAAAGAGAATCTAAAACTTAACTTTGTTTGCTATTATGTAACAGGAAAAAATTTTCAGCCTGTACCTTAGGTTTATTTTTATACGTTGAAAAGTTTAATTAAAATAATATTGAAAACAGTCAAGCATCATTCCTCTCCCTGCCTCACAAGTTTAGAAGAGCACAAAGGGATGCATAACTGTCCAAGCCTGCTGGTTCCACTATTGATTCATCTTCCGACTTAGTTACACACGGGAGATGTAAAATGCCTAATATTTTGTGATCAAACATCTCTGGCTATGTTAATATGATTATTTATACCATGTAAACTGTTGCTGCTGCTTGGTGCTTAGCTTAGGAAGTTGTGACAATGTTTGGAGGGGTGGGGGTGTATGTTTGGGGTTGTTTTGTTGTTTGGCTTTTTTTTTTTTTTTTGAGAACTGCATATGATTCGGTCTCCCCATTCCTTTTTGTATTATGAAGGTGTGAACTTGAAGGATTAATAGTTATAGAGGACTTCATGTGTAGAAGTGGGTTAGTTGCAATGTGAGACAGAAGAATGAGTAGTTTGCAATGAGGCCCTGCTGTTATAGGGATGCTTAGGCAGGATGCTGATTCGGGGCTTATACAGAAACTTGGCTTTACCACTGTAATTTGATAATCTTGAACATGATATTCCAGAAAGCTGGTGGTGGGTTGGTCCTCTACATCACCCATCACCAGGGCTGGAGTAGCTGCAGCTAGTTGCTAAACCCTAACCAAGATCAGAACCATATTCAGCATTCCTAGCAATAGAATCAGGACCAGCAATTGGCTGGTTTCAACATCCCAAGGATATTCAAAATTTTCAAAATGCTTAAACGCTTATGTAATTAGCCTGGAGGAGAAGGGAAAGATGTCTCTCCCATAGGTTTGCTCTCTGAGGAGAAAAGGCAAAAGGTGTAATTATTAATAGTTCCAGATAGATGGCTCCCGAAGTACGTAGGTGACTGCAGTGCTGAGTACATAGACCAGACCAGTTTCACAACCAATGATTCTAGCATATCACAAGCCAGTATTACAAAGTACAACAAAGCGAGAACCTTGGCCTAGGCCCCAATGGTGATAAATACCAAAACAGCGAATGTATGCTGTAAGGTGTTACATAATGCAACTCTGAGACCAAGCACAATAACTCTGAGAACAAATAAATCAACATGGTGACCAGTGACTATTAAATCAATACAAAGTGTATTGGCTCTGGCTGAGATGGAGCTAATTCTCCCCACAGCAGCCCTCACAGTGCTGTGCTTTGTATTGGTAGCCAGAAAGGTGGTGATAACACACCAGTGTTTTGGCTACTGCTGAGCAGTGCTCCCACAGCATCAAGGCTGTCCCTCCAACCTTTCCCCCTCACCAGTAGGCTGGGGGTGGCAAGATCTTGGGAGGGGACACAGCCAGGACAGCTGACCCAAACTGACCAAAGGGATATTCCATACCATATGACATCATGCTCAGATATAAAAGCTAAGAGAAAGGAGGAGGAAGGGGGGGAAGGGGGGGGCATTCATTATTTACGACATTTGTCTTATGGAGCAACCGCTAAGTGTACTGAAGCCCTGCTTCTTGGGAAGTTGCCAAACATCGCCTGCTGATGGGAAGTAGAGAATAACATCTTTTGTTTTCCTTTGCTTCTGGGTGCACGACCTTTGCTGTTCCTTCATTAAACTGCCTTTATCTTGACCCACAAGTTTTTTTCATCTTATTTTCTCCCCATCCCCCCTTCTGTTGAGGAGGGGAGTGATAGAGCAGCTTGGTGGGCACCTGGTGTCCAGCCAAGGTCTAACCACCAGAAATTAATGCTCAAATTAATCTCAATCCTTTGTACCCCACATTGGGTGCCAAAAAGGACTGTTGTGGTTTAACCCCACCAGGCAACGAAGTACCACACAGCTGCTCATTCACACACCCCATCCCCAGTGGGATGGGGAGGAGAACTGGAAAAAGGTAAAACCTGTGGGTTGAGATAAGAACAGTTTAATAATTGAAATAAAGTACAATATAATAAAAATAATTATAACAACAATTGCAATGAAAAGGAGAGAGAAAGAGGGAGGAATTAAACCTAAGGAAAAAAAAACCAAGTGATGCACAATACAATTGCTCACCACCCACTGACTGATGCCCAGCCAGTTTCTGAGCAGTGATTGGTGGCTCCTGGCCAAGTCCCCCCAGTTTATATACTCAGTATGATGTTCTATGGTATGGAATATCCCTTTGGCTAGGTTGGGTCAGCTTGTCCTGGCTCTGCTTCCTCCCAGCTTCTTGTGCACCTGCTCATTGGCAGAACATGAGAAGCTGAGAAGTCCTTGATTTAGAGTAAGCACTACTTGGCAACAACTAAAAACATCAGTGTGTTATCAACATTATTCTTATACTAAGTCCAAAACACAGCACTGTACCACTACTGAGAAGAAAATTAACTGTCCCAGCTGAAACCAGGACATATGTGTTAGAAGTTTGCATTTGATTACAATGCAACATCATAGCTGATTAAATGTATTTGTTTAAACTGTTTCTTTTTGGGGAAAGGGTAATTTAAAATATTTGGGAGCAGGAAGGTGCTTAATCTAAACCAAGAGATAATTAAGTAGATCTGAACTATGTAGTCCTTACTCTTTGACTGCAATGAGGTAGGAACTCCAAAAGATATGGGAACTACAGAAGAGACGGAAACTGTAAGGTTGGATTCTGCTGACATGGCAGTAGGCAGAGTACCATGGTGCCAGTATGCAACACTGGGCTTCCCAGGCAGTATGTTTCAAGTTCCTTGAAACTTTCCAATAACCAACCAGTATTTAAAAAAAAAACCCACCACAAACACCAAACAAAACCAGCCCACAGCCTTATAAAAGATGTTGTCTTTAGAAGATGAAAAAGTAGCATTCGCAGTTATACTTGCAACTGGTTCTCCAGTGTTGCTTCTCCACATGCTAGGATTAGCATACCTTTTTACGAGATCTGGACAGCAGAAACTGAGTCACAGTATTACAAACAAAATCACTATTTGCCAATAAAATATTTGATGGACACAAAAGGCTGGATTTAAAGTAGCGTTCACTGCAATTCTATAACTTCAAATACACAAATATGGAAACAGAGGAGAAACTGATGCTTTGTGAAATGTAAGATTAAAAAACATTTTTACAGCAAATGGCATCAAAGCAATTGTATATCTGGTTTATGAGTACACACACAACTCTTTGGAATTGCAGATGACTCAATCATTCCAATTGAGATATGGCCCATATATAGTGAATTTAAGTATACTGCTAGAGCTTGGCTTTTCTTATTTACTTTTTGCAAAATCCTGAGGGTCTTCTGACCAAGGTTGAATGGGCATTGAAATAGGGTGAATAGAATCTTGTTCCACTGGCTTGCATTTAAACTGTTTTTGGAGCCAGGACTTTTCTCAGTGTCTACAAAATCTCTATGTTGGTAGTGGAAATATTTTTTCCTAGTAGGATCTTTAATAGCTATGTTAATTTTCATTGAGTCAGTGTACATAAATTTTATCTTAATTTTTCCACAAATACTCTGTAGGATTGGAAGAATGTATGACCCAGCATAACTGGAGCTAGCACATATTCACATTGAAGTTCTAATTTGTTATTGCTTTTTTTAGCTATGAGGTACTAAGCCATGCAGTGTTGAAAAGCTACAGTGTGCTCTGTGCCTATATAGATAGTTTGTTTGTTTTATGGGCATTGGCAGTTACAACTGGTTTGACACAGCTATGATAATTAAAAATTGCAGAAACACAGGTAGCCTCCTTTCCAAAAGTTCATTTCAAGACAGAATGTAACCCACTCACCAAAGCCATCCAGATACCGAACGCAGCCACAGTGTCATACCAAAAGGGAATTACTGAGTCTTATGGATCCTAATTCTGGTGACTCCCAGTAACCATTCAGTTGAAATAAATACCAGAATGGTTATTTAATTGCTACTCACAAGAAAGATGAAGGTTGCTAAATAGCTGGGTACCTTGGCTTGAACTGCTACCAGCAAAGTTAAACAATAGCAGTTACTATTTGGAAAAGGTCAGAGACTACTTATGAGAGCCTTATGGTTCTGCTATACATTTCCATACTAGCCATCCATCAAAAACTGGCTGCAGCCTGCAGTTTTCCAGGTAAAGTAGCATGTCTACTATTCTCCAGTCTGCCTAGACTCCAGTGTCTCCAGTAAGGACCTGAACCTGTTTCATCACAAATTCCCTGACTGTTGCTGTGCCTGTTGTTCCTTAAGATTTTTTTCTTTGTCCTGCCTGTGTACCACTTCAACAAATACAAATTACTTCCTTGGTTGGTTTGTTTCTGTAAAGTTTCTGACCTGGCCCAGGGAAGGCTTTGTGCTGGGAAACACTGAAGGGGTCTCTGAGGATGGGTGATGTGATTGAAAGTTTCTAGCGCTGCAGATTGTTTTCAGTTTTATTAATTAAACTAGTGCTTTCACTGTAGAAATAAAATAGATATGGGAATAAGATTATTTCCCCCCATAGAACATGGAGTGATTTGTCTTAGTGGCAACCTTCTGTAAACAGTGCTCAGAGGTCATTGATGCAAGTTGTCCTGTTTTATTACCTACTTTCATACAGATCCCATCAACACAGTACTAGAACACAGTTAACATCATTCCAGCAGTAGACATGCAGTTCTTCAAGAAAACAGTGCCATCGAGAGAGACAGAGAAAAAGGCAAATCAAAAGCCTGTGACAGAGTCAAAAGCTCCAAGACAAGTGTCTTTTGTAAGTAGAGGGCTTTGATGAAATGCTTCATTATTTTACAATTTTTGTATCAGTAACTGGGGTTGACTCAGATTGACAGGATCCCCCTGTGCTCTCTGCTTTCAAGAGGACTCTGTTAAGTGCAGGTGCCATTGTACCATAAAGGTGGCTAAGGTTGCCAAAGTACCCCAAAGGCTTAAGTTTTTAGGGGATTTATAGGTAATCTGTGGTTATTATTATATTTGGCAGTTAATACAGAGTGAAAAAACTCTGGAATATTGTGGTCACTGCAGTCTCCTGTTCCAGGCTGAGTGGCTGTATATCTTACATCTGAAACACTGTAATAATTTTCAGTGCTGTCTAGCTACTGCACTGTAGTCTGACCTTAAGTATAAAAAGTGTAGAAAAATATATCTCCGTGTCCATACTACATTAAAGTATGCAAGAAAAAAACTGATCTACTCTGGGTACCAGAAAAATTCGGTATGTACTAACTTTGCTCTTTGATGTACTCACTACCATAACTATACTCTTTTTGGTGTCACAGCTGACTCAGTAATGTGCCATGACTTGGTGCTCACAAGTCTCTTTTTCTTGGTTACCTACCTAGCTTTTGAGTCTGTGTTATTAGATACACTTTAGAAATGTGTTTACTGAGAAGAATTTGTTTTCAGGAACATAGGTATGGAAGCACTCCTGTCATGAAACAGATTTGGCATGTTTGTCTAATTCTTTCTCTGGCATCATGCACTATGCTGCTGGCAACCAAGGTATTTAGCCATAGACCTTATCTAGGCTATATGAAAATGGTCATATCCTGACCATTTAAATGGTAACATACAGCCAGCTATTATCCTTTGTTATTTGAATATAGGGCAAATTCATTTACCTTTTGCGTTCACCAGTTTTACCTCATTGTTCATTATTGTCCTATATGGTGATGCTGGATATTTTTTTAAATCATCAACTACTGCTCAATAGACAGGCCATATTAGGGACTGAACACTACATTAATTTATCTGTAATTATAAAATGCTAAAACACTGTAACTCTGCAATATAATACCCCATGCTATAAATCACTATGCTGTCGTGGTTTAACCCCAGCCAGCAACTAAGTACCATGCAGCTGCTTGCTGGCTCCTTCCCCTCCCCGATGGGATGGGGAGGAGAATCAGAAAAAGGTGGGTTGAGATAAGAACAGTTTAATAATCAAAATAAAGTAAAATATTAATAGTAGTAATGAAAAGGAAAAAAAGAGAAAGGAAACCCCAAGAAAACCAAGTGATGCACAATACAATTACTCACCACCCACTGACTGATGTCCAGCCAGTCCCTGAGCAGCAATTGGTGTGTCCTGGCCAAGTCCCCCCAGTTTATATACTCAGCATGACATCCTAAGGTATAGAATATCCCTTTGGGTAGTTCGGGCCAGCTGTCCTGGCTCTACTCCCTCCCAGCGTCTTGTGAACCTGCTCACTGGCACAGCATGGGAAACTGAAAAGTGCCTACCCTAAGTCAAGAACTACTTAGCAACAACTAAAACATCAGTGTGTTATCAACATTATTCTCATCCTAAATCCAAAACACAGCACTGCACCAGCTACTAAGAAAATTAACTCTATCCCAGCTGAAACCAGGTCATAGGCTTCTGTGCCTCCAGTCCTACAATGAAGTGTCTAATCTTTTACAATGTTTAAATTCTCACTAATGCTAACAGTGGTCATCTAGAGCTATGCTGACAAAAAATAATAAATAATTCAAAAATGCTATGGCATTTATGGTCTCGAGCCATTATATTTGCAATTTCACTCGATGTAGCACACATCAACAATACTGAAGCTAAGAACACTACTGAAACCACTTGAACAGTACTATATCACATGAAATAACTTGCATGTGTATTAGTAGAGGTAGCCTTCTGCAGTCATTATACATCTGTATATGCACACTTTTTAAAACTGGTTTTGGTAGGTGCAGAGTAAGAAAAAATGAATTCAATGTTTACAGGGATAAATAAGTTACTGAAGGTATCAACTCCACCAGGAAGATAAGTTGTTCTGAGCAGAAATGAAAGAAATATTATAGGCAGGGAGCATGGATATTTCTTAGGTTTTGGAAATGGACACATTAGGCTGTGTTCAGATGACTAATTGATAATGATTGTATATGATTTGAGGACTTTATTGTCTATAACAACTGTTCATTTCAGCTCCTCTACTAGATATTGCAAGTACCAACAGCTCTGCTAATTTCAGAATCATGTGTGTTCTCCTAAATTCAAATCAGGCAAAGTCACCTGACTGAAGTTAAACAAATAAAGGAATATATTTAAAAGATTGCTCAAACCTTTGAGGTGGTTTGGGGAGTGCTCCTGTTACTCCTTTCAAGGAGTAGAAGTAACAAGCATGGGTGGTAACGGGTACATTGCTTTGTGCAAAAAAATGCATTTTAACTGCTAAGAAAAAACAATGCAAAACCCACAGTGAAATATAGGTTGGTCTTTGCCAGTCCTAACGGACACAGAGATATATAAATAAAGAAAAACTGAATATAAATAAGGAAAGTGAACAAAATAGGTTTTGTTATGGGGCTTCACTGAATCAATCAAGTGGGGGAATTGCAATTTTTTTGAGCTTTTTGCAAGCATGGCTATTCTATAACTCATACTGCCTAATAAGCATTGAAATATTTGTGTGAATGTGACTCATCCTTAACTTTTAATGAGAGAATTTTAGATGTCCACCTAAGGAGCCTCCAGTGCTTAGGGTACAGTTGATCAATTTCTTTCTCCACAAAATAATGTTAATAAAATGCTCCATAAACTAGAGATGACAGTAATAAACTGGATCTTCTAAAATAACTGCAAACCATTAATGCCTACAGAGTTCATAGGTGAGAACCTCTTGTAAGCTGGAAAACCATTTCAGACTCCTTGCATCATGGAGATACATGATGGAATCACATAGAGCATACTAAGGAAGTCCCTTTTTGACCCTATATTCCAATGACACCTCCTCTATGCAAGCTTTGGGGGGATGACTAACTGAACTATTGTCCTGGTTTTAGCTGGGATAGAGTTAATTTTCTTCTTAGTAGCTGGTGCAGTGCTGTGTTTTGGATTTGGTGGGAGAACAATGTTGATAGGACACTGATGTTTTTAGTTGTTGCTGGGTAATGTTTATATTAAGTCAAGGACTTCTCAGTTCCTTGGGCCCTGCCAGCCAGAGGGCTGGAGGGGCACAGGAAATTGGGAGGGGACACAGCCAGGACAGGTGACCCAAGCTACCCAAAGAGGTATTCCATACCATATGGTGTCATGCTGAGTATATAAACTGGGGGAAGAAGGAAGGGGGGGACATCTGGCATTATGGCATTTGTCTTCCTGAGTAAACATTACATGTGATGGAGCCCTGCTTTCCTGGGGATGGCTGAACACCTGCCTGCCCATGGGAAGTGGTGAATGAATTCCTTGCTTTGCTTTGCTTGCACATGTGGCTTTTGCTTTACCTATTAAATTGTTCTTATCTCAATCCACGAGTTTTACATTCCTTTCCGATTTTCCTCCCCATCCCTCTGGGTGAGGGGGAGTGAGCGAGTGGCTACGTGGTGCTTGGTTGCCGGCTGAGGTAAAGGTTTAACGTTGGGTGCCAAAAAGGACTCTCATTGTTTAACCCCGGCCGGCAACCAAACACCACATAGCCGCTTGCTCACTCCCCCTCATCCAGAGAGATGGGGAGGAGAATTGGAATGGAATGTAAAACTCAAGGGTTGAGATTAGAACAATTTAATAGGTAAAGAAAAAGCTGCACACACAAGCAAAGCAAAGAATTCATTCACTACTTCCCATGGGCAGGCAGGTGTTCAGCCATCTCCAGGAAAGCAGGGCTCCATCACATGTTACATGGTTACTCGGGAAGACAAATGCCATAATGCCAAATGTCCCCCCCTTCCTTCTTTTTCCCCCAGCTTATATACTCAGCATGATATCATATGATGTAGAATACCTCTTTGGCTAGCTTGGGTCACCTGTTCTGGCTGTGTCCCCTCCCAATTTCCAGTGCCCCCCTAGCCCTCTGGCTGGCAGGGCCCAAGGAACTGAGAAGTCCTTGACTTAATATAAACATTACCCAGAAACGACTAAAAACATCAGTATCCTATCAACATTGTTCTCCCACCAAATCTAAAACCAGCACTGCACCAGCTACTAAGAAGAAAATTAACTCTATCCCAGCTGAAACCAGGACAACTATCTGTTCAGCTCCTGAAGACTGTTCAACATATTGTCATTGCATACAGTGTGAAATTGTATCTTCAACTACATCTTGTAACAGAATGTAAATGAATTTCTATGTATAGATACATATAGAAATAGCCTTATTTTAATGCAAATAAAAACTCAAGTAATAATAATGATACATAGTATGATCTTCACTTACACAACACTATTAATCTAAGATTAAGTGCTTTACATAGATGGATAAGCATCATTCTCCATTCCTAAATTCCAAGGCCTCTCACACTTTTGTTTGGCCAACTTTGATCAACTGGAGAGCTTCTTTGGACTAGTAGACACTTTTGCTGGAATTTTTACTGAAGAGCTTATCAGACCTGAAAATCAGATCTTGAACTGATCACACTGATTAGAGAACTCTCCTGATGACTAGAACAACACTTTAGAGTAGAAGCCTTGAAATGGCTTCCTGAGTGCCCTGGATCTAAGCAACTAGCAAGATATACCTTACTGGAAGGTTTTTCATACAGTTCCCTGAAAGTTTTGCCTGTGTGAAGACAGTAGGAGTTTCCACAGAATGACTGTGGTGAAATAGCTAATCTATTTCACTAAGGAAGCTTATGGAAATAGAGAATAACTATTGTCACAAGCTCACTGACATATATGGTCCTAATGGCTCCATTCAAGAATCAGAGTTTTTGGGAACTTGATTTTATGGTATGGGAAACTATCAAGATGCTTCAGTTCAAATTTACTTGTCCCATCAAAGTTGGTCCAGATGGCAAAAATATCAACTGGCTTTGCTTGAGGTAGTCTTGGGGAGAAAAAAATCCCTGATGCTTAGTTTGTGCTGGCTTACTGCTTAGTTCCATTTCCAGATGAGGTTGAGCAGCTCTTGCAGGCAGCGTCACTGTCAGACTCATAAAGACTTTCTGGCTGAACTCCATGTTGGTGTTAGTCATTCAAGAGTGGCACTGTAATGGAAATGATTCCCTCCTTTTCGGTTGTAACTGCTTTTTCAGGGATTTCTTTGTGCCTTAGGCTTATGTCTATGTTATTCCTAGGTTCTTCTGACTGACAAGTGTCATACTTGCTGTCTTCTCCATCATCTGTAAAGAGGTCTCGCTTCAAAGGAGCCTTTGACTCATGCTCTATGACATAAAGGCTGGTGGTATCATTGTCTGGCAGGGCCTGAAGCAGTGATCTTGAAATGGCTTTCTAATTAGTCTGCAAGACAAATCAAGAAGAAAGACTCTAATTTCAGTATCGTACTTTTGCAAAGTGCAATTGGCAATTTAATGAAATAAATGCCAGAAGAATAAAGCTGAGACAGGCAGCCTGGTCTGGCCTATATAATATGGCTAACATCCATTTTGTCTCATATTCAGTGGTTTTAGAAACATGAAAGAAAATATTTATTTCCCTAATTCAGAAGATCATCTTCTCTTCTCTTTTAGTATTTAATCAAAGTTTTTCTTGCTTTTACACGTGCTCAAGACAAAATGTAGTGGCAATAAAATGTAAGCTTCACGATGTTTTGTTCCAAGTCCCACAGTTTTCAAAAAGTTTAACCAATAAAAATGCAGTCAATAAAAAGGCAGCAGCTTGAATTGAACAGCAGCCAAAATAGCTTTTGATATCAGCCTCTGCAAGCAGTTTGTTATTCACCTTAATGCCATGTTGTGATCCAAGTATACCTTGTGTTACAAGTTTTTGCAAATTCTGGATGATTAAATGGAGAACAGTTTGCGACACAAAGTATCCTTCTTTTCCACTTAGATTGTTCTGCTGGCTTTTCTGACTTTTCCTGTCATATTTTTTTAAATTACAACCAGGTTGGTATGTTCTCTGATATAAGTATTAGCTCCCCCCCCCAGTTGTTCTAAGTTTGTTTAAACTGTTATGGTTCTTTTGCAAGAAATAAATAAGGATGTATTAAGTTTTATTTTCTTTTTTACTACAATTTCTGTTCTGACTTCAAAAATGAATATGCTGTTATTTGAAATCTCAGCAATACCACATAAAATACCTTTATTTTTCTAACTGACACTTGTAATGGGATGAGTAGACACATCTCCATGGTCAGCATTTGCCTTATTTTGAATAAAGACCTATCTGATCTGTACCTCCATTATCTTGTTTATTATGAGTGGCAGCCTAATATCTACACCTAACAAATCTAAAATAAGCCCTGTGTGAGCTTCTGTCCGAAAGAGGCACTAATGGGTGAAGAAGCAACATCTTTGAAGAATCTTGTCTAAACATGAAGAACAGGACATTGATTGGGTGACCATGTTAGTCACCATAGTTCATTTTCCTGATCTCTGTGTGCTGACTGAATTGAGAGTGTTCCCAGTTCCTCCTGCTGCTCTGTACAATGGGATGTATTATTGCCTTAGATTGCAGTAATGAATCTTCTATCTGGATTTAAAGTACAAATTCTCTTGCCACCTATCTGGGCTATATATATGTTTCTGTCAAGAGTTTCTACATTGCTCAACTAAACTGACAGGGTTCAGTCTTGAAACAACCTACAAACAGAATAAATATAAAGAATATTGTAAAATTTACTAGTTGCCTCAGTTTTACAGTGCTCATTTGGGGAATACCTTTTTCCACATTTCACGAACTGTTCATAACATCAGATTACTTCTAGGCAATATATCTGATAACTGCTTTATTGTACTGTCTACTCACATAGAGCTTTTTCTCCTTCCCCCAAAACCCTTATCTGATATCTGTTATTTCTATTTCTGCCACATTATCAATGTTATATTTCTTTGCCAGACTTAGCTAATACAAGTTTCATTTCCTTTTATAGCTGCTTTGCCTCTGCAGGAACAGTTAAATGCATTTTAAATAGCTATATTTTGCTTTTAAAGTATTTATGTCAGTGGCACTTTGGTTCATAAAATCTATTTGTCCTTTCTATAACATGCAGCCTCAATGTATTTCACCTGTACTTCTTCACAATGGCAAATTATTATTTGAACCTATTAGATTATTTTGGCTGGTAGTTCTTACTCCTTTCTTGCTGAACTTCTGTCCTGCAATTCCAGTCCCTCCTCCACCTAACCTTATTAGTACATTGAAACAGCTTCAAATCTTGCACTTTCTTTATTCAGCATTTAGGGAATTTCTCCCTTATAATAGATTCCTCATTTCCCTTTTGAGAAGTCTCACTTTGAACAAGTTTTGAATCTGCAGATCTCCTACTTTCTAAATGCATGGTGGAAAAGAACCAAGAACATCAAGTGTAGTAATTTTTACTGGAGCGGTCAGTGAGGGACATCTGAATCCCAGAATTGAGAACTGGAAGTTGCCTGGTGCTCATAAGCAGATCAAGTTCTTTAACTGAACGAAACAGTGAAATTGCAATCTTCTAATAGCATTGTTTTTGAAACTGTCTTTGTACAGCTGTACATTTGTACATCTGATCCTCCTTTGTTCAGCATTGTCTGGCTTTGGCAAAATGATTATCTGAGACTACCTCTGAGCTCATCACTTCATCTACATTTAGGTGGAAGAAAGGAAGAAAGCAGGCAAGGAAGTCCTGATCTGGAATATGAAAGTCCAGAATTGCTCTGTCAAAGGAAGCAATGCTAATGTTCAGCTAAACTTTTGATTACCAGCAGCCTGTCAGAGTCTTTTGAAATTTTCTTGCTGATGATTTCATTCTGGTGTCGTATATTTAGATAGTGTCTGGCTGTAGATACCTTTGAGTTTCTGCCTGATCTTTGATTGTGCTCTTGCCTATTCCTATGTGAATACATAACTTTGAAGTCTCCAGTTCCTTGCCTTCAGCTTAGGTTGACACTGGCATATACTTCCTGTCATCATCCTAATGCTTAAGAAAAAGGGGAATGAGAAAGTGGCACACTTGTATCTCTACCTATCAGGATCCACAGAGAAATGTTTATTTCACTTGGTCGCTTATTTAGGATAATTTTTCTCTGTCATGCTTTTGCCTTAGATAGAAGTCTGCTTTGTTAAAGGCTTGAGAAACTAGATCTACAAGTGCCAAATTAAGTTCAGGTCTGCCAGTAAAATCAAAGTGATTTAAAAAGGAAAGCAGTACAAATACCTGCTCCAAAAACATAATGGTTGGTGGTCTGAGACTTGGGAGATAAACTGAGGTGTCCTAGAGGAAGGACTTTTAGTCTAATTGGAGCAGAAGCATGTAAGGAGAGGAAGATGCAAGAAAGTCCACTATAAGGCAAAAGCAAATAACATGGTCTCCATCAGCCTCCTAACAGCTAATTTCCAGGCACTTCTTCAGTCCTGAAGTTCAGGTATCCTTACCAAAGCATATGGGAAAGCTGTGGGCAAGGTTTGAACATGCTACTGAACCTTGGTGCCTTTTGACTAGTAGATGCTTCCTCAGACAGTTACCAGCTGACAAGCCAGAACCCCTGGATTGCTCTAAAAGCAGGTAGAGACTGAGGGGTGAGGAGTGGATTTCAGAAAACACCATATACATTACTTCCTTTGTGATGCTTTTGTGGAAGTAACACATGTTGTGGCCTAATTTGTATTTTGAATAACTTGTACTTAATAATCCAGTTGTTGAAAACTGACTGGATATAAAAACTGAACTTCTCCCTTTAGACTCCATCTCCCCCCAATTCAGCTTTGCTTTGTTCTTTTAACAACCATACCTTTAAATATGCTTTATAATGTTCTCAAAAAGTCTGAGAACCTTTATTAAATTTAAAAGTGTGTACAGCCTCTGCCTAAACAACCACAGTCCCCCTCCTATATTTGTAATATTACCCTAGCTTTCCAACTGTTGATATTAGACATTTACTAGGATGGAGTGTGAGAAGTCTAATAACTAGCATTACTAATTAATCAGTAGAAAAGATCTCCATTGTATATTTTTTCCCAACATCAGAACAGTACTTGCCATATCCTGGATAGCACTGCTGTTTCTTGGATTTGGTACACTTGGCCAGTGTGATATTTTCAACCTATAAAGAAATAGTCTGAGTTTATTGTCAGCTTAAATGACTGACATTTCTTCTGCATTTAAATTAACTGCCAATTATGCATATATTTTATTGGCATTTTCATGACCATCAAAACAAGGGGTTCTACAATGACTATTAAGCATAATACCAATTAAAAACTGAAGACCAAGCTTGGCAGTCTACATTAAAATCCTGAGTTAGTGAAGTTTAGCATCTTTGTTTAAGAACAAAGGAACTGCAACGGGAGCTGATAATGTTTCCTCTGTGTTTATATCATTGCATATTACTAATTTGCTATGATTTCCACAAAACTTCTGTCTTCCTTGAGGACTCAGACACATACAAAGAAGTTTGTTTTTAGTAAGTATTTGCTTCTGGGTTTCTACTTAGAAGTTTACTTTCCCTCAAAGAGCAATTTTTTTCTGTTTTTAGCTTCTGTGCAATGAAGCCAGTAGCCTGGAAAAAGTTTTCCCTACAACTGACAGGACAAGACATGCAGCTCCTGCTCTTTCCTGATAGTTTTGAGTTTGGCTCTTTCTGGGAGCTATTACAGTATCTCATTGTTTCACCTGACATGAACCTAAGCCCACCTTTACTAAAAACTTATACCAGTTGCTTCTGTTGTGGAGGAAGTGGGTTGTAAGGCATAGTTGAGTTTGCCAGTTGAGCCATACAAATTGGCCATACAAATGAGCTGGCTGCTCATTGACAGACCTCTCATCAGAGCCCTTTCTTTCAAGCCCCTTCCTTCTACCTAGGGACTTCAGAAACAACAAATCCAGCAACAAGCTGCTATGCTCTCCAGCCTCCTTGAGCCACCCTCACCGTGGGCATCACCTTAGGCATTGTCCTCCCTGGCCCTTCTCAAGAGGGCAGGCCACGATGCCAGTATGTCCATTGCTTCCTGGGTTGCTGGTGCTGGCTGCTCTCCCCCCAAGCTAGCAGGAGCAGGCTGTGATTTCCCTGCAGAAGGGAAGCAGTGGAGTGGGATAATTTCAAAAGGAGTTTCTGCTGGGCTGACTATGATCCTATTGGCATCAGTCACCCCTGACTGCTTATTACCAGCTTCTGCAGGAGCAAGGAGAGACTCTTGGTATTTTTGAGCTGATCACCACCCTGTCAGCAGCTGCTGTCAGAGCAGCACCCTGTGACCTTTGGGCAATGACTCACCTCCATAACAAAAAAACCCTCAACACAGCTTTGAGAGTCTGTGGGAGGTTATGTAGTCCATCATCCAGCCTCAGTATCTACTTCAGCGTTATTTGGTCTTTGAGTCAAATCTAGGCTTTATTAGCTGTAAAGTACTTTGCCTCTGTTTAGGCTGTGGTTTGAGGTGAAGCCTGAGGCTGTAGAGTTACTAGATCTTTTTGCTGATCCTATGAAGATGGCTGTTTGGCTAGTGAGTCCTTTTTTTTTTTTACAAATTAAGCAGGCAATAAGATGAGGAGATCCTTGGGACCCTTCATCTCAGTTCCAGGTATTCAATGCTACTATGTATTTCATTGCTACTTTATAGTGCTATGCTGGGCTTGTGTGTGCTGGTTTTTTTTCTAGTTTTCCAAGAATTCTTTTCTAATGGGCCCAGACAATGAAGTGTGATCTTATCTTTAACAAAATAAAGTTATTTCTGGGGCAAAAATTCTGTGTAGGTCTCAAGTTCTTGTCAGAAAGGCTAGATCAGATACTAAAATAAAACCTGAAAAGGAAAGTGCACAGCAGACTTCATGTAGAGTAAGTACGGTCTGTTTCCCAACAGCAAAGGCAGGAGTTTAGCCTGATGTACAAGCTGAAGCAAGTTACATCGTGTGGTATGCCTTTCAAGTCACAGGTTGTACCATCTGTCTGTTCTGTCCTTTAACAGCTGCACTTTCAGTTTCTGGGGCTGGTGCTTTGTAAAAGGAGGGTAGTGTTCTAGGACATCAAAATAATAATATGAATGGTTGTATGAAGCTAGGTTTATGAGAAAATTAATATTAGAACTGATCACTATGCAAGCAATTTTTCTTTTAGTGGTAGTGTATGCCACTAATATTGTACCCCAGATTAATTTGAGGGGGGATATACTTTATTACTGCAGAGAATAATTTCTCCTAAAATAAGAGGACCTCATTCATATCTTGTAGGCATCCTTGTTATTCTCTCTTCTCCCTACTCATCCATCCATTACTCCTTCTCGTTATGTGCTTATGTGTGTAATTTATACAGTTAATATCCAAATGTGCTTGAAGGAAACTGTTTAGATGGCAACATAAACTTGTGTATGCTGCTAGAATTTATTTTTGTATTTCAGTAGAAAAGACATGATTATCAGTTGGGAATGAAAGAGCATAATAATCAAATGCACACTTTTTCCATATAACTATTTTCCACTGTGATAAATGGTTGTTGAGATGGGAAGTAGTTGGATAACTGCATCAAAAGCAAAAGATTATAGATTTTTGACAAAGTATTTTAATCAGCTTATAGTGGTTTGTAATTGCTCTCACTATGTAAATGAGTGGGGTGGTTTTGTGCTGTGTGCTTTTTGAGTTGAGTTGCTTTTAATGACAGAAAAGGTCCAGTGCTATGAAACTTGAGGTTAAGTAAAAAGGAAGTGCTGATAACAGCTTCAGTCAATATTCCTTTCTTACCTTTTAGGCACCAGAGAACAAGTGATGGGTGCAAAAAACAGAATGAACATCATGCTGAAGCAAAGGCCAGTCACAAAACCTTCAAACTCTTTTTCTGATGGGAAACAGAGAGATTGAATCAGACTCATGGTATCAAGTATAGAGAGCCTATATTGCCTCCATGAGAGAAATATTTCAAACCGAACTCAAATCAAACTTTATACATGGTTTGGGATTCCTGTAAGTGAAATCTAGTTCAAACAAGACTTGGGATTTTGGGGGTAGGGTCTGAGGCTTTCAGGTTTGTATTTTTAAGATATCTAGATATATGGTGCTGAGTTTTTAAATCCACCATCCAAAGACAAACGGTTTATAATAAAAGAAATATTCCTACTCCCCATGTTATTGTGTGAGTTCTTGCTTGTTTAATGATACTGTCCTAGCCCATTTATTTTTCTTTAAGCTTCAATTGAGTGAAGCTGTGGTCAAACCAAAAAAGGGTCTACTGCAGTGTTAGATTTAGTCTAATGTATTAAAAAAAAAGAGAGTCCATGTTTAGCCAACTGTATATGATACAATATATGAGACTTCATAAACATAACTGTATTGATCTTAGCCTATCTAGTCACCTTTGAAACAAGCAAACTCTTGCCAGTGAACTATAGGACCTGTTACATAAAATGTACTTAAATTATTAGAAAACAAAAGATAACTTTGATTAGTTGTCTTGCACAATAAGAGCAACTGAAAGAGAGACTTTTTAGAATAGTTAATGGCTCAGGGGCTAACTGGAAAACGGTTCTACAAGATTGCTTGAGATTTTGCCAAGAACAGACTACTGAGCTTAACTAATCACAGACAGAATTTTTAAACTGCTGAAATCTATGATAGGAATCTGCAATAAAGATATGTGAATATATAGCTAGCAGAAAAAAGTCAGAAAACAGTTCAGAGATGAGGAACCCTAGCTAAGCCTTCCCTGCATGTTGGGTAATGAAATATAGGCAGAGTTGTTCTGCGATATACAGTTTATCTGTAACAAAGGAATGATTTTGTGTGTTTGATATCATTAACTAAGGACTGAATAATAAATCTTGTGTATGAGCACTTTGTTACTCCTTAAAAAGCAGGAAAGGGTAGAGAATAATGCCATATATTGTGCATAAAGCAAAGATTCATGCTGGGTAACACAGATGCATAGAGCTTCCATGGTACCATATTTTGGAGTGTTGAAAGATTGTAAAAGAGTCACAGGTCCTTTGCCAGAATTAGTGAACCCTGAAATATGCACACAGTATATGGTCTTTTCCTTCAGTAAGATGGTGATTTGTGGTAGAAGAATTGAGGAGAAGAACAGCTGAAACAAGAGAGGTTGGGTGTAGGACAAGGCCTCAAGGACAAGAGTCCAAGTACTGATAGCCTGATGAATAGAGACTCGTTAGAACTTGTAGGGCACAAGCCCTGGGAGCAAAGGAACAAGCTAACTGCAGACCCCTGAGCCGTCACAGCTGAGGAGGCAACCAGACGGACAGAGAAACAAGTAGCCAGATAAGGGAACGGATGGCGCCAATATGTAATCAAGAAAGCCGCGTAGAAAGAAACTCCCTAACCTTGGAATAAAAATTATTGCTAGGTCAAGATAAACTAGTAAGTACCTATTGTTCTAACGGTGTGCCTTAAATATCAACCAATCAGTGTTTTTTACGCTTAAGATTTAACCAATCAGTGTGTAATATGTAGAAGGTAGAAACATATATAATTGTAGAGAAAATCACTAATAAATGGACAACTTGCTTGCATCAAGTGGCGTCCCGTCTCTTCATTCGCCGCAAATTGGTGACCCCGACGTGATCCGTTTAAGGATCTAACGTGAAGGGCTCTCGAATCGCCTATCTGAGCGACATGCAGCGAATCCCACAGAACTTTGAATGATCTGCTGAAAGGAAGCAGGAGCCGGCTGGCCATAGATCCCTCCGGAGTTGAGAGGTGAGCTGTGGGAAATCTGTAACGGGGAATCAGGCTTCGTCCCCAGAAAGAGACGTATATGGACTCATAAAGGGTCTTCTAGTCAGATCAGCGAGTCCGTGCCTCAGTCTCCTCAAATGGTGACCCCTATGGTGGTGTTCCGAAGCCTTGGAAGAATAAGGACGGAAAAAAGACAGCTCGTGGAAGAGGGCTGCGTTCCGGAGGAGACGGCTTGGCTGAACGATCGTCTTGCTGTCTGGACCAGGCGGACAACCTAAACCCCGAGGATAACACCTGTATTCATTGAGACAGGTGAGCAGCCAAGAAACCTTAGAGATTTTAAATATTTGAAGAAATTTTAAGAAGCTTTAGAAACCTGTACTCATTGAGACAGGCGAGCAGTCAAGAAACTTTAGAGACTTTGAAAGAAATTAAAGCGGTCAGCAGACAATTGTATGATGCTGCCGCAGAGGGGAACTCCGTGTCGGGAATGCATTTAGCACCTTGGTGGCAAATTCTGACTACTCTTTGCCAAGTGTGGACTAATTCTACTAACGGTGCTAAACCAGAGGAAGCTGTAAATTCCACCGACAGCGCGACTCTTCTCAACACACTGTCAGCGATGGCGATTCCGTCCACACCTCCTCTGCCCCCAAAGCTTCTGTCACTGACTGCAGCGACCCTCACAACACAGGACCAAGCACGGGAACAGGACAACTCGGACAATGATTTTATTGACACTGATAAACCTTTTGATCCAGGTCCTATAGATCTGGAAAAGGAGCTAGACCTTTCCCCCACCCCCTTGTCTCTCCTGATGCATTGATTGTATTTTGGGGGAGAGTGAAAGGGGGTCTGAGGGATTGGTGGCAGGAATGCAAGTGGGAAACACTTAAGTCATGGGTTTTGGGAGTCGCTAGGGCATGTTCAGTATTTTGTCAGACAGATCAACCTGCAGAGTGGCAGCCTGTGCAATACGAGGCTGTTACAGAGTTAAGCAAAGCAGTGCAGGAAGGGAGGATTCATAATATATTTGCTATGTCCCTTCTTGAAGTGATGGCAGAGCCTTATACACTCACACTGTGCGGCGAATGAAGAGACGGGACGCAGCTTGATGCAAGCAAGTGTCCATTTATTAGTGATTTTCTTACAATTATATATGTTTCTACCTTCTACATATTACACACTGATTGGTTAAATCTTAAGCGTAAAAAACACTGATTGGTTGATATTTAAGGCACACCGTTAGAACAATAGGTACTTACTAGTTTATCTTGACCTAGCAATAATTTCTATTCCAAGGTTAGGGAGTTTCTTTCTACGCGGCTTTCTTAATTACATATTGGCGCCATCCGTTCCCTTATCTGGCTACTTGTTTCTCTGTCCGTCTGGTTGCCTCCTCAACTGTGACGGCTCAGGGGTCTGCAGTTAGCTTGTTCCTTTGCTCCCAGGGCTTGTGCCCTACAAGTTCTAACAAGTCTCTATTCATCAGGCTATCAGTACTTGGACTCTTGTCCTTGAGGCCTTGTCCTACAACACTGCATGATTGGAAGTTATTGCTTTGTATGGTACTAACTGATACAGTATATGATGTGGTTATTTGATTTTTGTGAGCTATGTGTAGTGGCCTTGACTGAAAACCTTAATCGGGGAATTGCTGTTAAATATGAGCAGTCAGCTGGGGAAAATAATTGTGCTGATTCTGTGACTCAGGCAAGGTATCCCAGGGACAACTGTTTGCAAATGAATGAGATGGCTATTAAGGCAGTCCGGATGCGGGAGTCTTGCCACAGTCTTGCCGGGTCCTAGAGAGTCACTAACTTTAATACTAACTTTATTGATTGGCTTCAGAATATTTTGCAACAAGTCGAACATCAGGAAGCTCAAGGGTTGCTTTTAAAACAACTAGCTGTGATAATGTCAATGAAAATTGTAAACGGGCGACTTTCACAATCGCAACCCCAACATGTGTCAAGTGATTGTAACGCAGAACTCACAGCAGACTGTAATTCTCAGGCTGAGTTCTGGAATGCAGCATAATGGATTTTTGCTTCTCTAATCTCTTCTGTAAGAATAGTACACGCTCTTAACTTGCTTAGTAAATTAGGCTGCTAGCTTGCTAAACAAAGTAATACTACAAATACTATTTTTTTTTCTGGCTTATTAACAGATGTTGATTCTGTCCATCATATGTTGCTACAGAATCGAGTTGCTATTGATTTTTATTATTAGCACAGGGACACAAGTGTGAAGACTTTGATAGGATGTGTTACGTGAATCTGAGTGACCACTGTGAATTAATTTACAAAAGTATACAAGACTCAAAAGCCTTAAAACAAAGATCTGCAACAGAGCCAGGGGCGGGATGCCTTTGGTCTCTTCTCACGGCTGGGAAACTTCGGGCCATGACTCAAAAGTATTACAGGATTTATTATAATTATCTTTAACCACCTTATTGATGTTTGCCTTATGTCTCGCATGCTTTTTTCTTCTGTATTCAGTGTTTAGTTGATTGTAACTTAAAGCAGATCATGGTCACCCAGCTACACACACCCTTTGCCTCCTCGCAATTAACAAGCAAAAAAGGGGAGGATAGAGAATGTCTGAAGAGAGAGATAGGAGAGGAAGCTGGAGAATTATTTGACCTAACAAGAGATGAGAGAACAGCTGGGTATTGTGAAGGAGACTAGGAAAGATGAACATGGTTGTCTAGTGTTTAATAGGTGTCTGCATGCTTGTAGTGATATATAGCTATGTAACTACATGAATGGTTTCTGCCCTGAGCCTGGTGGAGCATACAGCTGCGGTTTGTGTCTGGGCTCAGAGATGTAAATAGGGGCTTCTCTGTTATGGTAAAAGTGTTTCTCTTTGCATAAAAAAGAGAGGGAATGAAGGGAATGACCCCGAGGTATGTTCAGAGAAGGCATGCTATGTTTTGAACTTTTTGACTGAACCAGTTCTTGTTTGGTGTGCCCTTCCACCTATGTATAATGTTAATCCAAAAGAAGCTGATATTGTTTACACTTTGAATGTCGATAATTGTCTTTCTGTAGATGTTAATGTAGTAGGAGGCTATGATGGGAACGTGTCGCAGCGGTTCTTCTCTTATCCAGAGTAACAGCAGGGAAATCATTAAAGAGTTAAATCACCTTGTTTGGTAGGCAGTTAAGAATGTGAGTCAAAATTGCCACTGCTTTTTGTTGTTGGTTCAAGGACATGGCTGTGAGGATTTTGATGGTATGTGCTGCGTGGATTTTAGGCGCCCCATTGCAGCAACATGTTATCAAAATCTGAGAAAATTTCAGCCTTTTTTGGCATCAATTCACTCAATTGGCAGTATTGTTTGTTTGCTATTGCCTTGGTTGCTGTCATGTTTGCAAGGGCCCTGCAGAACATGGCAAACCTGGTACTAGCTGTTCAAAAACAAAAAGGGGAAATTGTAAAATTGTACGGAACAAAGACAGTGGGTTATTTTGACATTGATAATATGTCTTAGTTGGTTTTTTATTTGTTCTATTACTTGTGCCTTGTTTTTGCTCGATTTCAGGGGTTCTTTTTGTGCAACAGGAAGGGGGAGATGTAGGACAAGGCCTCAAGGACAAGAGTCCAAGTACTGATAGCCTGATGAATAGAGACTTGTTAGAACTTGTAGGGCACAAGCCCTGGGAGCAAAGGAACAAGCTAACTGCAGACCCCTGAGCCGTCACAGTTGAGGAGGCAACCAGACGGACAGAGAAACAAGTAGCCAGATAAGGGAACGGATGGCGCCAATATGTAATTAAGAAAGCCGCGTAGAAAGAAACTCCCTAACCTTGGAATAGAAATTATTGCTAGGTCAAGATAAACTAGTAAGTACCTATTGTTCTAACGGTGTGCCTTAAATATCAACCAATCAGTGTTTTTTACGCTTAAGATTTAACCAATCAGTGTGTAATATGTAGAAGGTAGAAACATATATAATTGTAAGAAAATCACTAATAAATGGACACTTGCTTGCATCAAGCTGCGTCCCGTCTCTTCATTCGCCGCAGTTGGGGAACGAGATTATTAGATGAACTCTGATGGTTGAGTCTGTATCACTGTAGCTAAATGGGCAAAAGGCAAAATTTCTGTACGCTAATTCACACCTGGAAGAAGCTGCACTGTGCATATCTTTTTGATGTGTACAAGATTTCTCCAAAATATTTATGTACATTTTGAATCCAA
Source organism: Falco biarmicus (assembly GCF_023638135.1). Taxonomy (NCBI): domain Eukaryota; kingdom Metazoa; phylum Chordata; class Aves; order Falconiformes; family Falconidae; genus Falco; species Falco biarmicus. Next base: position 22,733,048 of record NC_079310.1, on the reverse strand, counting down.
AGTTAAAAGCATGAGCTTCTAACATATCAAGGATGTTTAGGCGGCAAGTGCAGTAGGCTATGTATAACGCATGACAGGGAAACATACCTAACATCCTGAACAGTGAATACCCTTGTCTGTACACAGTTAAAATAAGGACTGGTTTTCACAGCAGTAATAGAATGAATGTCCATGTAAAGTCCTGTGTTTGTCATTACAGTAATGGGTAGTTATTTGCTTTGATTAATATCAGTGTTATTAGTGTTCAGTACAGAAAAAATGATTTGTATTCTGCTTCATCTACTTTTACGGATTTGGGTTCATCTTTCTTTTTTGATGGTGCAGTGAGTTTTCCCCTGGCCAGAATAATATAACCATCAATGCTGTAGAATGCCTTTAACGTGGCAGAAATTACTTTTCAAGTTTGCCTCTGAGAATTTAAGATTTTCATGGAAGTGGAAATGGCGCTGTACCCTATAGGCTTCTCTATCCCAAATTCTCCAGTAAAATTCTTCTTCCTGCCTGGAAAATATGGCAGTTGAGTGTTGTGTCACTGTTTTATTTACTGATGGATGGGGAGTTCAGTCCTGGACACTCCCCTTCTGGTCTCCTCTTGTACTCTCTGATAGGTATGTGGGGTGGATTATAGCCCCCTGAAGACAGTGCCAAACCTCCTGCTAATGTTGCATACGTGAAGCTTTTGTTACTCTTTATGATCCTGTAAAGGCATATGCCAACATGAATTATAGAACTCGTTATTCTCCTTTGCTGGGTCTTAGGTGCTATTTGTCTTCCATAACATATCTTTAATTTTATTTGAAAGTCAGCATGTGTGAAGTTATTGCATTGTTATTTATGGCAAGAAGACTTTCCACTGCAGACCAGAAGGAAAATATTTATCAAAAGAGATATGGGGATTTTTTTTGTAAACTTAAGTGGTTTGAGCTTGTAACTATTAATTTATTTTGATGTGTAGAAGTTTAGTCCCTTGCAGTTAAAGATAAAAAGCTATCAATTTAAGAAAGTGTTTCTAAAAATGAAATTAATAAGTGTCTCTGAAAATGGGTAAGAAATACAAACTGCATTCCCTGCTAATTTAGTTCAAAAAAGAAATATATAATGTCTTAAGTCCTACAGTAATTCTCACTCAGTCAAGCTTGACTGAATTGCAATGAAATATAAAAATATTGTGACTGAAATCTTAATACCTCAGAAGTACTGAGAGTACATCTTCCTTTCAGTGTTACTAGAGAATTCTGTAGTAGTCTTAGAAATTTAAGCTTTAAGGAAAATTTTTCTTATAATCTCAAATTAAATATTGATATAGAGGAGGAGAATCGGAATGTAAAACTTGAGGACTGAGATAAGAAAAAATTAATAATTGAAATAAAATAAAAACAATAATTATAACAATTATAATGAAAATGGGGGAGAAAGGGAGAGAAATGAAATCCAAATGGAAGGGAGAAAAGAAAACAAGTGATGCACAATACAATTGCTCGTCACCTGCTGACTAATGCCCAGCCAGTCCCCAAGCAGCAATCTGCAGGCCCCAGCCAACTCTCCCCAGTTTATATACTGAGCGTGACGTTCTATGGCAGGGGTCCTCAAACTTTTTAACCAGGGGGCCGGCGCACGGATGAAGTGGCAGGCAGTCATCTGCGGCTGCTTGGTTCCCCCCCCCAACCCCCGGCAAGGGGGGGGGGGGGGGGGGGGGCGCAGGGGGAGGTCTGTAAATACCAGGGGCCAGATTGAGGACCCTGTGGGGGCCATATCCAGCCCGCGGGCTGTAGTTTGAGGACCCCTGTCATACAGCAACAGCAGCTTAGCTACATCTGTTGCCCAACTGTGACCAGAAGAATCCTACTGAAAACTCTAATTTCTTTTGGTGATTCTAAAAATTAGATGTTGTCTCAGGGCTAGACAAAGATACAAGTTGCACTTATCTGAATCTTAAGTTTGCTTTGAAAAACAGGATGAAAATCCTTCCCTCCCCAACAAAAAATAACCAGTAAATGGTGCCTCCATCAGTAGATGTGGTTGTTGCTGTTACTTGGTGTAAAATTTCCAGTAGCCATAGTTACTATTTTCATGTGCATATCCTCTTTACCAGTGACCCAGTTAACCACAAAACATTTTTGACTGTATTCTGGAGTCCAGGTAACAACCACATTAGTTCCCTGATGTTTTATGTGAATTTGACTAGGCAAGTCTATGAACAAATATACCATTAGAGATCAATAAGCAGGAAAGCAGTCTTTTCATCTCTTTCTCACTTTCTCTCTTTTGCTCTTTTTCTAAGATTATTCATTAAGTAGTTATCATTGCAGGTGACCAGTATATAGTAAGGTTTACACTAGTATGTCAATAAAGGGAATTTAGCATCTAGTATTTTTCAATGGTCTCTGGGAGCTCCAGTGTTAATTGCTGTTCATGACCTTACATTTCTTACAATTGGAAAAGGGGAAATGGCTGTTCCAAGCTTCAGGAAGAGGAGGAAGCCTGACACTGCTAAATAACCTCTTGTGAACTGCTATTAACATGGAGCAACTGTGAAATGGTGCTTACCTGGCAGAGGAGGAGCTAATTATGGATTATAGTTATATAATTTAGTATTTTTATATACTTTTAATTTTCTGCAAGAATTCTAAACATTTCGACAATTTTTTAAAGACAGATTATCAAACTAGGAAGGAAAGACATTCTAACTGAAACTGAGGGGGAAGAACAACCTGTCATTTTGGGATAAGAAATGGATCTTGTGGCAGACAGACAAAATTCTTCATTTTATCTCCTATCTGAAAACCAATATAATTAAGTGGAATTAAAGAAAATGGCTGTTCTAGCCAAGAAAGAATTGTGCATGCTGAGAAGGAATTTATTTTGGGAACGCACTTAATGCAAGTATCTTCCCAGTAATTCATCATAGATATGGAGAACTTGCATAGAAGTAAAACCAAAACTAAAACAGGTGTCTGGAGAGAGCCATGAAGCATGGTCTGAGAGGTTCGGTAAACAAGCAACTGTCAGTCAAAAGATGGCTTGAGGTGATAGTACATATTTCATCAGGAGAGTGCTGAAGCAGTTAAAGAAGCTTTCTTATATAGCTAACTTATTAAAAATTGTTAGGTAGTTTTATTGTTTAAATGAAAAACCTGTGTATTTAGGCATCATAAAAGCTTACATCTTCATTGGAATATGTGTACATCCTATCTATTCCTCTTCCCATGTGCCAGTAGGGGTAATACTAAAATAAAGGACAGTAGCGGGTCTCTTAATAGTTACTAAGCTCAAAAACCTTAGATTTGCACATAACTCTGAGAACTTTGTTTAAACTTCTGGCATCTACTTAGCTTTGAGTACATTCCATAAGCCTTTTTGATAGGTAAATCTAGTGCACAGTTATTTCTCTAGCTTGAGAAAACAAGTGCTACAAGGAATGTTAAATTGCTCAGTCTGTTAATTCTGTTAATTTCTATCAAAATCCTTAAGAAACAATACTGACACTCACTATGCAAAAATATAAGCCTAATGAATATTCAAGACAATGCTTATCCCTATCCCAAAGACTGTCAAAAGGTAGCATAGAAATTGCTCATAAAACTCGAATGAATGATAAGGTAAGTACCTGTTGCAGAGAAATCTGGGACAATATGGTTTGCGGAGATTGTCCTGCTTTATTATAGACAGAAATATTAACTCTATAATAAGCCATGGAGAGATTTAGAAGAACTCTTCTGTCCTTCAGAATGATGTGATTTGGTGAATCCCTGCAACTGTTGGGTATTCTTTCAACACTAACATAATATCCAGGGATGTTCTTGTGTTGCGACGGAGGGAAGACGCAGTCGCTCAATATGAGTGATCAGCAGACTTCCTTTATTGTCTCTTACAGTCACCTTTTATGCCTTCTTATAATTAGCTCATACATATTACAAAAGTTAAGCTCATTATTGGTTAGTTGCCTAAATACCAAGCCCATCCCTAGTTTCTCTTCGGTAGTTTTCTGTTCCCACCTGCAACATTCTTTTCCCACCAAAATCTTCCTGTTATTGTGTAACAAGGACAGCCAAAGACAGTGTATTTTTGCTTTACTTCAGATAAGCTGAGAGCGATGTGCATTTTTGTCCAGCCAGCTGGACTATGTCTATGTGACCTTTTTCAGCTAGCCAGTTATCCACATTCTTGCTTTGTGTTACCTAGTAAGAGGAAAAAGATTATTATTCTACAAATGTTATAACATCCTGTGCAGAAAATAAAGAGAAATTATATAAACAGTATGTCGCCTTTAATGATGAAGATAAGATACTTTTAACTAGATTATTAGGAATCAATGAACCAAAGCATGTCCTTAAAATTAAGAGCATGTTTAGATTGAGAGGATTTAAGCACAGGATTGTTTTGCTTAATTGGGATCTTAGTTATGTGTAGCCAATTAGTAATAATGGCAGTGAAGCAGCTGTAATGTTCTCTGCATTTCACTGGAACATACCCCTCATAATTAACGAACTGGAAAGTTAATGAGAGGTGTTTAATTGCAATATATGCCTCTGGGAATCTTCACCTACTAGGCTCTGTTAGGCATCTGATCTCTGTGGATAAATGCTAGTAATTATACTACAACTTTGGAAGATGTTATATATCAATCCAAATTTTTAAGTGGTTCTGGTTCACTCATTATTTTACTGTACTAATCTTCATGAGAGATTAGGAAATGAGTGCACAGAAATGGAAATTGCTGCAGTCTAGATAGAAACTGAACTCAATATATGAAGGTCTGGGAATTATGCAAAGGTTACTTCTGATATCAAGCTTGTCTGTTATTTCTTGGCATAAAATTAATAGTGTGAAAACTCCACAGAGCTAGGAGACTGGGTTAGCTTAATGAATAATTGGATACTTTTGGAGTAATGTAGGATGACATTCAGTAATTTAAAAGGCCAAGACATACATGTTGAGAGGAATTTCTGCTAAAGCTGGAAGCACTTAAAATGGAAACAGAAATCTTTCACAGGATAGGGAGGGAAGAATTGGTGCCATTATCTGAAGCTCTGGTAAAGCTGCTGGGGGAATAGTGTTATGGTTCTCTCACCAGGCTTTGAAACTGGAAAAGGTTTCTGTGTAGGAGAAATGATTCCTAGGATATATGAAATATGAGGTCTATCACACAAGAAGAAACTAGTAGAATTTAGCTTTCTTAGCTTAGCAAAATGAGACTGGAAAAGGCTAGCACTGCCCTATCTTGAATAATCCTGTAGAAGGCTCCATGTTATTTGCAGCCATGAAAGCAATACACACTGCCTGGTTGTATGTTTAGAGCTGAAGACAGCTATCTTGTGCCTGTTCAGTAACCTCTACACAGTTTGGATCACTTAATGTTGAAAAAAGCAGAGGAGCTATGGCTAGCCTCTAACATCTTAGAACTATTTTTTTGTTTCAGATTGGCTTAAACAAATATGGCAGCAGAACTCAAGATTATTTTTTTCCCCTCCCTCCCCCTTTAACATATTAATTATTGAGTGCAGTCCTTCCCTCTGCCCCTTTGATATTTGATGAAGCCATATGGACTTGAACATTTTTCAGTATAAGACTAGTACAAGTGTTAACCTGAATGAAGGTCCTAGCCTGATCTTATATTTAATATTATGTAATTTTTAACTAAAGCATTTTGATGGAGAATAATTTCTTCTCTTAGCTTAACATTTAAATTGGCATATACAATCAATTGCTTTATTACAAAATGAATCATTTACTGTGCAGCTTTTCTTTCTTCTTGGGAGATAAGGGAAAAGGGGGATATTTCATCCTTATCAGGATATGAGGTATTTATTTCCTCTGCTGTCTTTTCTTTCCCTTAACAAAAACTCAAGGGGCAACTACAAAACTTTCTACATCATCTGATATTTCAAAACTCTGCCAGACTCTGTGTTTACTGCTGGGGATGTTCCCTATAGTGAACTTCTTGGACTTTGTAGACGTTCTTTCTCTCAGAATCTAGATAGAATTATTTTTCACACAAACAACTCTAGTAACACCTTGCTCATTGAAATTGCTTGTGGGCTCCTTCAATATAAATTCAAGATTGTCAATTGTCCATTTCATACCACGAGAACTGCAGCTGGTAAAACTGCCTGATGTACTGTAGTCAGTCGGCTGATAATGACACTTGCTGCAGAAGAGGGGATGCAGAAGAGGGGAACCAAGCAACTACAGTTCCTGGTTTGAATGTTCTGTATAAAAATATGGCTTCAGGCGTATGGGAAGGGCCTAATCCGGTGTTATTTATCGGTAGAGGTTATTTTTGTATCTCCACAGATAAAGGACCTATATGGGTCCCTAGCAAGTTTGTGCGACCTGTATGTCAAGATCAGAAGTCGGAAGAGAAGACTCAGAGCGAGCAGACGGAATAAACTGTCTATGTTGTAAGGGATGTAACCCGTGGGTATTGTGCCGATGTATGCTATGTGGGGTAAAACGGTTCTGTAAGCCAAAGCTTAAATGTAAATGGTGTGAAGGGTGTATGTGTTTGATTAGTAACTGGGCATATGAAACAAGAGAAAGCATACGACTAGTGTAATACCATGCTGATTGGAGACAGTATACATCATCAGAATCTGTGAAAGCACCACAGATTGTGTGGGGTGGAATGAAAAAGAAAAAAAAAAAAAAAGGTGGAAATTGTAGGAGTAAACATGTTTAAGTGGTGGTCTTGGTTTACGGTCTTGATGAATATGTTACCCATTGGCCAAAGTATTTTTGACATCTTGCCTAGAACAAACATATGGGTGACATGGGCAAATATCACAGGGGTAACAGACTTTTGTTTAAGTTTGCAGCAAGCAGACAACCCCTTTAGAACTTGTTTAATTGGTATTCCCCTGCAAGAGAATGAAACAAATTTTGATGTTTTTTTGAAATGTTAAAACAGTGGATCTGACTTCCAATCAGAATGGTACATGTATGAGTCCGAATGGGCAATTTGTTTGGCCTTCTATGTGTAATGCAGCGTGGCAGAAAACGGTTATTGAGAATTTGAATCGACCATATCATTTGCCATTGCAGGAGTTAGACCTATTAGGTAGCATTACGCCCGTTAAAAACGTTAACGTGACTGCAACGGGAATGCCAGAATGCGAGGACACGGTACCACCACTTCAACCTGTAAATGGCACTGGAGTAATTTGGTTTGGTGAACCGTGGCGATTTTGGCTAGCACGACAAGGTGAATGGGAGTTTGATACTAAGTTTCAAAATTTAATTGGTTTACCTAATTGGGGTGAACTGAAAGCTGGAGGCTTACATGTAAATGTATCAGGGGGCTATCAGGTGCCACCGGGAGTCTTTTTGATATGTGGAGATAGAGCATGGCCAGGGATTCCTTTGAATCCTGTCGGTGGACCATGTTATTTAGGGTGTTTAACTTTGTTTGCTCCTCGTATGAAAGACTTACTGAAAATGACTCCACAATTTCATAGATCACGGAGGGCACTGCGCACCTTTGCTGAAACATGTAATGACCGAGTCGATCTACAGTCTGTAACAACAAATGTCTTAGCCTCCATATTTATGCCGGGGGCAATGGCTGCATTAAACGCTAAGAATATACGAAGGTTAGCGTGTTGGGGAGAGAAGCAATTTAATCTTACGTCACAGATTTTAAGTTCGTTATCGCTTGACGTAGATAGTGTTAGGCATGCTACGTTACAAAATAGAGCTGCAGTAGATTTTTTGTTATTAGCACATGGACACGGTTGTGAGGATTTTGAAGGGATGTGTTGTGTGAACCTTTCCGATCATTCCATATCTATCCACAAGAAGTTGTCACAACTGCAGGGAAACATGAAGGGAAATAATCTTCTTGATGATAATCCTTTTGATGAATGGTTGAGAGGACTGGGGATAACAGGTTGGTTAAAGACGTTATTGATGGAAGGAATACGCTTTGTTATAATCATTATTGTAATGTCTTTAGTTTTTAGCTGTTTATTTTCTTGTTTGAAGAAAGGTTTAACATCTATTGTGAAACAGACATGGGTTGTCCAAAAAGAAAAAGGGGGATATGTAGAGGGATTTTTAAAGGACCGAGACATATGTTACCATTGTCTGGGTTGGACAACCCAGGCCTGTTAGTTGAAGCTGCAGAGCAGCTTTAAATTGTCCCGGGGACAAGCAGTGGGAGAAAGAAAACAAGCTATGCACAAACAAGAAGCCAGGTGCAGAGCAAGTCCTTGGAACTGCGAAATCAACACACTCTCATCGGCACACTCTGATCAGGCGTCTGCAGCATGCTCACCAATCAGCGACACGGATGCCCACGTGGCCAGAGACTTTTATCCAATCACCTGTGTGTAAAGTCGTGTGAGCGGTCGGTTTAAGTTATAAATATGACCTGTTTGTTTAATAAAGTGAGCACGGTATGTAGCCATATTGGTGTGATTGTCATGACTTGGCCGACTCTCCACGGGGGACCCTCTTCGGTCATCTAATGGGAACTATTAATAATTACAACTTTTGCCTTTTCTCCTTGGAGAGTCAATCTATGAAGGAGATGTCCTTCCACATCTTGCCCTTCCCCACCAGTTTAATAACAGTAGCGTTTGAGAACTTTGAAAATTTTGAATACCCTTGGTTTGTTGAAACCAGCATGAACCTATTGCTAGAAATACCAAATATGTTCCAGGTCTTTTTAAAGTTTAAGCAACTGTTTAAGATCTGGCCCAAAGTTGGATGGGGTTGAGTGGAAGGGTGTGTCGGATAGTATGGGCAAGTGCCTAGGACAGTGGGCATGTCCAGTGTTTTGGAGCTTCACCCCTGAACAAGTGCAGAATCTGGAAAAACTACTGAAATATTTGGAAAAAGTATACTGTCACCCTGGCAATTCCAGAGGAGCACAAATTACTGCAATGTGTTGGAGCCATGCCCATGCCTACGAAGTCCTGTTTAACACTTCAGTATTCTTAAGGGGAAGAGAAGGTCTCTGGATCTGATGGCAAAGCTGATGTCCTGTAGGTGGGTCTATTACATGGGGCTCAGTGCAATTCACACACCAAGTAGAGGTATTTCTATCCTTTTATTCTACTTTTCACAGACTAGGGAGCTAGGTGGTTATCCACAAAAACTAACTCTCCTCTTAACACATAGTAAAACACTTTATACACTTTGAACAATTGTTTATAATTATGCTTAGTCACACTTAATTCTCACTGGTTCTTACAAGCCTCGTCTTAATTTAAAGGTACAGTATTCTGTTTTTTTCACCCCACATGTTCTGTGGGGAGGTGGTTTTGTTAGTAGGGGGCTTTCTTTGTTCGGGGAGTGGATCGTTTAGTATGCTAATTAGGCTAGTTCACACTTAGTTCCAGTAAATTTCTGTTTGGTCTCATTAACCATTTGGTTCTCCTTGAGCTTATCTTGTGCCCAAACTTGACATATTTATGATGTCTATCCTTTCTCCCAAGGGCATGTTTTGTTAACTGTTTGTAACAACCTCTGCTTTTCAAACTCTTTCTTGTTTTTCCTTATAGATATTTACATATTTTGTTTAAATTTCAAGTTAAATAACAGACTGGCCTTCTATATAATCACGTATCTGTGAGCCAATTGACTATAATTCCCCCCTTTGAGACCATCTACGAATACTTTTCTTTAGATAAGTCTCACCTTATCTCCTGATCGCATTATCAAAATTGAACGACATTTACAGGCACATTGAATCAATGCATAAATAATACAAATACTAACAATCCAATTATTAATATGCTTAAAAACCTTTTTATCCATGTGGTTAAATTAGGGAACCAAAATATTAACCATTTCCATGTTTCTTCTGATATTGTATGAACTCAGTCTAGGATAGAATGAATTTTGTAGTTAAAATGTAATGAATATAAGATACATGACATCCCCTGTGTATTGTGTCTGCCAACATCTTGTGAGGCTGTGGACATCCTGTTATCTGTCGGCATCCTAAGCTAAAACACACCCAAGGAGGAAAGACGGGTAGCAAGAGCTGGTTGAAACTGGTAACTCACCCAACTCAGCATTTTCTGGCAAAAGGTGAAAAGTACACCTTGAGGAAGACCTACGGCCTTCCTCCCAAAGACCACCACCCACATCCCGAGGACCCCTGCCCACAGTTCTTGGAAGGATTTGCACAAGCACAAAAGACTGATAAGCTAATTAACATACGAAGCAAGAGTAGGCGGGTTTAGGTAATGACTATGTATAGGCATTAATTGAGTAGTCATTGTTTTATGGTATAAATATAAGATAGTTAGTTACTTTAGACATGCACGTTAGGCGGAAGGATCCCCCGTGCATCCAGCGCTGCCAATAAAGGATACTTAGTCACCAAGAAATTTTGACTTCGTTCTTTAAATCACTTCAAATCCTAAAGGTATCATCCTTTTGTATTTCCTGTAAAATTTTAGTTTCCAAATTTCATTCAAATCAGTAGAAATGTGTCCACTTTGATACATGTATACACAGTAACTAGTATTTAGTACAGTATACACTCCTTCGTATGAAACTAAAAGCATAGCTAAAACCATTCTATCTTGAATTGTAATGTCAGCTAATTGTCTAACTTCCTGTTGTAAATCTGCAAGGGCATCAGCAGTTTCATTTCCAATTTTTTTCTATAATTGCAGAGATATTTACAATAGCATATTCCTGCCCAATTATTTGGTAAAATTTTTCTAGACTTTTTCCTGCAAAGCTAATACCAGCCTTTTCCTTCTGGAGCAGGCCAGGACTTTTGAAAATTCCCTCCCCAATTAATAATTTAACTGCACTTAGAATAGTTTCCTACCATGTTATTATTACAGTCAAATCTACCAATGCCTTTCAGAGGAGTACACAACTGGACACATTTAAAATAACCACTCTGGTGATTTGGAATGTCTATATCCCATTCTTCTTGTTGGCTATCTAAACTTGTATTGAAAGAAGTATTTCTCTATAAGTTTTGCCAAGATGTTTCTGCTGGAATGAGGATTCCTGTAAGTGAGGTTCCTTTTTTTGAATTTCAGGGAAGTGTGTACAGACCCAAAAATTTGTCTTATTTGCAATTTTAATTGCTACCTCAATTATTTTGAGGTGGACATTATGGTCCCATGGACTTGGAAGACTATTCTTGCTCCCTTTGAGTATTGGTAATATCAAGTAAAAGAAGACTACTAACCTGTTTAGTTTGTTCTTTTCTAATTTTAAAAGTTGGTATACTTGTAAAGATACAATAACAATGTTACTATTCCTAATAATACAAAGTATAATAAAATTTCTCTAAATGAACTACTGATTCCCAATTTGTCCAGGTGCAGTTCATTGATTCCATGTTAATTTCAAACGTCTGGTCTCTCTTGACTTCCACTCTTCCAGAGGGGCACTCTTCACTCAAGTATAGTGAATCCAAGAGTCTATTCCCTTTACATTGATTGCTGTGGGTGTGATTAATAATACTAAATATGGTCCTTTCCAACGTTCTTTCAGAGGTCCATCTTTCCAGGTTCTGATATAAACTAGATATCCTGGTTGGAAGGTATGTACTGGGGTGTCCAGAAGTACAGGTGCTCTTTTGTTCAGGCACCTATGAAGTGAAGATAAAGTACATCCCAATGATAACATGTGTTCAGTAAGTATCTGATTTCCGCTTATATGCATCTGATCACCTTTCCCTGTTAAGCTACTTACTGGGTATGGTTTGCCATATAAATTTTCAAAAGGACGAATTCCTTCTCAAATCTCGGGGGTAATTTGGATTCATAATAAAGTTATGGGTAAGACATCTATCCATTTAATTTGTGTTTCCTGGCATAATTTTTAGATTTGTCTTTTCAGAGTCTGATTTGCTCTTTCTACTTTCCCACTAGGTTGTGGTCTCCAAGGTGTAAGACCCAATCAAACTGTAAAAACTTAGCAATTTCCTGCACTACCTTAGTAATAAAATGAGGCCCATTATCTGATGCTGTCCCCTTGGGTATTCCAAACCTAGGAATAATTTCTTTAAATAACATTGATTACTTCTCTTGCCTTGTTGGTTCGACATGGGAAAGCTTCTACCCATCCAGAAAATGTATCTACAAATAGCAGCAGCTATTTATACATACCAATTACATCTTGGTAACTTGGAGAAATCTATTTGCCAATATTATTTTTGGATTATTTCTGCAACAAATCAGGCATTGTTTCATGATAATATTAGCAAGCTGTTGCATTCTCGGCCGTACAGCATAATGTCTTATGCTTGCCACTATTGCCTTGGCTCCCATGTGGGTTTCCTCTTGGATTTTCTTTATAATTCCCTCATTAATGGAGCAGTAACCATAATCTGTCAAGTGTCCATTGTCTACCATCCATTTTCAGTTTTGGTACAATTCAGAAGTTTTGCCAATTGATCAAACTTTTCAGAGTAATTTGGAGGCTCTTTAATGCTAACTTCTCAACAGGAATCAAAGCTCCCATTACAGAATTTGATAGATCTATTAGTTTTTCAGCTTCATCTGATCTTCATTTACCTTTAATTACATCTGGTTTTCCTTTCTGGTGAGCCTTGCAGTGAATCATAGGTACTTCTTTTAGTTTTTGAGCTGCATCTAAGAGTCTTAACATTTCTTTACTGTGTTTGATTGGTGTTCCTTGTGAGGATAAAAGACCTCATTCTTTCCAAATGGTCCCATGAGCATGTACTACCCCAAATGCATATTTTGAATCCGTATAAATATTTACTTGTTTATCTTCAGACAGTTATAGGGCTTCAATCAGTGCAATAATTTCGTCTTTCTGAGCTGATGTATTGAAAGGTAACAGCTTAATTTCTATTTAATCTTTCAAAGTTACCACAGCATATCCTGTTTTTTTCTGCCCATTGTCCATAAAGCTGCTTCCATCAGTGAATAACTCCCAGTCCAGATTCTCTAAGGGTATATCTTTCAGATCTGGTCAGCTGGAGTATACCTGTTCTATGACATGTAGACAGTCATGTTCCAATTCATTATCTTCATTAACAGGAGGTAGGTTTGCATGATTCAGGACAGAAGTCACCTTCAAAGTGACATCATTTTGTTTGATCAAGGATGCCTGATATTGAATCGATCTGTTTAGGGACAACCAGTGATGACCCTTCTGCTCCAATACTGCCAAAACAGCATGAGGCACAAAAAGTGATAATGGGTCATCCCAAAGTCACTTTTCGAGCTTCTGTAATTAATAATACCATTGCTGCCACAGCTTTGAGTCACCCTGGTCATCCCTTGCTCACTTCATCTAATTGCTTAGAGAAGTATGCCACCGGCCTTTTCCAGTCTCCAAGGGTTTGAGTCAGAACTCCTAAGGCCACATGTTGTTTTTCATATACATATAAAATGAAAGGCTTACTCAAGTCTGGCAATCCCAGAGCAGAGGCCCTCATAAGTTCCAATTTTATAGTATCTAAGCTTTTACAACATTCAGGAGTGCATTCAAGAATTTCTTCAGGCCCTTTGATAGCAGCATATAACAGTTTAGCAATTAAACTGAAATATGGTATCCACAGGTGACACCATCTGGTCATTCCTAAAAATCTTCTTAATTCTTTCTTTGATTTTGGAGGGGCTATGCAGCATATCGCCTCTTTTTGTTCTGTTCCAAATCTTCTCTCGCTCTGCAAAATCTCTAAAACAGGATATTCTACAGTTAGATGAGCAATTTGTGCTTTTTTTTCTGTGATATTGGGTACCCAGCAAGTCCCAAGAAATTCAATAAACTAATGGTGGCTGCCTAACATTCCTGTTTCATTGTGGCTCCCAGTAGGATATCATCTACATATTGAAGCAAGGTAATCGAAGAATTCTTACCTTACCAATCTTCCAGTTCTTTGGACAATGCATTACCAAACAAAGTAGGGTTATTCTTGAATCCCTGGGGTAACACAGTCCAGCAGAGTTGAACTTTTTGTCCTGTCATTGGGTTTTCCCATTCAAATGCAAAAAGGTTTTGACTTTCCTCCTCCAGGGGTATGCAAAAGAAGGCATCTTTCAAATCCAGTACTGTAAAATAGACATCGTTATTAGATAAAGATAACAAAGTATAAGGGTTTGGAACCACAGGATGTGCATTGACTGTGATTCAATTAATTTCCCTCAAATCTTGCACCAATCAGTATTCTTGAGTCTGGGATTTCTTAACTGGTAAGATCGGGTATTATATTCAGATTGACGCTCCTTCAATAGCCCTTATTGAATAAAATCATTTATTAGTGGTTTTAAACCCAAATGAGCTTCTAACTTAATAGGATATTGCTTTTTTTCTTACCAGTTGTGCTCCAGGTTTTAATTCAACCTTTACCAGTGCTGCATTCTTTGCTCTTCCAGGTCTGTTGGTTGCCCATGTAGTGGGTATTACAGCATGCAAAATTTCCTCTGGGATGTTTGCATCTCTCCATTGTTTCTCTATTAATAAACAGATTTGAGCCTTCCAAGCTGTTTCCTTTGGCAGGTGTAGCTGTATTGTCTTATCAGAGAAAGCTATCTGTGCTCTTAATTTACACAACAGATCTCGCCCTAAGAGGGGTAAGAGACACTCTGGCATATAGAGGAATTAATGAGTTACAGTTTTACTTCCAATTTTGCATTCCAGTGGTTTTAAAAATGGTTTCAAAGCTTGCTTTCTCATGACTCCCACAATCAGCATATAGCTATTACTTAAAGGACCCTTATAACTAGTTACAACTGAATATGTCACTCCTGTATCCACCAGGAAATCAATAGTTTCACTCCCCAGCTGAACTGGAACCAGAGGATTGGCTGGGCAAATTTTAATATTGTCCCCCAGTCCCCTTCAGTCTGAATTTGAAGCTTCCAGCATAATCAGATCAGCTTCAGGGGTCATCCACACCCCACACCCCTTGGGGAGTTGTTCTTTTTGGGCACTCGTTTTTCCAATGTCCCTCTCCTTTACAATAGGCACATTGATTCGGCCCCATGGAACTTTCTAAAATGGAGTCCAGCCCCAGCCTCTACCTCTATCCCACATATTTTCTCAATAACATCCTTGATCTCTTCCCTTGCCTCTCACTGAATTCTCAGCAGTCACAACAAATTAGCCTGCATTTTCTGATCTTTTAGTCTTTCTTTTTCTTTCTTTTTTTTCTCTGCTTCATCTCGATTATTATATATTTTATAAGCTATTTCTATCAATCGAGAGATAGTCATTCCTCCTACCCCTTCTATTTTCTGTAACTTTTTTCTTATATCTGAAGCCAATTGTCCAATAAACAGCTTATTAAACATTCTCTTATTAGTCTCATCTTCAGGATCTAAATCAGTCCACTTTCTAGCAGCCTCACACAATGTCTCATAAAATACTGAGAGATTCTCATAAATTCTTTGTCTAATTTCATATAACTTTGACACATTCTTTGATTTCTGGACCCCATATTGTATACCATATAAAATCAATTGCTGATATTGTTTAATCATTTCCTTCCCAGCACCAGAATTTGCGTCCCATTCTGGATCAGTTTTAGACATAAATCTGGCAGGATCATCATTAGCATTTTGCCTCTGATTCTCTTGTTTGGCTTTTTCCAAAACCAATCGCTTTTCTTGTGGAGTAAAAAGTGTTTAACAGTGTTTGCATGTCATTCCAGATAGGATTATGATTCAGCACAATTGATTCCTCTAACTGATACATTTTATCTGGATTATCTCTATACGATTCCACTGATAGTTTTCAATTTAGTAAGTCTGAGCTGGTAAACAGGACATGCAAAAACACTGGTAAACCTTCAACTCCCACTGCCTGCCGGAGTGGTGCCTGTATCACTGGGTGTTGAGCCTGAGTTCTTCTGAAATGGGAGAGAAATTTCTCTCTTCCATTTGAGGAGATTGTTCATCAAAATTGTTACTAGCCTCTTCTTGTCTGATCAGTGGTACCAACAACTGTACATCCTCCAGCTCCTCGTTTCTCTTAATATACCCCTTCCCAATATCACAAGCCAAACAGCACCTCTGAGTCTTCTGTAATCCACTTTCAGCCATAGATACAATTCAGATCATTGTCTAGCAATTTACATTTCTTTCTCATTTCACGATTATCACGCAAGGCAAAGAACAAATCAACATATGGTACATCATCCTATTCACCCACTCTTCTACAGAAAAGCATTAACTGCAATATAGTATTATAGTTCAAAGTCCTATTTTCTGGCCATTTCTCGCTGTTGTCCAGCTTATACTTTGGCCATCACTGATTACAGTATCTGTGTAATTTTCTTTTAGTTAAGGGATCCCCATCAAAATACTTCCAATTTTTCAGGACACATTCTAAAGGAATGCAAAGGGGTTTTTCTATGGAAGTGGAGGAACTCATTTCAGTACCAAAAAAATAATTATACAATGTTTCATACACTATAATTACAAATGCATACACCTCAAACCCAAGTTTTCACACACATTCAAAATCCAAGTTTGAAAACATGTATGTAATACATCAAAACCCAAGACGTGCGTCACCAAAGCGTAGAAAAAAATATGCTCCTGCTGCGTATTGTCTTGATGCATCTTATGCAGAGCCCAAACCAAAACCCCAAATCCTGCTGCTTCTTTTTTCAATTACCAGTCACGCCCCTTTCACCCAAGAAACACGTCTATAAAAAGCAAGTAACAAGCACTGCGGCTACTCCAACCCTGACAACATGCACTGTGGCTACTCCAACTCCCACAATGGGTGATGCAGCTGAACCTGAGAACCAACCTGTGTTGGTATCAGTTGCCCCTATACACAAGAAGAAATGGACATGAAAATCATCTCATTTAGTAAAGGAGGATGAAGCAGGGCCATCACAAGAACCAGAGGAAGAGGCATAACAAGAGGTAGTCACTAAATCCCTATCCCTGAGTGATCTGCGGGATATGCAGAAAGATTTCAGCCATCACCCAGGTGAGCACATTGTCACCTGGCTGATTTGATGCTGGGATAATGGTGCTAATAGTTTGGAATTAGAGGGTAGGAAATTAAGTAGCTGGGATCACTTTCTAGAGAAGGGGTCATTGACAAGGCAATTGGAAGAGGGACACAAATCTTCAGTCTCTGGAGGCAACTCCTGTCAAGCATTAAGGAAAGGTATCCCTTCATGTCTCCCAGGCAAGTGGACTGCAATAGAGAGAGGTATCCAGTACCTGAAGGAACTAGCTGTGAAAGAGATGATTTATTATGACCAGAACAACATGCAGGTACCCTCAGATCCAGATCTGTAGCTTGTTGTTGTAGTCACAGTCAGATTAAATATTAGTCAGTACAGGAGTGCTTCCCTGAACTGCAGGCTCTGTGTGCTCCCAGCAGGGAGCTGGATTCTTTCCCAGCCCCAGTGGGACTGGTGACTCCAGAGCAGGCTATATCTGGCATCTTTGGCCACCTCTGTAGCCAGCAGGCAGCTGCAGCCTTTTTTGTGGTGCAGGCCAAATGTCTTTAAACTGTCTTGCACTGTTAGAGATTTAGCTCTCTGCTGTGTCAGAATGGCTGAACCTTCCCCATTTTGAGAAAGCCGTTGTAAAGGCAGCTAGCACATTGTCTGAAGGGAAACTGTGGGTGAGCTCCCTGGACATGCCTTCCTGATGAGATCTTCCTGGTATGAGAAGAGAGTGTTGGGTAGCTGGGCATGCTTGGGCCTGTGAAGGAGGGTCAATAAGGGAGCTGGAGAAAACACTTTGACACTGGCCTTGGGATTTCCGTCAAAGGCAGTGTAGACATACCCCATTTTCCTAGAGAACTGTATTGAATTCTTGAGGACAAATGTCTTCAAACTCCATTTATTTGTTGCTGTTTTAAAGTGTTACAGAAAAGCATGTACCTTATCCTTACAATTTAGCAAAATCATAAAAGTGTAATCTCAGGGGATCTCCAAAAAGGAAAGGAATGAGAACATGCTTATTAGATTTGCTAATGATACTAATCTGCAAGCGACTGTGAGTATGTTGGAGGACAGAATTTGAATTTAAAGTGATCTTGACAAATTGAAGGTATGGTCTGAAATAAATAGAATGCTATTCACTGGGGATAGATGTAAGGAACTGCATTTAGGCAGGAATAATCAGCTGCACAAATAAAAGAGGGGAACAACTATTTAAGTAGCAGATACTTATTTGTAGGTTTTATGGCTCACAAGCTGAGTGCAAGTCAACAACATCATGCCCTACCTTTCCTCCTCTGACAAACAAACCCAAGAACAGAAACCCTGCAGCGAATAATGTAAACTTCAGCTTGTGGGGATGTGCAAAGATATACTCCTCCTTTCATTGGGGCCAACAATGTCTCAGCTAGACTGCTGTGTCCCACTGGAGTATTGCCTTAGTCCAATAAAACATTTGGAGTGGGAGTAGAGGGGATTCAAATGTTAGAAGGTCTAGAAAATGTTACTTATGAGGAAACAGGTTAAATTAATTTGTTTTATTCTTCACTTATGTCAAAAGTTGCTAAGTGAATTGCCTTAATATGATTTGTGAAAAGTAATTAAGAAAAGCAAGCTGTGGTGTGGGGTTTCATTTGACTACATCCTGCACCTGCAATTAGAAATGTAAAGGTATAGCAGTCTTTCAAGGAAAATATTTAAGACCACCAAGTTAGAGACTAGAAACTGTTTATAATGGTTTGGATTAGGCTGCCTGGGGATGATATGTGGTCTCTGGGGACATATTTAAGGACAGGTTAGATGAACATCTGCCAGGAATGAAACAGATACAGATGTAGCTGATCTTTGTTCAGATGGAGGGGTGAACTGGAGGTTTTCCTGAGGTCTCTTCCAGCCCCAGCATGAGCCATACATTCAGGAGACGGACGCAGAAAGATAACTGAGATAGTGAAGAGCAAATTGAGCTGATGGTTCTTGACATTGCTTCAGAATATATTGCTTTTTTAGGGATTTCTTTCCCACTTTCACAGTTTCTTCTGCATCTTCCCTCTTTCCATGAGTTGTCTTTCCCTGCCCTTTTTATCATTTCCACCTATGCCTACTTTCTTCCCTTTTTCTCTCCTCCCTCAATATACAGGAGCAAATGGGGTTGTCCCTCAGCTGAGAATAAATTCAAAATGATGACTTCACTGCTGTTCTAGCAGGTATTGTATTGACCCTCACCTTGACCCTTCTCTAACTACTGGCTCTTCAGGGATGCTTCACCTGGCTGCTCGTTGTATTCTCATCTCAGTGTCTGAGGAGACATGCAAATAATTCAGCTGTATAGGTGTACTGGGTCTGGCTGAGATGGAGTTATTCCCCACAGCAGCCCTCACAGTGCTGTGCTTTGTATTGGTAGCCAGAAAGGTGGTGATAACACACCAGTGTTTTGGCTACTGCTGAGCAGTGCTCCCACAGCATCAAGGCTGTCTCTGCAACATCCCTCCTCACCCCCAAAGGCTGGGTGTGGGCAAGATCTCGGGAGGGTACATAGCCAGGACAGCTGACCCAAAGTGACAAAAGGGATATTCCATACCATATAACCTCATGCTCAGCAATAAAAGCCAAAAGAAAGGAGGAGGAAGGGGAAGCATTCGTTATTTATGATGTTTGTTTTCCGGAGCAACTTCTACCCATGCTGAAGCCCTGCTTCTTGGGAAGTGGCCAAACACTGCCTGCTAATGGAAAGTAGAGAATAACATCTTTTGTTTTCCTTTACTTCTGTGTGTGTAACCCTTGCTATTGCTTTACTAAACTGCCTTTATCTTGACCCATGAGGGTTTTTTTCCATCTTATTTTCTCCCCCCATCCTGCTGAGGAGAGGAGTGATTAGAGCGGCTTGGTGGGCACCTGCCATCCAGCCAAGGTCAAACCACCACAGTCCTTTATGGCACCCAACATGGGGCACAAGGAATTCAAGATAAGGATAGTAATTGGGAGAGATAATGGGCAAAACATGGACTGAACATTGCTAGACAGCAGAATAATTGTGGGGAATTTCTGATGTTCTGACTGTGGTGAAAGGACGAGGTGTGGGTTGTGTGTAAATTGTCCACTTTCATTTGGTGTTGTGATGATGTTATTTTGATTTTGATTTGGGGAATTCTTTTTGTTGATGTGAATGAAGTCTGTGAAGTTCATGTAATGAATGTGGATTTTAAGGATAATTCTTAAATATGTGGTTCACAGAGGTGAGGGGTGGAATGTGTTGGGTTTGCGTGACAAGGTTTTGGTAGTGGGGGGGATACAAGGGTGGCTTCTGTGAGAAGATGCTAGAAGCTTCCCCTGTGTCCAATGGATCCAGTGCCAGCCGGCTCCAAGATGGCCCCGCCTCTGGCCAAGGCTGAGCTAATCAGTGACAGTGGTAGCGCCTCTGTCATAACATATTTAAGAAGGAGGAAAAAAATATGCGCAACAAAACTGCAGCAGAAGAGAGGAGTGAGAATATGTCAGAGCAACAACTCTGCAGACACCAAGGTCAGTGAAGAAGGAGGGAGAGGAGGTGCTCCAGGCACTGGAGCAGAGATTCCCTTGCAGCCCATGGTGAAGACCATAGTGAGGCAGGCTGTCCCCCTGCAGCCCATGAAGGTCCATGGTGGAGCAGATATCCACCTGCAGCCCATGGAGGACCCCACACCAGAGCAGGTAGATGCCCGAAGGAGGCTGTGACCCTGTGGGAAACCCATGCTGGAGCATACTCCTGGCAGGACTTATGACCCCATGGGGGATCCATGCTGGAGCAGTTCATGAAGAAATGTAACATGTGGGAAGGACTCACATTGGAGAAGGTTGTGGAGAACTGTGTCCTGTGGGAGGGACCCCGTGCTGGAGCAGGGGAAGAGTGTGAGAAGTCCTCCCTCTGAGGAGGAAGTTGCTGCAGAAACAACATGTGATGAACTGGCCACAACTTGCATTCCCTGTCCTTCGTGCCGCTTGGGAGGAGGAGGTAGAGAATTCATGAGTAAAGGTAAGCCTGGGAAGAAGAGAGGGGTGGGGGGAAGGTGTTTTAAGATTTGGTTTTATTTCTCATTACCCTACTGTGATTTGAATGATAATAAATTAAAGTAATTTCCCCAAGTCAAGTCTGTTTTGACTGTGATGGTAATTGCTAAGTGATCTCCTTGCCCTTATCTTGACCCTCGATCTTTTCATTATATTTTCTCTCCCTTGTCCAGCTGAGGAGGGTAGTGTTAGAGTGGCTTGGTGGGCACCTGGCATCAAACCAAATCAATCCACCACAGTGGTCTAATGCATAGTGACAGCAGGTGTAAATCTCCATCTGCATAAAAATCTTCCTGAAATTCAGCAGCATGCTGTTTTTCTGTAATTTTCATATATAGGTGACTTTTCATGGTACCTCCAGAAGATTCCTCCCAACTCCCTGCTGTTACCTCTGTTTTCCTACCTGCTGCTATCAGAAGCTACAGGTTGATTTGTAGCCCTATGTGAGGTACTATTTTTAAGTATTTCTATTTGTTTTGTTTGATGGACCCTCCTTTGGATTCAGTTCAGGTATGTGCTTAGGTTCCATGGTTTGCACCATGACTTTGTTCTGGTAGACAAGTGACTTCCTTTGAAATGCTCTTGATGTTCACTGGGAGAAGGGGATGCCATGACTAAAGCTTTAAAGCAGGGGTGGTGATCCTGCATCTTGGGGACCAGACCCTCTGACTGTTTTGTATGGCCTCTGGCAGACATGGTGATAGTTTTTGGGGAGAATATTTTTTATTTTTTCGTTACCATTGGGTAGCAGTATATTAATGAGATGTGGTTAGGTAACATCTCTACGCTACTGTCAAAAGCTTTTGTTCTAAAACTTTGATCAGTGGTTTGAAGATTGGGGACAAGCAAATATTATAACAGCTTGTTTCTAAAAACTGAGATGTTTGTATAGTTTCTTTTTTTACTCTTTTTTTGAGTGTCATGGTTTAACCCCAGCCAGCAACTAAGCACCACACAGCCGCTAACTCATTCCCCTCACAGTGGGATGGGGAAGAGGATTGGAAGAGTAAAATTGAGAAAACTCGTGGGTTGAGATAAAGACAATTTAATAGGTAAAGCAAAAGCTGCATGTGCAAGCAAAGCAAAACAAGGAATTCATTCACTACTTCCCATGGGCAGGCAGGTGTTCAGCCATCCCCAGGAAAGCAAGGCTCCATCACGCATAATGGTTATTTGGGAAGACAAATGCCATAACTCCAAATGTGTCCCCCCCTTCCTTCCTTTCTTCCCCCCCCCAGTTTATATACTCAGCATGATGTCATATGGTATGGAATATCCCTTTGGCTAGTTTGGGTCAGCTGTCCTGGATATGCTCCCCTCCCAGCTTCTTGTGCACCTGCTCACTGGCAGAGCACGGGAAACTTGAAAAGTCCTTGACTTAGAGTAAGCATGACTTAACGCACTTATGTTTTAGTTATTGCTATCAACATGATTCTCATACCAAATCCAAAACACAGCATTGTACCAGCTACTGAGAAGAAATTTAACTCCATCCCAGACGAAACCAGGACAGTATCCACCCCTTATTCCATACCATTTACGTCATGCTCGGGTCCCCACACTATCCAATACAACCTCATTAACCACCACCATCCTTCCTATACTTTGATATAATACACAGACATCACTCCCCTAGTCTATGCACCACCCCTGTAAAAATATATATAAAATGTCCACAAAATGTCCATTGAGTTAATTTAGTCCATGACTTTGGGTTCCATCTGTTATGGTGATCACTCAGGGCAGGAGAAGTGGTGTGTTGCGTGAAGTTATCAGGCACCAGAGCCAGCTCAGGTTGGGTCACTGCTGCACTTGCAAGCTTCTTGTAAGGCTTGTCCTCCAGTGGTTCAGGTGGTTGCTGCTATAGTCATTCCGATAACATGAAACTCAAATCATGGGTTACAACAATTTAAAGGCATATCCATTACAATCTCCACCCCTGGTCCCATTGGGCCAGCCTGTAGGGTTTAACATTGCAATGAACTCCTCTCCTTGCCCCTGCTCCGGCTTGGACTTATCCACAGACTGCAGTCCCTTAGGGGTGTACCTGCTCCAAGTGGAGCCTCAGCTATGAGCCACATTCTCTCCAGGGCTATACCTGCTGCGGCATGCTTTGAGGTGCACCTATTCCAATGTGGCCTTATCCATGGACCACAATGTCTTCAGAGAGACACCTGCTCCAGTGTGACCTTTCCCCTGGATGCAATCCCTCCAGGGCTGTACCTTCTCTGTTGTGGGCTTATCCACAGCCACATGCTTTGAGGTGCTCCAGCATGACCTCATGCACAATCACTGATGCTTCAGGCTGTACCTGCTGCAGCATGGACTTATCCACAGCCACAGATGCTTTGAGGTGTACCTTCTCCAACATGGACTTGTCCTTGTACCACAATTCCTTCAGAGGAATACCTGCTGTGGCACAGACATAAACACAGCCACAGATGCTCTGAGATGTACCTGTTCTAGCAGGGATTTGTCCATGGCCACAGACGCTTTGGGGTGTCCTGCTCCCACGTGGACTCATCCACAGGTCACAGACCCTTTCACTTGAGTTCACACTGGAGTTCCATCCTGTCCAGTACAGCAGCACAGAAACAGCAGCTGCAGGAGTGGGCTGGAAATTAGGACCATGCGTGGCAATCAGTTAGCTGAGGGGAATGTGCTCGAGCTTGTAGGTCACAAACCCTAGGAGGACAAGTAGTGTGAATAGACACACAACAATTAACATGATGAGTCATGCTGAGAGAGCATAGGGGAGTGGGGGACAGACGGCGCCAAGGATGGCGCCAAGGAAAGGTAACACCTTGCTGTTAATTGATGGTAGTTAACCACCAATCGAGGATTGCCTAGTATGCAATGCTTAGCTTCAAGAACCAATCTGTTTAAAACGCGCAGCTTCTGAAAGTGTATAGAAACTCGTGCTTCTGTACAATAAAACAACATTTGCTTGCATCAAGCTGTGTCCCGTCTCTCTATCGCAGCAAGCAGCCATGCCCTGGCCATCTGCCAGCCCAGGCACATCACCACTGCTGTTATCAGAACGTTCCTGGGCCCAGCACAGTGAGATGATGAGCAGCAGCACAGTGGTGCAGCAAGCACCGAAAGCAAGAAGCAGCCACTAATGAGCACCAAATTCTAATTTACAGTAAGGCAAGCAAGCCACAGGAGCCTGTCATTTAATAACTAAACAGCAATAACAGCTATAAATTCAAACTAGTACATTCCAGTCAAATCTGTCATTATCTTGAACCCTTCAAGCCCCACGTTGGGTGCCAAAAAGGACTGTTGTGGTTTAACCCCAGCCAGCAACTAAGCACCACACAGCTGTTTGCTCACTCCCCCCAAGATGGGATGGGGGAGAGAATCAGAAGAAACTGAGAAAACTCGTGGGTTGAGACAAAGACAGTTTAATAGGTAAAGCAAAAGCTGTGCATGCAAGCAAAGCAAAACAAGGAATTCATTCACCACTTCCCATGGGCAGGCAGGTGTTCAGCCATCTCCAGGAAAGCTACGCTACATCACACGTAACAGTTACTTGGGAAGACAAATGCCATCACTCCAAACATCTCCCCTTTCCTGCTTCTTCCTCCAGCTTTATATGCTGAGCATGATGTCATATGGTATGGAATATCCATTTGGTCAGTTGGGGTCAGTTGTCCCAGCTGTGTCCCCTCCCAACCTCTTGTGCACCCCCAGCCTACTTGCTGGTGGGGTGGTGTGAGAAGCAGAAAAGGCCTTGACTCTGTAAGCACTGCTCAGCAGTAAGTAAAACATCCTTGTATTATCAACACTGTTTTCAGCACAAATCCAAAACGTAGCCCCATACTAGCTACTATGAAGAAAATTAACTCTATCCCAGCCCAAACCAGCACAGTGTCCTACCATATATCAAAGCTGAGTTATATATTTCTATGGGGATACTGAGCAGGGAGGAAATTCATTATTGTAACCATCATTCTCACTATGATATAAACACTTCTGTGAGGGGAAGGTTTTCTAAAGATGACTGAATTCTCCATTTACCTTATCTCCACTGGAAGCTTGGTCTCCAGATCTTGTGTATGTTTGCCCAGGCTTTATGCATGACTTAAGATATGGATAAATACTAACTCAGTGGATTCTAGATCAAAATTTAGTACTATTCTGTGACCATTGGTATACTTTGCTGACAAAATTACCTAAAGCATACATTTTTCAATTTTTATTCTATGTTCTATTTGCTCACTTAGCAGTTTCATACTAAGACAGGTTTAAAAATAAGTATTTTAAAGTAGTGGTTTGGGAGCTGAAGTTGACAAATCCATATTCTTAGATTCACTTACTGCCAAAATTTCAGTACTATTTATACTAGTAACTGCCAGTTTAAAAGGAAAAAATCCACTTAATACGGATGTAGGAAACTCTCAATTTATCCAAATACTGCATGCTTAAAATACAAACATTTCATATTTATGTTTCAAATTGGAAGTAGTGATCAACACTTTAAAAATTAAATACTTATAGTCAGATTCCTAAACACCTACAAAGAATCTTTAAAGGCGACTTACAAGTCTGAAACCAGGTTAATTTTATGTAGGGAGCTAATCTGAGGCAACTAGCTGTGAAAATATTAGACATTGTTGCTCATTTGTCCAATATGAATTGTGGAAAAGATTAAGGGCAAGTGCCAGATGGCTTCCTAGCCAAGGAGATCGTTCTAGATTCTGAAAACCCACCCAGACTGTCAAATGTATTAATGAAACAAGTTTTTCTCTCAGGCAAAAATGAGTAAGAGCTTCAAAATGAGATAAATAATAATAATTTTTAAAGTATTCTGAAGTAATACAAGATTTTAATGTATAAATGCAATTTTCTATAGTTAATTCCATAATTCAGCAGAGCAAATTTGCACCTTCTCAATGTCTTCTCTCTTTTCAAAGAAACTCTGAATATTTTTTGTGCTCCAAATTTTTTTCATATATATTTCATCTTTCTAGCCTGTTTATGGCAACAATGTAATAAAGTTGAAGTGCTTAAGCAAACTTGTCTTCATTTTTTAATTTTAGAGAGATTATGCTTCTCCAATGATAGCTTTTCTCTGTTATAACTAATGAGGATGATAGGGGATGCACTGATTTCTCAGACCTCAGAGATATGGTAAAAATATTCAGACTGAAAAATATAGTCATACACATTAATAGAAAAGCTGCCTGTATGAATTACTGTCTCAGCCTAAGCTTTGCTTTTTTGTTTGTTTGTTTGGTTTTTGTTTTTTTTTTAACAAAATACATAAAAAATAATTAAGGACATGTATTGAAAGAGTGATCCACTCTTTATATCAGATTGAAATGTAGTAGTGGACATTTTCAGTATCATAAGAATCTGTCTTGGGCTGCTTAGAGTTATGCACGATTTCACCAAATCAAGTTGAAGTTTTCTATGACAAGAATTTAGCTGAAGTTATGATCATCTACATGTTTTTTCTGTTGTTATTGTTGTGGCTATTTCTATTTATTTATTTATTTGTGGAATTTTCAACCAACACAATCCAGCCATTTCCAAGAATAACATCAGAGGAAATACACTGTTTAATCACTATAAAATTCCCACAGCCATTCAATACAAAGCTCCTGTGCTTTTATGCTTTAGAACCAGAACCCAAATTTTTTGGATCAGTTTGTCTGAAATCAGCCTGCTATTCACCCATATATGAGAGAGGCTTTTACTGACACTGCTTTTTAAAATGCTGAAAATTGTTGTGGGTTGTCTTTCCTGTGCTTTCATTGCCTTTGCTACTGAATCCATGTAGCAAAGGGCATGAAGATCCAAACTGGAGGGAAGTGAAAGGAGCAGGAGCACAGGAAGAACAGAGATCAGACACCAGAGACAGGAAGGAGAAGAGCAGAAAGTGGGTCAGAGCAAGAACATGGAAAGAAGTGTGGCAGGTGCAATGAATATGTGCAGAAACTGTTGGAAAGAAGGAAGAGCAGGATATCAGGCAAGAAGAAAGAGAAGTACAAGCCCCAAAATGCTACAGGCCATAGGAGACAGGGACAGGGGAGTCAAGACTCCCTTGGGCATAACCTGCACTAGCACCTGCAAGCAATTCCAAAATCTCACACTCTGTTAATACATCTATCTGTCAAACAACTGGTGTGAAACCTTACAATTAGGTTGAGACCAAACAGTTGTGGTGAATCCTTTGCTTAAGGAGTGCGTCTCTTCCCTGCTACTGGTTCATTCATATCAAAGGTAACATGCTTGTGGTGGATTGGCGCTGGCTGGCTGACTAGCAGCCAGCCTGTCCCTCTGCTCCCTCCCAAGAACAGGAGTGAGAAAGCTTGTGGGTCAAGATACAGGTAGGGAGATGGCTTGCCAATTGCTGTCATGGGCAAAATAGACCCAACTTTAGGTAATTTAACTTAATTTATTGCCAATTAATATAAATTGTTAATTACTAATTTGGGTATTGGGAAACAAAAAAAAGGAAAGAAGCAAACATTAAAACACTTGGGGAAAACACCTTTCCTCCTCTTACTTCTCTGTTCCCTCTGCTGTTTCTCATTCTTTATTTTCCCTTCTCCTCTGCCTGTATGCCATTTTCTACCCTTTCTTAAATACCTTTTCCCAAAGGCACCACCAGCATGGCTGATGGGCTCAGCTGTGTCTTGTGGTGGGTCCACTGTGGAGATGGTTGGAATTTGCTGGTATGAGACAGCCCTGACCTCCTTTCACAGAGGCTGCCCCTGCAGCCCTCTGCTACCAACCCTGTGCCACCCACACCCAGTACCCTACTGGTTTTAGTTGCTATATTAATTCAAGTGAGTGAAGACTGTATTGTGGAGCCTGACAATTGGCAAACTAGCTCAACAAGAAGCCATTGAGATGGAGGTTGAAAAGGGAGAAAGCAAAGTTCTCATGGTGGGTGCAGGTTGGGTTGGTTTTCTGCAATGCAACCTGTATGGAAAAGCAGTATAGCTGCATAGTTAAGCACCCCAAATTTAGGAAGTATCCAAGTTGAGGCTTCCCTGGTAACCTTAGCTTGCCTCTGTCTGTGTGTGTGCTTACTGTGATCTTTAAGAATGTGTTCAACATTCAGTCTTTTCAAAAAAACTCAGCCCCATTCAATGCACTGCAAGATGATAATCCATGAATTAATTTGATTTAGGTGGGGAATGAGACAATCACGTAGGTGCCTCCTCTTGGAGTTGTAACAGAAGCTGGAAAACATGTACTGAATAAGGGGACTGCAAAACAGTGTGCTAGAGAGAAAGTGAGCAGACACTGAAGCTGCCTAAGCAAAACTCTTAGAGCTCGGCAAGAACTGCAATTGTACAGAAGGAAAAGAACAGAAATTCCTGTGCAACAATTAAAATGCAAATATGTTTTGCTTTCCGATCCTTTACTGCTTTGTGTTACTTAAACTATAAAACCCTATACTCTGCTTTATTACTATGCTTTACTACAATTAAGGTATTTCAAAACAATTCAAATAAAACTTTAAAAAGATACATTGAAACAAAATAATTGCAAAATTAAAAATTTAATCAGAATATCCTGGAGAAATGTCAGGGTAGTCTGTCTTTTTGTCTTTTTTCTTTTTTCAAAAAGACAAAGTTTAATTTCAGTCAATACTGTCAAAAAGAAATTGAATTGGAAAACTCCACTGGAAAACTTTAAATAAGCTTTACTAATCACTTTGAAAAATTGGCCTGTTGCATCTTCATCAAAGTTCACCAAATCAGTGTGTCTCTAGCAGTTGAAACTCTTGTTCCCACTGAATAAAGATAAAATCTATTTCACTCACAGAACCGTTGCAATCAGAAATTAATTCATTTACAAAACACTCCCGTATTATGAGTCTAGCTGGAGGCCTGTAGCTAGCAGTGTTCCCCAGAGGTCGGTACTGGGTCCAGTCTCATTCAACTTGTTCATCAATGACCTGGATGAAGGGACAAGTTTGCTGATGATACTAAACTGGGAGGAGTGGCTGATACACCAGAAGGCTGCACTGCCATTCAGTGAGACCTGGACAGGCTAGAGAGCTGGGAAGAGAGGAACCTCATGAAGTTCAACAAAGGCAAGTGTAAGACCCTTCGCCTAGGGAGGAACAACCCCGTGCACCAGTACAGGCTAGGGATTGACCTGCTGGAAGGCAGCACTGTGGAGAATGCCCTGGGAGTTCTGGTGGACAGCAAGTTGCCCATGAGCCAGCAGTGTGCCCTTGTGGCCAAGAAGGCCAATGGGAGACTGGGGTGCATTAGGAGGAGCATGGCCAGCAGGTTGAGGGAGGTTATCCTCCCCCTCTACTCTGCTTGAGCACCCCCTGTCTGAGAGGATGTTGAAAGGGACAGGAGAGCAATGCTAACTCAATGTCCTGGTTTCAGCTAGGACAGAGTTAATTTTCTTCCTAGTAGCTGGTATGATGCTGTTTTTTGGATTTGGTATGAGAATAATGTTGGTAACACACTGATGTTATTGCTAAGTCGTGCTTACTCTAAGTCAAGGACATTTCAAGTTTCCCGTGCTCTGCCAGTGAGCAGGTGCACAAGAAGCTGGGAGGGGAGCAGAGCCAGGACAGCTGACACAAATTAGCCAAATGGATATTCCATACCATATGACATGCTCAGCATATAAAGCTGGGGGGAAGAAGAAGGGACTGCTATGGCTACTGCTATGCCTGGTGGTGTTTGTTTTTTCAAGTAATTGTTGTATGTGATAGAGCCTTGCTTTCCTGGAGATGGCTGAACACCTGCCTGCCCATGGGAAGTAGTGAATGAATTCCTTGTTTTGCTTTGCTTGCATGCACAGCTTTTGCTTTACCTATTAAACTGTCTTTGTCTCAACCCATGAGTTTTCTCAGTTTCTTCTAATTCTCTCCCCTGTCCCATCTTGGGGGGAGTGAGCAAACAGCTGTGTGATGCTTAGTTGTTGGCTGGGGTTAAACCATAACAGGCAGATATAGTCAACTAAATATAAGAATAATAGAATAAAGAAAACTAAATCCCTATGTCATTGTTTTACTTTGAAAATAGAAAGTAGGCCACAAAGGATGTTTTGCTGTTAAGAACTTATGGCAAAAAAAAAAAAAGTAAAGCAATACTTTGGAGAGAAAAAAGAGAAGAAGAGAAAAAAAAAAAAAAAAGCCAAACCAGAGAACCCCACCTGTTTTCTAATTCTGGTAGACCGAGCAAGTAAAAATACCTTTTGGAAATTTTACTTTACACATAAGGTATATACACTAAAAAAATGAATGCATCTTAAGCATGTAATGTCTTCCTAGCTTTGCAGTCATTACATTTTGAGAGATTACCCTAGTTATTAATGGGAGAGAGAGCAGAAAAGACTGAAACTCAGAATATTCATCCTATTTATATGTACGAGTACTTAGCTTTTACTATTGCTGTCAGCAAGAATGTCTGAACAAACAAAACCATAGTGTGTATGTACTGTGGCACCATTTTTAGGGCTCCCATACAATAGTTGATTTCTCAGAGAAAATCACAACTTTTCCCCAAACACTGTGCCTGCTCTATTTTGGAATTGTGAGGCCTGGGATGAGGGCAGGCAGAGCTTATGGAAACCTCGTGGGCTGACTCAAACCTGTTTCTGCCTCAGTTGTTGCCATGGAGCTTTGGACAGTCTGACAATTCAGGGCAATCACTGGATCTCATATTTGTTCCCCATTTTCATGTTGTTTTTCAAAGAGGCTCTGACTAACATTTGCTGAGGAGGATTTCTCTCCATAAACTTCACAGCCGATACTAACACTGTCAACTAGGGCCTTGACATTTAAGGAAGGGATGCTGTATAGCCAACTGAGGACATCTAAACCTGCCCAGGGAAGTCCACTACCCCATGGAGCCTGGAAAATCAAGCATTTCTCAGGTTACAGGTGTAAATTTGGTTTACTTTATCAAGCTAAAGGTTAAAACATGGTTTGGGAATGCTAAAAATAGTGACCAGAATACACTACAGGATGTATCCATGCAGGTCTACATTATATTTAGCAGTCCATAGCTGACTATGCCTCTCAGCTAGACCATGAGGTTGGCTACATAACCACAGCACAGGAAGGGTCTCAAGAGCTACTCTCTTCTCCCCACTCTATCTGCAGCTGGAGCTTTGGTTATCTCTAATTTCCATCCTGAGTCTGGACCATCTCTTCCTGTCCATCTGTTCTTTGTAAAAACTCATGACTGGGCACTAGGATACTGCATGGTAAAATGAGAAATTATCATATCCTTCCTACTTCCCCAGATACAACACTATGAAAGAACAGTGATAACCTTTGTTAAAATGTATTGTGAGAGGCAACAGTTTTTCAATAATTTTATGAGAGTCATAACATTGACTGACTTTTTATAAAAACCAGACTTCCTAAAACAGAATGTGAATTTGGGAACAGGGATCTCAGACTGAGTAACCTTCTCTTCATATGCCAGTTGGTAACAGGCCTGTGCCAAGCTCACACTGCTCTTCCCTGCTGCCAGCATATCACTATATGCCCCTGCTACACAGATGCTGTGAAGGTAAAGGAGAATTTGTGGAAGGCTCCTTGCTCGAGGGTTATCCATCAATAAACCTAGCACATGTCAGCAGGACTTGTGCAAAAACTCTGCACAATGTGCTGGCAGTATATTTCTGTGGCTGAAGTCAAACTAAGACAGTATAACTTTTACTGGTCCCTGCTGGCACACAGCCTGACAGCCTCCCTGAATCTGCCTAAAACTGAGAGCAGGGGTTTCTGATGGTATGACCCCATGGCAGTGCCTTGAGGGAGACCTGAAAATGGGGTTCAGTGGAGTATGCTTCCCTCTATTCCCATACAACCTCCTGATGCTCAGTGATATATAAAGGCCTGAAGAGCGTTGGGCAGAATTCTTGGGTTTTACCCTGAAGGTAAAGAGGTTTCCTCTAAGCATAACTTTCTGCAGGTCTCCTGACAGTGATTCATGCAGTGCTCCTGCAGCTCCTCAGGTGCCAGTAATCAGGGAAAGTGTCTTTAGCAATTACACTGTTTAGTCCTGATCAAATCATCTCTAGCTGACAAGATGGTGGCGCTACTTGGACATGCACTTGCAGCAGATGGAGGCCTACACTATTTTTCCTCCCTTGGCAGAGACACCTTACATCTGGTAACATATTCAGTTAATATGTTATATTTTTCTCAGGTTTATTGTGTGTTCGACTGACTTGAATGGGATATTTCTGTTCATGCATATACCTAAGGATTTACAATGTAACATGACCAGCCTGTTAATGCCTTTTGAGATGATCTAAAGCTAATCAGCATGTTCAAATGTCCTTGCTTCATGCTCTGCAAGTGCTATTGAAAGTAAATTGTGCTTCACATTCATTGTCAAAAAAGCTCTTTAATGGAGAGAGTCTCAGAATTGATTCTCTTGGGAAGGAATGAAGTGGGTTCTGCTTATGCTGAAGTAGGAAATTCATCCTATCCTAAGATCTAAGATGACCCTCAAAGATGAGAAGAAAGGACATCTAAGTCATGCTGTATGTTTGTTTGGTGGTGCCTGCCCCGCCCAGAAATGAGAGTTGCCACCTGCTTCCAACCTACCACTGCAATTGACATCAGTGGGTATTCCTGCCACTAACACCAATGGATTGTACCCCACCAAATAAAAGCTTTTGAATTCCTGTTCTTGAATATTGTTTGAGAGCAAGTGTGTAGAGATAAAGCACATAAAGTAAAAATTTAAGGTGGTCTTCATGGCACCATAAGATGGGTTTTTCAACAAATCTAGATTCTCAAGAAAAGGACTCTGATTTCAGAGTTTACTGCTAGAACTGGGAAGAGCACTCAAAAGTGCAAGTTCCTGTTTGCCCATTTTCTGCTATTACTTCAGGTAGACAGCTTTTTTCCCAGAGGTAAGGCAGAAATACAAGTGAATGAACCACCTCTCATAGAAAAGAGTGTGCACTAATGAAACATTTATACATCACCAATGCAAAAGTCTGGAATTAAAAATCGAAAGGCCTATTCGTATTACAATTTGCTTTCAGGGTTGGCACTAACTGGCAATATTGTTTGCAGTCTCAACAGGGAAGGCAAGAACTGAGTAAGCATGGAGATCTATTCATCCAAAGAAGTGGTTTTTCCAGGTCAGCATTGATGTATATATACTATACAGAAAGGGAAGCAGTTCATTATTGTTACTGGTATTTTTTGAAGAGCCCTGCAACTGCCAGAGCTGTCAGTCTTGTCTAGGGATTGTCTCAGGTGCTAACCTTACTCTATATTTTGAAAATTGCTTTTTTGCAGATGTGGACTTTTGCCTAAATACACAGAATCAAAGTGAAAGAACAACATTCTAAGCAGTATAAAAAAGAATTCGGCAAAACACTGCCTAGTTCTAAAAGGCAATGATTTGAAGTCAACTAATGTCATAAAACTGATGTAATAGCAACTATAAAACTACTTTTTGCATTTGACCCATTAAAGCTATAACACAGGACAGTTGCTTGCCCTGCTAAAATCCACCTCTTAATTTTGTCCTGAGTTGTGTATTCTTTTTCTCTGACTTTTCTCTGGTTTAAATCTCCTTATGGGTCCCTTCCAACTTGAGATATTCTATGATTCTATGAATGTTTACTTTCTTTGTCATTTTAACCATAAATCTACTTCTTTGATTCCTTGCTATCGTTTCTTGGGAAAGCCTCATATGTTGCAGAATGGCTGTGTGATCATGGCCATGACTCCCTTAAAGATCTTTGTGAAACAAAGTTAGCGTAAGTTAGCTGAAGCAGGCCTTGCAGCTATGCTGAGGCATGCTGATAAGGAAGCTGAGAAAAACACTGACCTTGTGCCTAATGTTGTAAATAACTTTGAGGAATCCGCGTAGACAAGAGAGGAAAAAAAAATATGTAGCTAGCTATCCGCAGAAACCGCAAGTAGGAGGACGTATGAAAATGTAACCCTTTAGAGCTTAGCCAATCAGCAGATGACTAGTAGGCATAATTAACTGGAACTGTATATAAGACATAATTGCGCCGTAATAAATCGAAGCTTGCTTTATCACTCACATTGAGTCGGCTGCTTGCTTCCCCTCGCTTGTCGCACTCATATCCTTATCTTCAAGGTCCAATAACAAAACCAATGCTTATCTCTTCATGTGTCTTTTTATGCTGTCTCATGTATAGCATGATTTACTGACCTTTTTTTTTTTACACCTCTTCATGCTTTTTTCCAGTGTTTGCCTTACACCTGGTGATCTTGTGCCAAATTTGTCAATAAATCTGTTAGCTAGTCATTCTTCCAGTCCTTCAAGACCACATAGATTGTAAGCATTTGCCAAGTATTAAAAACTGGGTATAGAATCAAGGGGATTTAGATGCATTTTATTTCTTTTCTTGTATTTTGTTTTCAATTAGCTGACATGAAAGCATTGAGTTGTGCACACAGTGAACAGCCATACCAAACCATAGGACTATTTTCCTTAATTATAAATTATGTGAGGACTCTGTTTTACTTTCAATATGTGCGGTGCTGACCACAACTTGTCGAGAGGAGGTAAGACCCTGCTGGAAGGAAGGGGAGGAAAGGGACATTTCCTTTCCTGAAGTGCAGAGGCAGGAGAGGGAAAGAGCAGCAGTGGTGTAGGAGTAGCCTGCTGTGGCTGTGTGGTGCAGAGTGGGTGACTGCTGTGTGTACTGGGGGAGGACAGAAAGGGAAAGTTGAGGAAGACATTAGGGTATGGATGCTTGTAAACATACAGGCAGAACAAAAGCATGTGAATGGGTGAATGTCCCAAAGCTGAACCTGACTCCTGTCCATAATATGGACATAATCTTAAAAAATGTTTTCAAAATGAGCTTCTCAAGTCATGCCAGATATTCAGTGTTATGCCACGAAGTACATCACTGATTTGTGAAAGTGAAGTGCAAGTAACAGTGTTTTCCCTGGCATGGAAAGCAATATAAACTTCTATCTTTGCTGCTTTTAGCTTTAGCTCCCTTTTAACAACTATATGCAGCATAGCATCCCTCTTCTGTTTGTGTAAGATAATGTCAGCAGAGTATATGATCTGGCATAGTCTATAGGCTAGAGCAGAACAATACTGTCACTTGTCTTCTGTAACTCTGGGGTGATATAGTAAATTTTGAGTGCTTTCTTATACTTCAATTTATAACAAAAATTAGAGCAGTTCAGTGACTATTCTAATATATGCCTTCCTGCTCCCAGATTATAGGGGCTGTTCTGGCAGTTGGTAATAGCTGAAGTGTAGAAGTGCTTTGGTTAGGCTCTATTTTTTCCAGTCTCATTTCAGGCAGTAAGAGAAAGAAAAGGAAGTGACAAAGATCTGCAGTGTTGCTTTTCACCACCTGGCAATTTTCTTACAAATTGCAAATTCCCAGGTAGGAAATTAAGCCAGTTGTTCTGCTATGAGAATGACACTAAACCAGAGACAGAATAAGACTGGAGGATATTTGGCTTTAAAATCCAATGATTCAGGAATTACGAGAAAGTCCAGGGTTTTGGACATGCAAGAGCTAGTGTGCAGAACTTTGAGTACTAAGGAGGAACTCTTTTCCCTGGTTAGTTAAAATTATTATAGTTAGGTTTGGAGTAGTATACGTGTAGAATTCATTTTGTGTTTCCTGCATATATCTCATATTTTCTTATCATTAAATGTTGATATAGGCAAATGGCTGGGTCAAATTCTGTCCCTAGTGACTATTATAATCCTCTTTCCCAACAAATTAACTTATAGGCATTTGAAGAGCCTGAACTAAGTAGTCACAAGAAATCAAAGAGAACTATCTGCATTGTTACAACCTAATATCCATCTGTAATAGCTCATTCAAAGTAGAGAAGGACTGAGATTTGGAGAATTTTTATAGAGTTATTTTTCCTTCCACTATCAATCTGATAATCCATACAATCATTATAACAAAAAAAAAGGTTTTTTTTTCCTTTTACCATCAAGGAATATAGGATAAGATGTTCAAATTACAAATCTGAAAAAAGGGGAGACTTGCATTCTGGTTCTTACGTTCATTATCTACACATCAATAACTAGTCTGTGCTCACATTTCTTTTTCTATAAAATGGAAATTATATCTACTCTATAGTGATGCTGTAGGACTTTATTCATTACCAAAGTGCTTAATCTTTTTTGGTTCCACAACTGGATTAGCCCAGGAGACTCTGGGCTGTACAGGCATAAACAAATAAGGCTCTGGCATATTGTCCTGGTTTTGGCTGGGATAGTTAATTTTCTTCTTAGTAGCTGGTACAATGCTGTGTTTTTTGGATTTAGTATGAGAATAATGTTGATGACACACTGATGTTTTTAGTTGTTGCTAAATAATGTTTATACTAAGTCAAGGACTTTTCAGCTCCTTAGGCCCTGCCAATGAGAAGGCTGGAGGAGCACAAGAAATTGGGAGGGGACACAGCTAAGACAGCTGACTCAAACTGGCCAAAGGGATATTTCATACCATATGACATCATGCTCAGTGTATAAACTGCAGGGAGTTGGCCAGGGAGGAGGATTGCTGCTTGGGGACTGGCTGGGCATTGGTCAGCAACTGTATTGTGCATCACTTTTTTTTTTTTCTTGAGATTGATTTCTCTTTCTCTTTTTGTTATTGTCCTGGTTTCAGCTGGGATAGAGTTAATTTTCTTCTTAGTAGCTGGTTCAGTGCTGTGTTTTGAATTTGGTGGGAGAACAATGTTGATAGGACACTGATGTTTTTAGTAGTTTCTGGGTAATGTTTATACTAAGTCAAGGACTTCTCAGTTTCCTGGGCCCTGCCAGTGAGAGGGCTGGAGGGGCACAGGAAATTGGGAGGGGACACAGCCAGGACAGGTGACCCAAGCTAGCCAAAGGGGTATTCCATACCATATGACATCATGCTGGGTATATAAACTGGGGGAAGAAGAAGGAAGGGGGGACATTTGGCATTATGGCATTTGTCTTCCCAAGTAACCATTACGTGTGATGGAGCCCTGCTTTCCTGGGGATGGCTGAACACCTGCCTGCCCATGGGAAGTGGTGAATGAATTACTTATTTTTCTTTGCTTGCATGTGGCTTTTGCTTTACCTATTAAATTGTTCTTATCTCAACCCCTGTGTTTTACATTCCTTTCCGAGTCTCCTCCCCATCCCTCTGGGTGAGGGGGAGTGAGCAAACAGCTTCGTGGTGCTTGGATGCCAGCCAGGTTTAAACCATGATAGTTGTCTCCCTTTTTCATTACAATTATTATAATTATTATTAGTATTATATTTTACTTTATTTCAATTATTAAACTTTTCTTATCTCAACCCACGGGTTTTACCTTTTTCCAGTTCTCCCCACCACCACCACCAGAGGAGGGAGGAGTGAGCTGTGTTGTACTTAGTTGCTGGCTGGGGTGAAACCATGACACATATCTGTCTATCTATGTTTCTATATAATACCAGTACATGAGATTAAGACCTATGTTATCATTATAGACACCTCAGGAAAAAAAAAAAAAGGATAATATTTTCAAAAGAGTATTTTCAAAGAATATTAAAAAAATTGTCAGGGTAACTAGATTTAAAAGCCATTTAGATACTTAAAGATGAAGGAGTTGTCTAGGAGGATTTGCAAGTGATATGAAGCTAGTAAAGCCACTGCAATAAACTGCTGATATCTCCTTTTTAAAGGAACAGAGTGGCACAGAAAATCCCATTGTCACATGAAATACCTGCCCCTACTTAACCCTGTGGCATCATGCTGTAATGGAGGGGAGTATGGCTCGCTGTTCCCCCATCCTACCTCAGTGTATCTTGTGCATTGCTGGGCGGGGCAAGCCCGGGTGGCCTCGGGTTCTGGTAGATCCTGCTTCCCTCTCCACACCATGGGCTGCCACCAACCTGGGACAGGTGGTGGGACAGGGCAGCCAGGGGTATGTCCACTAGAGAGCTACAGTACCTCCAGTATTACAGATTGTCTGCCAGATCTTCACCACAACAAAACTGTAATGTAATTTGGGAGATGGATGGAAATCAAAATGCTTTGGGATAAAGCAAGCAATGAGTGTGTGAAGTGATGGCAATGTCTACATGTGCATTCATGTATAATGGAGATGGTTGTATTTCTGTCAAAATGTCACTGTTGCCTAACTGGTGGTAATGTTTTTGTTACCTTTCTTTTTCCCCTCCTGCTTGTCCTGCCAAAGTACTAACCATTGGACATGCTTAGACAGTGTGGGTGACATCATAGATAATTATTATTTTGTTTCAGATTTTCTTGTCTCTGACAGTGATGGATCATTCCCTTTTGTAGCACACCCTAAATGCTACAGTTACCTAAAGATGAATTGCCTAATTGCTCAAGTGTGATCTTTAGATCATACTAAGGAATAGTAATGCAGTCAAAAAATGTATATTTCTCCATCTTAAAATTATTGCAGCGGGATTAACTAAACATTCATCTAGCCTAGCGGAGCCACAAAACTGTTCGTGTCATGTGAGCCAGAGAAACAATGTAGGAGAGGAGGACTGAGAAAGTCTGAAGAGAGATGAGTGAGAGGAGTACAGAGAACATCTAACCATTACTGATGGGAGATAAGAGAGAGGAGGATAGAGAAGGTCTGAAGAGAGATATATGAGAGGAGGATGGAGAATGTCTGATCTGACAGGAGATGAGAGAACAACTGGGTATTGTGAAGGAAAGGAAGAAATATAAACATGGTTATCTAGTGTTTAATAGGTGCCTGCATGCTTGTAGTGATATATAGCTATGTAACTGCATGAATGGTTTCTGCCCTGAGCCTGGTGGTACATACAGCTGGAATTTGTATCGGGGCTCAGAGATATAAATATGACCTTCTCTGTACAATAAGGTGTCTCTGGTTGCACCACAACCTGAGTCCATGCCTTCATACGCCACAAAACAACAATGCCTTTTTTTTTGCTACATGTAATAAATTACCTATGAAGTTAAATACTTTACACTTTAAGTCTGTAGGGCTGTCTAAATAGTAATTTAAAACACTTTTTTAATTTGCTTTTAGTAAAAAAAAAATTGATGTTTTTCTCCTACTTTAAACTTTCTGCATGCAGGATAGGCCTTTAAGGTACATGCTGATGAGCACCCTTATTATACCAGAAATACACTGTGAGGAGGAGAGCCTTGTGGTTGTGGGCTTTATCTAATACAGCTGCATGCTGTTGTCTGAGATTTTAGATTATCTGTACAATAGTAATATTTGCAGCTCTTTGGAGCTTCTTTTCAAGACATTTGGTGGTTATAAATAAGCCTATAACTAGAGCATCTCCCTTCTCACTTGGAATAAACGAAAGCTGAAGAAGCAGATTCATATACTGAGT
The DNA here is from genome assembly GCF_023638135.1 of Falco biarmicus. Lineage (NCBI taxonomy): Eukaryota > Metazoa > Chordata > Aves > Falconiformes > Falconidae > Falco > Falco biarmicus. Next base: position 22,693,838 of record NC_079310.1, on the reverse strand, counting down.
TGCATATCTGTTTTTATGGTCCAGAACTAGTTAGATACTTTAATACTTCCTGGAAGGAGGTGGGTGAGGACCTGATAATTCAAAACAAAATTTGAATGCATTTGTGAAAATGGTTGAGTGGGCATTTTGAGCCCTTTAAATTTTACGGGCAGGAGGACATAGTCCTGAGGCTAGTCTTCAGGATCCCTTAGTATCTGTACAACTGTGAAATCAAATGTAGAGAAATATCTTTCCTAAAAAGCTGCAGCTCTGTCCAAGGACAGCCTTAGTCCAGTGTAGTCTGCTGCCTTTGCTTTGATGGCGTTTTGTCTAGATGTAAGCTGCTTTGAACTGAATGTCAGTATATGTAACAATGTGGTGCTACTCTTGTACTATGAAAAAGTTCCATATGATGGGGCTGCACTGCTAGCAGTAACAGCTTGTCTAAAGTTGGGTTTACACAAAGGGATAAAAGAGTGCTAAGTCTTGAGGCATAAAATACAAGCACTGTCAAGTGCAGTGCAAATGAGAAAGGTACTGTAGCTAGCAAGCTGAACAGCTAGATAGCCTTTTACTGTGGCAATCTATGTAATGGGGTACCTTTCATCTTGGTTTTGTTGCACATTATGCACTCTCTCCCCCTCCTCCCCAAAGCACAACTGCAGTCTCAAACATTGCCATGCTGAAGCATTAATACATATTAACTAACTTGGTTTCTGATCTTGCTATTTGGGTTACCTGGTGCTGGCAAACACTAACCAGCAATGCCCTTCTGTACAAGGCATGAGAAGATATTTACCCTTATTTTGGAGGCAAAAATCTGAAATGCAAAATTCATGGACTTACAAAAAGGATGTGATAAATCTGAGACAATTACTAATGTGAACAAAGTTCTTAAAGTTTTTCTATTAAAGCTTCCTTAGGCAGAATTCTGACACCAGGCTGAAGGTTTTCTCTTATGCCCAATACAGTGAAGCAGATGCCTGTTATTAAAAACTTCAGTGAGGCAGGCTCTGCCTATTCTGCTGCTGCATTGGGAAATGGCCTGTTCAGGTTCTCACTTGAGAAATATCAGTCATTTTAACAGCCTGATAAGTAAAGAAGGAAGGATGAACAAATATTCTTTAGGGATTTTGTTTCTGTTTTGATTTGTTTGGGGGTTTTCTGTTTGGTTGTTGGGGTTTTTTTTTGGGGTGGCTTTATTTATTTTGGTTTTCTTGCTTTCATATGGTACCAAGTACAGCAGCATTCTAACTTGTGACTGGAGTTTCTCAGTGTTACGGTATCACAAGCAGTACTGTGCATGCTATTGCTAAGCCCCTTTAAAAACTGTGATGTGGGATTCAAATACTCTGCAGTCTAACACACACACACACCCAATTTTTGTTATCTCTTGCTTCAGCCTTCAGATCTGTGTTTTTTTCAGCCATTCTTTTGCAACTGTGGAGTTCTAAATTCTTTTCGAGAAGTATGTCAAGGCATTATCCCAAATCTGGGTTCTTCACCCGGTATGCAAGAGCTGATCCACACACACAGTCAAGATATTTATTGCATGTCTGCACAAAGATGAGTGCTTAGATGGTAAATCCACAAAACTAGCAAATAGTAAAACATTTTATACACTTTGAACAATTGTTTACAATTACATTTAGTCAAACTTAATTCTCATTGGTTCTTACAAGCCTCGGCTCCATTTAAAGGTACAGTTTTTTTTTTCCCACCCGAATGCTCTGTGGGGAGGAGGCTTTGTTAGTAGGGGGCTTTTTTTTGTCCGAGGGTGGATCTTTTAGTATGCTAATTAGGATAGTCAAGTAATTTTCTGCTTAGTTTCATTAACCATTTGGTTCTCCTTGAGCTTATCTTGTTACTTCTTAGCTTGATGTGTTTATGGTGTCTATTCCTTCTCCCAAGGCCATGTCTTGTTAACTATTTGTAAGGATTAATTAACATCCTCTGTTTTTTAAATTCTTTCTTGTTTTTCATTATAGATATTTACATATTTCTTTTTTTAAAGTAATTAATTATTGCATCAGAGGGTTAAAGCTCAAGTGTTCTGCTGTATAAATAGCTTGGTAGCCCTTGCCACAGCTTTTCTTTGCTGAGTGCCTCTACATTTCAAGTGGGAACCAGGGATGAACACAAAAAGAAAAGAAAAAAATTAACCAATATCACCTACAGTCTTAAACAAGAATTTATTTTTTTTTTGCTTTTCTGTTCAAATAGCTCTGGAAATGACTTTCAGAAGAAGCAAAATAAGAAAAAAGCCATGCGTAAGCTAAAAAGATCTCTTCCAAAATGATTGTGTGGATAAAAATAACTGATTATAGGATAGCAACCTGTATAGCCAATCAAGAAAGATTAATTCCCTCTTGCCTGGCAGAGAAACTTGTGTATTAGAGGCATTTTGCACAGTTGTAACAACTTTATATATCTTAATTACTTTTTTGATTTTCATTTATTTTCAGTTCTCAGAGGGTAGTGCTTATATACTAACAAACATCCTTTGTAAAGCCATGCTGGTGGGACTGTATAATTAATTGCACCTTGACTTTTAATGATCCCATTGTTTTTAATAGCTCTGCAATCCTGAGAAAGAGAGAGTTTTGGGTGAATGGAGTGCATGATCTACTGTACTAAACTGCTCGTTTGATTTTCATTGTTATTGTTAAAGGAGAAATTTACACAGACATGGGTACCACTGGGTTTGCTTTAATCACAACTCGGAGTTGGGCCACCACCTCAGTGAGTGGCAGAGAACAAAGGGACACAGCACAGCTTATATACACTTATCAAATCATTAATCAATGTCCAAAGTTTTTAGAAGTTTCCTTTGGTCTTGTCAGTTCTGCGAATCCATCACCTGACCCTGTCCCAGCTGATTCATCTATTTGGTTCCAGTCTCTGCCTCGGTTCCAAGGTCCTCCTCGGGCCGCGATCTTCTTTCTGGCTGCTTTAACTCACACAATCCTTCAAGCCCACTTAGTCTTTGAACAAGCAATTCCTATTCACATATACTAATTTTTCTAAAAACACCTGCATTTCTGAGAGCACCTGTGTACACAAATTGATCATCTGTTGTTTTTCTATTCTTCCACTGATTAGCTTGACTGGGTTTTAAACCAGCCTTGGATTAGGGCTGTACAAGGGCCGAGGCCTGGTTCTGCCATTTAGCAGCTTCAGCACTTTAAATTTCTTAATTCAAAATTCATTTTCTTTAGCAGTTACCTCAGGAAACTTTTTCTAGAATGTAATAATGCTGTAGTTACAGCTTAGTGGATACTTTTATTGTAAAGCTGATATTCAGACCATATAACAAAAAATGTCTCAGATGCCTTTCATGCTGTATTTCAGGTTTTGTGTGTAGTACATGACAGGGAAGGGCAGGAGAAAATGGTCCTGATATGTTTTGTTCTGAGCTAGCTAACAGAATAAATAAGTTACAGGGAAAACATCTAGCTCAATTTGGTCTTTATCGTTTTGTTAAGTGCATGGGATAATGTAAACTACTATTGTATTTGTGGAACAGTGGTGTTAACGTGTTACATCACTGGATGTTATGTTTCAAAGTTAAAGCTGCCATTGATTTCCTTGGAGGAGCTGTGCAGTAAGCATAGTACTGCATTTTGAATGGGCTGTACATGTTTTTAGAAAATATGGGTCTAAATTCCAGGCTGAGTAGCTGAAACAGCAAGGAGGTAAACTTGGACATATTATTGATCACTGCAGAACAGTGACAGTCTGGCTTTGGCACAGTTCTTGAGTTTGCTGAACTGTGTATTGGAATTATAGAGTGGGGCTCAGGGTTGCACTGAATTTTGCTGAGAGTGTATATATGCTCAAACTGAGTACTTGTTAAGGTAGTTGCATGGCATCTGGTCTCAGAAAGAAGATAAGGGTTAAAGAATATAGTGGTTTATGATGTTATCACACTATGCTGTATATTACCTTTCCTCCTGGCAGCTATTTTTGTGATCTTCCCTGGTTTACTTCTATCCAAAATCATCATGCTGAGTTTTAAATTCTCATCAGAGGTAATAACTATTGTCTGGGAATTGAAGCAACTGATGTTAAGGGTTACATTCAGACAGTACTAATCATACAGTTAAAGTAGGACAGTTACAGGTAGGGTAAGGGAGGAGGAGAGAGGTTCAGTTAGGGTATGACTTGTACTAGGGGAAAACCTTTTCCACAGTGTTCAATAACCTTTATGCTTCTAAGTATGTGACTATTTTCACTGTGTTAACAGGGCCATTATACACAAAATGAAGGAATAATATTAAAGATACGTAAAAAAGCTACACAGTCAGGCACTTTAGGTGTAAGCTTGTTTGAGGGTGAGGAAAAGTACATTGGAACTTTGGTATGCTGGTAACCATTCAAACAGCTGGGAGATGCTGTTACAGCCCTACATTACCTCACCCGCATGCTACTGGAGAGAGCAGCTGTGCCAGGAACTGTGACAATGTACCTTGTGCACAGCAGAGGAAAAGCCTCACAGCTATATGTGCCCTGGTGACTTACAAGCAGGTAGAGACAGGCTTTATAGGTGTAGGAGCTAAAACACTTTCATTCAAGGTCTTCTTTCCCAATGTGACTCCTGTAAAAGTGTTATTTTAGCATGGTAATTAAATTAAGAAGAAAGTAAATTTTGGGAACTGCAGATAACAAATGTAGATAAAGCTAAGTCCTAGATCTGTCTGTGGAAAGCAAATCCAGAATTTGAATTAGCAAACTAAACATTATTGAGAGCCTGGACTCTAAGCCAGGACAAGTCAGGAACATTTTTCAAAGTACGTGTGTGCTGGTGTCACGCCTGTAGCTAGATTACTGAAATCTTGCATGCTTTTTGAATTTCTTTAAAACAAGCAAACAAAACCCCCTGCTATTGTTATAAACAAATGGCTTTAATGCTAGTCATCTCCCCCTAACCACATGAATGCCTTTATTTTTTTCTGTATGAGAGCTTTAATAGATTGTATCGCAGAGAAATTATTTTGACGCTAAAACTTCTTGTGTGCAGCTTCTGAAAAAAGGATCCTGCAATTATGTAATGATAAGCCTTATATGAAGAAAGACTTTTCACAGTAATCCTGTTCCTACAAAATGAATGAGGCAGTAGAAAGAGCCTTGCCTACATAAACAAGTAGCGCAATGCAAGGGGAATGGATCTGCAGGGTGAAACAGCTGGTGTTGATGACAGTGTTCATACTATGTGTTTTGGGGGAACTGACTTCAGGCCAGCTCCACTCCAATCCCATGGGCTGATGTCCTGATACACTGCCAGTTGTACAGGAGCTTGGTATGCTTCAGGGACTGTCAGAAGGGCAGTGGGAGCCTCGCTGGTTTGGGCACTGATGGTGTTGTACCTGGATCAGCCCAGTTTAGCCACCTGAAGTTTTTGTTTGGGGCCTGAACAGATTTTTCTAGTCTGTGTTGAGCTTCATGCAGCTGTTGATTCATGAACTGTTTTTTCTGGATAAGCTTGAGTGTGTCTGCAAGAGCTGAAGTTGTAGCTTTGGTTATACTCTAAACATAAAATCATTTCAGTTGAAATTTCTGGTTGGATGTGGTGGCTTTAATTAGTCATTAATCTCTCTGTCCTCATTGATTATTGTTGAGATAATGTGCTTTCATGAGAGAATTAACAGTTGGTTGGTATATTAATCTTTTCTGTCTAGATTTGAGTTTAGTAATCCACCTCCTAGATGTCTTGCCTGTCAAAGGCTGTGATTTCAGCCTGCATTGATTTTTTTCAAATAGGAACTTGGCAGCTTCTTCCCTATGTTTAGGTAGAGTTGCTTCTAAACAGATTTGCCTGTCTCCTAGGACACAAAGCAATACCATTGCACATGATGTTAATCCTTAAAGATGTTATACATACATAAATAAACATGTAAAAATTACATAGTGTTCCCTATACTCTAAGGGGTGTGGACAAATAGAGTGGCTTGGCCTGTTTTCATCTCTGATGGTACTGCTAACAGATGCCTCCTGCAGTTTGGTGTTAATAACTATACAGTGTCTGTACTTGTTCAGATAGCATTCAAATAAAGTCAGTTAAGCTGCTTAAATAAACCTGTGGGCAAAAGACATTCCCAAAACAATAGATACTTGTTTACTGTAAATATAAGGCTAGGTCCCAGGATTTAATGATTTCACTGAGTGCACTGCAGTTTTAGTGTATGTGTGTAGGAGATATTTGGTCTTTCATGGGTTAATGATACTTATGTATCAGAAACCTTCAGAAGAAGCTTCTTGAATTTGTTTTTGATAGTATGGAGAGTATATTGACAGAAGTTGTACATAGAAATGTATAGCTGTATTAATTTCCTTTAGGACAGTTATGACTCTTCTCTTCCTGCAAGATTTTTATAAGCATAAACACACACATTTTTAAAAAAGATCTAAATTATGTAAATAAAAATGGGAGGAAGTTAACTTTGAAGGCTTTTTTCCTGCAGACATAGCACTTAAAATAATTCTGTTGACTGTGCATTCAGAGGTGATGTGGTAGAAGCCCTTCTAAAATCTCTGAGAATAGCCCTATATGTTGTGGATCAATTCAGTGCGGTGCCTGGGTGTTTGGAATTGTAGCATGGCACTACACAACTAACCACTAAAGCACTTAAAGAGCTTTTATAATCAGACTTTATCAAAACTGTCATTCTCAGTTTTACTATATTGTATTCATCATGTATTGCTTGAGTGCTTTTACTCATTGGCAATAAGTGCTTTTATGTGGATGTGCAGACTTGAAGTTTAAGCCCATGTAACATGACATAAGGAAAAACAAGTGTTGGATGTAGATAACGCAGTTGAGTCAAACCTTCATTATTTGGCTCTTGGTTGCACACAGTTGTAATGCTGGTGTTCTTGAAGCTCTGTTGAATCTGGCTGAAGTTGTCAAAAGAAATCAAGTTCTGTTTTTTGTCTCTGCTTCCTTGGCCTGTGCTGTTAGTGACTGAAGGGTGGCTTTGCAGGGTCTGGTTGCAATGGCTCCGGGCCCAGTTTGCTGAGAGCATCTATAAACAAAAATAAAAATCTGTCTCCTTGCAAAATGGTGAGCTGTCTTTCCTCATCAGCTCTCTAAAGCTGGAAGCCAGGCTTTGGTGCTCATGAACACCTGTGTAAATCCATTGTATATGGTGCAGTTCAGTAAGCATGTCTTTTCTAAGTGAAATCTTTTTCAGATGTTTTTATTACCCTTCAGTAAGTACAGTTGTATTGGTTGTGGGTAGCCAGGTGCTGGCAGTGGGGAGCTCCAGGGGTGGCCTCTATGAGGAGAGGCCAGGGCTGCCCCATGCTGGACACAGCCAGCTCAAATAGACCTGCCTCAGGGAACAGCTGAGCCCCTCAGCCAAGATGGTGGCATCTTGGGGAAAGTATATTTAAGAAAGGGCAAAACACTGGACAGCAGTGAGGCGTGAGAGGGTGAAAAAGTGTGAGGAACAGCAAGGTGGGAGAAGGAGAAGGTACTCCAGGTGCCAAAGCAGAGATTCCCCTGGAGGAGACCATGGTGAAGCAGGGATTTCCCTGCAGCCTGTGGAAGAGACCACACTGGAGCTGATATCCACCCTGCAGCCCATGGAGGATCCTGTGCTGGAGTGGATTGATATTTCCTGAAGGACTGCAGCCCGTAGAGAGGACCCATACCGGAGCAGTTTTTGAAAGACTGTGGCCTATGGGAAGGACTCATGTTGGAACAGGGGAAAAGTGTGAGGAGGAAGGAGTGATAGGGAGGAGCTGTTATGGATGACCCCAACCCCTGTTCCCCATCCCCCTGCACTGCTCAGGGGTAGGGGGAAGGTAGAGGAGTTTGGAATGAAGGAGTGAAGTTGAGCTTGGGAAGGGATGGTTTAAATTTTTGCTTCTCACTAGCCAGCCTAATTTTAAATGGCAATAAATTAAATTAATTTTCCCCAAGTCAAACCTGTTTTGCCTGTGATAGTAAGTGATCCCCTTGTGTTTATCTCGACCCATGAGCTTTTCCATCTTATTTCCTTACCTGTCCTGTTGAGGAGGGGGTGTGAGAGAGCATCTGGCTGGGTAGCTGGCCAAGGCCACCCCAATCCTTAATTTTTAGACATGCATTTAAAAAACTTTCTAAAAGGAAATGGTCTGGGGAAAAAAAAAAAGTTATGTGTTTAGGTAGATGTAGTTCCATGCACTATTAGCTGACACAGTTTGGCAGCTGGAATGCTGCTCAGCTTGCAAGTGTGGTGTGGTAGGTTTTCAGGTTTTTTTCTTTCCCAGTTGCAGCTCTATAAATTCATGCTGGGTTTACAGTTAAGTGGATTCAACACCTTAAACATCACCTCTAACTGAGGCTGGGTTCTTGGCTTTGCATGTTCTCAGCTATAATCTTTTTCTCTAAATGTGCCTGGTAGTCTTGCCACATAATGATGCCTGGAAATGAATTTAAACTTTTATTAATATCTGCACATCTTATAAACAGTAATGTGAAATGGGGCATTGTCTTGTCTGCAGAGTTATTGGTAGTGGAAGTTGATGGTTTTCAAATGAACTCAGCTCTTCCATCAAAATCTGGAGTGGATTTATAAATGTAGTTATTTGCAGTAGGTATGCAATCATGTCATTGCTTATTTGGGGAAGAGCTATGTATGATTTCTTTATGCAACAGTATTTTTAAAAGGTCACTTAAGTTATGCATAAAATGTTTTTCTAGAATTTTTTTTATTTTCCTCCTTAAGTCCCTGAATGCATATAGGGAAGTGGGTGCTGCTGCTGCTGAGTTCTGTAGAACTAAACATAAGTAGGTTCAGGTATGGAGCTTTAACAGCTATCCCTATAGAGCTACAGTGTGTGTATATTTGTCAATTGTCATCTTGTAAGAAGAAAAATCTGTTGTTTGGAAACTGGTAAGTATAAACAGTAACATTGATACAGATTTCATAATATAAAGAGTTACATTTGAAGTGTGTGTGTCTCCAAAGTGGATTTACTGTGTTGAAAGGTAAAACTATTTGATTTTATTTAGGGAGAAGATAAAAATACATCTATGGATAAGATGGAATACTTAAACTGAGCGAGCTTGAAAAAATTGGTTTATCTGACATGATCTATTCTCTCAGTTACTACTACAGCCTTACTGCTGTCTATTTGTTCATTTAGGTAGAGGTATAAATTTTTTCCACTATGAGGGGACAAGGCTAGATTAGTAAATGGGGTCTGTTGAGAAGCCTTTAAAAATCAAATCAGTATTTATACTGTACCCTTTTATTTCAACAAATGTTGTTATAAAAATATGTGGAATTGATAAGTATCTTTAGGAGTGTGTGTCAGGGGAATGTAGCATTAATGAATTTTTATTTTTTTTTTACAGTATGTTTAGCTTTATGAAGAAAGATTGCCAAGAAAAAGCCTTTAATAAGGTAAAAGTTGAGGGTTTGTCTGTTCCAATGCTGGATTTTCCAGTCTTCTAATTGCAAAGCCTTGCAGTCTTAAAACCTCTTTGGTAATATTAAGTCAATTAGTCAGTCAATTAATGAATAATTGTGTGTGAGTTTAGGATTTTAATTTCATGGAGGCTGGAACTGTGCTGTTAATTTATATAAAAGTTTGAAAATTCCTGGACTAACTGGATTAAGGTTTTTGGTTTTGTTTTGCTTTAACAAAAAGAAATGTCACTTATTCCATTGTTCTGTTGATTATAAAATGGGATGTCTGCAAAAGGGCAGGGGACAAGTTTGAAGGAGTATTGCACTGTTAAGCTAAGGGATCAGTGTTGATATTATCTGTGGTGGTGTGCAGCACAGTGGCCTGAGGTTGTCTGGTTTGATGGCTTGATTCCATGTTCGTGTGGCATGATGAATATACACAGCCACAGGCCTGGAGTTGTGACTTGCTGCCTTCATTTTGTTACTCTGCCTGTGCCTGGCTTCAGCCTCAAGTGTTTATGAGCATGGCTGATTTATTGGCTCTATTATGGCCCTGGTATAGGCTTAATACTATACAGAATTGGTTTTGTAGAGGTGGCTTTTCTTCTCCTCTGTATTTTTAGTTTATTTTCCCCAAACTAGTTGTTGCTTTTCTATGTGTGGTGGTTCATGCTTTAGTTCAGCCACCAGCATGTTGCTTTAGAAAAATCATGTAAGCTCTTTTTTTAAGAAGTAAAATTCTTGTAACAAGGCTTCTGTTCAAGGTGTATGTTCAGGTTAGATGCTAAAGTTGGATGTCATTTCACTTATACAATATCTTTTAAACAGAGGTTTTGGAAGCAAAGAAAGAGGTAGTCTGGCTACTTAAGAACAGAGAGGAAAAAAAATAGTTGGCTTATTTGCATTGGCCTAATTTAATGATTTCCATGGAACACAACTACTTTATCTGCAATGTCAGTAGCAAGTTCTTACCCATAAAATAGATCTTTCAGCAGAAGAAAAGCTGGAGTTAGCAGATATTTTGCTTTCAAACGTTTTATAGCTGTTTGTGTATGTGGGCGTACCAGCAACCTGAAAAAACAAAGCATGGGAGTCTGAAGAGAGTTGTGTGTTTTGTTTGGGTTTTGATGTTTTAGTTTTGTTAATTTTTGGAGCTATCTTGTACACTGTGTAATTACTTTCCAGGATGTGGATTATCATGACACCTCTGTATTAGTAATTTAATGTGCCAAAGAGCTGCCATGCATACAAGTCTCTTCATAGTGGCATTACACTTCTAGGGAGACTTTGTTTTGATCCAGACTGTTAGACTAGAGAATGAACACTTTCTCCTTTCTGTATAGCAGTGGTGCTGTGATGTGTAGACCATGGAGGAACACATTAAATACCTATATTCAGTATGCTACAAGAGGATGATGGATTTTGAATGCATCAGTCACGTTTTAGTACTTTGTAACAATACAGATATCAAAATCTATGCTGCTATTTTTTTTCCTCCAATGAGGTGATTGCAATTATGCTTTCATTAAAAATAAAGCATAGGAGACTATTGATCGAAACTTGCTGACAGCTGATAACTTTATTTTTCTTTAGTTAATGCAGTTGAGGAAGACTCCTGAGGAAGGGTCAGCTGATACTAATGTCTAAATGCAACATTCAAATTTTTTTAGCTTACTAGATGGAGTAACCATCTTGTTACCCTAAGAATAGAGGTCCATATTCTTCTCTAGAGTAAGAATGACATGGTAAAGCCAACATGTGCATTAAAAGTCCACTGCATGAATGGTATGTCAACCCCAAATAATTACATTGGTGGGCTGCTTCTGCAAGAACCTACTGAAGGATCTTTTGCTATTGCTGAGTACCAGTGCTCTGGTACTGCTGCTATTTTAGGTTTCTGTTACTTGAAGATTATTTACTATTGTTACTGCATTTTTTTGACTGCAAGAGTTACAGGGGGAAGAGGGAAAAATCTGTCCATTTTGTGTGACCTAACTGCTGGATTTACCAGAATTCTCTTACGAGGATTGTTGGCTGGATACCCATGCAAGTCTCAAGACTGTCGCAAGAAAGGGAAAGTAGTTTGATGCACAGTTTCAGATGTTTCTAGTTGAAGAAACTGGTTTCAGACACTGGCATCTGTCAAGCCAACAGCTGAGCTGAAAATTTTCCCACTAACTTCTCTTTTGCATTGCAAAAAGAATACCTGTAAAAGAAAAACCAAACAGATGCTTACAAAATTCTGCACTACTGTCTGAGTCTCAACTTGAGTACCTTGGCAAATTTAGTTTCACCATTAGAGAAGGTATACTGATGCCTGCTGATTGACTTTGAGCTTTTGCTTTTCTTCCTTATATGTCCGTTTTCTGTCTGCCCAAATATATTAATGTTTTCTTTTTTAGCTGTCTATTCAGTATCCTTAGATTGAGACTAGCCCAGTATGTATGTCACATGAGGTTTAGGATGGTGGTACTTGTCTCCTTATTATGCACACTGAAGGGTAGCGTATGACTGTGTGGAATACATGTTTCAACATAGCTGTTTATCTAACAAATTATAATTGTGCAAGTTTCAAAGTTGGGCCAAACTGCTATTTGTGCAAACTACTGCTATCTGTTCCATACCTAGTACTAACTTAAATTCATAAAGCACCTAGTGATGCACCTAAGCAGATGGAACAGCTTTATATGCGTTCATACGCATTGCTGGCTAATGGGACAGTGATATTCCTGGAATAAAACTCTCTAATCTGTCTGCTTTTAATGAAATGTGCAAAGTTATCTCTTGCCTCACCACAGATGAGAATTCTTAAAACTAATGAACATTTAAAGTTACAAAGCCTTGGGACAGGTTCCTACCCTATCATTACCTAAGAGAGAACTGAGCCAAGTTGCGGTGTTGTGTATTTGTCTAAATAATCAGGACACTTATCTGAGATGTGGTTCAGATTGTCTACCTCTTTGTGAGATACTGATTGACAAGAAAATTGAAGATTGTATCATGTTTCTGGGGTGGACATGGGTAGCTAGATTTAGAAAAGTGAAAGAAAAAGGAATTTCTTTAATCTCTCCCATATTGTCTTTACAACAAACCTGTTGTGAATGCTGCTTAGAATTACAATTTCTGGTTTTGGAGGGCTCATGAATGCATGTGAAAATTCTGGAGCTTGGAAATGTGATTAATCTCTGCATAGCATGCCATTCTCATGTTAAGATTTTGCAGTGTGTATCCTGATAGACAGGATCACTGTAGTGGAGCCTCTCCCATACAGAGGTTGTTGAACTATGGACATAGTATTGTTAGCATGGGAAACCCCCTGACAATAATGGTGATGGCCCGGAAAGTCCAGGCTGTGACCAATAATTATGGCCTTAGAAGTGATACAATGTCTACTGGATATTCCATTTCCTGCATGTGTGTTATGGGAGAAGTGTGTGATAAACTTGCAGGAACCCATGCCTGCTTCCCACTGACTTCCAGGATAGCTTTCCAAATGAAGGCAGAAAATATATTACATGTAGCTTCCTACTGGTATTCACCACAGCCTGATACAGATATAGGCATAGATTTCTGTTCACCTTTTGGGCTTCTATCTGATCAGAGGTGCCATGATCAGAAACTTAATTCAGACTCGGTAACATCTAAGTTCAGATGCTGGGATTTCAAGTGTGGATGGGAGCATCTTGACTGCATGTTTTGGATCAAGTACAGACAGATTATGCAGTTACAGGCATTTGGTTGGTATTGGAGGATCAGTGAAGGAGAAACTGATTTTTAAATGCTGTAAGGGCTTTAAAATGGAAGACTGCAAACGTGTAAATGTGGCTGCTGAAGAGACTCAGTCTCATATTGTCCCTATGAAGCGATTTATGCTGACAAGATTTTTAAGCCATAATTACTTTCCTTTTATATTGGAGGAGGGGAAGGTCAAGAAAGCATGGTTAGAATCCAGTAATCTGGATTACTCTAGACAAATGTTAGCAAAATATTTTCTTTAATATTTGTCTAGCTTAATTGGAATGCCATAGAAAATTGTGTGATTTTGCTATTCTTACTTTTCTGTGTCTGTTTAGATGATACACTACATTAGATTGCTATAAAATATTCTAAGCCATTGTACTTCTTGTCATATTGCATCTGCCTACAAGGAATTTGATTGATCATTAAGTCACTGGGGGGAAAAATATACGGGTCTGCATGCGTTTGTTTTTTTTTTGTAAATAATTCTGAAACTGAAGTGTTTCTAGGTATGCTGCTAGTGGCAGGCTTTTCAAACTTAGCAGTGACAGCAGTAAAATATTCTTCCTTTAAAGCCCTAACAGCAGGCATAATCAAGTCTTTAGTCTTGCACCTTTAATTATCTGTTTAAACCTTGAATTTCCTCAAATGCAAGAAACTCAGCATTTTTTAGCTTTTTTTTTTTCTCTCCTCACAGTGTTATGTTTTTGCATGTTATATTGCTATAAAGTTAAAACTTGAAGAAAAGGTTGCTAGATGCTTCAGTTGATGATAAGTTGCTTAGAAAAAATTATGTATATTTTTTGGTCAGGTTTTGGGCACTGAGAAATGGTTTGGTCCAGAGTCTGCAGTATACACAGAATAATCCTGAAGGCAGTGTAACCAAATGGAAGTTAACTGGATTGTCTGCATGATGAATTACACTATATGAACAAAGGTAGGAGGTCTGGGAGTTCATGTTAACAGCAAATATTTTAAACTATATTTTTAAAGTGTAAATTTTGAGAGCTGCAACACTTGAAAATTGGCTTCCCTTGATCTGACAAGTTGAAGTTCTTGCTTTGTTAGTGTCTCTACAGCAGCAGCATGTGACATCAGAAATGTCATGACCACTTTGTTAACATGCTTATCTTCTGTTAGAAAAAAACACCTGGATAATTCTAGTGGTGCAGCCACATAAATGAGCTCACCTTCTTGCTGATTAATGTCAAAAGGTAAATCGGTTATCCTGTTTCTCTTTGCATTGTATATGAACTCTTAATGACTTGTTAGATACTGTAGTGTTAGAATTAATGATTAAATGTGTGTTGTACACATGCCTGATATTAGATGTTAGGATGGCGTATGGTTTATATAAAAGCCAAATCCAGAGATAAACAGAAAGCCATATGTATTCAAAGTTAGATTAGGAGATTGTTTCCATAGTGTTGAAATAGCATGCTGATGTGTGTATTGATTTTTTTCTTTTTTTTCTTTTTAATGATGATTTGTAAATAATCATTATGTGTATTTACCACTCTAATGATGGGGAGGCTTGAGAGGTGAGAGAAGACAATTAGAAAAACATCACTGTTAAGAAACATATTGAGACTTCAGTATGGTAAGATTGAGTATCCAGGAACAAGCAGAAGAAACATCAAACAAAGCAAATTTTTGTAAAGTAATGCGGCTCGGTCACCTTAGTGACTTCTAATTTCTTTTCTTTAACCCTCAATATCTCCACAGACATATCTGTGCTTCACTGGTCTGGTAGCTGCTCCAAAGCAGTTAAATGTTACGTGCAGATTTCTGTACCTTTTTATGAATGTACTGAGGCTCATTCCATTCAGAGTTTCTGATGATATTGGTACTTCAGCAACCTCATTGATCTCTCATCCCCAAAAGATGTTGGCAGTATTTCTAACCTTTATTACTTTATGCTTCTTAATAAACTGGTTTCTATTACACATCACTAAACTATTTTTCCTAATTTACTGTTATAATACAGTCTCAGCATGTTTGGAGAACACAAATGTATATTTAATTTCTGTCCTTTTTTCTGCAGACACAGCTGCATTGCTAATCTGCACAGATGACTGGGTGGCCCTGTGCAGGGACAAAGACAGATCCCACTCTACAAAGCTACTGAAATGGTAGAGTGGTAGGGAAGAAGGGGGAGGTATAAATAAGAAACTGCCAATTTTTTGTAACATAAGCATCTTATGCTCATTCTACAAGAGAAAGTAAACTGGTTATTTTTGATGGAAAATGCTGCTAAACCGAGGGTCCGAGACTCCCTGAAAGTGAGTGAGTCTGTTTTAAGTTTACTGTCTGCTTGTGTGGACTGCCAGATAATTAATAGTGTTCAATGACTTCACTTTCAGCCACTTATTAGAATGGGACATCTCTAGGCAGATTCAGTATAAAAGAAATAAAAATCTGGAGAAACCCACCCGAAAGGTTAAACATTTAATTTTTAAGCTCTACCTTAACAAGCATAGAGTTGTTTTAAATTGAGACATTCCAATACACCAAAAAAGTAATGGTTCCAAAACTCTCACTCTGTAATCTAGCAGTAGGTGAGAGCAGGAGTTTATTTAAGATTATTTTCTCCTAGATAGTGGTCAAGAAGATATATGGTCACAACACAGAAATAGAGAAAATTACTGTGAATGCTTATATATTATGCTGCAAGGCAACACTGGATCACAAACCTTCCAGAAAGAGATCAAGAATAACATGCTTAGATAATATATAACATAGCTGTTCACTTATAGAATTGTATGTTATAGGTGAACTGAAGTAATAAATAAGGTAAAGATGAATGCTAGTCAAATAATTTACTTGTTACCCTTTTTTGTGGGCCATGTAAGTTTGGCTTGGGGGTGTGTATGTCCAGTTTTTGAAGGATCATGTGTAAAAAGATGCATGAAATATTGCAATATGACTTACTATTTTTAGTATAATTTTTACAAGGCTTGTCTGATCTATATTGAATTCTTCAATTAAAAGACTGTTTTTACAATAGTGTATAAAGGTTGCTTTTTAGGTACTTTTAGGATATGCCATTAACACACTTGCTAGAGTTGCTAAAGTAATTAGGAATATCTGAATCTCTTAACATAATACTCTTGTGGTTCACGCTGCTGCTTGTATCAATTATACTTTGTTCTATGCATTCCATACAGACTGTCTTGAGTGTTATTTAACACGTGAAGCCATTCCTTTAGTGTGTATCTTACTCCTGAATTCCACTTTGTTTCTGTACTGTTCCTCAGACTGTCCTGTACTTGGTGATCCAGGCTGCCATGGCACTGCACTCAGTGCTTTGAGGAGTACTTGTTCCTGACAGTGTGTAACCATCCATCTCTTCCCCCTTTGTTTTCAATAAGGAGGTGGAAGAGGTGAGCAAAATTTGTGGAGCTATTAAATGTTTCCAGTTTTCATCTGCTTGGTTATGCTTGGAATTATGCTGGTTGAATGGAAAGATGTTGGTCTTGGAAACAAGACTGGTACTCATTAGTGCATGTCATTTCTTGTCATAATGCTAAACTATAAATGACTTTATAAATTACATTATGAATATGTCTTACTGTCTGTATGCATCTTTTTCTAAATGAATGCATAATAGTATCAAAATACAGTATGGTATTTTATGTTGCTTCTAATGTCTTGTAGTACTTTTAAAAAAAGATAGTATTTAAAAAACTTTCTGCCTTGGTAATGAACACTGGAAAATAGTATTTATACGCATTAGATAAACTTCATATACCGTTGTCCACTTTAAGTCACTCCATCTGCTTACAGAATGATAATCACAGATTAAAAAAATCCCACTATTCCTGTGCCTGAGGATAGCTTTGTCATATTTTTTGGAAAATAATTATAGCAGGGACAGGTCAGACACAAACTTTATGATGACTACACCCCCCTAGCACAACACATTAGATGAATTTCTAACTCACTCTCCAAAGTGATATTGCACACATTACTTAAGTAGAAAGTTGGATTTGTGCTTTTTGAGATGAAAGTGATCACTCTGTTTCTTTGAATATGATAATATTTAGTATTAATGAGCCCCTGCTCAAACCAAAAAACAGCAGATGATGTACAGTATAAATTGTCAGAACACTGGACCTCTGTTTAGATCAACAGTCCTGCTGTGTGTCATTCAAACACTCCAAATGTGTAGTCATTTGGATTAATGAAAGAATAAACACACAAAAATGCTCATTTTGATAGCAGGGATAATCAGAGAGAGAATCGGCTGGCATTTTATTCTCTGTTGCCTCTAGCTAAGACATTTGACAGTGGACATAAGATTTAAATATTTCTTAAATAACAAAGAAAGCTTACACACAAAAAAAGCCCACCCAACCTTGGAAATATTGAAAACAAAGTTTTTGGTTGGCTGACTTTGCTAGAAGATTCCCGTTGTAAGGTGTGCACACTGTGAGCTTGTGGGGTTTCAATTAGGAATGTCGATATTGAATCTTGAGCAACCTTAATGAAAGAGATGCTGCAGTATTTACTCAGTGAATTGCAGTGGACTAAATGAAAAAGAAATAATCCTAACTCTTGACTATTATTTTGTATAGATTCTGTTGCACTGATACAGCTTCCATGCTCTGTCATGGAGTCTTTTTCCCAAACTGAACTTCTGTTGATAAATGAAGCTGAGCTGTTTGCAGCATCTCTTTTAATAATACTGTTAACGAATGGTTTTTTTCTGATCTGGGAGAGAATTTCTTCTTCAAAAAAAGTGACCAATGCCCCTCTGTCCATGCAGTAGCTGAGCACTGGGGTTGTGTGTGGTAGGGGCATGACAGGTCTGGTTCTGCTTTGCTTGGTTCAGAGGAGAGACAGAAATCCTGGGTGTCCTGCCTGGTCTGCAGGGCCATTTCCCTGTGCTGGGAGAAGGGGCTCTTAATTGTTTCTGTGTGTTTGTACCTGTTGCATGTGCAACATCCAGTTGAGCATTCACTAAGCCAGACAGAGAGGTAGTCCACATAGCCTGGTATTCTAAAGCGTTTTGTACAAACCTTGAAGTCCTTTAAATATGAAGTTCAATCTTAATCTAATTTTTAACATGAAAGTTATTGACTTAAATCATTCAATGACTGGAAGTTTGTTGAAGAAATTAGACAGCCTGGCAGGGTTGAGGTCATAGTTTTTGAAAATAGTTTTTCTGCTGCTGAAAGGGGAGTGGTCTTTGATAAAGCTGAAAGAGAGAAAAGACATGAGGGCATTTTCTGATAACACAAAGAGCAAATAAATTTAGACTGCGTAAAATCATTTATCAGTAAAATATTAGTGCTGATTATACCTGAATACAGAGTAATTTCAAAAGCTTAGAAATAGGAGTTTGAGAAGAGACCAACATCACCATGCTACACCCTCCTTTCAGGCAATAAGGTCCCCCCTGACTCTCCTCTTCTCCAGACTAAACAACCCCAGTTCTCTCAGCTGCTACTACATAGACTTGTGCTCTAGACCCTTCACCAGCTTTGTTGCCCTTCTCTGGACACATTCCAGCACCTCTACATCCCTCTTGAAGTGAACTTGAAGTGATCCCAAACTGAATGCAGTATTTAAAGTGTGGCCTCACCAGGGCCGAATACAGGGGGATGATCACTTCCCTAGTCCTGCTGGCCACGCTGTTTCGGATATAAGCGAGGATGCTATTTGCCATCTGGACCACCTGGGCACGATGCTGGCTCACGTTCAGTTGGCTGTCAACCAGTACCCCCAGGTCCTTTTCTGCAAGACAGGTTTCCAGCCACTCTTCCCCAAGCCTGTATCATTGCATGGGGTTGTTGTGACCCAAGTGCAGAACCCAGCACTTCTCCTTGTTGAACTTCATACAGTTGGCCTTGACCCATCAGTCTAGCCTGTCCATATCCCTTGGCAGAGCCTTTCTACTCTCAAGCAGGTCAACACCACTCCCCCACGAAGAGGGTCCCCCGTGGAGAGTCACAACAATCACACCAATATGGCTACAGGCCATGCTACCTTTATTAAACAAACATGTCATACTTATAAATTAAACCAACCGCTCACACAGCTCTACATACAGGTGATTGGATAAAAGTTTCTGGTAACGCGGGCATCTGTGTGGCTGATTGGTGAGTGTTGGGGTCTGCAGCGGGTCTGCAGATAAGTTAGTTGGCCTAAAAGACTTAGCCGTGTACCTTTAAGACAGCCATAAATTGTCAGGTATGTAAACAGGATGTGAAGAACTGGAACTTAGAACCGCAGCGTACGGGCACCTACAGCAACAGCAAATAGCAAGCAAGAAGAAGGACACAAAAGCCTATCAGGGTCTGACACCTGTACTGTCTAAGATATATAAATAGTTTGTATAAACAATAACCATTTTGTCCAAACCCAGCCACGCAGACATAGTGTTTCTTTTAAGTCCGCCTCGACTTGCGTCACCACAGGTCGAGCATGCTGCAGGTGCCTGATCAGAGTGTGCCTATGAGAGTGTGTTGATTCCGCGGTTCCCAGTACTTGCTCTGCACCTGGCTTCTTGTTTGTGCATAGCTTGTTTTCTTTCTCCCACTGCTTGTTCCAAGGACAATTTAAAGTCGCTCTGCAGCTTCAACTAACAGGCCTGGGTGGTCCAACCCAGACAATGGTAACATATGTCCTCGGTCCTTTAAAAATCCCTCTACATATCCCCCTTTTTCTTTTTGGACAACCCATGTCTGTTTCACAATAGATGTTACAACTTTCTTCAAACAAGAAAATAAACAGCTAAAAACTAAAGACATTACAACAATGATTATAACAAAGCGTATTACTTCCATCAACAACGTCTTTAACAAACCTGTTATCCCCAATCCTCTCAACCATTCATCGAAGGGATTAACATCAGCAAGAATATGCTTCATGTTTCCCTGCAGTTTTGACCACTTCTTGTGCATCGATATGGGATGATTGGAAAGGTTCATACGACACATCCCTTCAAAATCCTCACAACCGTGTCCATATGCTAATAACAAAAAATCTATTGCAGCCCTATTTTGTAACGTAGCATCCCTAACACTATCTACATCAAGCAATAACAAACTTAAAATCTGCGATGTAAGATTAAATTGTTTCTCTCCCCAGCACGCTAACCTTTGTATATTCTTAGCATTTAATGCTGCCATTGCCCCCGGCATAAATATGGAGGCTAGGACATTTGCTGTTACTGAATGTAGATCAACTCGGTCATTACATGTTTCATCAAAGGTGCGCAGTGCCCTCCGTGATGTATGAGATAGTTGAGTCATTTTCAATGTCTTTCATATGTGGAGCAAAGTCAAACGCCCTAAATAACATGGTCCACCAACAGGATGCATAGGTATTCCTAGCCACGCTCTGTCCCCACATATCAAAAAGACTCCCAGCAGCAACTGATAACCCCCTGCTACATCTACATGGAAACCCCCAGTTTTCAATTCACCCCAAATAGGTGAACCGGTTAGATTTTGAAACCCTGTATAAAACCCATGTTCACCTTGACGTGTTAGTCATATCTGCCACGGGTCACCAACCAAAATTACTCCAGTGCCATTCATGGGTTGAAGTGGTGATGACATGTGGGTACAGTCTGCCATACCAGTTGCAGTAACATTAACATATTCAACAGGTACAACGCTAGCCAATAGGTCTAACTCCTGCAAAGGTAAATGATGTGGCTGATTTAAATTCTCAATAACCGTCTTCTGCCACGCTGCATTACACATAGAAGGTCAAACATATTGCCCATTTGTACCATTTTGATTGGAAGTCAGATCCACTGCTTTAAGATTCCAAAACCCATCAAAATTTGTTTCATTCTCTTGCAGGGGAATACCAACTAAACAAGTTCTAAAGGGGTTGTCTGCCTGTTGCAGACTTAAACAAAAGTCTGTTGCTCCTGTGATATTTGCCCATGTCACCCATATGTTTGTCCTAGGCAAGATGTCAAAAATACTTTGTCCAATGGGTAAAAAATTCATCAAGACGGCAAACCAAGTCCACAACTCAAACATGTTTACTCTTGCAATTTCCACAATTTTTTCTCTCTCTCTTTTTTTTTTTTTATTTTTATTTTTACATATTCCACCCCACAAATCTGTGCTTTCACAGATTCTGATGATGTATACTATCTCCAATCAGCATGGTATTACACTAGTTGTATGTTTTCTCTTGCTTCATACCCGGTTACTAATCAAAAGTACAGTAGTCAATTTACTGTCCGTACACCCTTCACATCATTTACATTTAAGCTTTGGCTTACAGAACCGTTTTACCCCACATAGCATACATTGGCACAATACCCACGGGTTACATCCCTTACAACATAGACAATTCATTCCGTCTGCTCGCTCTGAGTCTTCTGTTCCGTCTTCTGATCTTGACATACAGGTCACACAAACTTGCTAGGTGCCCATATAGGTCCTTTATCTGTGGAGATACAAAAATAACCTCTACCGATAAATAACACCGGATTAGGTCCTTCCCATATGCCTGAAGCCATATTTTTATACAGAACATTCAAACCAGGAACTGTAGTTGTTTGGTTCCCTCGCGATGTTTGGTGATGTATAACAACAGGTGGTCCCTCTCTATCCTCCATAAGGGAGAGATAGTTTAAGGTAAACAACACCTTAGTCAACCGTTTAGTTATGTCTATGTTCTATACTTTCTGTCTCTGAAGATAATCCTTCAGGGTACGGTTTGCCCTTTCAATAACTGCTTGCCCCGTTGGGGAGTGAGGAATCCCTTTGACGTGTTTAATTCCCCAAGTTGTCATAAACCTAGCGACTCGTTGACTGCTATACGCTGGACCATTGTCTGTCTTTATTTCTACAGGAACTCCCATGACAGCAAAACAAGACATTAAGTGTCTCTCCACATGTAATGCCTTTTCACTGGTTTGTGCAGTGGCCCATATAAAATGAGAATAGGTGACAATTGTGACATGCACATACTTAAGCTTCCCAAAGTCAGGTACATGTGTTACATCCATTTGCCAAACCTGAAGCGCCTTCAGACCTTTTGGGTTAGCGCCCACCCCTAAACCAGGTCCATGATGACTACATGGAGGACAGGAGCAGACAATACCCTTTGCATCTGCTATGGGAATTTGATACTGTCGATGTAAAGACTTTGCATTCTGATGAAACATCTCGTGGCTGTTACGAGCTTCTTCAAACTTCTTTGTTGGAGGAGTTATTGCCAGACAGCTGACTGCTTCATCCACTCTAGCATTACCTTCGCCCAACCCAATGGTCCACTGATGACTTCTAATATGCATAATACAAAATTCATGTTTTCTCTGTCAAAGAGTACTACGCAGTTGTATAAACATTTCACCAAGATGTTGACTCCTTGTCTCTCTCAAGAAGGCATCTTCAATGCGCTGTACTACACCAACTATGTACAATGAGTCTGATACTATGTTTACAGGTGTGTCGTTCCAGCTGCCCAATGCCCAACACACTGCTTTCAGTTCTAAGGTTTGAAGGTTGTCCCGTGGTTCACTGGTGATCACGTGTTTCTGCCACTGATTATCGGATTGCCAAACACACGCAGCCTTCTTCATCTTTCATCCTGCATCTGTGAACACCGTTGGCCCTTCAACTGGTCTTTTTGATCATGGCGGTCTCACAATCCACTGGTAATGTTCCAACATCTTCCAGAGAGGTCCTTTTGGCCGGTTGTTGTGTACAACACCTGTATAACCCACCAAGGCTTCCTATATGGCTGTTGAATGTCTCAGGAGCCACTCATAATCCTCACCATGGACTGGAATACTGATATCTGCTGGTTCAGTCCCATCAATTTCAACAATCCTGTCTCTTCCTTTACTCACCAAGGCCGCTGCTGCTTCAGGACAACTTAAAATACGATGTCTGGGTTGTGATGGCAAAAACAACCACTCTAAAACGATCACTGTATTTTCCCCCTTTTTCTTTTGCCATTGCAAAATAAGGGCAAAAGGTGAAGTGGCAACATTACAAACCAAAAAGGATATCGGATGATTTGCCATTCGGCAACCACACCAGCCAGTCTGAATCTTGTGGGATACAACTTCTAGGGCAGCCCGTTGTTCTGGTGAACAAGTTTGAGGACTGTTTGGCTTCTGTGCCATGCAACCAGGATTGGAACGGTTACAAATCATCGTTAGTGAGGCTCTTTGCGTGTCATCAGGGTATAAGGGAATCGTGAAGAAACAGTCTTTCAAGTCTATCACAACAATTTGGCAGTTCTGAAGGATCATTGTAGCAGTTGGAAGACCAGGTTGCAATGTTCCCATCGCTAACATCTGATCATTAACCTTCCATAAATTATGTCCCAGTTACGTGCACCGAGATTATTAACCACTACTGGACAAGGTATACGAGCTTGGGACCTGCCAATCACCCTCCAAAATAGCATCACGAACACCACTGGACCAACGCTGTAGAATTGGATCTTTTCTCGAGTTCAGCATTGGAGGGGTAGTTGGGCTAACTGGAGGAACTACAGTATTGAAGTACTAGGCAGGTTCATTTCAACTCGCTTTTCCAGGTTTCTTAATTTATCTATTACCTCCTGTAAAGATTTCTCTGTATTGTTATCACAAAGCTTCTCCCCGCCTTCCCCTCAAATTCGTCTGATGATGTTTCAGGAAGAGGAGGATATGACGTCGGACGTCGGACGGCACTTTTGCCCCCCTTGATTTGATCTTCAAGCTGTAGCCACCCTCCTTTTTGGTCTTGCTCCACCCACAGCTCAAATTGGTGCAGCATGACTCATTGCTCCTCTTTTTGGGGAGGCTCAACAGCCTCTTCCGGTTTCGGCTCAGTTACAACAGACCCCCGAGGAGTAACTTTTGGTTTCTCTGCTGTCTTATCTAAAAACTCCTGTACTGTTGAACATGCAGAGGATGACATGCCCTTCATAGGACGAGTATGCCCAACTCTGAAAAATGTAGCCAAGGCTTAGGTGAATCACCCTTCTGCTCTATTGGCTTTTCTACCTCATCTCCTCCCAATGCTTCTATAGCTGCTGCCGCTACTTTTTTTTCCGCCTTCATAGTTTGCAGAGGGTTAATTATAGACCGCCACGTAGCTCCTAATGCTTTAGCTTCTTTTCCTTCTTTACCTCCCTCGATCGTAGCATCCCAGAGGCAATTTCCCACTTCATTCCGTAATACTAAACAATAATGTGGGCTCAGGAATCTTATTTTTTTTCGTGCCCAGCGAACTAAAGCCTCCACTTCTGTTTCTTTAATGCTCTCCCCTCTCTCTTAAGGAGGATGCTAGTTAATAGTTTAATTGCTGCGTCGAATTCCATCATGGTCTTCCTGAGTGCTCCCCCCTCTCTCAGAGAGGGTATCGGCAGAGAGCCCTGCCGCGTTTTATTCATTGCGGTCTTACCTCCGGCAGGGGTGCAATCTGCAGCTCTACACTGAACTCTGGACTCCTCTTTTCGCCTTCCAGGTTCTTCCCACCTCCGACCTCCAGCTACCAAATCAGACAACTTCCTTTTGGGTCCGATGCACAGAGACTTCCGCGTTTAAGCGAACAGCATTTAAGCAAACCGCATTTAAGTGAACCGCATTTAAGCAACTTAATGGGTCCCTGTTTGGGCACCAGACGAACTTCTGGTTCTTTCCAACTTCTTTCTTCCCTTACTCAGCCAATGCCCTAAATATTTCACTTCCTGTTCTATAAACTGTAATTTTGATCGAGACACCTTTAATCCCTTTTCTCCTAGAAAATTTAACAATTTAATAGTAGCTTCTCGGGTTCCTTCTTCAGTTTCTCCTGCTACTAATAGATCGTCCACATATTGCAATAATTTTACCTCCCTGGGTAATGTAAAATCTTGTAAGATTTTCTCTAAAGTTTGTCCAAATAAATTTGGTGACTCTGTAAACCCCTGTGGTAGTACAGTCCATCTTAATTGTTATTTTCGTCCCGTTTCAGGGTCCTCCCACTCAAAGGCAAAATAATGTCTCGATCCCTCATCCAGGGGGCAGGCCCAAAAGGCATCTTTCAAATCTATTACACTATACCTAGTATGTTTGGGAGATATATGACTCAGTAAAGTATAAGGATTTGCCACCACAGGGAATTTAGTGATTGTTCACTGATTTACAGCTCTCAGGTCCTGTACCATCCTGTATGACCCATCAGATTTCTTTACAGGGAGGATAGGTGTATTATGAGGTGACATACATGGTTCTAAAGTTCCTTTTTCCAGAAGCCTGTCAACTACAAGTTTTAATCCCTTTCGACCCTCCATTGGTATAGGGTATTGTTTGACTCTAATTGGACAATGCGGATCTATTATTTGAACTTTTATGGGGTCCATTTCTATCTTTCCAGTTTCCCCCTCCTTATACCATACTGAAGGGTTAATGGCTTCTTCATCCTCTTGTGTTAAAGTGTATTATTTAATCTGCAATTTGTCCCCTTGACTCTGAATGCTCAAGTTTAGTTTCAAAATCAAATCCCTTCCTAATAAGTTGTACTCCGCTTCAGGGAGCAAAAGTAAATCATTAAGACAAATTTTTTTCTCTGTTTCTACTTCTACATCTTTCAAGACAGGTACTTTAAAAGGCTCTCCTTTTGCCCCTACTACTGACATATAACTCTTCACTTTTTCTATTCCTTTTGGAAGTTTTCTAATAGTGGATTTTTCAGCCCCTGTGTCCACTAAGAATAAAACTTCCTCCTTATGGGGACCAATTAATAATTTTATCAAGGGCTCTGTTGATGTTGAATTCCCCAAAAGATATAGCCCCTGACACCTCTATTTTTCTTTGAAAATTTTCTCATCCTGTTCCCGCTTGTGACAGTTCTTCTGAATATGTCCCTTCTTATTGCAATAGTAACAAATGGGAATTGTGGATCTTTCTTGATAAGATTGTCCCCTGGGTGTTTTCTCTATTCCTTTTTCCCTTCTCTCTCCAGACGGGGTCTTATTTCTCTGGCTTTCTCTTACTGCTGCTACAAAGATTTTGGCTTTTGCTTTTTGTTTTTCCTCATCTCTCCTAACATATACTTTCTGTGCTTCCCTAAGTAACTCTTCTAATCCTCTCTCTTGCCAGTCTTCCAGCTTTTCTAATTTCCTTCTTATGTCCCCCCAGGATCTAGCCACAAATTGTGTTCTAAGGAGTGCGGTTCCGGCCACTGTATTCGGGTCAATTCCAGAATACATTTGCAGGCTTTTCCTTAATCTCTCCAACCATTCTGTTGGAGATTCATCTTTCCCTTGTTGTTCATTAAATGCTTTATTAATGTTTTGCCCTCGGGGAACCGCTTCCCTTATTCCCTGTATGATTAATGTTCTCAAGTCCCTCATATTCTGTCTTCCTTGGGGTTGTTGATGATCCCAGTGGGGATCCACATTTGGCCATTTTTGGTCTCCCGGGGGTCCTGCCTGATTCTGTCTTTCCCAAATTCTCATTCCAGCTTGCCTAATCATTCCCTTCTCCTCAGCAGTAAATAAGATCCCTAAAATGGACTGTATTTCTTCCCAAGTATAAGTATTGGGGCCTAGGAATTGGTCCAGTTTTTCAGCTACTCTGAAGGGATCATCTAATAGGGTCCCCATTTCTTTCTTGAAATTTCTTACATCTGTAGTATTTAATGGGACTGCCACAAACCCGATGCCTCCCTGATTGCCTCCGAGGGGTACCTCTCATAAGGGATATAAAGAAGCTCCCTCAGATACGGCAGTCCTACTTCTCGTACATGCAGCCGGAGGTCGATCTAATTCCGGTGCTGTTGGTGGTGGAGGCAGGGGCAACGGTGGTACTGGTGGAGATACCACAGCCACCGGAGGGGGAGCTGCCGCCGGGGGTGGATTGTTAAGATATGGAGGTGGTAGGTTATATAATGGCTCCCATTTATCATCTTTTTCTCTTTCCTGTTTTTCTTCTTCTGCTTTTACTGTAAGTATTAAGGCTGGAAAAGGACATGAAGTCCTGATCCATAATCCTGCATATAATCACTTTCCTCCTGACTAAAAGGTTCCTTGGAATTAACATGTATATTTAAGGCCTGACAAATCCAGTCTTCAAAGAAACCAAAACCAGGTCAAAAGACATGTGGTCTTATAGGCTCCTTCGGCCATTCTACCATACAATACTGGATCATTTTTAATTTAATTTTTCCTTTTCTGGGGCCCCTGTTGTTCCAATTTCTAATCATTATTCCTAATGGACTTTCTGGTGGTATGTCTGGTAATTTGCTCCCTTTCTCCTGGTCCCTGGTCTTCGATTTTGTCTGACCCATCTAGGAATTTTACTGTGGCAATTCCTACAGCCCTTGGTTACCTTAGTAGGAGTGTCTTGCAGGGGGTTTAGGAACCATCACCCACCCATGAATCCTATAGGAATTGCTTCGGTCCTTCACCGGCCAAGTTCCTCACGGGAGATTGGAACCGTGGTTAGAAGACCTCCACAATTGCTTCGGAACAAAGTTCCGTCTCAGTCACACTCTTACACACACAGGCAACTGAATCCCACCCAACCGAACGGTATACGCCTTAAATACTTACGACTCTGTCATCTTCGTTCAGATCTTCGCACGCAGAATTACGGGCAAAATATAGTGCTGCAGCCGGCAAGGGAGCTCATAAAAAAATCAAATTCTTTGCTTGCCTTTATTCAGGTTCAGGATGGCATTAGTCCCAACCTGACTCGAACAGGAGCCGCCAAATGGTGGGGTGCTCCTCCTTGATCAAGTCAGAATTCAGGAACCAAAGCCATCCCAGACGAGCCCCCAATTGTGATAAATAACTTAGTCCCAAAATAGGATTACAATCAAAGTTTGCAATTTATTAAGCAAATAGAGGCAAGAAAACAGCGCTGAGTGCGCTGGGAGTCTCCGCTCCACCAAGACGCACGCTGTACAAAATTTATTTTTGGTTTATATTTCCTAAACTAATACATATTCATAGCTATTTCTAAGAAAGGGTTGGTTTATGTAAATGGATCCTTGGAATAGGAGTGTACTTCATGGCGCATGCTCTTTCTATCTCCGAGGGTCTTCTTAACCCCTATCTGGTGGTCGATGGATGAAGTCAGCAGTCTTCCTCAGCTCACCCTTAGGATGACCCTAGATTTTACACGTGCCCTGTAAGCTTCTCTTACTTAACACTATTTGGTTAGCAGCTCAGCCTGCATATCAGGGTGTTTAACCAGATGTCCTTTGTAAGATACAGGAACTATATACATTGATCATTTTGTTTTTCTTAAGCATGTGGTTATACAAGGGTATGTAAGACAGAAGGTTACATTTCATCATGTGGTTCTAGCGTTGTTCTATATTGACACGAATCAAATGAACACGTCACAGGTATCGAGTATAAGTTGATGCAGTTGGAGAGATTTAGGGGATTTGGGGCATTGGGGAGTGGTGTCAGACAGGCACAGACTCTTCCTCTCCCCCACCCCCTCATCCTCTTGCCTGTATTCTGGAGGGGGATACAGGGGAGGTTTGAATGATACACCCCCACTCGCATCTTGCTGACTTTTTAAGCCCTTACTCGCATTTTGCTGATTTTGCAAGCCCCCACTCGCGTCTTGCTGACTTAGCAAGCTCCCACTCGCATTTTGCTGATTTTGCAAGCTCCCTACAGCATGTCTAAGCAGTCCCCATGTAAGTAAAAGCCCCAACGCCTCTTTATCCCTTTTCTCCAGAGCTTCTGACAATGCTGATCCTAAATTGTCCCAGGTCGATACACAATAACATATCTTTTAACTGGAGCCCATCTAAAGTAATTCCATGCTTTTCTAATACTAATTTCCACATTAATAGCGCCATGGTATCTTCTTTAGATAACTTACTCCCCATGTTCTCCCTGGTGGCTCACCTTACCGGTGTCAGTTCTCCCGGGATCTGGCAGCTGCTCACTGTGCTACTCCGCTTCACCAGGCTCCGCCTCCCCAGCAACCCGCTGGTCAGTCTCAGGATCTGCTCCTGACACCCCTTACCGGGGTCACATCGGCACAGTCTCAGGGTCTCTTTTTGGTACCCTTTACTGGGATCACATCGGCATGTCGGGGTCACCAAATGTGGTGATGCAGGTCGAGGCGGACTGAAAAAAACACTATGTCTGCATGGCCGGGTTCGGACAAAATGGCCTTTATTGTTTATACAAATTATTTATATATCTTAGACAATACATGTGTCAGACCCTGACAGGTTTTTGTGTTTTTATTCTTGCTTGCTATTTGCTGTTGCTGTAGGTACCCATATGCTGCGGTTCTAAGTTCCGGTTCTTCACATCCTGTTTACATACTTGACAATTTGTGGCTGTCTTAAAGGTACACGGCTAAGTCTTTGAGGTCAACTAACTTGTCTTCAGACCCGCTGCAGACCCCAACGGTACTTTAATCATTTGGCATTTTAGAGCTCAGGTCTCCAATAAGGCTGGTGTACTTCTGAAACAAAGGCTGGTAGCTGCAAAAATAGGATGTCTTTTCATCAGCATTTTTGGGTAAGTGCTGAGTGGCATAAGGCTTGGAATAAAATTAAGAGCTTGCAACACTGACTGCAGCTAGCGGAATCATGCTGGTGACTAGGGTAATAACCTTAGTTATACAAAGAAAAGATGAAAGAACTGTAGGCATTTTAAGAACATAATGTAAAAATGTAGGAAAATAGCTGTCACTTGCTGTTCAAGGATGTGCTTATGCAGATGTTCTACGTATTGTACTGTACAAGCTGTTAGCGTAAGTGCTTGCATTCATTGCTGTGTGGCTTCTTGGAGTATCTCTGACTTGTTCTTGTCTGTCTACTGGGTTAATGGGGAAACAGTTCTTGGCTGTGCAGTTACACACATGAGCAGAGGTACTTTTAAAAAGCTCTTGTTTAGTCTTTAGTTTCTTTAAAAGTCAGAGTAAAAATTCTTGTGCTCATAGCCCCTCTAAAAATCTTTAACATTTCAGAGAAGGCAAGTCCCATAATACTGTCATCCTCAAGCCAATTTCTGTAGAATCCTTAGAGGAAACCTTCCAGCAAAACTTGAGGTAGATAGCAATAAAAAAAGCAGAAGTCTACAATGTCTTCAAAAATGATAGTTTATCCTCCAGTTAGATTGAAAGTCTTTTCTTTTTTTATTGTATATCTTGTTCTCAGGGACAGCTAGTTAATAATTCACATGTACGACTGGCTGTCCTGGTTTCGGCTGAGACAGTTATTTTTCTTTCTAGTAGCTGGTACAGTGCTGTGTTTTCGATTTTGGTGGGCTTTTGGTAGAGCTGCCTTGAAGACGGAGTCCCCTACAACAAGTCGCAGAAACTGCTGAAGGAGAAGGTGAATCGAGTCAGTTTGCAGAGATGAAAGCTATCCAGCTGGCTTTTGACATTACTGAACAAGAAAAATGGCCAATACTTTACCTCTATATTGACTCATGGATGTTGGCAAACACCCTGTGGGGGTGGTTGCAGGAATGGAAGCAGAGCAACTGACAGCACAGAGGTAAACCCATCTGTGCTGCCACATTGTGGCAAGATATCGCTCCCCGGGTGGAGAACCTGGTTGTAAAGGTATGTCATGTAGATGCTCATGCCCCCAAGATTTGGGCTACTGAAGAATATCAAAACAACCAACAGGTATATCAGGCTGCTAAGATTAAAGTGGCTCAGGAGGATCTGGAATGGCAACATAGGGGTGAATTATTTATAGCTCAGTGGGCCCATGACACCTCCAGCAATCAAGGAAGAGATGCAACATATAGATGGGATCATAGCTGAGGGGTAGACTTGACCATGGACACTATAGCACAGGTTATCCATGAATGTGAAACATGCGCTGCAATTAAACAAGCCAAGCAGTTAAAGCCTCTCTGGTATGGAGGATGAGGATGATGGCTAAAATATAAATATGGGGAGGCCTGGCAGATTGACTATATCACACTCCCACAGACCCACCAAGGGAAGCACCATGTGCTTATAACGGTGGAAACAACCATTGGATGGCTGGAGATATACCCTGAGCCCCATTGCCACTGCCTGGAACACTATCCTGGGACTTGAAAGTTAAGTCTTATGGTAACATGACACCCCAGAAAGAACTGAGTCAGATAATCATACTCATTTCTGAAACAACCTCATAGACACTTGGGCCAAAGAGCATGTAATTGAGTGGGTATATCACATCCCCTATCATGCACCAGTCTCTGGGAAAAATCAAACTATACAATAGACTGTAAAAGACCACACTGAAAGCAATGGGTGGTGGGACTTTCAAACATTGGCATACTCATTTAGAAAAAGCCACCTGGTTAGTCAACACCAGGGGATCTGCCAATTGGGTGGCCGTGCACAATCAAAGCTTTTACATACTGTAGAAGGAGATAAAGTTCCTGTACTGCCCCTTAGAAATATGCTTGGGAAAACAGCCTGGATCATTCCTGCCTCAGGCAAGGGTAAACCCATTCGTGGGGTTGTTTTTGCTCAAGGACCTGAAAGAACTTGGTGGGTAATGCAGGAGGATGGGGAAGTTCAATGTGTGCCCCAAGGGGATTTGATTTTGGGTGAAAGTAGTCAATAAATCAAATTGTATGATGTTTATTGCTATACAACACACTATATTGTCACTTCCATGTGCCTATCATTGCACTGGGTGCCTTGTGGCACCTGTCTCTGTCACTTCATATTTGGAGAGCTGAATCTGACTCCCTTCCAATTACCAAATTAATGAAGAATGAAATTTGATGAAAGCAGACCCCTGAACAGGTGACAGAATCAGAACTGGCTTCAATATGCAACAGTCCAACACTTCACACCATATTTCCTGCCTTGAAAGACTGTTATGACAGACTGAGGCCAACGTCATGGACTAAATGAACTCAATGGAATTTTAGAAGGATGGTCAATAGACTAAGGGAATGACATCTGTGTGTTTATATCAAAGAACATGAAAGGTGATGATGTATTGGAAAGTGTGTCTTGATGTAAATAGTATGGAATAAGGGGTTGTCCTTGTTTCGGCTGGGATAGAATAAATGTTCTTCTTAGTATCTGGTACAGTGATGTGTTTTGAATCTAGTGTGAGAACAATGTTGATACCACACTGATGTTTTTAGTTGTTGTTAAGTAATATTTATACTACGTCAAGGACTTCTCAGCTTCTCAGGCCCTGCCAGTGAAAAGGCTGGAGGGGCACAAGGAACTGGGAGGGGACACTTCTAGGACAGCTGACCTGAACTAGCCAAAAAGGTTGACATACCACAGAATGTCATGCTGCTTATATAAACTGGAGGGAGTTGGCCGGGGTCTGCCAATCACCGCTCAGGGACTGACTAGGCATCGGTCAGCAGGTGGTGAGCAATTGCATTGTGCATCAGTTGTTTTGGTTGGGTTTTTTTCCCTTGAGTTTTATTTCTCTTTCTCTTTTTTTTTTATTTCCCTTTCCATTACAATTAGTATTATAATTACTACTAGTAGTATATTTTACTTTATTTGAATTATTTTTTTTCTTATCTGAACCAAATGGTTTTACCTTTATTTTTTCTGATTCTTCTCCCCATCCCACCAGGGGAGGTAGGGATTGAGTGAGTGGCTGCGTGGTGCTTAGATGCTGGCTGAGATTAAACCACGACAACTGCAGTTACCAATTAAAGAACAATTCAATCTGAAATAGCAGTAGGTTCAATTAAATATATTTGGGAATCATTTATTTCTTCTTTTGCTCAGGAAGGGATTTTAAGTATTGGAAAAGTCCTTTGTTTATACATTTTTCTTTTACATGACAAAAAGTCCCAATGGCTAATTACCATTCCTGAGGAATTAAACATTTTCAAGCTCTAAAACCTGGGACTTCGAAACAAAAAGCAAGCCAATTCAAGATGAAATACATGTTATTTAGTTGGTTTGAGTGCATGCTTAAAGCTGATGAAAATCCTTACAAAAAAGCATTCAAACATTGTCAGAGGTAAAATCTTTAGCTTGAATATGCAGCATAGAATAGCATATTAGATTGTGTGTACAGAAAATTGAAGTAATGGGATATAAATGGAGAGAGTTGTACATTTTACTCATTTACAAAGAATGGAATGTGACTCTCATACTTCTAGAGTGCCTTGATTTTCCCACCCCACTCCAACCCCCCAGCAAGCACTCCTTACCAGTTAAACACGAAAAGTATGCATGAAGGTAAAAAAGGTCTTTAATGACATGGTATGTGTATTACTGGAGTTAATTTGTGTTACTTTTTTTTTTTTACTACTGATTCGTGTCCCATAATTGATTGCAGTAGTATGCCATATTAGTTATGTTATGGTTATTTACCATGGACTATAGGAAAAAAGATACTCTTTCTAAATGGAAACAGCAACAAACCCACAAAGTTGACTGTGTTAAAACAGCATAAGAAGAGATTGAAGTTAATCTATATCCATTCTTAGTGGGCTATAACAAGACTGAAATGATTATTGCTAGTTTTTTCTCCTAAGTTTGTCTTTCCTACTAGTAGGGACTTTTGAATTCTCCTTTCATGAATGCAGCTTGATGCCAGCCCCATCACAGGGTAACTTTTGTAGCAAGAACGATACTCTAGTGTTGCTGGTTGTACAGCAGCGCACAGAGTATAGCTGTCCAACAGCAGAAGTCTGCTTGTTAGTCATGGCTTCCTTTATTGAATAACCTTTGCTTCCAGTTGAATGTTTGCTAATTGATTCCATAGGTTGGTGAAAGCTTGAATAATTCTGCATGTATCTGGCATGTGCCCCTTTGCTATATTTGGACTATTCTGGTTTTCAATTAGCCTTTTGA
Source organism: Falco biarmicus (assembly GCF_023638135.1). Taxonomy (NCBI): domain Eukaryota; kingdom Metazoa; phylum Chordata; class Aves; order Falconiformes; family Falconidae; genus Falco; species Falco biarmicus. The sequence continues at coordinate 22,659,989 of NC_079310.1, read as the reverse complement.
ACTCAAATACTATATGGCTATCTAAATGTCCTGTTAAGTTTCAGCTGGAAAGTAGCCTTCCCCTCCCATTCCCTTCCTCTCAGGTTATGGATGGTGTTAGTCTGACTCAGTATGATGTTCTATAGTATGGAATATCCCTTTGGATAGTTTGAATCGGCTGTCCTGGCTCTGCTCCCCTCCCAGCTTCTTGTGCACCTGCTCACTGGCAGAGCATGAGAAACTGAAAAGTCCTTGACTTAGGGTAATCACTACTTATTAACAACTAAAACATCAGTGTATTATCAACATTATTCTCATACTAAATCCAAAACACAACATTGTACCAGCTACTAGGAAGAAAATTAAGTCTGTCCCATCTGAAACGAGGACAATGTTCATATCCCCATGATAGCTGTCAAATTCTGTACTTCATTAAAAGCAAATGTCAGTTGAACCATGGTGTTGATTTGGGATCTCTCAACATAACTTTAAGTTTCAATTTTTGCACAATTTGTTAGAAGTTAGAGAACAGAAACTGTTCTTTTATTGTGAATATAGCTCAAGAGACCCAGGAAGCTGCATGTAATAAACTTGCATCATTTGTGTGACATTTTAATAGTAAATTCAAGGGGAAGTGTAGATTCTGCTACCCAAAGATGCAGATGAGCTGCATGGTATGTTAATGAAGTTACATGTATGCTTTATAGTGCACACAAGCTGAACTTTCGGTTGTTTAAAAAAAATAATCCATTTTAAGTTTCAATAACATGATACACTCTAAGTCTATTTTAGAATAAATTTACTTATAAAAATGCAACTGGCTTCAGATTCCTTTTATCACAGTAGATATTTTTTGGTTTAGTTGCAAACACATTATGCTTTCACCATGTGTTAGGTCTTGCTTTCTATCTTAGGTAACTTTGGTAACTAATATTGAATTTTTTTCTGGAGAAAATAGTTGTGTCTTCAAATAACTCAAATTAGCTATCATTAAACATGAAATATAATTGTCTATGCTTGCCTTCATGGAAAACTTTAAAAAATTGCATGAAAGTGTTACCAAAATCTCGGAATGAAGAACTTATCGACACTAATGTGATGTAGATAAGCAGACACTTCTTGATGGCCGGGTGCGAGAGTGAGTCCTCTCACGATCAATGCACACCAAGCTTCAAAATCATACACCATATATAGAACTTATTCATACATATTCATCAATTATTCATGCATAATCATAGTATTTCCCAAAATTCATTAACATACTCTCCTCCCATATCCGATTCTGCGCAGTAAAGTTTAGAAAGGTCCAGAAATGGGTCTGAGGTACAATTTGGGTAGGTGGTATATGAGTCGGTGGTCGCGATCTCCCCCTGCCGGAATTACCTTCTACTAAAGTTCATGGTTTCTTGGCAGGTAATTGCGAGTTGTTTCATTCGGTTGCTCCCAGTTCCCATTAATTCTACATTCTGACATCTCAATACACTTTCTACATACAGAAGACTAGTCAAATACAAATAAATCTGTAACTGACTATTATCTAAAATCTCAAATTTGTTACCCAAGTTCTAAACATTCCTATTCAATGATTCTAACCCATTCTTCTGGCCTTGGTACAGGGCTGTACAGAGGATTTCATAGCAGCTTTTACTGTGCATCTACAAGTTTCATTAAAATATATTTCTTATTCCAAATGATTTTATAAAATCAAATAAAGTCAATTAATTCTAACTTATTAGCAGATCTGTAACAAAAGGAGAAAAATGAAATTATTGAACATAGCTTATGTTGTCTTTGTACCAGCTTTGCTTACCTAGATACATTTTAGTGCTTTAGTGAGTAAAAGTCTTTTCCAAGTCCTAATGATCCAATTGATAAATGTGTTTTTCTCATCACTTATATTCTGTATCTGAGTGCTGTAAAATGAACAGGTTACCTAAGAGTATGCAGTGGGTCACTTCCTAACATCAAAAAGTATTGTTCCTTATTAAATTGAAGCAGCTTGTTTACAAGCAGTTGATATTTGAGTAAATAGTATGTAACCAAAGAGTTTTAAAAGCCTTTAGATGAAAGGTCATGGCAGTTTTTAGGGCCCTCTTTGATCAAACCAGGGTGGTTTTTCCTACTGACATGTTGACATTGTATGTTTTTTTATTCCCCTTCCTCCCCCTGTGCCCCCTTAAAAAAAAAAAAGGGGGGTGTGTGGGAGAAAAGCTGGGGTTATTGCGGGTACCACTTGGTTGACAGAAGCCTGCAGTGAGAGGTAAGTAACTTAAAGACATTGTCATATCCTTTTTAAAAGCCAACTTGGTAAGAAGTTAATAAATCAACAGTTATGAAGGAGGCGTGCTTTCAGTTTCTGACATGGCAAATGTTGACATTTTTAGTGGTTATTGCAGATTTATCATAGCTGTGTATTTAAAGAACTACTTCAAATTCTAAAACTGTCACCACAAAACAGTCAGAAATGGAGAGGCCTGCCTGAATATATGCTTGTCCATGGTGTCTCTTCTCAGCTAAGCTTCAAAACAAAATGTTTGTTACACCACAGTTTCATGGTCACCTGCATACTTTCCAGGATTTATTTGAACTTGGCCCAAGCTACTATCCTGAGCCAGGTTTCCTTAGGAAGTGTAGAATCAATGTTGATAACACACTGATGGTTTTAGTTGTTGTTAAGTAATATTTATAGTACGTCAAGGATTTTTCAGCTTCTCAAGCCCTGCCAGCGGAAAGGCTGGAGGGGCACAAGAAACTGGGAATGCTGCCAATGGCTGCTTGGGGACTGGCTGGGCATTGGTCAGCAAATTATGAGTAATTTTATTGTGCATCAGTTGTTTTTCTTTTTTCCTTTTGGATTTTATTCCTCTCTCCCTCTCATTACTATTGGCTTTGTTGTTGGTTTTTTTGTTGTTGTGTTATTATTATATTTATTTTTATTATTAAATTATTCTTATCTCAACCCAGGGGTTTTACTTTTTTCCGATTCTCCTCCCCATCCCACCAAGGCAGGGGGGGAGGAAGCAAGTGGTTGTGTGATATTCAGTTGCTAGCTGGGGTTAAACCATGACATGGGTAAATACAAGTCCAAGGTAACACTAGAGATGATTAACTTCAGTTTATTGAGCATTTGAAACAATTCTAGGAAAGATTTCTCTTTATCTGCAGCCATTTCTTATAAATAATTTTTTTGAAAAATCCTGAAAGAATACAAAGAACCCTCTGTCATCAGAATGACTTTGATTAATTTAATCAGTATTATGAAAGCTGTTAAGATATTTAAACTATTTTAAGATACTAAAGCCTTAGGGTATTCAGATTCATTTAAAGTGCATTAGGATTAAAGCAGTTTAACATCATTGCACACTTTATTCCCCAATCCTGACATGAAAACCTGCACAACATATTGCAAGCAGAAAAAAGCCATTTCCCTTTATAAAGGCCTCAAGAATAATTCAAGCATAGTGTGGGAAAATTAATTGGGGGGGGGGAGTAGAGAAAACTGGGACCTAATAGAAGCGTAGTATTACAGAAAACTTTGTAAGGTAAAATACAGCTATCACCTTCAGGATGGTTGGTATGCACGGAATCTACATCACCACAGCTCCCTAAGGGACATACCCTGCCATTCAGCACATGCTGATAGGAGTAACTGAGGGTGGAGCAGAATGGAGACACCATGGCCAGGTTCTGTTGTACTCCCTACAGGAAGGGGAGCCTGATGGTCTGATAAGCTGCATAGCAGTTGTCACATAAAGAATATACAAGATGATGTCTGCTGCTGAGCTGACCACTGTGGTGAAATTACTTTCCTCAGATGAAATAATCTCATTGTAATACTAACGCACACCTCCATCTCAAAGTTACCTTCCTCCAAGGTACTACTACACCTCACTGGGCACACAATACCAATCAGTAACAACAATATGTATGACTAGAGTCACTCAAGCTCCACCTAAATGTAAAGAAAATGGACTGGTCCTGGACTGAAATAAATCTAAAGAAGGGGGATTTATTGTCTAAAATCCTGACATACCACACTGATTTAGTGTCACAAAGTTAGATCAAGCTGACCCACCATCTAAAGTTGTAAGTTCTGGCTGACAAGCTGATAAGGTGTCACAACCCCCATACATCAATAGAAACTTAGTTGAAAGTAGGACAAAGGTAATTGTGGTAGTGGGAGATCACAACCTCCAACTCAAATAGCCCCCCTGAAAGAGGGAAAAAATCTGCTTGGTGAGCATGCATAGTTAGTGAAGAACTAGTGCTTATCTGAGGATGTATACTAATTTACATTAGAAGGGAGAAACTTGTAACCGATCCTGTGTATGATAATGAATATGCAATGTACTATGAAGTATAAAAAGTGGACAACTGAGGGGAGAAGTTAGGGAAGACTCCATCATAACTTCTGGGATCAGTTGACAGGCTGAACCTGTCTTCTCCCCCATAGAGACGCCTATTGGGTAAGAACTTTATTCTATGACTAATTCATGCTAGCTGTTATTGTGTTGTTTTAAGCTTGCTTTGCAGTCAGTGTATTATCACCAGGAATCTTCAAACCTTACTCTGTCACAAACTTGTATTTTGTATAATAAAAATCTTCAGCTGAAGTCCATTTCGTATAAGTCTCCAGAGATTTGAGTAGTTGTTATAAGGGATTTGACTCAGTGACGCTGTCAGCGGGGGTCCCTGAGTAGGTTTAATCAAATCACCCTCCGATACAGTGGGCTGTCAAAACGCAGGTAGCAGATAGGGTGGTCAGACACAAGGGTCTTGTCTTTCTTGGGAAACTGACAGGCTGATCAAATATAAAGGGTTTGAGGAAACTCCCCTTCTTAACGCGACACATAAAGACCAGAGGCTACATCAGTAGAGCACATTTGATTCATTTGGTTTTGATTAGTCTGCCTTCTCCCTCTTTATCTGGAGGGCTTATGTGGGGGAAAATTCAGTTTTTAAAGACCACCACTCTACTTGTAGGTGTTGTAGGTGATTTTAAGCTACTGGTTACAGACAAAGAGAAGTATTTCAATAGCTTCTTGGAGCTTCTTCCAGCATAAGGACAGGGAGAGGGCTGGGAAGGAAGTAAGAAAAACAAATACTTTAAAAACACTTCTCAGATGCTCATGGAGGAAGAGTCATCTCTATCTGCTGTGACACCTTTTTTCATCCCCGAGCAAAAAAACCCTGTGAACAATGTACAGATTTTAGAGAGAGAGGACAGTCCCATCTCAAGCAAACACCATTTCAGCTTTCTTTAACCTGATTTTCACCCGTCTAATTTTGATATCAATCAACACCACTTGAAGAAAAAAAACAAGATGTTGAGTCTGAAATGTATTGCTTCCAGTAAATTCACTGAAATCTATTGTCCCTCTCACCAAGTACTTAATATCCTGTTCTTCACAACAAATTGTTCAAACTTTTAGAAACTGTGCACTCCAGGAATGTATATAACTGCCAAGTTCTAGTGAATTTAAAAATTCTTTTACTTGAAATACACAAAGCGAGTGCCAGTTAACTTGTCCCAATATTTTCATTCATTTCACTCACACGCTCAAAACCAAGCACTCTTCAGTGACCACCACAGCCATACAGCTCCCAGGACACAATCACAATTTCAGCATTTGGCATCTTTCAAAGAAGCTATCAGGGCAGGGAAGGCCTGAGCCCTCCTCAAGAGTCCTGCTACCTTGGCATGGCCCCATAGAGGAGAAGTTGCAATCCACAGCCAGTGACTAGCTGGTAATGCCCCTCCTTCCCTGGGAGGACTCCATCAGGTAAATTAAGTCAAATTGTTTTTTCTTTAATGAAATCAAGTCTAAAGAGACCATCTGTGCACTTCATCTGCTTGAGGAAATAAGATGTGTGTAATCCCATGGATGAATGCATGCAAGCATGTCTCAAACAACCCTTAAGCTGCCAAACGAAGTCAGCCAGATAAATGCCATATTCCTGAAAATTTCAAGAAATAGGTCATTTTCAGACTGTGCTTGGCCACCTATCAGCACCTCATGGAGGGGGAGTCTCAAGTATGAGCTCACCCTGCTGACTACTGGGGAACCCACATGGAAGAGACTTTATGGAAACTCCAGGTGGAGCTCACACCTCCCCCAAAGAGTTCAACCACAAAGCAAACCTCAGAAGTCAAGGTGCCATCAGTTCCACAGCTGCTAAAACTTCAGGTGACATTACACACACACCAGTCATAGCTCCTCCAAGGCTTCCTCTTCTAAGCTGTCTCCCATCTTCACTCAGCTATCCCTTAAATTTAAAAGATTTTCCAGAGCCAGAAGAGACCTCAGAATTGCTGGATTCTCAATAAGGCATAGGTGGGGGAAACAGTATTGTGATCAAGCTGCAAAGAAACAGAGGAGGAAAAAAACCCAACAACTCCCCCCCAACCTTCCCCCCAACACTGCTGAAATGCTTACCTTCACTGAAAAAAAAAAAAAAAAAGAAGTCTAGAGTGCCTTTGCCTAAAGATTATCAAAGGGTTTGGGAAAAAAAGAAAAAACGTTTACAAAGATCTTAAGGTAATTAAATTAAAAACTAAAACAAAAAAATTTGCAAGTGCCAGATGTGTGACTGACTGTAAGAAAGCCATCCCTTTCTCATACAGCTCACACTACCACCAACTACACTCTCACATGAGGAGCATTTTTCTCCAGTAGTCCCACCTCAAGGTACAAGAGATCTGATTTCAGTTTACCTGATCTTCCATAAAGCAGCCTTTCTGCAGTTGTGAACTATCTAACCTTGCAACTTATGCCATCTGCTCTTGCCAACTGTGGTGGTTTGACCTTGGCTGAAACCCAGGTGCCCACCAAAGCTGCTCTAGCATTCCCCTCCTCAACCAGACAGGGGGGAGAAAACTTAACGAAAAGCTCATGGGTCGAGCTAAGGACAGGGAGATCACTCAGCAATTACCGTCACAGGCAAAACGGGCTCAACTTGGGGAAATTAATTTAATTTATTATCATTCAAATCAGAGTAGGATAATGAGGACTAAAATAAAAACTTAAAAACACCATCCTCCTGTTACCGAAATCTTGGAATGAAGAACTTATCAACACCAATGTGATGCAGATAAGCAGACACTTCTTTATTAACAGCCGGGTGCAAGAGTGAGTCCTCTCATGATCAACGCACACCAAGTTTCAAAATCATACACCATATATAGAACTTATTCATACATATTCATTAAGTATTCATGCATAATCATAGTATTTCCCCAAAATCATTAACATACTCTCCTCCCATATCCGATTCTGTGCAGTAAAGGTTAGAAAGGTCTAGAAATGGGTCTGGGGTACGATTTGGGTAGGTGGTATATGAGTCGGTGGTCGCAATCTCCCCCTGCCGGAATTACCTTTTACTAAAGTTCACGGTTTCTTGGCAGGTAACTACAAGCTGTTCCAGTCGGCTCTCCCCAGTTCCCATTAATTCTATATTCTGACCTTTCAATACACTTTCTACATACAGAAGACTAGTCAAATGCAAAGAAATCCTCTCCCCAGTCTACCTGTAAATACTCTATCCAATTATCTTCAATCATCTTGAATCTTAAGTCTATTATCTAAGTTCTAATCATTCCTACTAGGTGATTCTGACCTATTCTTTTGGCCTTGCTACAGGGCTGTACAGAGGATTTCATAGCAGCTTTTGCTGTGCATCTACAAGTTTCATTAAAATATATTTCTTATTCCAAATGGTTTTATAAAATCAAATAAAGTAAATTAATTCTAATTTATTAGCAGATCTGTAACACTCCCACCCCCCGCTCTTCCCAGGCTCAACTTCACTCTCAAATTCTCTACCTCCTCCACCTGAGCAGTGCAGGGGGATGGGGAATGCGGATTGCGGTCAGTTCATCACACATTGTCTCTGCCACTTCTTCCTCCTCACACTCTTCCCCTGCTCCAGCATGGGGTCCCTCCCACAGGACACAGTTCTCCACAACCTTCTCCAACATGAGTCTTTCCCATGGGCTACAGTTCTTCACAAACTGCTGCAGCATGAGTCCTTTTCATGGGGTGCAGCCCTTCAGGAATGGACTGCTCCAGAGTGGGTCCTCTGCAGGGTCACAAGTTCTACCAGAAAACATGTTTCAGCGTGGGCTTCCCATGGGTCACAGCCTCCTTTGGGCATCCACTTGCTCCAGCATGGGGTCCTCCATGGGCTGCAGAAGGACAGTCTGCCTCACCATGGTCTTCACCACTGGCTGCAGGGGAATCTCTGCTCTGGTGCCTGGAGCAACTCCTCCCCCTCCTTCATTGACCTTGGTGTCTGCAGAGTTGTTGCTCTCACATAGTCTCGCTCCTCTCTCTTCCTGCTGCTGTTGTTGCCCAATTCCCCCCCCCCATCTTAAATATGTTATCACAAAGGTGCTACCATTGTCACTGATTAGCTCAGCCTTGGCCTGCGGTGGTTCTGTCTTGGAACCGGTTGGCATTGGTTACCTCAGACATAGGGGAAGCTTCTAGCATCCTCTCACAGAAGCCACCCCTATAGCCCTCCCCACTACCAAAACCACGACACAAACATTTTTCCTGGGAAATTTATCCCCAGCTTTATGTGAGCAGTCACTAGATTGCACTGTACTATCAACAACATGCAAACTACTAGGGAAACATGGAAAAAAAGATTTATCAATGCCAAATGCAAAAAAAAATATTTATTTTTAAATTATCTTGCTTATAAAACTGACATATATTTGCACTGACTTTGAAATGAGTGCAAATACAGATCCTCATTCTTCAAATTCTTTTTCTCTCATAATTCTTACACAACATTTCAGCCCTCTGGTTTAGATAATAAATTTAATGTCTCAATATTTGATTAAAATCACAAAAACAAAATAAAAAACAAGTGAGCAGATACAGGCAAAGTGAGATAGAGCAGGGATGGAAGTAAGCAAAGTAGAAATAATTTTACAAGCATCCTTCTCCTAAAACTGGTGCAGTCTCATGGTTTAACTATTTTGCAAACTACTCAAGAGTTTTTCTGTAACATTTAAAACCTTATTGTCCTGGTTTCAGCTGGGATAGAGTTAATTTTCTTCTTAGTAGCTGGTGCAGTGATGTGTTTTGGATTTGGTGTGAGAAAAATGTTGACAGCACACTGATGTTTTTAGTTGTTGCTGGGTAATGTTTATACTACGTCAAGGACTTTTTGGTTCCTTGGGCCCTGCCAGCCAGAGGGCTGGAAGGGCACAGGAAATGGAGAGAGGACACAGCCAGGGCAGGTGACCTAAACTAGCCAAAGGGATATTCTGTATCATATGATGTCATACTGAGTATATAAACTGGGGGAAGAAGAAGGAAGGGGGGAACATTCAGCATTATGGCGTTTGTGTTCCTGAGTAACCATTACATGTGATGGAGCCCTGCTTTCCTGGGGATGGCCAAACACCTGCCTGCCCATGGGAAGTGGTGAATGAATTCCTTGCTTTGCTTTGCTTGCATGGGCAGCTTTTTGCTTTACCTATTAAATTGTTCTTATCTCAACCCTTGATTTTTCTCACTTTTCTCTGTTCCAATCGTCTCGCCCATCCCACTGTGGGAGAAGTGAGTGAGCGGCTGTATGGTACTTAATTACCAGCTAGGTTTAAACCACAACACTTAGGAAAGCTTGTGTTTCCTTCTTGTTAGCTGGTGGAGACATAGTTGCTATCGTGTTGACATCCATAGGCACATGACTGCTGTGTCTGTGATTGTATTAATGCAATGTTGTATAACTTGTGTGACTGGCTTAGTAGCAAAATTACACGAAAGAACTTGGAAATAAGTTAGCTATTAAACTATTGCAGATATGCAATGACAAAAAAAAAGGAAGGAATTGTTAAAGAAAATGTATTTTCAATTAAGAAATTTAAAGTGCTGAAGCTTCTAAATGGCAGAACCAGGCCTCGGCCCTTGTACAGCCCTAATCCAAGGCTGGTTTAAAACCCAGTCAAGTTAATCAGTAGGAGAATAGATAAAAAATAGATGATCAATTTGTGTACACATCACTTAGCAATTATTGTCATGGGCAAAACAAACTCGACTTGGGGAATTATTTTAATTCATTACCAATCAAAAGTCAGAGTAGAATAATGAGCAATAAATCCAAATCTTAAAACACCTTCCCCCACCCCTTCCTTCTTCCAAAGCTCAACTTCAATCCCAGTTTCTCTACCTCCTCCTCCCCCCGAGCAACACAGGGGAACAGGGAATGGGGGTTGTGGTCAGTTCATCACATGTTGTTTCTGCTGCTCCTTCCTCCTCACACTCTTCTGTTCCAGCGTGGGGTCCTTCCCATGGGCTGCAGTCATCCAGGAACTGCTCCAGTATGGGTCCTGTCCATAGGGTGCAGTCCTTCAGGAACAGACTGTTCCAGCATGGGTCCCCCACAGGGTCACAGGTCCTGCCAGCAAACCTGCTCCAGTGTGGACTTTCCACAGGATCATAGCCTCCTTCAGGCACATGCACCTGCTCCAGCATGGGATCCTCCACAGACTGCAGGTGGATACCTGCTCCACCATGGACTTTCATGGGCTGCAGGGGTCAGCCTGCCTCACCATGGTCTTCACCACATGATGTAGGGGAATCTCTGCTCTGGTGCCTGGAGCACCTCCTCCCCCTCTTTTTTCACCGACCTTGGTGTCTACAGAGTTGTTTCACATAGTCTCACACCTCTCTCTCAGCTGCTGTTGTGCAGCAGCTTTTTATCTTTAAATATGTTATCACAGAGGTGCTACCACCATCACTGACTGGCTCAGCCTTGGCCAGCAGTGGCTCTGTCTTGGAGCTGACTGGTACTGGCTCTATCGGACATGGGGGCAGCTTCTCACAGAAATCACCCTAACAGCCCGCCCACTACCAAAACACAAACTCAATACAAAAGCATTTTCTGCTTCTCAAACTACCCTACCAGTGAGTAGACAGGGGGTCCACAAGAAGTTGAGAGGGGACACAGCAGGGTCAACTGACCCCAACTGATCAAAAGGATATCCCAGACCACATGACATCGTGTTCAGCAATAAAGGCTTAGTGAAGAAGAAGAAGAAAGGGGGAATATTCAGAGTTATGGGATTTGTCTTCGCAAGTAATCATTACATGTGATGGAACCCTGCTTTCCTGGAGATGACTGAACAACTTCCTGCCAATGGGAAGTAGAGAATGAATTCCTTGTTTTGCTTTGCTTGCACATGTAGCTTTTGCTTTACCTATTAAACTGTCTTTATCTCAAACCACAAGTTTTCTCACTTTTACCCTTCCAGTTCTCCTCCCATCCCATCCAGTGGGAGTGAGTGAGTAGCTCTGTGGTGCTTAGTTGCTGGCCAGGGTTAAACCATGAAAACCTGCATGAGTGACGCTATATCTATACACCCATCTAGGTAGTGAAAGACAGCCATTAATTCCTATCTCAGACTTCTTCGCAATGCTAAACAAACTGAGCTTGTCAGCTCTTCCCTGTACATCACAAACTCCAGTATCATTCTTCTACCAGTGGCCCAAATCTGGATGCAATAATTTAAATGTACATCTTAAGTGTCAAACAGAGGAGAATAATCACCTCCCTGTCTCATCCTGAAAGAAGTTGTTTAGAATGACCTCCCTGTTAAAGAAAACAATAGATGATCAATTTGCATACACAGGTGCTCTCAGAAATGCAGGTGTTTTTAGAAAAATTAGTATATGTGAATAGGAATTGCTTGTCCAAAGACTAAGTGGGTTTGAATGATTGTGTGAGTTAAAATAGGCAAGAAAGATGATCACGGTCTGAGGAGGACCTTGGAACCATGGCAGAGACTGGAACAGAATAGATGAATCAGCTGGGACAGGGTCAGGTGATGGATTTGCAGAACTGACAAGACCAAAGGAAACTTCTAAAAACCTCAGACATTGACTAATGATTTGATAAGTGTATATAAGCTGTGCTGTATCCCTTTGTTCTCTGCCACTCACTGAGGTGGTGGCCTAACTCTGAGTTGTGATTAAAGCAAGCCTAGTGGCACCCACATCTGTGTAATTTTTTTCCTTTAACACTCCCTGCCCTTGGGACCAATGACCAAGTTTGTGATACCCTTGGACTGAATTCAGGTGAAACACCACCAACCAAACAGTTTTATGTTTTATTAATGCAAAATACAAGACATGGTTAGATACGATAGCTCAATGGTGATTAACTGGATAAGGAAGTCCCATCCCACATGTTGTTACTTAGGTCTGGTCACTATTCATTAAAAAAGAAAGAGAGGACAGAAGAAGAGAGGGGAGGGGGAGAGAGAGATAAGAGATATCACCACCCATGGATCCAGCAGTGTCCTGCTGGTCCTCTTCACCCTAGGCATCTTGGTGGTGGGGGTCCCACCTGAGCTTTTGTTGATTTGGGTTTTATGCTCGAGAGGATGCCTCCTCATTTACATACAAAGTGAGGGTGGGCGTAGTCTGTGCAAGCTCAACATGTGAGGGGTGGTCGCAGGGTGTCCTCATCAGTGGTTGTGAGGGGTTTAGGCAACCCCTGCTGTGCACATAAGCAGTTGCCTTATGTTACCACAGCAGTTTTTTCCAGGAAGCGCTAGCTAGATCTTGTCTTTGCAAGACCTAAAGCCTTTACATCTTATACCACCTCATGGTTACCAAGTTAGGCAACAGCGGCTCACTGTGCAGCTACAGCTTATTTTAGTTCCTCTCCAGTTTGAGCAGAACAGCTTTTTTTTTTTTTTTTTTTCCAGCAACTCTGCTTAAATTTGTGGCCTAAGCAAGGTTTAAGGCAATTATCAATGTATCTGTTCCTTACACTACCTCAACCTACTGGCTAAGCTCTTTGATTTCATCTACTTTCTGCATGCACTCTGTTCACAGCAACAAATATATAAAGGTCATATATTCATAACTTCAGCAGCTGATTAGCACTAGTTAGGTATGCATACTAAACACTCCTGCTACTGCTTGTCACCGCTCATTCTGCTGTGAAATAGTCTCTTTCACCCCTTAAACATGACATGAGGCCAATCGGTACTGAATGGATGAAGCAAGTGCTGCTCCAATACCTGGAGGAAACAGAGTACTCTCTCAAGACATTTTTATTACTTCCGCTCTCAAATGTGGATATCAGTCTCTACTACTTCCCCAGATTGATCCAAACTTTTTGACAAAGACTGAAAACATGAGGTTTCACAGATGGGACTATCCTAGCAATCTAGAACCACCAACTATAGGTCCTAAAATTGAGATCCAAAGAGACAAATCTATAGAGAACAGGCTGATCATCACTGTTTGAGGCCCATCTTTCCCTGACTTGCACCAAATCAATGTAGGCTAGACACAAGCTCATAGTTGGTGGATGAGATCCACTGTGCAACAGTGAAAGTCACAGATGCACATGATCCCCATCTACAACATTACCACGATTGTTCTCAGGATACTTGCCCAAGGTTTCCCCAGCTGCAAAAAGGGTACTGAGGAATGAAAGACAGGATGTATTTCCCAAGGGCTTCTTCAGTTACATTAACTGGAGGGTTATTGTCATTCTATCGTTTCACAGAGAGCTGTTGGTCATCACAAAGAACACATGGACACTGAAGCTGACCATGCTAGCCAAGCTGACAGCACCATATCTTTATAACTCTACTATCTTTTTCCAGGACAGGCCAAGATCCTCTCCCCTCAGGAAACATTAGTCTCCACATCAGCAGTCAACACACCATGTCCCTTGTCGCTTTGGGATACCCAAATCACTAACCCAAAAATGCACGTCATCCAGGTCCAGGATGATCTGCAGAATGCATACTGAGATCTAGGTCAATCACCTGTAGTCAGCTGACCATAGGTGGAGGATCTTCTAGGCAAGTTGTACCTCAGTGTTCTCTGAATCACTGCAAATTGTTGAGCCACATACCGAATGCAGCAGCTTAACCAGTCACTACAGACAGAGAAGATAAAATGGGGTTAGGCTCTCCAGGTCACCTACAACCAGCCTGACGCTGCCACCATCAGTAAGCCCGGCTCCTGGAAAGGGGAAACAAATATACACCTTACACACATAGCTCAGAGCTGGCACTAAAACAAGTCTGAGCAGAACAGTAAGGCCTATGCTTTTGTCAGTACCCTCAAACATGCCCTTGTTGTCCTTGTCACAAATTATATTAGTAGCTATTCTTCAGCATAAAAAGCACTAGACATAAAACAATTCCTCCCCCAAACACAAACTGCTGCTGCTTTTATGAGAGACTACCTTGCTTCCAGGTCTCCCAAACACATTTCTCCCACACCCTTGAGGTTAGGAGCCAGATGCAAGAAAACCAGGGATCAGACATACAGAACAAAACACCCCTACAAGCCCACCAGCATGCACAAACACAGTATTCCTTTGCTGATCTTTGATGGCCTTTCCCCACCCCCAGTATCCCTGATGCAGGTGACAGTCGTGGAGTGGCTAGAAGATAATGGGCATATTATGAGCAATCCAGACCAAGTAACTTTGTTGTAATAGCAGGCCGAAGCTGTAACAACAGGCTGCAGCTGTTGTGAAGGACATATGCAAGGCCAAGAGAGACAAAGAAACTGTGTACTGACAAAGAGATAAGAAAGTTGGACTATTAAGGAACTGTACATGGGAAAGAGATGAAGGAGTTGGACTTGAAAAATAAGAAAATAGAACGTTGAAACAGCATGTAGGCAAGGAGCATGGATACCACGCCGTGACCAATCATAGAGTGCAGGAGAGTGAATAGACAAGCAGCTTTAGCCTATTAGCAATCTAGAAGCAATGTGTGTGCTTTGTGCTAGTGTATAAATTGCTGTGTATCCCTTAATAAAGGGGCACTAACTTGATCACATTGGTCGTATAAGTTGCGTCCGAACCTTCTGCATCAACAGACAGTCTCTGCAAGCTTTCAGCCTGGGCTTCCATAACATCCTGCCACATGGGCAAACAGCTGCTGCGCAGGAAAACAAAAGGAATAAAAGGGATCCTACCAGTCTTTACAGAACCAACAGACATCATACCATTTCAAAGTAATAAGTTTGCTTGGTTGGGGGGTGGTGGTGGTTTGGTTTTGTCATGTTGGGGTTTTTTTTTTGTTTTGTGGTTTGTTTTTTTTTTTAACTAGAAAGAGATGAATCAACAAGCTTAATGAAAGGCATGTCAGTTTTGTTGACGGAAATTCACCATCTTCAGCCTAGAAGCAGCAAAGTAGCTTTTGCTTTAGAATGACAAGACCATGAGACTACTGGCTTCTGTGCATCTACCCGTATCACTAGAAGCAACTGGCAGCTCTTCCTGAGACAATAAATTCAGACTGGAGACTGTGATAAAACAAGCTACTGGGGAAGCTACCAGTCCTGTTGCCTTTCTACAGCTTCCTACTTCTGGAATTATCTGCAGAACTGACTCTCACCCCTGTCCTCCTAGTCTTGATCAGGAAAGCTTCCCTGGTCACCACATCCCCAAGAATAGGTCATCAGTGTCCTGCAGGCCTGAGTGTTGGAGTGGGCTGCCAAGAGGGCAAGAAGTACACAGAGTTAGCAGATTAAGTCTTTGGTAGGGCTTGGAGACAGGTTGCACTGCTGTTGCCTTTTGAGATGACTGGAGTCCAACTTTGACAGCTGGAGTCACAACTTGTTAGAGAATGTCATGGGCTTTCTTCATCAACTGCATTACAAATGGATTCCTTCACGTAGAGTGCTGGTCAGGCTGTCACAGCAACTATTGGTAGGGGTTCCTATTAGGAACAGGACAGGAAGAAGGAAGGGTGACAGGACTCCTACTGACTTGCAGCAGTCTGCAGGTGAGTCTCTAGTAAAACAGCAGTTCAGGGAGTGCAAGCAGGAGTACAAGGAAAAGACAGAGTTTGTCTCTCACAGGCTCTGTGCTAAGAGCACTTCCCTACTCTGCTTTCATAGTGATCTGAATGGCAAATATCAAGAATCTCACAGTGCCTGAAGTATGCCCTTGGAACATAGATGTACCTCTGAAGAACATAATATATTATCTTTGCTTGTTATGTAGCACCATGTGCCACACTGCTTCCCAACCAAATCTGTACACGAAGCATTACAACATACAGCTAGGACTGCTCAGATAACCTTGAGCTACTCCTCCCACCAGCACACAACTAGTTGTAGCACCTGCTGCAGGACAGGCTGGTCTTCACTCCTTGAGTAGTCTCAATCAATGAAATAGTAGTCCAGTACAGCCCCAACAGTTCTGAGCAATGGTGTTGACTGCAGTCCTCACTGCTCTCATGTTCGCTTCCAGGGCCTGTCCCATGCAAAGCACCAAACTATGTCCCCCTTGTCCCAGAATCAGGAGCCAATATCCCTACTCCAAAACTTCCGGCTGAAGGGCAGCTGTTGAGCTGCCAAGGCCTATTCCAGATCTTAACTTCCATCAGCTGGGTCAGGTTGAGAGTGGTCTGATTGTGGGTGAACATTACATTCCTCAGACTTGAGACCTAGAGAAGTATGAGGCAAAAGCACAGAATCCCTTGCCCTTGAGTTTGATCCAGGCACAAAAGAAGAGAAAGGCATATAGGAGGGAGTGGGAAACATGCAGAAATTATTACCTCAAGTGTGAGAGACTGCACCGGTGAGGCCCACCATTACCACAGCAGATGTGTTGTCTCAACATTGCTAAACTCATGCCATCACCACAGTGAATACATTGTTAAGGCAAGAAGATAACACCACTGCCACCGCAGAGATTTATCTATACCTTGTTAAAGGAGGAAACCAACTGATGCCATGGAGCAATGGGGGAGGCTGATCCTGCAAAACTTAACTAAACCCCTGTGCATGCGCCCAGACTTGGGGTCAGGGGGTCAAGGTGCCTGGAGGCCCCTGAGGACCACGTTGGGCACACACACCATTGTTGGGTGGGGGGTGTGGTTAAGCAGAACAGCTTGTAACAACTCCATAAAAAACAGAACCAACTAACATGGGACAGACAGTTTTCCCCACCGGACTTGAAAACAAATGCTCTTACAACAAAGTTACTTGGTCTGGATTGCTCATAATATGTCCGTTGTCTTCCAGCCATTCCACAAATCCCCCTTTTTATTTTTGAGCGATCCAGACCCTATTTATCATTCGGTTCATAATTCTCATACAGCAATTCCACACACAGCCCAATATCATTAAGAAGATTACAATGGCAATTAATACCATTGTCCCGTGCAGAAAAAAAAATCTTTTTAACCATCCAGTAATTCCCAAACTCTGTAGCCAGTCCGTTAACCCGATCTCAATCTTTATGGCCTGTGCATGTTTTCTTTAACTCAGCAAGCTGCTTATGAATAGAGTTTGAGTGATCAGTCAAAATCAGACAACACTTTCCTTAGCACTGTTCATTATAGGCTACTCTTTACTGTTCATGCTGTTTCCTTATCTTCTAGAGGTGAGATCACATTCCTCCTTTGTTTCTTTCTCATCCTAGTTTCTTCTCATACTCCCTTAAAGTTATTTAACTCTTTGCTGCAGGATCTCAGCTGCACATCGTCAATGTCAAAACAACCCACTGTCTCTGTTCTGTACAATTCTACATTTACCCCTTTTTGTTTTTCAACAGCTAGTACCAGGTTTGCCATGTTCTGCAGGGCCCTTGCAAACATGACAGCAACCAAGGCAATAGCAAACAAACAATACTGCCAATTGAGTGAATGGATGCCAAAAAGACTGAAATTTTCTCAGATTTCGATAACATGTTGCTGCAATGGGGTGGCTAAAATCCATGCAGCACATACCATCAAAATCCTCACAGCCACGTCCTTGAGCCAACAACAAAAAGCCAATAGTTGCTCTGTTTTGTATGTAATAATGGCAAATTTGACTCACATTCTTAACTGCCTAACAAATAAGGTGATTTAACTCTTGAATGCTTTCCCTGCTGCTGCTCCGGATAAGAGAAGAACCACTGCAATACGTTCCCATCAGTTCCATAAATCAACTACATCATTACATGCTTCATCCAAAGTTATACTGCTTTTAAGCACATTATGTTTATCAACATGTTCACGTGTTGATTTATGCGGGTGTCATGGTCCCATCATAGCCTCCTACTACATTAGCATCTACATAAAGACAACTATCGACATTCAAAGTGCAAACAATATCAACTTCTTTTGGCTTAACATTATACAGAGGTAATCAATTATCCCAAATACCAAGACTTTCAGTAAGATTCTTCTTTCCCCACATACATTCACTTTTTTGCAACAATGTCTGCAAGTCAGCTTCAAGGAAGGGCACACCAAACAAGGACTGGTTCAGTAAGGAGACCCACACACCAGTTGTGGGGTTGAGTGGCAGCAACAGTGCTCCCACAGTCTGGCACGCTAAGCTCAGGCCGCACACAGCGAGCAGGTATCCTTCGCGGACCTTCATCTGTAGAAACACAAGCATAAGCTTTTCCCCAAGTTAACAATTCATGCGGTCCTGACCAATGCCTGGTACAAGGGTCTTTCAGGCATACTAAGACGCCTTCGTGCTTTTGCTGCTTGTCACCAATTGACACAAAATGCCGCACAATGGGAGGCACCGCATGGTCGGCAGAGCTTTTCAGAAAGTTCAAAACATAGCATGCTTTCTCTAATCGTGCCTTTGGGGTCATTCCCTTCATCCCCCCCCCCCCCCCCTTTATTTTTTATATGCAACCAGAGACACTTTATTGTACAGAGAAGCCCATATTTACATCTCTGAGCCCGGACACAAACCGCAGCTGCATGCGCCACCAGGCTCAGGGCAGAAATCATTCATGCAGTTACATAGCTACATATCACTACAAGCACACAGACACCTATTAAACACTAGATAACCATGTTCATCTTTCCTAGTCTCCTTCACAATACCCAGCTGTTCTCTCATCTCTTGTTAGGTCAAATATTCTCTATCTTCCTCTCCTATATCTCTCTTCAGACATTCTCTATCTCCCTCTTTTTTGCTTGTTAATTGCGATGAGGCAAAGGTGGTGTGTAGCTGGGTGACCATGACCTGATTTATGTTACAATCAGCTAAACGCTGAATACAGGATAAAAGGCATGGGAGATATGGCAAACATTAATAAGGTGGTTAAAGATAATTATAATAAACCCTATAATACTTTTGAGTCATGGCCAAAAGTTTCCCAGCCGTGAGAAGAGACCAAGGGCATCCCACCCCTGGCTCTGCTGCAGATTTTTTTTTAAGGCTTTTAAGTTTTGTATGCTTTTGTAAATTAATTCACAGTGGTCACTCAGATTCACGTAAGACTTTGATAGGATGTGTTCACACGCATGTCCCTGTGCTAATAATAAAAATCAATAGCAACTCGGATCTGTAGCAAGATATGACGGACACAATCAACATCTGTTAATAAGCCACAAAAAAAAAAAAGTATTTGTAGTATTATTTCCTTTAACAAGCTAGCAGCCTAATTTACTAAGTAAGTTAAGAGCGTGTACTATTCTTACAGAAAAGATTAGAGAAGCAAAAAAAATGTGTTATGCTGCATTCCAGAACTCAGCCTGAGAGTTACAGTCTGCTGTGAGTTCTGCGCTATAATCACTTGACATATGTTGAGGTTGTGATTGTGAAAGTTGCCCGTTTACAATTTTCATTGGCATTATCATAGCTAGTTGTTTTAAAAGCAACCCCTGAGCTTCCTCATACTTGACTTGTTGCAAAATATTCTGAAGCTGATCAATAAAATTAGTATATGACTCTTTAGGACCCCGCAAGACTGTGGCAAGACTCCCACATCCTGACTACCTTAAGAGCCATCTCTTTCATTTGCAAATAATTGTCCCTGGGACACCTTGCCTGAGTCACAGCATCAGCACAATTATTTTCTCCAGCCAACTGCTTATAGTTAACAGCAACTCCCCAATTAAGGTTTCCAATCGAGGCCCCTACACATAGCTCACAAAAATCAGATAACCACATCACATACTGTGTTGGAGTTAATACCATATCACAGCACAAACAAACTAGCTAGCTAGCTACAACAAAGTCTTTTACCATCTCATACCAGCATACTCTTCATGTCAGTCCCTCTACCACCCTCTTCTCATCAAAAGCATGTGTCCACTCTTCTCTGCTTCTTCCTCGGCTGCTCTCTCTTCATTGCCTGCCCAACCACTTAACAGAATCAGCCACAGCTGCACCTTGTCTACATTGGCCAACCCACCACCCCTGAAGCTAACCCACAGCTGTCTGCTATCAATGCTAATTAACTCAACTTTAATCTTTTACAGTGCCATACAAAGTAATGACTTCCAATCATGCAGTGTGAGTGTATAAGGCTCTACCATCACTTCAAGAAGGGGTGTAGCAAATGTACTATGAATCCTCCCTTCCTGCACTGCTTTGCTTTACTCTTTAACAGCCTCATATTGCACAGGCTGCCACTTTCAAAGTTGATTTGTCTGACAAAATACTGAACATGCCATAGCGACTCCCAAATCCCCTGGCTTAAGCACTTCCCACTTGCATTCCTGCCACCGATCCCTCAGACCCCCTTTCACCCTCCCCAAAAATAGTCAATGCATTGGGGAGGGAGAGGAAAAAGGTCTAGCTCCTTTTCCAGATCTATAGGACCTGGATCAAAAGGTTTATCAGTGTCAGTGGAATCATTGTCCGAGTTGTCCTGTTCCTGCACTTGGTCCTGTGTTGTGAGGTGTAGAGGAATGAAGGCAGTGAGTTGATTGGCATTGATGGTATGCAGCTGTGGTCTTGCCTCAGCGGCAGTGGGTTGATTGACATGGAGGATATGCAGCTGTAATTCGTTCCTGCTAAGTGGTTAAATAGCCCTGAGGATTGTAGGAGAGAGGATTACAGAGAGAAGGAGTGTCCTGTGGAGAAAGGAGAGATAACACAGACAGTAGACTTTAGCTAATGCTGAAGTCTTGTTGTAGTCTGCTAGTTTCTTTGTGCTGCAATAGTTTGTGTTCTGTGTGAGGTTGATTAAGTTGGACTCTGACAACAACAACTGGTGTCCACCATAGCTGAGGCAAGTGGGAGAGCCTGTGACCTATAACAGACACTATGAGAGGTGAGCCGTTTTAACTAATCTATTTGGGTGTATTGTAATATTTGTTGATAATCTTAACTCAAATTGCAATTTTTGGTACTTAACATAGATGGGGACTAATTGATATGGGTACAGAAGAAGAAAATTCTACATTAACAATGTTTATAAATATATGTCAAAAAAAAGTGTGAAGTATAACAAGAAGGTAATAAGAGTTTTGCTGGGATGGTGTTAAGTAAATAATGTGCTAGTTATGCTGAAAAATGTCTCTGATATTCAGACATGGTAAAACACTAGAAAAATACTTTTGGAGATTGCCTCAAGAGGTGGTAAAATTAATATGCTATTGCTAACAATGTGGTGATTAGTCTTAGATCTACTAGAACAATTAAATGTGGACAGGGAGACAAACTCCATTTGCAATGCTTACGGATATATCTGAAAAAAGTGTAAAATATGATAAAACATCAATAAGAGTTCTGCTAGTGTGGTATGAAAAGTATGATTTGTCAGTTACAGTAAAAAAGGTTCTCAGCATTCAGACATGGCAAAGTATTGGAAAGATACTTTTTGAGGCTGTCTTGAGGGGAGACAAAATTGCCACAGCTTCATTAACAACATGGAGATTGATCGTAGATTCACTAGAACTAATTATAGACAGAGAAATAAACCTTATATTAACAATGCAAATGAATGTGTTTGAAAATAAAGGTATAAAGTATGATGGCAATAAGAACTCTGCTAGGATAGTGTAAAAGGAATAATTTGCCTGTTACAGTAAAAAGTCTCCAGCATTCAGGTATGGCAAAGTACTGGATTGTTACTTTTGGGGGTTGCCATGAGAGGGGACAAAATTGCTACAGCCTCATTGACAGCATGGAGAGTTGTCTTTGATTTTACCAGAACAAGCAGAAGCAGACAAAGGCTGCGGTTGAAATAGCCACATCCCCGGTTGCAGAGATGATGCCCAATAAGGTACCTTTGGTGCCCTCAGATTCTCTGCCATCACCTGATCCATTCAGTCAAGGCTGGCAGGAGGAGCAGAGTGGCGCCGGGTCAAGTGGGCAGAGTTGGTTCCCTTTGGGGTGACAGGGAGATCCAGTCATTGTCCTGTTGCCTGTCTGTGATCCTGAGCCACCTGTGATAGGCTTATCAGAGGAGACCTTAGGTCATGTTCAACAACCAGTCCAAATTACAACATTAGAATTAGATCCTGTCAAATTCTGGAAAAAAGATGTGGGAGCAAGCACTAGTGGAAGGGGATATCAATGCTGCAGGAGCCACAGGGGGCAGGGTGTTAGCCTGTCCAGTGCTTTGAAAGGATGGTAAGGCTCCCCCTGAGTGGGAATCTATCAACTGGGGAGTGATAAGAGTTAAGGTCAACCTGTCTACAGTACAGAATAGGCTCAGTCTATGCTCAATCGTTGTTACATATCTTTTCACAGCAGAGCTTACTGCTCATGATTGACATTCAGTTGTGCAAACTATATTGACCCCTATGCAAATGTGACTTTTTGAGTCAAATTGGAGGTGCTTGGCAAATGAGCAATCACTGATGAATTTAGAATACCCCCAGGATGACCCATGTTTTGGGGCAGGGATTCCCCAATTGATGGGGGAGGCTCTGGTTAACTCTCCTCAGTTACAAGCTCACCTACATCCTTCAGTTCTGCAGCAAGGAAAAGGTAGTTCTCCAAGCTTTATTGCAGGTCCTGGATCATGGCGTGCCACAACAGTCACAGACCACAATAAAGCAAGGCCCAAATGAGGGATAAGTGCCATTCCTGGATAGGTTGAGAGATGCCTTGGAAAGCCAAATACAGAATGGGGCAGCTAAGGAAGCATTGTTACTTCAATTAGCTAAGGACAATGCAAATGAGGATTGTAGAAAAGTGATTGCAGGCATGGTGAATTGTAATCCCACTTTAATAGAATTAATGGATGTATGTGGGAAGGTAGGAACAGCTGCCTTCCAAACTGAGTGTCTGGCAAAGACCTTTGCTGATGCAGTCAGGGTTGTCCATTGCTGTTACACATGTGGGCAAGAAGGTCACCTAAAGAAGGACTGTCCAAAGAGATTGAGTCCAGGAAGGGCTGATGGCTCTGGTTTGGTATGCCGTTGATGTAACAAACCAGGGCGTTTTGCAAAATACTGTAGATCTAAATTTAACGCTCAAGGATGGTTACTTGCAGGTGATAACAGAAAGCAAGGAAACGGTGGGAGGAACTGTGTGATGATACAAATGAATCCTCCACAACAATTTCAGGCTTATGCAGCCAACTCGCAGCCTGAACTTCAGGGAGTGCTGGATTGGATGTTACCACAGCAGCAGTGTCACAGTCCGCTCGGTGGACATGTGATGGCTTGTTTACTATGATCTTGAAGCACAAAAATCAAGGTGATCATGCCAAGGGGTTATGTTTCAATTAAACAGCACAATTTTTTTGCTCAAAGCGGCTTGTGATAGGTAGAAAGACAGAAAGTGAATAAAAGGTAAAGTAAAAAGAAAAGAGGATTATAGCTACCACCACGGGTCCAAGGTGTCCCTATAGTCCCAGGTCCAGGCAGTGTCCTGCCAGTCCTTCCGTTTGTCATGATCCTTGGTGGGGAAGATCTCCAAAGTTCAGTTGTGAAGGAGCCATCTTTTATGCCAAGCAACACACCTTGCTGCTCCTCTGTTCCATGGACTGTTGCCAGTCTCTGCCTTCTTGAGCAAGGTTATCACACGTGTGCAAAGAAGAGTGCCTGAGGTGTGGTTTGACTTAGAGGCAGGTAGCTTCAGGCTAGGAGGTGTGTTTTTGTATTATAATGAAGAAAGTTCACCTGAAGTTTTTCTGGTTTGCTGTTACAACCATGGTTGTAACAAATCTTCTGGACAGCTGTTAGATGGCCTTATTGTAGTTATTCCTTTCAGTCCCAGGTGGCAGGGAGCGGCATAGTACTCCTCGTACCATGCAGTTCTCTTTCCAGGGTCTTTGTGCCTTGGTGTCCATGAGGACCACATTCCATCTCCAGGTCTCAGTTGACAATGTTGAGACAATAGTGTTCTCTTTAGACACACTCTTACAAGCTGCCATCACAATAGAGGATGATAAAGTACATAAGGTCCCACTGAATGCCATGGGACCCATTGGCAATAAAATGAGTGTGCTGTTGTTTGGACATTCTAGTGTAATATTACAAGGTTTGTTTGCCTTACCAGGAGTCATTGATGCTGATTATATGGGTCAGATTCAAGCAATGGTATAGTCCCCACCCCCCATGTCAATTCCTGAAGGTAGCTGGATTGCACAATTAATTCCTTTCTGGGTGCAAGATGATTATGCCCATGACAAAGTCTGGGGCAAAGAAGGGTTTGGTTTGACAGGAACACCTCAACTTTTCTGGACTCAGTGTACAAAATGCTCGACCAACTCTAACCTGTAAAATCGCCTTTGCCAAAGGGACCCTTCCCACAATATGGATGACTGGAATGATTGACATGGGAGAAGATGTAACTAAATATCTACACATATCTGGCCTCACTCCTTGTTTGTCTTTTTGGCAGGTTCCATATTGGTGGGAGTGGGTGGTGTGAAACAGTGTCCAGAGTCAGTATATGGTGCAAGTTCAAAACCCTGAGGGCCAGACAGCAACAATCCATCCCTATGTGCTTGATGTCCCTCTGAAGTTGTGGGGATGGATGTTTTGGGACAATGGGGAGTTATTATCGGTACCCAGAAGGATTTTTAATAGGGGCTGCTGTGATGGAGGGCATACAGAGACCTACTCTGCCTTTGCCTTGGAAGACAGATACCCCTGTTTGGGTGGAACAGTGGCCCCTTCCTGAGGAAAAATGTGTAGCCCTCCAACAATTAGTCGAAGAACAACTAGTGCAGGGTCACCTAGAACCTTCCCATAGTCCTTGGAATACCCCTGTGTTTGACAAAAAAGAAATCAGGCAAATGGTGCCTGTTACAAGATTTAAGGAAGGTAAATGGTGTAATGGAGGGAATGGGAGCCCTGCAATTGGGCATGCCTTCCCCGATGATGATCCTGTGAACCTGGGATATTTTGGTAAATGATTTAAAAGATTGGTTTTTTTGCTATTCCTTTACATGAAGCTGATAAATGTAAATTTGCTTTTTTTTCAATACCTAGCAGGAACAATGACTCCTTGTAAGCAATACTGATGGATGGTGTTGCCGCAGGGTATGAAAACCAGTCCTACTATGTCAATGGTATGTAGCAAAGGCATTGTCACCTGTATGGGAACAATTTCAGCAAGTGTATTGCTATCATTATATGGATGATATTCTTGTATCAGCTGCAAATAAGGCTGAACTTCAGCAAGTGTATTCAGTTTTGCAGCAGTCGTTGGCCACCTTTGGGCTATGTATAGCACCAGAAAAGATTCAACAAGCAGCCCCATGGAAATACTTGGGAGTTAAGGTGCTAGATCTGTGGCTCAAGCACTTGTCTATCCAGCTCTGAGTAAATGTCAGAACCCTAAATGATTTGCAGCAATTATTAGGGACCATAAATTGGGTAAGGCCATACTTGGGCCTCACAACAGACCAGTTGAAACAACCCTTTGATCTGTTGAAGGGTGACACTAATTTGATGTCTCCCCAATCACTAACTAAAGAAGCCAGCTTAGCCCTAGAGAGGGTGGCCGATGGTCTGCAACAAAAAAAGGGTACACCGTGTAGACTTAGAAACTCAAATATGTTTATATGTTGTCATTGCTAACTGTCATCCCATGGGATTGTTGGGCCAGTGGAATGAGTGTTGACAGGATCTGTTACATGTCTTGGAATGGTTATTTTTGTCTGTACAACCATGGAAGGTAGTGAGCACTCAGATTGGACTAGTAGTGAAAATCATCACCAAGGGATGTACATGGTGCATTCAGCTCATGGGCCAAGATCCCAATTGCTTGATAATTCACATTGAATGTGATTATGTAAGCTGGTGCTTGGCAAACAGGTTTACAGTTTCCCTTGAATCCTTCTAGAGCCAACTGACAAATATCCTATCATCTTCCCAGTCATAAATTGTTACCAACTTAGACATACAGATACTTCAAAAGCTGCTGGTAGCAGATAGCCCAGTGTAAGGCCCTATGGTCTTTACAGATGGTTCTGGGAAACGGGGGAAGGCAGTGGTCGCTTGGTATGATGGGAAGCAATGGCAAGAATTGATACACTTGACACAGGGATCACCTCAGTTGTTTGAACTTCATGCTGTCATTGTTGCCTTCAAAAGGTTTCCTTGATGTGCTGTAAACATTGTTACAGACTCTGCTTATGTTGCAGATGTAGTGTGACACATTGACCATGTGCTGCTTAAGGAGGTAAATTCAGAACAATTTTTTTCTTATTAAAAACATTATGGGTGATGGTGAGCCAGCATAGATATTACATCCTGTATGTCTGCAGTCACACTAGATTGCCAGGACTTGTCGGTGAAGGAAATGCCTGTGCTGATGCTCTTGCAGCTCCCGCTTGGACTCCTCCAGTGCCAGATCTGATATGACAGGCCTTCATGTCTCAATTTTTTCAGTGGGGGGGCTTGGGCACTGGTCTGTCAATTTAGAATCTCTTGCAGATGCAAAATCCATCATTGCCCCTTGCCCAGAGTGTCAGCAATTGGGTCCTGGACAGATGTTTCCATGAGGGGTCAATCCACATGGATATCAGTCCTTGGATCTGTGGCAAACTGATGTCACGCATGTGCCTTCTTTCAGTTGTTTACAGTATGTTCATGTCTCCATTGATACCTTCTCAAAAGTCATGTGGGCATCGGCCCATACTGGGGAGAAGGCTCTGGATGCCCTTTCACATCTTTGACAGGCTTGGGCTGCTCTGGGGGTTCCAAAGTGTCTGGAGACAGACAATGGACCAGCATATTCATCTGCACGCATGGCCAAGTTCCTTGCCTCTTGGGGGGTGGAATATGTTACTCATATCCCACATTCCCTGACTGGCCAAGCCATTGTGGAACATGTTCATCATACATTAAAACTACTTCTTGAAAAACAAAGGGGGAATGTGTTCTGAGACTCTGTGCTTGTCTATGGAAAGCTGTGTATACATTGAGTTATTTGACTGTGCCGGCTGGGAAAGTGTCCTGTGATTATCTCTCATTTCTTGTCTTTGCAGGGAGGAGATCCTCCCATCTGAGCAAAGGTCTTAAACCTACAAATGGGAAAGTGGACAGGCCTGTGGGATTTAATTACCTGGGGATGTGGGTATGCTTGTGTCTCCACAGATGCAGGGCCATGGTGGCTTCCCACTAGGTGTGTTAAGCCTGTTTTGGATCCTAGAATTGACAAGAGGACATCGGATACCAGCTGTTCCGCAGACCCCTTGAGAGGAGAGTCACAACATCTGGGTGATGCTGATGCAGAGCCTGAATCGGATGTAGCTTTGTGCCTTCTTAACTCAATCTGAACAGCCTTTCCACACCTCCTGCCAAGGGCCCTACAATGGATGATAGACACAGCCTTTTTAGTTAAAAACAAAAAGGGGGAGTTGTAGAGGAATGAAGGCAGTGGGTTGATTAGCATTGATAATATGCAGCTGTGGCCTTGCCTAGAAGGCAGTGGGTTGATTGACATGGATGATGTGTAGCTGTAGCTCATTCCTGCTAAGTAGTTAAATAGCCCTGAGGATTGTGGGAAAGGGGTTGGAATGACAGGGAGCAGTGTGGTTTGACCTCTGGAGGAAGGAGATAGAGCACAGACAGTAGAATCTGACTGATGGTAAAGCCTTGTTGCAGCCTACTAGTGTTTGTGCTGCAATAGTGAGGGTTGCTGCAATCAGTGACAGGAGCTTTGGGGGCAGAGGTGTGGATGGAGTCACAATCATTGACAGTGTGTTGAGAAGAGTCATGCTGTTGGAGTTTACAGCTTCACCTGGTTTAGCACTGTTAGTAGAATTAGTTGACACTTGGTGGCAAATTCTGGCTACTCTTCACCAAGGTCCTAAATGCATTGCTGACATGGAGTCCCCCTGTGCGGCAGTGTCACACAATAGTCTGCTGACCTCTTGGCAGGCAGGAATTTGCAAAGTGCCATCAGGTGGAAAGTCCAGCACTTTGTCACAAATCCACTCTAACAGAGTCACTACCTGTGGACCCATCATCACATTCTCTAATAAAGTTTGTGTAAAAGGAGACTATAGTCCATTTTGCACTACATTTTTCTGTAGTTCCTTAATCATTTCCCAGTGAAATGCCTGATACTGACCTGGGTGTCTATCTTGTAATAGCATGGGAGATGTGTGCACTCCTCCACTCTTCAATCTATCTCCTGATATCACTGTGTTCCTTATTACTGCTCTGCTACACTACTTGCTTTTTCCTTACTTTTGATTGTTCATTTTTTAACTGCTAACCCTCTGATCTTAAATTTATTTTAATCTTGTCTGTCCTAATCAGAGTCCTTGACTGCTCCTTCTAGTTCATCAGAAACATGCTCAGTTTCAGCTTTGCTCTCACTTTGCTCTGTCTGCTGAGCAACATCTTGTTTTGTTGTTACATTAGCTTCCTGCCCCTTCTCAGTCTCTGACCAGGCCTCCTTAGCGATACCTGCAAGCTGTTTTTCTGCATGCATCTCTTTTAATGTCTCAACATTAATTTCCAAGTAGTTGTTACTTGGGTAGCATTCAAGTCTCCTTGAGATTACTTTTCCCAAATTTACTCTCCTGCTGATTCCCACATTTTAACATCAAATATTTTTGTAGAGGTAGCTGGGGTGCCTTGGCTCTTTAACCAGGCTAGCAGCAGTCTCAAATTACTTTTTTCATATAAAATTTCTCTGTTGTGCAAAATATGCTGAAACTTTTTAATTTACTTTTGCTTCTGCAGACATACTTGAACTCACTTTTTAAAGTTTCTTGGCTGCTCATCTGTCTCTAAGCATACAGCTGTTGTCTGCCTGGTCCAGTTGGCCAGATGATTTTTTCAGCCAAGGAGTCTCTGCTGGAACACAGCACTCTTCCACAAGCTGTCATCTTTTTTTTTTTTTTTTTTGCCCAGTTCTGTCCTTATCCTTTCAATGTCTCAGAACTCCACCATAGAGTTCACCATTTCAGGAGACTGTGCCTCAGACTCTTTAATCTGACCAGAAGACCCTTTATTAGTTCAAAACCCATGCTTATATATCCTCATTCACTGTTCATGCACAACATACTAAAATATTTTTGGTTAATTAATACTGTTTACACACTTCCTGGCTACATATAATTGGTTAATTACTAAGCTACACATGCACTGAACTTGCATTTTTTTTCTCTTCTTTCTTATCTTTGTGAGTTTTATGTTCTCAGCCAGCTGTTAAGAGGTGGCAGTGCGCATCCACTCTAGTCTTGCTTCATATCCTGTTTTTCTTCCAGGCGTTCAGCCAACCTTATCTTACTTTCTTCTTTAGCCTTCAAGGTCCTTCACAGGCATTGTGGCCTCCAGCACTTGCCATAAAGCTCTCTACAATGAGGTGACAATACCCAGAGCACTTTGAGCACTCTGTCTTTTAGAGCTACTATACCAGTGCCTTTCACAAAATAGCACTTCATTAAGACCCAGGCTGGGTGACAATCATTGTACCTATTATTGTAGCTTTTTATATTACTGCAGAACAAACAGATAGTCACAGTTCCTTTTAAATAATATTGTTCATTCCTACTATTTATCCAATGTCTTCCCTCATTCAAATATTCCCAGGGTTTCAACCTATAGCACTGGAGGAGTGATTACCTTTGTCTTGTCCTGTTAACAACATAAAGAGACATACATAATGAATGTATTCATTCATACACTGTTAAAACATGGTACACTTGTACAAAACAAAGACTATTAACAAAATTCCCGGGTATTCAAACCATACAGTTAACATCCATCTAGCAACTGCAAATATAACATGTAAAGTGATTTTATCGCAATTTTGAGAGGTCTGCTTACCCTTCTCCTGCTTCTTATATACCAGTCATTAGCAGGTCCCTCCTGGCTCCCAACACTGGGATGCAGTGGCAACCTCTGATTTGCTCGATCTGCCCTCAAGATAGCTAGTGGCTGCCCTATCTGTCAGCAAATCCCTTCATTACCATGCAGGGTACACCCCTTCCATATGGGGACTATGCTGCACACCAGATGTCCCTGTGCGATTTACCAGCTGCCCTGGCCACATGTACAATTTACAGGCCCCTTCTACTAAAACATACTGTTTTCTTCCATGGCTTCAGGAGGTTGTCTGCCCCTGCAGTGAGCAGCTGGTAGCAGAGGCTTCTCCAAGGAAAGTGCTCGGGGTGTGCCCAGGCATGTCCGTTCCACAGTGGATCCCATGGCTGAGCAGAGATCTTCCTGCCTGGCTCGCCAAAACTGACATGCGGATTCAGACTCCCCAGTCTTATCAGATTATAAAGTAGGTATGTTTATTCAGTGCTGAGGGGGTGGGTGTGCACCTGGGGCAACAGCTTGCCTCAATTTATACAATCAAGTGTTGCATATACATAAGGTTTCCAAATATGCCTATATATATTCATAACCTAGTCCTGCTTCATATTAAAATTAGTTCCAAGAAGTCATTTCCATAAGTCCCTCCCAACTGCACTTGCGTAGTGCCTCTTGGTGGTGGTTGTGGGGATGAAGGCTTGGTAGTCTCCCTCGCTCTGAAGTTTTTACCTTCTCTCTTTGCGAAGACTCAGTTGTTCCTTGGTCTTTGTCCAAACTATAGATTTGGTTTTAGCTAGTTCTCATCAAGAACTGTCCTTCAGGAGGAACTGTAGGCTCCTTGCTTCAGTTAAAAACAAAGCATTATTTATCAACAATAATCTAGGTAATTGTTAAGCAATTAGATCTACTAAAATTTCTTTAATCCCTTCCCTCACAACAGTGCCTAGAATTACAAGTAAAGTTTTTCATTAGATATAGAACACAATGGCGTTGTAATTATTAAAGAAAAAAAACATATAAAGGCATGTATGTGGGTTCTAAATTGCAATCACATTTTGTTTGTGAATGAATGTGACATTTTCAGTTTAGGGGAATTACACAGCTTCATAATGCAATATTGTATGCAGGTATAACTTCTTTGTATGTAAGCACTTTATGTGAAAAGATGTTGTTTTAAATTGCAAATTCTGAAGAGCTTCTGGAACTTCTAGGAAGAGCCAGAATTTGTTGCTAAGGCCCCTAATTCTGCTTTCTTATACCTATGCGTTATGATCTCTAATTACATTGTTTCATACTTTTTTTCCCTGTCTCATTCACTGAACAGGATGGATGGTGCTCACGAATTGAGCACCTACTTGATACTTTAATCCTTATCATTCAGTTAGCAACCCCTGCCTTATTTACTGCACATCATTTAAAAGTCTCCAAAGAATACATATTATTCATTCCCTTATGGCCTTTTCTAAGGTGCCTGGCCAAACTATTTTTATCCATTCAATTGTTTTTTCATGTGTGTTTTCTGGTCAATGCCTATAACTTAATTTTATGTACTATGTGAAATAAATACATGTGTGCACATATACACTGCATGCATATATATATATTTAATTACTTTTTAAAGATAATTTTGCAATTATTCCCTTTGATAACTTTTAGAATGGAAACTATTGCATGCTTTAAAACAGTCTTTCATGGGGATATTGAAAGTAAACATAAAATAATGCAAAATGAGTGACTACAGGCATCCATTCACATAACTTCAAACATTCTCATATGCAACACTGTCTTTCATGATTCTCTTCAACTTTAAATGTATCTGTCTGTGTATCCTCTAGGTCAGATAAGTTGTCCCTTTGCTTAAAGGCAGGCAGTACTCCTTGCTGGCTATTTCTTGTTCATTAGTCCCTGTGTGGCCATACTTGTGGTCGTGGACATATTTGTGGTTGTGGCCATTTTAGCCTATACCACCATCTCTATCTCTTCCTAAAACTTTTTGGCCCTGTTGACTTCTGTCCATCCTAGTATCTGCCTCCCTCTCCCCATGGGAGTTATGGGTCATGTTTAATCTCTTAAGAAGTAAAGTTTTGTTGGCTGAATGCAGTTCTTGACACACTTAGGTTTTGCTGGAGGTTTTCCTTCTGGTTGTATTTCTGGCCTTTGCCTAAATCTTCCTTGTTAGGGGTGTGTTCCCTGGGATAGGGCAGGGAAGAGCTGGGATGTGTATCCTGAGTCAGGTTTAGGCTTGCAGGACTTGCTCTGTACTTGCTCTATGAATGTAGTTTTCATATGGGTATAGGCATGTTGAGAACCTGGTTGCAG
This sequence comes from Falco biarmicus, assembly GCF_023638135.1. Classification (NCBI taxonomy): domain Eukaryota; kingdom Metazoa; phylum Chordata; class Aves; order Falconiformes; family Falconidae; genus Falco; species Falco biarmicus. The sequence continues at coordinate 22,627,762 of NC_079310.1, read as the reverse complement.
AGTGCTGCGTGTATGGGAGGATGGGTCACAGCTCCTGGGACTAAAATGAAGGGCAGAGAGCATGAGCAGTGCTTGAGGGGGGGTTGATGGGTCATTGTGAGACTGGAGGTTGCAAAAACTGAATAGAATGCTTCAGCCGGAAGCCTGGGCAGTGGGCAGGTGGGTGACTTCTGTGAAGGGTTGAAAATTAGAGGGTGATGGACACGTAAGACACGAACAAACAGATACTGGCTTTTCGCTAAGTGCTGTGCTGGACAGATAACAAGTTGTCCTCCTTGGGTCAAAAGTTCACTACGAGGAAGACATCTGACTTCATCCCTGCAAGACCACTGGAGGACCCCAACGACCGAAAGGTGCAAGCGCAACAGGGGTGGAGTTATTTAAATAATTTCAAGGAATACTGTAAATAGTTATGAGAAAATAATGAATATGTATATAGCTGATTCAGCCTTGATGGTATATATAAATCATATTTGAACTCATTTGGCGCGCCTCTGACTAGAGTCATGCGCTCAGCGCTGCGGTTTTTGCTCTTTGACTTTGCCTCACAATAAAGATTTCTGAACCGGCCTTAGTGGGTCAGGTATTTATAACAAGTTTGGGGGGTCGTCCGGGATACTAGCTCGCCCAGCCCCAGGATCTTTGGCGACCATCAGATAGGATACGCACCCCACTGATTTTGGTGAACTCTCTGATGGCACGCCTCTGACCACTGGGACTGTTGGCCGAACGCCCAGGAGAGAGGGAGGTTCTTAGAGCAAAAACTACTCGGAGCTCCCTGGGAGATAAAGTCGCGGTTGCCTGTAATTGACGTGCACGAAGACCCGAGTAAGAAAGACTGTAAGTATTAATCGGTTGGGCGGGAAGTGGGGGCTTGACTGCATGACTGAGTGAGACCTGATGGGGTAGCCCCATTCCAGGAAGCGAGCGTGGAGTCTTTCTAACCATGGTTCCAATATCCCGTGAGGGACTTGGCTGGTGAAGAGATGAAGCGAGTGAAAAGCTGTGTGGAAGACAGCCCCAGGGAAAATATGGGACAGAGAAGTAGTAAAATGAGTCCCAGGAAAAAGGGGAGCCAGAGAATACCAAACGAAATACCCCCAGACAGTCCACTGGGGTTGATGTTAGCCAATTGGGAAAGTACTGAGAAAACTAAGGATAAATATAAAACAAAAATGATAAAATATTGTATGTTAGAGTGGACCAAGGAAGAGATTAGACCAGATCATTTGTATTGGCCCTGTTATGGGTCATTTGAGGGTTGGCTTTGTCAAGCATTAAACCTCTACATGAATGCCCGAGAATCCCCTAATCCAGAGGAGAGCGAATACACTGCTTGTTGGAAAGGGGAAATTTGGCCAGGATCAGTGGGAGTGTTCAGAGCAAAGGAGGTAGAAGAATTACCTCGTAAATGGGACCCCCTTGAGTCCTTGCCCCCTCCATACGGTAGTTCCTAATGCCCCTCCATGTGAGGGCACCGGAGGGCCTGATGAAAGAGGAAGTATACCCTGGCCTGACAGGACCCCCAGAACAAGACAGAGACAAACTGTTAAAGCAATGGTGCTAGGCGAAGAACAGGGAGTCGGAGTTTTTCCACTTAGAGAAGTACCATTGGGAGGGGCACAGGGAGGTATTTGGTTTGTGAATGCACCTTTAACTTCTACCAAAGTGAGGAACTTTAAGAAGGAGATCAAGGGCTTATTAGAGGATCCTCTGGGGCTTGCCGAACAATTTGATCAGTTTCTGGGGCCCAGTATCTACACATGGGAAGAAATGCAGTCCATACTGAGCATTATCTTTTCCCCAGAAGAAAGGCAAATGATTAGGGTAGCAGGCATGAGAATTTGGGAGAGGGAAAATCAGCAGGAACCACACGGAGATCAGAAGATGCCCCTAGCAAATCCCAACTGGGCTCATAATAATATGGCTGACAGAAGAAATATGTCAGATTACCGTAGCCTGATTGTTAAAGGTATTAAGGAGGCTACTCCCCTGGGACAGAACGTTGCAAAGGCTTTCAATGGGTGACAGGACAAGGACAAAATGCCCACCAAATGGTTAGCCAGGCTCCGGAAAAACATGCAACAATATTTGGGAGTAGATCCTGAGGGTGCAGCAGGGCAGACCCTTTTGAAGGTACACTTTGTTACTCATGCCTGGCCAGACATCTGCAGTTGGAAAAGTTAGAAGATTGGCAAGAAAAAGGACTAAATGAGCTACTAAGGGAAGCAGAAAAAGTGTATATGAGACAGGATGAGGAAAAAGCTAAATCTAAAGCAAAGATAATGATTGCCACCATGAGGAATGGGGATATTCAGAGAAATAGAGGGATTCCCAAAAAGGGAGGAGAAGAGTGGATGCTTTTACTGTGGGAAGGGAGGACATTTTCAAAGAGAATGTCCAAACCAAAATAAAGATCTTAAGGTCTTAAAAATAACACAGGAAGACAATGCGGAGGATTAGGGGTGTCAGGGGCTCTTCCTCCTGGGGGAAGGATCTCACCTAGAGCCCTTGATAAATCTGCAAGTAGGACTCCAGGAGGAAACATTAGAATTTCTAGTGGACACTGGAGCGGAACGAATATGTGTGTGTCAAGTACCTCTGGGATGTGAAGTAGGCAAAGATACCATAAAAATAATCAGAGCAAAAGGGGAGGGGGTTTAGAGCTCCAATAATTAGACAAATAGAGATGAAAGGGAATAACAGAAGGGGGAAAGGAGACATTTTATTTGTCCCAGGGGCAGGATGCAATTTACTGGGAAGAGACCCGCAAGTTCAACTAGGGATAGGAGTTGTTCCTGATGAAGGAAGGATGGTGGTAAAAATTTTGAGGTTGACTCAGGAGGATGAGTTGAGAATAGACCCTAAAGTGTGGGCTGGGGATGGAAACCGAGGAAGCCTGGGTATAGAACCCATTGTCATTTCTATCCAGGATGAAGGGTGTCTGATAAGGGTTCGGCAATATCCCATATCACTAGAAGGATGAAAAGGGCTCCAATCAATAATTGATGCTCTGGTAAAAGAGGGCACTCTGGAACCCTGTATGTCTCCTCACAATACTCCCATTCTGCCTGTTAAGAAATCCGATGGGACATATCAGCTGGTCCAGGACATTCGAGAAGTAAATAAAAGAACCATAACTTGATATCCTGTAGTACCCAACCCATATACCCTTTTAAGCAAAGTATCACCCCAACATAAGTGCTTTAGTGTAATTGATCTCAAGGATGCATTTTGGGCTTGCCCACTGGATGAGCGGAGCAGAGATGTCTTCACCTTTGAATGGGAAAATCCCTACAATGGATGTAGACAACAATATAGATGGACAAAATTACCGCAGGGGTTTACTGAATCCCTGAACTTATTTGGACAAGCTTTGGAGCAAGTCCTCCAACAGTTCTGAACCCCCAAGGGAACACAGCTAATACAATATGTGGATGACCTATTAGTTTCAGGGGTGGAAGAGGATAAAGTACGGGAAACGACCATACGACTGTTGAACTTTTTAGGATAGGAGGGACTGAGAGTATCCAAGCAGAAACTTCAGTTTGTGGAACCTGAGGTCAAATTTTAGGGCACATCATTAGCCAGGGAAGCTGTAGGCTGAACCCGGAAAGAAGAAATGGCATACTTTCCCTGCCCCCTCCTCGAAATAAGACTGAGGTAAGGAAGCTTTGGGGGCTATTGAGATATTGTAGATTGTGGATTGAGGGTTACACACAGGTAGTAAGATTCTTGTATGACAAACTCGTTGAGGAAAATCTCGCATGGACAAAGGAAGACAAGGCTAGTTTGGAACAACTAAAGACCAAATTGACACAAATACCCAAGTTGAGCCTCCCTTCCTTGGATAAGCCTTTCTATTTATATGTAAATGTGGAAGGTGGTGTAGCACATGGGGTACTGGCTCAGGACTGGGGAGGGATTAAAAAGCCTGTGGCCTTCTTATCCAAAATGTTGGATCCCGTCAGTAGAGGTTGGCTGATATGCATTCAAGCAGTAGCTGCCACCTCAATTTTAGTAGAGGAAAGTCGAAAACTTACATTCACAGGAAAATTGATGGTTCATACCCCACATTCTATCAGAAATATACTTAATCAAAAGGTGGAGTAATGGCTTACTGATAGTAGAATGTTAAAATATGAAGCCATCTTGCTCAGTCAGGAGGATTTGACATTAGTGACCAGCAAGATTTTAAACCCTGCTCAGTTCTTATATGGGGAACCAAAGGAGGAGTTAATACATGATTGTATGGAACTGATTAACTATCAGACTAAAGTCCGAGAGGACCTAGTAGATTATGCTGTGGTGATGCAAGTCAAGACGGACTAAAAAACACTATATCAGCATGGCTGGGTTCAGACAAAATGGCTCTTTATTGTTTTATCATATTGCTTATATATCTTAGATAGTACAGGTGTCAGACGCTGATGGGCTTTCTGTCGTCTTCTTCTTGCTTGCTATTTGCTGTTGCTGTACGTGCCTGTATGCTGCGGTTTTAAGTTCTGGGTTTTCACATCCTGTTTACATGCTTGACATTTTTGTGGCTGTCTTAAGAGTACACAACTAAGTCTTCAAGGTCAACTAACTCGTCTGCAGACCTGCTGCAGATCCCTACATTATGCACTCCCTGAGGGAGAGCAAATATACATAGATGGATCTTCTCAATGTATCCAGGGAAAAAGGATATTGGGGTATGCAGTAATCGACAGGAAATTGATGAGAACAATGGAAAAAGGGAAGCTCCCGGGATCCTGGTCCGCCCAGTGTTGTGAACTTTATGCTCTAAACTGAGCACTTAGGGTCTTGACCAGGAAAATAGGAACAATATATACTGATTCTCACTATGCTTACGGAGTGGTACACACATTTGGGAAAATTTGGGAAAAAAGAGGATTATTAAATGCAAAGGGAAAAGGGTTTATACACGAGAGCCTGATTTTAGAAGTATTAAAAGCTCTAAAGTTACCTGCTGAAATTTCAGTAGTCCACATTAAGGGACACCAAAAGGGAAATACTCCTGAGATAAAGGGGAGTAATCTAGCTGACCAGGAAGCTAGAGATGCTGCTGAGCACGGAAACATCAAAGTGCTTGCAATAACACATGAACCTAATCAACTCGCCCAAATTCCTGGTTTCAAACAGGAGGAAGAAAAGGAGTTGATAAAAACTGGAGGAGCAAAGGACCCCTGCAGAAAGTGGTTCCTTCCCGATGGAAGACAGATATTAAACAAAGAAATAACACGGGAAATAAGGGAATTACACCAACAAACTCACTGGGGAACTCAAGCCTTATATGTGATCACTTTCTAAGACATTTTGGGTGTATAGGGGTGTGATACATGGAGTAATAATTTGTGTCAATTAGATGATTGGTATAGAACAATGGAAAAACACTGAGTAGACTAAGCAGGGGGCCAGAGTGACAGACGGGAAACAGGTGCAGGAAACGGTTGCTTGCATTAGGAGCAGCCATGCGGATATGGTATTGTGAAATATTTAGCTGAGCTTTGTTGTATTGAACAAATCACCTTATATGGTAAAAGAAGGAAGTCAGCTCTTCAGGGTGAGAAAGAGGACAAGTGAGGAAGACGTCTAACTTCATCCCCGATGACTACCAAAGGGACCCTCAACATTAAGCACACAGGCATAAGGAAAGGAACGCCTATGTTAAGGACTAATCTGAATAGCCATGCCATTTCCCGGTATAGCAATGAATATGTATTAGCACACCAAGCATAAAAGGGAACATGTTGTTGTATAGGGTGTGCGTGTTGGTGGAGCACAGACTCCCCACACACCCAGTGCTGTTTACTTGCCTTTTATCATTTATAATAAATACTGCTAAATTCAGATTGAGTTGTATCCTCATTTATAACAGGGGTTTTCACAATAGCCAAACAAATAATTGAAGGATGCATAACCTGCCAGAAAATCAATAAGGCGGCCGTGAGGAGAACCCCAACAGGGGGAAGAAGTTTGGCATTACGTCCCTTTCAAAGTATGCAAGTAGATTTTACTGAGCTTCCCCAAGTCCAGAGGTGGAGGCATTTGTTAGTGATAGTGGACCATTTAACCCATTGGGTGGAAGTGGTTCCAAGTGTAAGGGCTACTGCAAATGCAGCATTAAAGATTTTATTAGAACAAATAGTTCCTAGATATGGGATAATACAACAAATTGATTCAGACAGGGGAACACGCTTCCAAGATAATATTACAAGTGACTGAGGCCTTAGGCATCAAGTGGGAACTGCACACCCCATGGCATCCTCAAAGTTCAGGACAAGTGGAGAGAATGAACCAGACATTAAAATGAGCACTCACTAAATTAATGGTGGAAACACAACTGTCTTGGGTGAAATGTTTACCCTTGGCCTTGTTGAGGGTCAGAAAGCAACCCGAGACTGATTTAGGGGTATCCCCTTATGAAATGATGTTTGGGCTTCCCTTCCTGATCTCACAGCAAGAGATGGCCAGTTATGAAGGAGGAAGTTTAGAAATTCACAAATATATTGAAAGCATATCGAAGAGTCTGGAAAACTTGAGGGAAAAGGGGCTGATATTGCAATCCACGCCATTAGATTTTAAAATCCACAAAATAAATTTTGGGGACTGGGTATTGGTCAAAATTTGGAAAGAACTTTCATTAACACCTCAATGGGAGGGTCCTTTCCAGGTTCTACTGACCACTGAAGTTGCAGTGCGAATGAGAGAGAAAGGATGGACACACATTAGCCGGATAAAAGGACTGGTGGCTGCACCCAATCATTGGGTTGTGACTTCCCCGCCTGGTGACATCAAGGTGACCCTCAAACGAAAGATCAATTGATGAATCAAAACAATCCGGGAAATTTATGGATTGAAGAACCTAAGGAATTAGAGTTTTGAATTTGCCACTGGTTTCAAAAAGAAGTGGGACAGCTTTTCAGGCTGCGGCATTCCTCGTGGGGGAGGATACCTTTACAGTTTGGGGTGTGTGTCTGGACTATATGCAGTAGGAAATCAAACATTTGCACTTGCTTGTGACTTGTATAAGGTGCATAACCCACTGTATCCTGATTTGCGGGAGGAACTGGCCCCTTTTTCGCATCCTGCTTTTATACCCTGCCTATTACATCCAAACGCTGGGCATGGGGCATGGACGAGATGTATCTGTATAGATTGTAGTCAATGCTGGTATTGCCACACTACCAAAAGAAGTTGGTTTTGCCCTAAGTGTCGGCGCTTTAACCACTGACTCGAACTAGGAGGAGTGAGGTGGGACGAGTGTAGAATAGAGACTCTCCTCTGTGGGTGGGAATTGCTGGTTCCTCAGTTATGGGAAGTGCCTGAGGAAAACTGGAACACAGTAATAAGCAAATGCCACCAGCATTTTGCTTGGAAACCACAAGACCTAAACAAGTGAAAAATAGAAATTTAAGTGATCACTATATTTGCTGCCACGAAGATACTGCATACCGGCTGTGAGAAGCAACCTCACAGGCCAGGGAAAGTGGGCAGAGGTATGTTTCACTTCAGATTTCTAATAGTGATTCTTCTCCCGAATATGCTTGTGCTTGGAGAAAGTTCATGTAGTCGATGTATACAAAATGTGTTTCTCCGCGGGAGGAGACAGCTGGTTCTTGCGACTCATACCTTCATAAATGCTGTGTGTTACAAGTTGAACCAGGCCAACACCTGTCCTGTAGGGAACCAGCAATATTGGGTAGCTAAGAATTTTGGAAGATCAGGATACAAAAATGGGTTAACATGCCCCAAAGGGGAAGAATGGATATGTTTTTCCAAGGCTGGACATTTGGACATATCAGATGGAGGAGGGCTTCAAGACCAGGTAAAGAGGGAGTTAGTGCAGAACAGAATTAAGACGCTAATGAAACCTGCCCCGGTATCAAAGTTTCAGCCGGGGCAATTGTATGAGAATCTGATGAAGCAACTAAAGAATGTAATAGAGTTACCAAAATTTGGAAAGAACTTATTTGTAGACCTAGGGGAGAGGATAAGTTGGGAACTGAATGTAACCAATTGTTGGGTTTGTGGAGGGCCGTTAACAACAGAGGAGTGGCCATGGAAAGGGAGTTTCTTAGGACCCAAGGTATTGTTATTCTGGAATCGTACTAAAGTAACCAAGGCAGATAGACCGGAAGGATGGATATTAAGTGCCGAGACCATCGGGGATGAATGTTTGTGGCAAAAAGGAAAACAGTGGAAGACACGAGTGGGTGATTCACCTTGCACAAGATATAAGGTCCATAATGGAACTCATGAATGGTGGTTCCCAGATAAGCCTATGTGATACTGGAATAAAACAGGTGACTCGTGAATATAATAATCTCACCAGATTGTATAATTGCATGGGAGAGGAAGGGCCCTACAAAGGGGTACCAGAGATCTCCCGATATTGGGAAAACTTAAATAATACAGCTCAGGAGTTCTAGAAGGTTCCTGAAGGATTATTTTGGATATGTGGAAAAAGGGCATATTCAGGATTGCCTCCTGACTAGAAGGGTAGCTGTTCGTTGAGAATAATACAACCTGGGTTCTTTCTTCTTCCTGATAAAAAGGGAGAGGAACTGGGAGTCCCGGTATATGATGAACTGAGACGACAAAAAAAGAAATTAAATAGGGGAACCCAACAGTGGGGTAAGGATGAATGGCCCCCTGAAAGGATTATACAGGTCTATGGACCAGCCACTTGGGCACAAAATGGAAGTTGAGCATATCAAACCCCTATTTATATGTCAAACCAGATTATCAGACTGCAGGTTATAGTAGAAGTAATAACTAACAAAACTTCAGCCGCTTTAGAATTGATCGTTAGACAACAGAAACAAACCAGGGCCGCTGTATACCAAAATAGATTGGCCCTGGATTATCTATTAGCTGAAGAAGGAGGAGTATGTGGAAAATGGAATACATCAAATTGCTGTCTAAAAATTGATGATAACAGAGAGGCAGTCCTGGACATGCCCGAGAGATAAGGAAAATAGCTCATGTCCCTGTACAGAAATGGAAATCCATGTTAGATGCAAACTGGTGGGACAACTTGATAGGAATGGCTTGGTGGAAGAAGGTGGGTTTCTGTCGCGACGGAGGGAAGACACAGACACTCAATATGAGTGATCAGCAGACTTCGATTTATTCTGTCTTACAGTCATCTTTTATGCCTTGTTATAATTAGCTCATACATATTACAAAAGTTAAGCTCATTATTGGTTAGTTGCCTAAATACCAAGCCCGCCCCTAGTTTCTCTTCTGTAGTTATCTGTTCCCACCTGCAACATTCTTTTCCCACCGCGATCTTCCTGTTATTGTGTAACAAGAACAGCCAAGGACAGTGTATTTTTGCTTTACTTCAGATAAGCTGAAAGCGATGTGCATTTTTGTCCAGCCAGCTGGACTATGTCTATGTGACCCTTTTCAGCTAGTCAGTTATCCACAATTCCTCCGTTTTTATTTTGGGCGACATAGGCTTGGTTGACCATTTTCAATAACAGCATTTTAACACAGGAAAATACACAGCCAACTTATAAAATCTCAGTTCAGAAGTATAATTCCTGAAATACTTGAAAAATAAAGTTAGCTTGAAGCTTTAATTTAGATGCTCTTTCTGTTCCAGTGATATAAAAAGTTTAAAAAATTCAAAGGTAATTTTAAAGTTCTGAACATGGACTAATGCAAGCTCAAAACCCAAAAAGAAACCAAACTGATGTTTGACTAGGAATATTTGCAAATATTTTAGTGGAAAATCCCTGACCATTAACAATTTTCTGTCCAAATAACAACTGCCCTTATGCAACCAAGCAGTCCATACCTTTTCTGAAGAATACCTCATTGATATCAAAGAATTAACAAAGGGGGAAAATTAGTTCTAAGCTATATACATTCATAAGTGGATTTTTCAATAGTTACATACAGATTTACACACTAAGCCATAATGGCTTGTAGGTGATACACACAAGAATAGTACGTTGCTTATCTGTCTGAATGTCTATGCTAAATTTGACAACTATGCCACAAGCCAAGCCTACATGGGTGCTGTATGTTATGCACGTTCCTTAACAAACAGAAGTATAATAGACAAATTCCCAAGATCTAGTCCCCAACCTAATTATATTATTTTGTAGCCAATTAAGGAAAATAACACAAATGTGCATACCTACATGTGCACACACCTTTTAGTTCAGAACCAATCTGTGATAAAAGGCCTTAGCCTTATGGCATCATCGAATCTTAACGAGTACAGTAATTAAAAATGCAGTCTTACTGTAAGTACGATTTACGCTGACATTCCCTCAAATGCTACACGTGAGTATTTCTCACTCAACTGCCTCAAGGTAAAATAGTAGTATTTGTTAATATGTATCGAAAAATCATTAATTCTCTACAATAGCAGTTGACTTCCATAACACTATGTAAGCAAAAGAGGCTTAAGATGGGTTTTCTGAATACTAACAATTTATTTTAGACTGTCTAAACTCAGGGCTTGAAAGATTTCACTCTGCCAGACGTAGAAACACTGTTGCACTCCAGTTGTGATATCCCTTTTCCCAAGTTGTCACATGCACATCTCGCTCAAGCAACATTATTGTCAAAGTTTCTCTCTGCTACATAAAAGCATATTGCACTTGTAGATATAAAAGACAGCACCCTTACTTAGATTATTACCTTATTACCTCATAACTCTTAGTATCTCTGATTTCATCACTTCAAAAATTCACCAGAAGCAGATAAAACCACAGCATCAGACTAAACTACACCTTAACTGCTGATTCAAATAAAGGCATTCTCTTCAGATATGCCTAATGCTCACAAATAATTTTGGCTGGTTTTGATCAAGAAACTATTATTACAATAATGATCAAAAATAATAATCCCGTTTGCAAAATGCCTTTAAGCCAGCCTCCTAGTCCCAACCAATTTCCACATTCAGAATACAGCATAAATACAGAATACAGAATAAATTATCTCCATCAAGGCAAAAAGGCTTCTTTTTAAGCACAGAGATGTTTGCTAGGTCAAGGCAGAAACCCATTTCTTGTAGGGGACATCTGAAGCACTTTTTTTGGTGGGTTTGTAATGAATTCTGTATTTTTCCTTGAGAAGCTTAAGCTGTTCCTCTTGTTTCAGGAGTGTTTCCAACTCTGAGTTGTCGAATAGGTCCGTATTTCCCAAACATATCATACATTTCCTCCGCTGTGATTTTATACGGCAGGTTCCGAATATAAAGGGTCCGACTGACCTCTGGGGGCAGCCAGATGTTAGCTCGCTTGGCCGCTTGCATCGCCATGGCGCCGATCGGGAGGGGTGGGGGGGTGCCGCCTCGGAGAGAAACCGCGGCCGGGAAGGGGCCTGCCGGGCTGCGCCGCCGCTCGCCGCTGCCGCGGGGGTCCCAGATGCTATCCCATATGCTAATAACCCGGGTAATGCCTTTTTACAATCTATGTCCTGAACGCTCCGCTTTTCTAAAAAGCATATGAGCGAATCGTACGTCGCTTGTCTCTCCATACCTTCGTCAGCGCTGTTGCAGCCTTTGCGAGACTCCGGCGACGCGTGGCCGGCGGGACCCTCTGTAGGTGCTCCCGGGCGCGGGGACTGTGCCCTTCCGCCTCCTGCGCTGCTTTCAGGACCGGTACCCGAATCTCCGTCGAACCGTGGCTCGCAGGTTCAGCCCTCTCTAGGGTCCCTGTTCGGGCGCCATTTGTCGCGACGGAGGGAAGACACAGTCACTCAATATGAGTGATCAGCAGACTTCGTTTATTGTACCTTACAGTCACCTTTTATGCCTTGTTATAATTAGCTCATACATATTACAAAAGTTAAGCTCATTATTGGTTAGTTACCTAAATACCAAGCCCGCCCCTAGTTTCTGTTCTGTAGTTATCTGTTTCCACCTGCAACATTCTTTTCCCACCGCAGTCTTCCTGTTATTTTGTAACTTTTGCTTTACTTCAGATAAGCTGAGAGCGATGTGCATTTTTGTCCAGCCAGCTGGACTATGTCTATGTGACCCTTTTCAGCTAGCCAGTTATCCACAATTCCCTTTCGCCTCCTGTGCTGCTTTCAGGACCGGTACCCGATCTCCCTCGACTCGTGGCTCGCAGGTTCAGCCCTCTCTAGGGTCCCTGTTCGGGCGCCATTTGTCGCGACGGAGGGAAGACTCAATATGAGTGATCAGCAGACTTCGATTTATTCTGTCTTACAGTCATCTTTTATGCCTTGTTATAATTAGCTCATACATAATACAAAAGTTAAGCTCCTTATTGGTTAGTTGCCTAAACACCAAGCCCGCCCCTAGTTTCTCTTCTGTAGTTATCTGTTCCCACCTGCAACATTCTTTACCGACCGCAATCTTCCTGTTATTGTGTAACAAGAACAGCCAAGGACAGTGTATTTTTGCTTTACTTCAGATAAGCTGAGAGCGATGTGCATTTTTGTCCAGCCAGCTGGACTATGTCTATGTGACCTTTTTCAGCTAGCCAGTTATCCACAGGTTTCTTCTTGTTGTGTGCAGTTACTGGGCTGCTCTTTCTCCCTTGTCTAATACCTTGTTTTATCCGACTAATAACCAGTGTTGTGCAAGGCATGCACATAGTAGCCATGCCTATGGTTCCAAAACCAGCAATATCCAGAACTGCCTCTATGGTGATGGTATTGAGAAAAATGATTAAAGATGAGAATCTGGAGAAAGCAAAGCTTTGTTCATCTATGAACAAAACAACGAACTGTATAGAGTAGCTCAAGCCAAATAAACTATAAAAATTAAAGGGGGAGGTATTGTAAGAAACGAACGAACAGATATTGGCTTTTCGCTAAGTGCTGTGCTGGACAGATAACAAGCTGTCCTCCTTGGGTCAAAAGTTCACCACGAGGAAGACATCTGACTTCATCCCTGCAAGACCACCAGAGGACCCCAACGACTGAAAGGCGCAAGCGCAACAGGGGTGGAGTTATTTAAATAATTTCAAGGAATACTGTAAATAATTATGAGAAAATAATGAATATGTATATGGCTGATTCAACCTTGATGGTATAAGTAGGTCATATTTGAACTGTTTGGCACGCCTCTGACTAGAGTCACGTGCCCAGCGCTGCGGTTTTTGCTCTTTGACTTTGCCTCGCAATAAAGATTTCTGAACGGACCTTTAGTGGGTCAGAAATTTATGACAGATCGGAGCAGGACAGAGCTCTTCTCTTGCAGGTTTGGAAAAGTAAATGTTTCTTCAGCACAATACATTTCTAATCTGCAAGGGGTAACTAGCCAACTTTGCCTCTTTAGTCCTTAACAAGTCTTTTCTCCCTGAGTTGTGGCAGCAGCTAACCTAACATTAGCATACTTTCCTACCATCCATGTGCTTTTCTTCTCTGTCATCTCTGTCTTCTTGTTCTTTCTCCCACATGTTGTAGTACTTTTACTTCTCTGTCACATTTTTTCCTAGCAAACCAGTCAAGTGAGGGATTAGACTGGGCTGCTGACAGCTCAGGCTTCAACGATGGGATAGAGCTGTGTCTTTAAAGAGAGTGAGCCGCCACTTTGATCGAGTGAACTAAGAGATAAGAAGGAAGAAAGAGAGAAAACAGGATATGAAGCAAGGCTAGAGCCCTATGCAGGGTGCCACATAGGCAGCTGGCTGAGAACTTGAAACCCACACATCTTAGCCAATCAATAGTTGTTGCTGGGTAGGTTAGCTGTAAAGGATAACCAATCAGAGAAGCTGGGGGAAAGGGTATATACACCGGGAGATTCGCATAAACAAGGCCCTTGCCTTTGCTTTTGGCCGCTTGCTAGTTTGTTTGTGTTGTGTTATTTCCTGACCACTGTAACTCAAATTGCAACAGTCAAGCTTAGACCTGTGAGGTTTACTGAGGTGTGTTGTGACAGCTCTTACAGGCATGTGAAAAGGTCAGAAAGAGTACTGGGATAAGTGGATCCATAATATTGCCATGCTTGCCTGAAAGGGATGGCAGATCAATTGCCACAGGGGGAGCAAGTGACAGTCTAAAAGACTGACATAGGTTTTCTGAGTCTCTTGCTTTGTATTTATTGTGTTGTCCTGGTTTCAGCTGGGATAGAGTTAACTTTCTTCTTAGTAGCTAGTACAGTGCTGTGTTTTGGCTCTGATGTGAGAACAATGTTGATAATGCGCTGAGTTTTTTAGTTGTTGCTGGGTGGTGTTTATACTAAATCAAGGACTTTTCAGTTTCCTGGGCCCTGTCAGAAAGAGGGCTGGAGGGGCATGGAAAACTGGGAGGGGACACAGCCAGGACTGGTGACCCAAACTAGCCAAAGAGGTATTCCATGCCATATGACGTCATGCTCAGTATATAAACTGGGGGAAGAAGAAGGAAGAGGGGGACACCCGGCATTATGGCGTTTGTCTTCCCTAGTAACCATTACGCATGATGAAGCCCTGCTGCCCTGGGGATGGCCGAATACCTGCCTGCTGAGGGAAAGTAGTGAATGAATTCCTTGCTTTGCTTTGCTTGCACATGTGGCTTTTGCTTTACCTATTAAATTGTTCTTATCTCAACCCTCAAGTTGTACATTCCGATTCTTCTCCCCATCCCTCTGGGTGAGGGGGAGTGAGCAAGCAGCTGCGTGGTGCTTGGTTGCTGGCTGGGGTTAAACCACTTGGTTGCCACAGTGCAAAAGACAATATAATTGGATATAATCACATTTACTCGTGTCCCAGTGGCTTCACTCATGAATGTTTAGTGTAGACATGCCCCTAGGAAGTGAAGGCAAGCATAGCATTTGAGACAAACATGCTATTCCAGGTGTCCCTAACATGGGGCTAAGCATGCAGCTGCAAAGAAACAAGTTCTTGCTGTTCTAGCCTGAATGGAAAAGCTCACCTGTACCTTTGTAAAGGTGCAGGGAACATAGGCATTGGGAATGCTTTTTTCCCTTCTGTTACATGGTACTATTTTGCAGTCAGATGACTAGACACACATCCCACTTCAACACAGCATGTGATGAAAATGGGATTAAACCAGGCATGTTCTGCATCCATGTGTGAGTATGGCCTTGAGAACCAGCAGCACGGAGGTGAGAGGAGTGCATATGCTGTAAATCATCCTGCTTATAAGGGAAAGAAGGTGCCAGTGACACCTTTGAACCTGAGGTCGGAATTAATTACTTGTGAAGCTTACTGAGGAAATTCTTAAATCTCCTCTGGCAGCCTGGAAGGACCTTTAGGCCAACTGAATTGGAATGGTAGTTTTGTGCTGTGCAGTGTGCAGCATTGTAACTGTCCTGGGATAGATGATGAATTGGAATATAGAATCCCACCAGTGGCTCCCACACAGTTCTCAAACTTGTGGAGAACAAAGGCCCTGGGTGTATTGGTGATGTCTCCAACAGCTATCCAGAGGTAAGAGAATGTGGAAAATTGCCTTGGAGATCTCAGTCATAAATTTTGTCTATGGTGTACTTGTCTGTTCTAAGCTGTTCAGCCTTTGGTAGGAATAGAGGGTTACCATTCTCTTCTGGGCAATATCCACTCATTTGAATGCAAATATGGGGCTCCTTATCTTTTATCTAATGATGGTGAATCCATGGCACCAGTTTATGGCAGAAGGCTTTGAGTCTAACCTTCTCTATCCAAAAGTCCTTTGTCTAGCGCTGGTTGCCCCACAGACTGCACGGTCCCATCAGTCCAAGCTTGTTTTTCAGGCATGGTGCACGTGGTTGGCCAAGGATGAAGCAGATGCAACAGCAAAAATTCTGAAAAAGTCTTCATCCTTATCATCCTCTTCAGACAAACAGATGACCACTAGTGTGGGAGGTGATTCACTTGGGAGGTCCTCCAACAGTAGCTGCTGCAGCTGTGGAGTCCTCCCTGTAGCATTTTGAGGAACTGATGCTGTGCTTCACATGTGAGGCCTTTACTGGTGTAGGTGCTAGTGAGACAGATGAAGGGGAGCTGGCTGATGTCATTGCGGCACCTTTCATAATTATCTTTGAAAGATCATGGTACCTGGGAGAGGTTCCTGAAGACTGGAAGAGAGCAGATGTCACTCCTATCTTCAAAAAAGGAAGTTCTAGGGAACTACAGGCTGGTCAGCCTCACCTCAGTCCCTGGGAAGATGATGGAGCAACTGATCCTGGAAGCCATTTCCAAACACATGAAGGACAGGAAGGTGATTGGGAGCAGCCAGCATGAATTTATGAAGGGGAAATTATGCTTAATTAACCTGATACCCTTCTACGAGGTCACTACCTTGGTGGATGAGGGGTGAGCAGTGGATGTTGTTTACCTCAACTTCAGTAAGACTTTTGACATTGCTTCCCATAACATCCTCATAGGCTGACAATGTATGAGTTAGATAAGTGGACAATGAGGTTCATTGAAAAATGATTGTATGGCTGGGCCCAGAGCATTGTGATAACAGCTTAAAGTCCAGGTAGAGGCAAGTTATTAGTGGTGTACCCCAGGGTTCAACACTGTGGTCAATACTGTTTAACCTCTTCATTAATGTTGCAACAGAGCAGAAACTCAGCAAGTTTGTTGAGGATATAAAACAGGGAGGAGCAGCTGATACACCAGATGATTGCGCTGCCATTCAGAGGGACAATAATTTGCCCTGGACTTCTGCTTATTTTGAGAATGTAATATTTTTTTTCCTCCCTACAACATTTTTTTGTCCTTTGTTGGAATAGGAGGTTCTACAGTCCTTACTTACTGAATAATGGTAATGTATTATGTGGAAACAAAGTATTTAAAAACTTTGGTTTCCAAACTGTCTCAAACTTTACAGCTCATACTTTCATGAGCCAAACAATGGAGTCATAACTAGTATGTCATTAATTTTATATAGATGAGATGTTATTTCTGAGAGTGGACAGTAGTCTGAAACCAAAGATCAAAGGAGGTTCACGCCATGGGAACCAAAATCTCATTGACAAAAGAGGCAGATATCAGAGACCTTTTCAGCTAACAAAAACTGAAAGTTTGCCACCTAGATTCAGTGTGCAAAACTCAAAATGGAAAGTCTGAGAACTGGAATCCAAGGGGAAAACCTAAGCTAAAATACTGCATAGCTACTGAATCACCAGCTTTACTCAGCTGTTGGTTTTGAATGATGTCCAGGATTTGGTTTGGCTCATTTATGATTGTATAACAATGAAGCAATGTAATATGAATGAAGTTAGGGAATTGTGTGAGTAAGGTGGATTGACCTTGGCTGGATACCAGGTGTCCACCAAGCTGCTCTATCACTCACCCTCATCAGCTGGACAAGGGGCAAAAAAATATGATGAAAGGCTCATGGGTTGAGATAAGGACAAGATCACTCAGCAGTTACCATCACAGGCAAAACAGACTCAACTTGGGGAAATTAATTTAATTAATCACCAATCAAATCAGAGCAAGACACTGAGAAATAAAAACAAAATCTTAAAATACCTTCCCCCCACCCCTCCCTTCTTCCAAGGCTCAACTTCATTCCCAGTTTCTCTACCTCCTCCCCCACCAAGCAGTGCAGGGGGACAGGGAATGAGGGTTGCAGTCAGTTCATCACACATTGTCTCTGCCACTCCTTCCTCCTCACACTCTTCCCTTGCTCTAGTGTGGGGTCCCTCCCACAGGTGACTGTCCTCCACAAACTTCTCCAATGTGGGTCCTTCCCATGGGGTGCAGTCCTTCAGGAATGAACTGCTCCAATGTGGGTCCCCCACAGGGTCACAAGTCCTGCTAGCAAACCTGCTCCAGCCTGGGTTCCTCTCCATGGGGACCCAGGTCCTGCCAGGTGCCTGCTCCAGCGCGGGCTCTGCACGGGGTCACAGCTTCCTTAGGGCATCCACCTGCTCTGGCACGGGGTCCTCCATGGGCTGCAGAGTGAATATCTGCTTGTGGAGGTTTGACCCCGGCTGGACACCAGGTGCCCACCAAAGCCACTCTATCACTCCCCTCCTTCTCAACCAAACAGGGGAGGGAAAACATAATGAAAGACTTGTGGGTCAAGATAAGGACAGGGACATCACTCAGAAATTATTGTCATGGGCAAAACAAACTGTACTTGGGTAAATTAGTTTAATTTATTACCGTTCATATCAGAGTGGGATAATAAGAATTAAGAATAAAAACTTAAAAACACCTTCCGCCCACCCCTGCCTTCTTCCCAGGCTCAACTTCACTCCTGATTTCTCTACTTCCTTCCCCCAAGTGGTGCAGGGGAATGGGGGTTGCAGCCAGTTCATCACATATTGTTTCTGTGATTCCTTCCTCCTCACACTCTTCCCCTGATCTTCACAGGATCCCTCCCATGGAAGACAGTCCTCCATGAACTTCTCCAATGTGGGTCCTTTCCATGGGCTGCAGTTCTTCATGAACTGCTCCAGCATGGGTCCCTTCCACAGGGTGCAGTCCTTCAGGAGCAGATTTCTCCAGTGGGTTCCCCACGGGGTCACAAGTCCTGCCAGCAAACCTAGCCACACAAACCCAATACAGTGATAATGAGAGAAGGGGTGTCCTAGTTTCAGCTGGGAGACAGTTAATTTTCTTCTTAGTAGCTGGTACAATGCTGTGTTTTGGATTTGCTGTGAGAACAATGCTGATAGGACACTGATATTTTTAGTTGTTGCTGGGTAATGTTTATACTAAGTCAAGGACTTTTCAGTTTCTCAGGCCTTGCCACAAAGAAGTCTGGAGGGGCAGAAGAAATTGGGAGGGGACACACCCAGGACAGCTGACCCAAACTAGCCAAAGAGGTATTCCACACCATGGGATGCCATGCTTGGTATATAAACTGGCAGGAGTTGGCTGGGGCCTGCTGATCATTGCTTGGGGACTGGCTGGGCATTGTTCAGCAGGTGGTGAGCAGTTGTATTGTGCATCACTTGTTTTCTTTCCTCCCTTCCCTTTGGATTTCATCCATCCCCCCTCTCCCTCCTTTTCATAACTGTTATTGTTATTATTTTTATTGTTCTTTCATATTTATTTTATTTAAATTATTAAATTGTTCTTATCTAAACCCTTGAGTTTTGCATGCCTTTCCGATTCTCCTCCCCACCCCTCTGGGTGAGGGGGGAATGAATGCTAAAGACAATGTATTTTGAATTAAGAAATTTAAAGTGCTGAAGCTGCTAAATGGCAGAACCAGGCCTCGACCCTTGTATAGCCCTAATTCAAGGCTGGTTTAAAACTCAGTCAAGTTAATCAGTAGAAGAACGGAGAAAAAATAGATGATCAATTTGCATACACAGGTGCTCTCAGAAATGCAGGGTTTTTTTAAAAAATTAGTATGTGTGAATAGGAATTGCTTGTTCAAAGACTAAGTGGGCTTGAAGGATTGTGTGAGTTAAAGCAGGCAAGAAAGATGATCATGGTCCGAGGAGGACCTTGGAACTGAGGCAGAGACTGGAACCGAATAGATGAATCAGCTGGGACAGTCTCAGGTGATGGATTCGCAGAACTGACAAGACCAAAGGAAACTTCTAAAAACTTCAGATGTTGACTAATGATTTGATAAGTGTATATAAGCTGTGCTGTATCCCTTTGTTCTCTGCCACTCACTGAGGTGGTGGCCCAACTCTGAGTTGTGATTAAAGCAAGCCTAGTGGCACCCACATCTGTGTAAATTTCTCCTTTAACAGTGAGTGAGTGGCTGCGTGGTACTTAATTACCAGCTAGGGTTAAACCACTACAGTCCTTTTTGGTGCCCAACGTGGGGCACGTAGGGTTGAGATAACAACAAATCCAGCCATACTGTGTTAGAACGAAATTATTGTTGGTATTCATTGGATTGGATTAATAATAATTGGCTACAATGCTGATTTCTCTGCTCTTGAAATTGCTGCCCATGGTCTCAGGGTTGTGTTATGTACTTTACTTGTAGTATGTGTTCTCTGTTGTGTTGTTTGTTTTCCTTTGGACCTGGGCTGAAGTTATCATACTGTTGTACTATATAGTACTGGTTTATGATATGATGGGCTTGCTGGTTAAAAACTAATCCAGTCTCTGTACTGGGTGTTGTTGTCACCCCTGTGGGTCAGGGGGCCCCTGGGGTGGGAATTCTCCTTTAACAGTGGGCGCATGACACTTCAGGTCATCAAGGAAGAGATGAACATATTGATGGGCTTGTTAATAAGGGGTAGACTAGACCACATACCCTATTGCATGGTTCATCCATGAATGTGAAACGTGCCATAATCAAACAAGCCAAGCGGTTAAAGCCTCTCTGGTATGGAGGATGATGGCTAAAATATAAATATGGAGAAGCCTGGCAGATTGACCATATCACATTCCCACAAACCCACCAAGGCAAGCAACATGTGCTTACAATGATGGAAGCAACCACCTGGAAACATACCCTGCGCCACATGCCAAAGCCCAAAACACTATCCTAGGCCTTGAAAGACAAGTCTTGTGGCGACATGGCACCCCAGAAAAAGTTGAACCAAACAACGGCACTCTTTTCGAAACAATCCCATAGACACCTGGGCCAATGAGCATGGCATTGACTGAGTATATCACATTTCCTATCATGCACCAGCCTCTGGGAAAACTGAATGATGTAACGGACTGTTAAAGACTACACTGAAAGCAATGGGTGGTGGAATGTTCAAACACTGGGATACACATATACCAAAGGGCACCTGGTTAGTCAACTCCAGAGGACCTGCCAGCTGAGCTGGACCTGCCCAATCAAAGCTTTTAGGTACTGTAGAAGGGAATAAAGTTCCTGTAGCGCACCTTAAAAATATGCTTGGGAAAACAGTCTGGGTCATTCCTGCTTCATACAAACGTAAACCCACTTGTAGGATTACTTTTGCTCAAGGACCTGGGTGCACTTGGTGGGCAATACAGGAAGATGGGGAAGTTCGATGTGTGCCTTGAGGGGATTTGATTTTGTGTGAAAATAGCCAATGAATTGAGTTGTGTGATGTTAATTGTTACATAATATTGTATATTGTCACTTCTGTATGCCTATTAGTACACTGGGCATTATGTGGCACCCATTTCTGCCACTTTGGATTTGAAGATGTGAACCTGACTGTAGAGAGCTTTATGGCAAGTGCTGGAGGCCATGATGCCTGTGAAGGACCTTGAAGGCTAAAGAAGAAAAGAAGTAAGATAAGGTTGGCAGAACGCCTGGAAGAAAAACAGGATATGAAGTGAGGCCGGAGCGGATGCGCGCTGCCACCTCTTATCAGCTGGCTGAGAACATGAAACTCGCAGAGATAAGAAAGAAGAGAGAAAAAAAAATGCAAGAAGTTCAGTGCATTTGTAGCTTAGTAATTAACCAATTATTTGTAGCCAGGAAGTGTGTGAACAGTATTGATTAACCAATGATATTTTAGTATGTTGCGCGTGAACAGTGAACGAGGATACATAAGCATGGGTTTTGGACTAATAAAAGGTCTTTTGGTCAGATTCAGGAGTCTGTGTCTTAATTTCCTCACCTGACTCCTTTTGAACTGCCACACCAATGAGGAATGACTGGTGAAACCAGGTCAGTGCAGCCGTAATAGAATCAGAACTGGCTTCAACATGCAACAACCCAACACCTTGTACCATCTTCCCTGCCCAGAAAGACTGTTATAACAGATGGAGCCCAAAGTCATGGACTAAACATACTCAACGGACTTTAGAGGGATGGTCCATAGACTAAGGGAATGATATCTGTGTATTTATGTTAAAGGACAGGAGAAGTGATTATGTATTGGAAAATGCATCATGGCATAAATGGTATGGAATAAGGGGTGGATACTGTCCTGGTTTCAGCTGGGAGTTAATTTTCTTCTTAGTAGCTGGTACAATGCTGTGTTTTGGATTTGCTGTGAGAACAATGCTGATAGGACACTGATATTTTTAGTTGTTGCTGGGTAGTGTTTATACTAAGTCAAGGACTTTTCAGTTTCTTGGGCCCTGCCAGCGAGGAGGCTGGAGTGGCAGAAGAAATTTTAAGGGGAAACACCCAGGACAGCTGGCCCAAACTAGCCAAAGAGGTATTCCACACCATGGGATGCCATGCTTGGTATATAAACTGGCGGGAGTTGGCTGGGGCCTGCCGATCATTGCTTGGGGACTGGCTGGGCATTGTTCAGCAGGTGGTGAACAGTTGTATTGTGCATCACTTGTTTTCTTTCCTCCCTTCCCTTTGGATTTCATCCGTCCCCCCTCTCCCTCCTTTTCATAACTGTTATTGTTATTATTTTTATTGTTCTTTCATATTTATTTTATGTAAATTGTTCTTATCTAAACCCTTGAGTTTTGCATGCCTTTCCCCCACCCCTCTGGGTGAGGGGGGAATGAGTGAGTGGCTACATGGCATTTAATTACCAGCCAGGGTTAAATCACAAGTTCACATTTCTTCATTGCTACAAAAGATGAATAAAGGTGATAGGGGTTGAAGAAAGGCTATGTGGAACTAGGAGGTGAGGAGAAAGGAATACCAGGAGGTGAGTGCCCAAGAGGCTTTGGAGCAGCGCTACTGGGAATTTCTCTAGTAAGTTCTGTGTTTGCAACTCCCTCATTCTTGTTTAAAGTTCTTGGTTGTAGTATCCAGACAGAAAAGAAAAATCAAAGAAGCCAGTGTTATTACTAAAGAAGCCTCGATTTCAGGTTGAAGTCATTTTGGTCCGATGAATAGTCTGTGGGTAGTTAGTGCCACATGGACTCTGAATAGAGCTAGGTGGGAATGAAGAAATGAGAATGAAGAGCATCACCAGCATTTGCTGCTGAGTAGGCGAGAAAGCAGAGATGAAATTTTCCTTTATGAGAAAGTAGCTGTTCAGATCTGTGAGGATAGTCACAAACCCTAAGATCTCATCTTGGTCATTCCTGTCAGACTTATTGTGATATTGTGTACTTGCTTCCCACCTCAAATTGTTGCAGAGCCATCTCCCTTTTCCTCTCAGTTGCAGTAGTGCTAGTGACGTACGGAATTAAACTCTATAACTCGAAAGTTATAAAGTAGGTATGTTTATTGCGCGCAGATGCACGGGGGATCGCTCCACCACAAGCGTGCATGCCCGAAGTGACCAACCATCTCACATTTATGCAATAAAACAAATGAATATTCAATTAATGCCTATACATATTTGTTACCTAAACCCGCTTACTCTCGCTTCGTATGTTAATTAGCTTATCAGTCCTTTGCCTGGAATGTGGTGGTCTTGCAGGTTTGTAGGCGATTCATGTCCTTGTGACCATCTGATCTTCTCCAGCAAGGAGACTTAGCACTCCCTCTAGATAACATTGGAATGTATCTCATCCTTTTCTCATCCTTTTTATAAATAGCCCCTTTGTTAGAGGAAGAAGGGTAGTCTCCTCCAAGCTGTGTGGCTATGTGACCAGACACCACACCCATGACCAGTCACCATACCCACATTCCTTGAGCAGACATATACAATCACAATCGATGTCCATTGTCCCTATTTCACACTATTTCTCCATATCACCAGTAAAGTGGAGGCAACAGGGCACTTGTCTTTGCTTCAGTTTTATCTGATGGGGCAATGCATTCCCCTCAACGGCAATGCTTGTTCCTCCAGACCAGAAGGGCAGTTCTCCTCTCTGAGATATTTTTGCATGCTGACTGCAGGCAGAGGCAGATGATACCATGCTCTCTATACTTGAATGCAGTTCACTGTTTTTCTTCACTGTGAAGTCTGAAGACTTATTACAAAAAAAAAAAAAAAAAAAAAGGAAAAAAAAGAGAGAAGTGGCAGCTTCAATTCACTTGTAGTTGCACAGATCTATCAGGGCTACTCCTCTAGGTGTTTCCAGATGAAACCATGACCATTTTTAGCAGTCATCCTATTTTCATGTGTTCTGAAGCTGGTAAGGTAAGGTAGAGTCAGTCTTCTGTTAGGCTGATGTATATGGTTAATGAACAAACAAATAAAAAAGAGTTTTTTCTGAGCTTTCTGTCATCATGCCTTTGGTGCTTGATTGATCATGCCTCAAAATTTTAAAATTTCAAATTTAGATTCTGAGCCTTCCAGGGCTTGCCTGTCTCAGAAATAACTAAGTCTGGCCCCTACACAACTGTAATGCTTGATTTGCAATAATTAAGCAAAAAATCTTTAAAATCAGTGACCAATTAAACAGTTTTTGTAGCATTAGTAAACCATTCAGGTGAGTATCAAAAGTATCTAATGTGGAAGTACTATGATTTGGAGTTATAGCTTGGATTTTTACCCTTGTGAGTGCATCTTTTCCTAAATGGGAATGAATTAAATACACTAATGATACTTTTATCTTCTTTGTGATCGTATGTGGTCTTCTTATTCCTTTAGTAAGGTGTAAGCTTTTAACTATTGCTGAACTTGCTAACTTTTTCTAGTGAGGTAAAAGGACCTTTTAGAAGAAAATACTAGCCTTGAGAACAGGATTTCTTTATTGGAGCTGAATTGCAGTTAGTCTAACTTGACTTAATATTGTACCTTTTATCAGATTTATTGAACAGTGAATAAGAGCATAAAAGAAATCTTTGAATCTGTCTATATGAGCTGGTACTGCTTAAATGTGCGGTGGGTTGTTGACCTTTTCAAAGAGATAGCCCTTGGCACACTCTGCTTTCAGTACAGTATATGTATGCCCTTGGGTTAACAAAATGCATGTAGAAAAAAGCCACTTTTGTAGTAATGGACATGAAAGTATGAAATACTATACATTTTAATCTGAAGTTAGTGCTGTGTAAAATCTTTATAATAACTTAGATCTCTAAGTGTTTTTGGAGTGACTAAAGAAGATCATAAAAAGGTGTACTTCAGAAATCTTTTTGTTTGTTTATTAGATATGAGAGATTGTTGTGGTTTATCCTGGCTGATAATTAAGTGCTATGCAGCCACTAGCTCACTCCCCCCTCACCCAGAGGGATAAGGAGGAGAATTGGAAAGGAATGTAAAATTCTAGGGTTGAGATAAGAACAATTTAATAGTTAAAAAAAATAAATGAACAACAATAATAATAACAATAATAGTTATAATGAAAAGGGGGGTGTGGGAAAATTACTCTTTTGGGGGGGAATTAGAGAAAACTGGGACCAGACACTGCTGACTGCAGGCAGAGGCAGATGATACCATGCTCTCTGTACTTGAATGCAGTTCACTGCAGACCAGACACTGCACCCATGACTAGTCACCATACCCACATTCCTTGAGCAGACATATACAATCACAGTCGGTGTCTATTGTCCCTATTTCACACTATTTCTCCATATCAACAGCACTGTACCAGCTACTAAGAAGAAAATTAACTCTATTCCAGCTGAAATCAGGACAGTGATTAACACAGAAAACATTCCAATTCTTGCTTAAAATGGTCCTCTGAGGATTTTGTAGCTGTGCAACAGTATGCATAAAAGCATCCCTGACAATGACCTTTTTTCCATACCTGCTATCAGTGAATATTTACAAGGTTCAGAATTCTTGAATATCAGTCAACTGTTTCAAAATCTAACTTGAAAAAAGATTTCTGTGTGGATTAGATGTGGTATCATAGATACTAAACATGACAATGATTTTTGAAAGATGAGGTTTTCTTTCACTAGATCACAGATTCATTTTCCATAAGTAAATGAATGTCCTTTGTTATAACAGAAAATTCACTTAATCTGCTCTTATGTTACAGATTCTGTGTTGTCTTTGACACCAGTTGCAGAGCCTCCATCCTTGGAAATATTCTAAATCCAACTGGATACAGTCTTGTGCAGCCTGCCGTGTAGAATCAAACTCTACAACTGGAGGAGAGTTATAAAGCAGGTATGTATATTGTGGCGCCGGGTGCAAGGGGTATCGCTCCTCCTAACTTGCACAGAGTTTTACTCACAATACATATTTATACAGTGAAGTTGGTTAGTTCTGCCTAAAGTCTACACCTACTAACTAATTATTGGTTAGTTGCTTTCTCACTTCAATTTAAAGCTACAGTCCATTTTAAATTCACTATGCATGCTCCCGGAGCAGGGGATCCATCCTCTTCAGGGGGGCCATTTGAGTAGAAGGTCGTGATCTCTCACTACCACAATTATTTTACCTTAGTATCCTTGAGTCTTATCACTTCAGTAGTTTGTTTTCTTTTAGCAGTTAGCACATCCTTGTCAGAAGGCTCCTTATTTACATTCTTGTTGAGCTCATCTACATCTGTACTAACTGTCCCTTCTTGAAGTGCTGAGTGGGCGGAGCTCCAGACCTTCTCTTGCAGACAGTGAGGCTCCTGCTTTCCTGTTGATGGTTCCTGTTATCTATGCAACTCCTGCTTGCAGCAGAGTTTTCGGTTTCTCGCTATATTTTCTTGCATCAAACCTGCTTTAGATGAACCTGCCTTGAGCAGAAGGTTGGACTAGATGATCTCCAGAGGTCCATTCCGGCCTCAACTATTTTGTGATTCTTCTTCATACCATTGAGATTCTGCTGGAGATGGGTTTTTGTAGACCATTGCCACGCTTTGTAAATGCTTCTCTCCTAGATTCTGCTAGGAGAAACTTTAAATGTTTTCATTTAAATTTAAAAAACCAGCTATTGTTACAGTTGAAATGAGTCTGTCAGAAGTACAAAGAAAATATATATATATATCTAAATTCAGAAAGCTTTTAGATTACTGAATCTGAACTTTGTTTTGTTTTGTTGGGGTTTTTTTCTATGTGGGTTTGGTGGTTTTTTTGATGCTTATTGGTGTTGTTTTCTTTGTTTTGTTTTGTTTTGTGAGGTTTTTTTGTTTGTATGGGTTTGGGTTTTTTTAAGACAAGTTTTACCAATAAGCCATACTGGCAAATCTCTTTTTTGTCACTGTTGTGGTTTATCCCCAGCCAGCAATTAAGCATATTGTCACTTTTGAGTGGCATTGTCACTCAATATTGTCACTTTTGAGAACCTTTTGATATACTTGTCATGGATGATGCACTTCACTCATAAAGAGAGAAGTAGTAATATGTTTATTGGTATAAAACAGCAATTTAACAAAGTTTAATAGTAAATGCGACAGTGGTTTAACAAGATTCAATGGCAAGGTACATGAGTATTTACTGCACAGAGGACAGGATCAGACAAAACTGTCAGGGAGACTCTCCCGCTGAGTCATGAGGTTCAGAAAGAACTTCCTTGCATTCTAAACTCCTTCTCAGAGTGGAGTTTAGGTGTGGCTAGATCCAGACTTAGTCCCAGACTTGGTCAACATTTTATATCTAAAGGATTATATATATATGTGCACAAGCAATCCTTTATACCACTTAGCTAAGATTTCAAAGTTTAGTATGCTATTAATTGTAGAGGAATGCAGCTGGGTTAATTAACATTGATAATATACAGCTGTGGGCTGACTTCAGGGTTGGCACGTTGGCTGATGTGGATAAGGTGCAGCTGTGGCTGGTTCCTGGGAAGTAGTTAAATAGCTCATAGGGGGATGGAAGAGGAGCAATCCATAAAGAGAGTTTAGGAAGGGGTAAAGGGAGGAAAGAAAGTACCTTGGATGAGGAGAGACAAGGAGAAGGTAGTAGAAGGACTGGCCTGAAGAGTATGAAGAAACAGCATGAACAGTAGATGGACCTTTCAGACCTTGTGGGGGATTGGTGGCCATGCTGGGGCAAGGTGTGCTAACTCTTTATTGATATTAACTTGGTATGTGATGGTAAAAGACCTTGTTGCAGCTGGTTAGTTTTGAGAGTGCTGTGATAATTAATGACTTACTGAAAACCTGTTGTGGTAAGGAATCTCAACCTCAAGGAGTAACCTTGGGAGGTGTCCCTACTCAAGGGGAGATCCTGGCATGCAGCCCACTGCTGTGCAGGAGAGCTCAGTGGGCCCTTGGCTGCCCACTATTTATAGAATAAGATAATTGACTCATGTTTGCATACTGACTAAAGAAGTTAGGTTTTTAGTTTTTTTGTTTTTTTTCAAACTTAGCCTGTGTGGGACCTTGACAAGCACTGTTAGGTGGGTGCGTTGTTCAGATTAGCCCTTGGGCATCATGTTGTTATCTGTCTTCCCTGAATTCACTTTGAGTCAGATACAGATGTCATGACCAGGATACATCCATCCTGACTGCCACAGATGGTTATCATTTGAGCATTGTCGCAGAAACAAAGATCAGGATGGGTGGGCGGGGGGGAGCACTCCCCTACTATAGTCAATACATCTTACCCTCACAGTGTGGTGGTATAGTAACCTCTTGCCTCTGTGCTGTAAATAGCATATTGATAGTTTATATGCTTACAGGTCCACAGTAAGTAGGTAGTCAAGCACTGCTACTTGTTATGTGCTAATTTGTATGGTTATTTGCTTCATGATGTACCAAATATTTATAAAGTAATAGATACATTAAAGTTAGTTAGTAATATCACAACTGGGGAAACATTAAATTATAAAGTCCCGTTGCTGTCGGTGACCATCCAAGAAGTTTCCCACCGACTGTGTTCTCCATCCTTCTTCGCTCTTTGAGACATGGTATATCTCTGATGTATCATGATGAACAGTGATTAGAGTTTTCTGTCCATTGTTTCAGATGTGCTCTAGCAGTTGACACAGATCATCGTGTTGCAGTAGTTTCTTCACCAATGTCAGATTCATTCCAATGGTGGTAGGCAATAAATCTTGACTCAATGTATAATTAGTTTGTAATAATTGACAAGATGTAACAGGCTGAATAATTAGTCGTGTGTGGAATCAGACTCCACGGTCTTATCAGATTGTAAAGTAGGTATGTTTCTTCAGCACTGGGCAGCAAGCATGGGGGGTGGGGTAGTCCCACCAAAGCTGTGTGTGCACCTGGGGCAGCAGCTTGCCTCAATTTATACAATCAAGTGTTGCATATACATAAGGTTTCCAAATATGCCTATATATATTCATAACCTAGTCCTGCTTCATATTAAAATTAGTTCCAAGAAGTCATTTCCATAAGTCCCTCCCAACTGCGCTTGCGTAGTGCCTCTTGATGGTGGTTGTGGGGATGAAGGCTTGGTAGTCTCCCTCGCTCTGAAGTTTTTACCTTCTCTCTTTGCGAAGACTCAGTTGTTCCTTGGTCTTTGTCCAAACTATAGATCTGGTTTTAGCTAGTTCTCATCAGGAACTGTCCTTCAGGAAGAACTGTAGACTCCTTGTTTCAGTTAATTTACACAATGGTTAATAAAACAAAGCATTATTTATCAACAATAATCTAGGTAATTGTTAAGCAATTAGATCTACTAAAATTTCTTTAACCCCTTCACTCAGCATCCTGTAATTTTAGTAATGTTACAAACAAAAATATTTGAGTGATTACTTGTAGATAACATTACTGTAGATAGGAATATAAAATTCCAAAGGGTTCTCATATAAACGCATCCTTTTCCAATAGATACAGTTTCAGGGGTTTCATCAGGAATGTAGTGGGTTTGCATGGCAAAGTTGTTTGGTGGTTGTTTGGGTTTTGGTTTTTTTTTTGGGGGGGGGGCTACAGGGGTGGCTTCTGTGTGAAGATGCCAGCAGTTTCCCCCATGTCCAATAGAGCCAATGCCAGCCAGCTCCAAGATGGACCTGCCGCTGGCCAAGGCCGAGCTAATCAGCAAAGGTGGTAGCACCTCTATGATAACATATTTGGGGGGGGGGGGGGGGAGGAAATCTGCACAAAAACACTGCAGCGGAAGAGAGGAGTGAGACTATGTGAGACCAAGAACTCTGCAGACACCAAGGTCAGTGAAGGAGTGGGAGGAGGTGCTCCAGGCACCGGGGCAGAGATTCATCTGCAGCCTGTGGTGAAGATCATGGTGAGGCTCAGTTTTAGAAAATTCCTTAGGGCCAAATCAATGTGCCTATTGTAAAGGAGAGGGACATTGGAAAAATGAGCCCCCCAAAAGAACAACTCCCCAAGGGGGCACGACCCCTGAAGCTGATCTGATTATGCTGGGCTTTTCAGATTCAGACTGAAGGGGATTGGGAGACAATATTAAATTTTTCCCAGCTGATTCCCTGGTTCCAGTTCAGCTGGGGAACAAAACTATTGATTCCCTGGTAGATACAGGAGTGACACATTCAGATATAATTAGCTGTAAGTGTCCTTTAAGTAATAGCCATAAGCTGATTGTGGAGGTCACAGGAAAGTGAGCTTTGAAACCATTTTTAAAACCAATGGAATGAAAAATCGGAAGTGAAACTGTAACTCACAAATTCCTCTATATGCTGGAATGCCCTTACCCCTCTTAGGGCAAGATCTGTTGTGTAAATTAATAGCACAGCTCTGTAACCCTCAAGGTAAAGAAGTTCTTCCTTATCAGATGGAATTTCCTGTGTTGCAATTTGTGCCTGTTGCCTATTGTCCTGTCACTGGGCACTACTGAAAAGAGCCTGGCCCCATCCTCTTGACACTTGCCCTTAAGATATTTGTAGACATTGATAATATCCCCTCTGTGTTCTCCAGGCGAAACAGGCCCAGCTCCCTCAGCCTTTCCTCATAAGGAAATGTTCCAGTCCCCTAATCATCTTCATAGCCCTCTGCTGGACCCTCTCCAGTAGTTCCCTGTCTCTCTTGAACTGGGGAGCCCAGAACTGGACACAGTACTCCAGATGCAGCCTCACCAGGGCAGAGTAGAGGTGGAGGATAACCTTCCTCAATCTGCTGGCCACGTTCCTCCTAATGCACCCCAGTCTCCCTGTGGCCAAGAAGGCCAATAGGGCACACTGCTGGCTCATGGGCAAATTGCTGTCCACCAGAACTCCCAGGGTCTTCTTTACAAAGCTGCCTTCCAGCAGGCCAACCGCTAGCCTGTACTGGTGCAGGACCTTACGCTTGCCTTTGTTGAACTTCATGAGGTTCCTCTCCACCCAACTCTCCAGCCTGTCCAGGTCTCGCTGAATGGCAGCGCAGCCTTCTGGTGTATCAGCCACTCCTGGTTTTGTATCATCAGCAAACTTGCTAAGGGTACACTCAGTCCCTCCATCCAGGTCATTGATGAACAAGTTGAACAGGACTGGACCCAGTACTGACCCCTGGGGAGCACCACTAGCTACAGGCCTCCAGCTAGACTCTGTGCTGTTGATCACAACTCTCTTGAATTTTAAAAAATAACTGTTTAAACCCTGTGTAATGTAGAACCATTCAAGAAGTAGATCTATTTTTGCCTCTAGGATTTTTTTAATGCTATTTCTTTTGTATTGAAAGGCAGTGCAGATTGAGACCATAAGTGTTATTAAAGCCTGATTTCTCAAGCTTTTTATTGTTTTGATATTAGCTTGATGTCTGTCAACAAGAGACTTTCAGTCGAGCTATTTTTATTGCTTTCTAAATTCAGATTAGGATTATTATTATTATTGTATGTGAAATATGGTAGGAGGTTGTCTAAATCTGAAGTAGCTACTCTGGGAACTTTCCAGAAGAAAAAATTTTGACAAAAGGTGTGCCATTGTATTGGTTGAGATTTTGATTTTGTATGAAATATTACTTTGGAGCTTGCACAGGCACTTGCAAAATGATACTGACTAGTAAAGGGAGATGGGGAAACTGTGGTGGAATGTGAGGGAGGTCGCATAAATATGTTAGATGGCACCTCTTGCTGGGTTTTTTGCCGCTGTTTATAATAATGATCCAAATGATATTTAGACAAAGAGTAGAGAGCTTCTGCTTCTCTCTTCACTTTTTGGCCAGATACTTTCAATACTTTTTACTGTCTTCTGAGCTCTCTCTTTTGTAGGACCAGACAGCATCAGTCACACTTTATTTTATAATCATCTGCTCCTGCATAAGAGGAGGCTATTCTGGCTGCAGGGAAAATTTCAGAACTAACTGTTGAAACTGTGGAGGAGTGGGAGTGAGTGAGGTTGTGGAGAGGTTTTGCCAGATTTTGGCTGGTGTGTGTTATTGATTCTTCTTGTCTGCTTGGTTTACACCCTGCAATGTTTTAGGTTCAATGTTTTCAGTTACTGGGTTATCTTCCCAGAGATTTGCATAGCAGTTCCATTATTTTTAATGGTTAGTTAATGTGGCTAATAAACATGTTCTTTTGATCTATTCCTTTGTTTAGTAATATAAATAATACTATCAGCTATCAGCAGAATATGCAACTCATTTATAAAAGTTATAAAAAAATACATTTGAGCTTAATAGTGCTTTTTAAAACTATAATTTCAAACCAAATCACTTGCAAAATAGTAAGAATTACAACTCTAGGCTCTGGTAAAGAGTTTTATAAGACCACTTGGGCTTTTACCTTGTACTCCAGTGAGACATTAATAAAATGCATTATTGTAAATTGCTTACCAGTGTCAGATTTATGGGAATGCCTGTAAATGCCAATAGATCCATGATGTTGAGTGAAGAGGGTCCCCCATGGAGAGTCAGCCAAGTCACGACAATCACACCAATATGGCTACAGGCCGTGCTCACTTTATTCAACAAACAGGTCATATTTTTAACTTAAACCGACCGCTCACCCAACTTTACACACAGGTGATTGGATAAAAGTTTCTGGTCACGCGGGCGTCTGTGTCGCTGACTGGTGAGCATGCTGCAGGTGCCTGATCAGAGTGTGCTGATTTTGCTGTTCCTAGGACTTGCTCTGCACCTGCCGCCTTGTTTGTGCATAGCTTGTTTTCTTTCTCCCACTGCTTGTTTCAAGGACAATTTAAAGTCGCTCTGCAGCTTCAACTAACAGGCCTGGGTTGTCCAACCCAGATAATGGTAACATATATCCTCGGTCCGTTAAAAATCCCTCTACAGTTGAGACTTACAGAACTTAATGCTGAAAGGGGTCACCTAGTCTGTCTTTCTGTCATGGGGTACCAGTCATCCCCCTATGCTGTGAGATTACAGTGCTATGGGCTCATGTACATTGAACACAGATAACCAAGGAACATGCAGGTTCTACCAAAGTCTAATCACTGCCCTGCAGTGACAAGGAATTTGTTTGGGCATGCCATGCTGAGCCTATTGTGCAAATTGGGCCCCTGAGCACAGGCAAAGGCAAACATTTTCCATCATCCTCACCTCTCCTCCATTTCCCAGGGAAATAAATGGAAGACACCCCCTCTCATCTTCCTCATATAATCTGACCAAGATGACAAATTCCTTGCCATTGCAAATTGGGCAATTATTTTGATCCTAAACATATGAGAAAAATATACTAGACAGGGCTCTAAGAAAATGGATTCCTTTCATCATTTGGTATTGCTTCCTTAGCTGTGGCCTATCTCAATTACTTCTGGAGAAAGTAGATGGTAAATAACAAAACAACCCAGAATAAACTGGCCAGTTAAAGATCAATAAGAAAAATATTTCTTGACCCCTTCTGGCAGTTAGCTGAAGCATGAGATTTGTTTTATATGCATTGTATTGATCATTCTGTTGACTTCAGGTAGAGATAACAAACTGGTAGATTCATATTTCAGAATTCTTTTGTGACTACTTAATAAGATGTCCAGACATGCTGTGTTGGAAAGAATGCAAAAACCAGGTTGAGCTTGGGTTTCCCCCCCCCCCTTCTTTAGTGCTGTGTTTTGCTTCTTACTGATGCTAAGAAGCAGTATTGCACTCAACTGCTTCTGCATCGTTCCTGCTAGAACTTATTTAGAAGCCACAGTGTTACCAATGAAGCAGCTGTTAGGATCTTGAATGTCTCTAAGTTATAATTTTGCTTTCCACCTGCTAGAGAATTCTGCAGTGTCACAGGTCTGAACATTCAACCTGATGTTAAAATTACTCGTTCTTTCCTGCTCATCTGAGAGAATCTCACAAAGTTTTGCATATAGCAGGGAAAGAAGGCAGGCACTTGAACAAGCAGGGTACTAGAAGCTAATCTGTTGAGAGAGCTGCTGTGGTGTCATGGTGAACTCCTGCTGTTTATTTAACAGTAGAACCTGATATACTAAATTCTCCCTTTGACATGAGAAAATTCAAATTATCATATGCTAGAGACAGTGCTGCTAAACAAAAAATTATATATGTGCTTATATATAGATGCATATATATATATGTATATATACACATACATTGCTTTTCTTTTCTCATCCTTACAAGTTGTGCAGTACATATATATACAGACTGAGGAAAAATTGTCCCTGAGTAATACTTCTTAGTTACAAATCTGTAACTGTCATGCAGTGACTTGAATACCTAGTCACTTAGTGTATGCAGCTGATTTTCACAGATGAGTGTTGCTAGTAATTGTGACTTTACACAGGTGCATTTCACTTAGAGATTACTTTATTGGGAGTATGATTGCAGTTCAGAACTACTAATCACAAGTGCTTGTCTGATAGACCCTCTGGGAAGATGCACAGTGCTACTTGTAGGGGCTTAGATAGATGATCATGGGGATGGAATTCCATGCGCTCTTGAAAAATACCAAATAAAAGTTTCAACTTTTGTTTTTAAGCATAACAGCAACTTGACTTACATAGAAAATGTGGACAAAAGCATGTTTCTGTCATTATGACTTTTTGAAGTGGTTTTCACACCAGTTGTATCTTTGTCCCATCTTGGTCATTTGTGGAAATACAGACTGCAAAGATTGCAGTGAACAAAAACTAACATATACTCATTTTTCTCCTCATGAGGAAAAAGGGACCAGAGATCAAGTAGTAACTCATACCAGGATAATGAGGGCACCATGATTTTCAAAATTATGTTTTAAAAGTTTTGCAATCTAAAAATTGGAAAAATAAGTCAAGATAAAATATACTAAATAAATTGTCATTCTGAAATTGTTTAACCCATGCTAAAAATTGAAATCTGTTTAAACAGTATTAGTAAATTCAGGCCTTTTCACTGCTTTATATCTCCAAAGCATGGTATACAGCTAAATCTCATTAACATCCCCATAAGATATGTAGGTGTTATCCTTAACTTGCTGGTTGAAAAACCTGACCAACAGAAAATCAGGAACAAATTGCAAGTCACTTTATGCTGGTATTACAATTTTGGTGGTATTTACTCCTGTATTCACTGGATTATGATGGCTATTTTTAAAGCAAGGTGCATTTTTTTGGTCATGATTTCAAACCAAAAAACCTGTTTGAAGGGAAAAAAACAGTGCTGTATGTCTGTATAAGCACTGCTAAACAGACTGTGTTTGCTGGAAATGCGTAAATGCCTGAATTGGTATGCTAAGCGGATTAGATGATGGAAATTCAGATTAAATGATCTTTGGTTTAAGGATTGCCACAGAAGGAAGGTGTCCATTGTCATCATTCTTTGAGAGTTGATTACTAACTTTTGAGTACCTTTGGAAAATATTAGCCAAGAGTGCATGCAGAACCAAAGGATGCACTGACTTGCTTATTTTCTCAGCATAATTGCTGTTAAATGTTAAAAACTAATGAAAGCCAGAGGCACTTGCACTATTAATGGTTATTATGTGTTACTATCATTTAAGGGAAAAAGCAAGTATAATCAACAGATGCAGAAGGGGGCCTTGAAAGTGTAGAATATTAAACTGCTTAACTGTAGTATGGAAGAAAATTATTTCAGGTTTGTGTTTCAATGAAATAAAACATTCCACTGTGCTTTGCTGGTTTTGTTTGTTTTTAACCAGGTATCTGAGAGAAATGAAGATTACTAAACCAGAGAGACCTCACTAAAGATTTAGGTTACTAACTTGAGCCATATATTCTTATATTTTACTTTTAAAATTTGGCTCTCATCTCTAGAGCAATCTAAGAGGAGACCAAGGTTTACATTTGCAAAGGAATTAAATTCTTAAACTTGTCAGTGTAGTTCACCTTTTGTTTGATATTCTTTCCAGATGAGGAATTTTCTCTATGGATATTGTGTCAATAAAGGCAAAATTTGTCAGTATCTTCAGGTTAATCTAGATTAAATCTACAAATTAAAATGTTCTTTTATTGTGTGTGATATTAAAAGGGGCATGAACTAGAACAGAGGATACTTGGCACTGCTATGGGGATTGGTATGTCTTGAGGGTGGGGAAAAAACAGAATAAATTCAGGGGAATTCTTCAGGAAGTTAAGGTCCTGCTTGATTTAACTAGTTTTCCCCATGGAATAACATTTTCCTTGTTTTGCCATCTTCAGCTGTGTGAAGCATTATTTATCTTTTTGCTTTGTGTGATACCTTGATACCTCATAATTTTAGAAGAATGTGATGTACAAACCTGAAATAGCTGCCGATTTTTAATTTTTTTATTTATTTAGTCTTATGTACCAAAACTTTCTGTTATATCTAGTATCCTGAGTGAATGTTTCTGGTCTTCATCATGTTGCTAGTAGAGCTGTCCTTCTGGTAAAACAAAGCTACTTTTTAAAAGAAGAAAGTAGAATTCCTTTCCAGTAACCATAATAAAATAGAGCCCCGAGGTGAACGCTCAAGCATTTTAGCTTGTGGGTGCTGCAGATTTCAACTTAAAATATCATAAGTGATAAATTAAACTTTTTACTTACCACAGATATTGCAGTATTTGTGGTAATTTTATATTTTGTAGTAATAATGCTGTGTTAAATTATTGGAATTGGTTTTATCAATAAATTAGCACTCATAACACCTATTTCAGGGATGATGCCAAAGATGAAAAAAACAATTAAATCTCTACCTTTGAGACAGTGACCTTACTGTAGCCTTTGCAAGTATAATGAATGTTATTTATCCTAGGAATAATCTACAGTTACTTTCAGTAAATGAATGAGACTTATCTTTTGTGGCACAGTATGTCTCCTTTTTAACTTCCACTTGCTTCCTCAACTATATATTGGTGGGATGACTTAGGTATAAGTGGTCTGAAACAAAGGGCAAACAATTTTTTTGATCAAATAGAAGTCAATTTTCATTTGCTAGGCTTCATCTAATTAAATTGCTGCTATATTTTTGCCCCCAGATATGCGAAGCAGTTCCCATTTATTCCTGCAAAAGCTGTAAGACTGTAACCATGGGCTTATTGGATCTCCTGCCTACTCTGTTTTTCAGTAAATCATAATTTTCCAAACTTGCCTGGATTGTGCAAAATGCATAGAAGAAGAATTTTCAGTCAACCTATAGCTCAATCTCAATTTAGAATAATTTACCATTAATGTGATGTGAAGTGCCTGCATGATTTACTTCAGGAAAGTGGTTGATTTATCATGGTCTCAAAATAGCTCTTACATGCAGTGGCTTATGTTTAAGCTGCTGTGCTCAATTGTCAGTTCAACTTCTCCTATAGACAAGAGAAGCTGGCAGTCTTTTCCTCCTGCATGTAAAATGCATCTACTACCTAATTGTAATGTTTCACACTAAAGCAATGTTTAGTGACATACTATTCTTTTGCATGTTTTTTCCTCATGGTACCACTTCAAGAACAGTAGGGAAAAAAAACCAAACCCACCTTGACTGTGGACTTGTCTCCTGTGTTCACCCCAGTATTAAAATTGGCCTTGTGAGACTAATGAGTAAAATTGGTATTGTGCTTTCAAAGGAAGCACACCTCCTTCTGAGCTAGTCCTTTTGCTGGTTTGTGTATGGAACTAACTATGGTACTGTCCTGATTCAGCAGAGCTGGCTGTCCTCCTAGGGGTTTTATGCTATCTCCTACTCTGTTTTCAGTGAAAATTTAACAACAGAAGGTAAGTACTTTGATGTTACATGTGTGTGCGTATACATACACAGATATGGGCTGAAGTACCTAACTAAAGGGTAGTATGAACAAAATTAAGGCATTTGAACATTATACAAGGCTTATATAAATGTGTATGTGTGTGGTGTGTGCACAGTCAGTTTACCTGTCAAAATTTTCTATCCTTGTTGATTACTCAATCAGAAACAGGACTTTCCAGTGACTGGAGAAGTCTTATGTACAAAAGAAATTTTATCAGAGGAATTTTAAGGGAACAGATCTTGGTTTGAGAAGTGCTGAGCAATGGGGATACAGAGCTGCCCATTCTTGGCAGCTATGGGAGAGCCAGGAACCTGTGACTGTAGTCGTACCTCACACACTGCTGCTCTCTCATTAAGTTTCTGTTCTTAAGTGGTTTTCTTCAAACTTAGTAATGAAAAAAAGCTGTAGGCATGGACATCTTCAGTGTCAGAGCTGTTTAGGTAGCTGATTCTTGTACCATTTTTTTCAAGTTTGAGAATATATTGGAAAATGGATATTTTGCTGTGTTCTGAGTAAAATCTGAAGAACATGTTTTGAAAGTCCCAGAGTTTGGCACCTAACTGATCTGTATGCCCTTGCAAATCTGTGAATTCATCCATTGTGGTTTGTGATCTTGAATTTAATCCCTTAGATCAGTCTTTTTTTCTTTCAGGAGGTAGGAGAATTTAGAACTTCCTTAGAAAGATTACTTACAGGATGCTTGGTTTAGTAATGCTTTCTGGGGCCTCAGCTTAGTAATCAAAATCCATATATCTGTTATTTTTTAGAAATTCAAATGCATAGCTCTGTATATCCTTCAGTTTTGTTTTCAATACCCTGTAAATGAAGGCTTTGGGTAATACATTACTTAAATTTAAAATACTTTCCAATAGAAATATGTAGGAGAAGAGAGAATTTAATGATTGTTTTCTACTGTGTGCTTGAAAGAGCAATCCAGTTCACCAGTTTCCACAACCAGATTTCCCTGTCTCTGAAACCCGTGGCTCTGTACCTGTGAACTCACTAATTTCTTCAAAAAATGAGCAAGGGACCCAAAAAGCAGCAGCTTCATTTGGTCCTGCATTTTGACTAGTCTGTAGAATTTGTCCATTCCCAGAGCAGGACCAGAGCTCTCAAAGGCTGAAAAATATAATCATGTGGTTGACATTATCATAAAGTGCAAGAGTTACAAATTAAGAGTTGCATAGGAAAACTATGTGGGTGAGATAAAATATTCTGGCTCTCAAATCACTAAAAATAAGTATTTGCACAGCGCCTTTGGTTTTCATGGTGTTTTATAGAGCTTTTTTAAAAAAGGCTAGTCCTTGTAGAACAATTCACAATATTTATTAAAAGGACAACCTCAGGCTAAGAGAGTACATTAAAAAGCCCGGAGGAATATAATCAAATTAAAATCAGCAGGCTACACAGCATCACTGATCTAAAACTCTTTATAAACTGTCTATACAGCTTTACTTTTAAGTGAAGTTACCTTTAAATAAATGGACCTGAAATTTATGCATTCTTCTGCAGTTTCTAGGTCTGGCTCTTGCTCAGAACAAAATGTTAGCTTTTACTTTTGTATTAACTTAAATGTTGCAAGAGTATATTTGTTCTTCAAATGTGGGAGAGGAGGATAGAAAGTGTCTGAAGAGAGATATATGAGAGGAGGATGGAGAATGTCTCACCTGGCAGGAGATGAGAGAACAGCTGGGTATTGCGAAGGAAAGAAAGATAAACATGGTTATCTGTAGAGGAATTAGAGGACTGTATGAAAAGTTTATTTGTAAAAAGTTTGTGATGATTGGTAAAAACATGAGGTATGAATTTTTAAAAGGAAAAAAGGGAATTGTAGAGGAATGAAGCTGGGTTAATTAATATTGATAACATACAGCTGTGGGCTGGCTTCAGGGGCAGTGGGTTGGCTGATGTAGATAAGGTGCAGCTGTGGCTGGTTCTGTTAAGTGGTTGGGCAGCCAAGGAAGAGGAAGAAGCAGAGAGCAAAACACATGCCTGGGATGAGGAGCGACTAGGAGAAGGCAGCAGAGGGACTGGTGTGAAGAGTATGTTGGTATGTGATGGTAAAAGACCTTGTTGCAGCTTGATAGTTTGGAGAGTGCTGTGACAATTGGTGCCCTGTGTGAGGCTGACTGAGTTGGACTCCGACTACAACAGTTATCTAGTAGCAAATAGGTGCCTGCATGCTTGTAGTGATATATAGCTATGTAACTGCATGAATGGTTTCTGCCCTGAGCCTGGTGGTACATACAGCTGGAATTTGTATCCAGGCTCAGAGATATAAATATGAGCTTCTCTGTACAATAAGGTGTCTCTGGTTGCACCACAACTGGAGTCCATGCCTTCATATACCACATTCAAATGTCTTGGCAATTAATTTTCTCTGTTAAAGGAGAAGAACCTGGTTTTCATTCAGTGATTTGCTGTTCTATTGCTACAGAAACTGCCTGTTTACCAAGGAAAGGGATAATGTATCTTAAAAAACATGGTTAAATCATATTCAGCAGGATCAGAGGAGGTAGTGGATGTTTGACATCTGCAGAGAGAAATTATCTTAAGCACAGAGGGGTTTTTTTGTGCTGCCGGCTAGTGAGGGGGGCTTCTCCTTCCTCTGAGGTGCAGTGTGTGTGTGCATGCATGTCAGTGCGGTGGTTGCTGCTGCAGAATACTGGGAATAAATTACTTGATGTGCAGAACTGAAGGTGCTGTTTGTTTCACAAAATCAGTGTAGTGTGTGCTGCCACTAACCTGAAAGAGGCAGCCAACAGTTCTTCGGTACAGCTAAAGGTGGAAGGACTGAAACTTGCAGTCCTCCCTCCATCCCCAAGATATCATTAGTTTGTTCCTTTACAGTGGTTCATTTTGGCTCTCTGTCATTGCCAGAATGCTATCAGTGAATGTGTCATGGTTACGATAGAGCATGGTGACACATAACAGCAATGAGAGGCTACAAATTCCAGGACTGACTTTGGAGTAAGTATTATCTGTCTTTAATAATATTAATGGCTTCTGCATGATACTGACTTTCATGCAACCAGGAGCTGTTTAACATATGTTTGTGCTGTCAGTCTGGGAGCACTGCAGCTCCAGGTTGAAAGAACATGTTTTAAATGCATTGTAATTGGTTTCAGCAGATGTGTGAACCTGGAGCCAGAATATTATAGTACACTTGGAAAGAAAGCATTTCTGCATAAGTTACTGAACTTTTTTTATGGAGCACCCTGTCAGCTCGTAGAGGAAGAATCTGTCAGTAGGCCATGGTGTCTGTCTTTCTCTCCAGCTCTCTGTTACTGTTTGTTTATCCCAGTGCTGCCTTCTAGAAAGGCCCCTGTCTCTGCTGAATAATAGAGCCCTGTGAGAGATTAAAGCATTATAGAAATGCTGTTTGTGAAAATCTATCAGGAACAAGACATATTTTTCAGATGTAACTATACTAATGAACTGTATTGACATTCTGGAGGATTTCTGATAGTCTTTCTGGTAAGTATGTTTACTTGGTACTTGCTTAAAACTGATTCACTCATTTGCATGCTTTCAGCTATTTAGAGAAGTAACTACATGAAAATATGTAAATTTAATGTATAGTGATAGTAAATATAGTCTTCTATTCATAAATTTCAGCATATGCTTATCCAGGATTTGTTAGTCAAAGCCAAACATTTATTTCTATACATACATACCCACAGTCTATGTTGATGTCAGGCATGTATGTATGCATGTTGCAGACACCGTGAGAACTTGCTAAGTTTATCTAGGTGAATAGATATGGTTATGTCAGATCCTTTAGTATTCCCTAAGACTTCCTCATTGCTGGAGAAAAAACCTGAATGCTGCAGATGCCTGCAGTAAAGTTATTTAGCTATGAAAAGTATTATTGCTGACATCTGCCATGATTTAGAATGCTATAGGTAAGTGTGCAGTGTAGCAAATAATTGATTCTAATAATCACATGAAGGTGACAGAGCACTTTATTCCAAAGAACAAGTGTACATGTTATATTGGGTTCCTCAGAACTACACTTGTGAAATGTCAGAAATTCTGCATTTCAATCTAGCATCTTATGCTGAGAGCAGTGTGCATTAGCAGACTAAGATCTAGATATTTTTCTGAAAAAAATAGCATTGGTTATTTATCAGGAGTTTTGGAAGAGGGGTCTTATCAGGGAGCTCATGAAAATGGTTTCCATGAATAATTGATAATTGTATTCCTTTTGAGATGTGACAATGTAAATATTTTTAAATGAATCTTCACTGAATTATTTAATCATCATATGAGAATAACATCACTAACAGCAAAGAATGAAAAATGATTCATGTTACTGTTTTTTCAACGTGTGTGGCTTTGTAATGAGGTAATCATTTACTCTTTCCTCTTTCATGGTAACCTGACATAATTACACTTGCTTTGCCATACTTCTACAATATTTAATACTGATAAAATTATTATTATATTTTAATTTCAGTATTGCTTATTGTTTTTACTAAAAAGCTGTCCAGATATAAATCATTCATATATTTAACTTTTTCATATATTAGACTTTCTTTTGCCATCATGCTACTTTATAAACTTAATTTACTTGTAGAGAAAAGAAAATATGTTTTGGCTGCTGGCACTTAATGATTCCCATAAAGTTGTTCCTTCCCAATTTGTCAAAGTTGAGTCAATACAGACTTAAGTCATGTCTCCCAAATGCTTATTTTCAATTATCTATAAAAGCAAATTTCTGGGGAGAAAAAAAATCTGACTTCTCGAAACATTCTTTGCACACAGATTCTCATGAATTTTCTTTCAATAAAGTTTAAATGTTGGGTTTAGAATTACATTGTCTCTGAGAAATTAGTAGTCTGTCTACTTCATATTCATTACTTGCAGAAAGCTCTTTCAAAGACTATTAAGGATCCAAAATGAAGCATTCCAAATTTAGTAAATGTAAGAATTAAGGCTGCCTCTGTCAGCTTTGTGCATATGCACTGTGATAATTTGTTTTAACAGTTTTTTGCATGTAATTTTTAGGTCTTAAAAAAGCAAAGCTGAAAAGGAAATTCTATAGAAGGATTGATTTGACATTACTGTGTCATCACTTGGTGAGAACTTGTAGATCTATAGCACAAGCACATCTGATACTAAGTGCCCTGAGAGTCTGCTCCATGACTGAGACTCTTATGTGTTGAGGTCTGCAGACAAGTTTGTTGACTTCAAAGACTTAGCTGTGTACCTTTAAGACAGCCACAAATTGTCAGGTATGTAAACAGGGTGTGAAGAACGGGAACTTAGAACTGCAGCATACAGGCATCTACAGCAACAGCAAATAGCAAGCAAGAAGGAGGACACAAAAACCTATCATTGCAGGTATTAGACCCTATCTAAGATATATAAATAGTTTGTATAAACAATAAAGGCCATTTTGTCCGAACCCAGCCACGCAGACATAGTGTTTCTTTTCAGTCCGCCTTGACTTGCGTCACCACACTTATGTGTTACAGTAATGAAAATGAGGAAGAATAACTACTAGCAGGTGTAGGATTTCAATCTGTTGTGTATGTGCCAGCCACTAAAGGGTGGAGGTGATATGCTTTGCCAATGGATGTCACTAGGTTTTGTTCACAAAGTGACTTAGACCTCAGAATGAGATTCCTGAAGTTTAATATATTTTTCTCATTCAGTACCAGCCCTGCTTTTTTTCCCCTACATTTGACTACTCTGATTTTGGTAGGTTCCTTGTTGCCAGTCTTCACTCCACAGTGGTCCCCATGCTCCCTTCCTGCTGAAGGCTGGTGTCTTGGCCAGCTGGTGCTGGTTCTCCTTCTCCCTCCACCTGGATTCTCTTTTGATCAGTGTCTGCTCCCCTTCCTGCTTCTGATCCTGATGGAGGTGGTTTGCTGTTGGCACCACCTGCCTTTGCCTTTTCCCTTGCTGTGCACCCAGGAACAGCAGTGGTGAGCACTGTCAATACAGCACAGGAGTTTCCTAGCCCATAGTCAGCAAGGGCAACACAGACAAACAAAAGGGGACACGAGCAAACAAACAGGGATGAACTGCCAGCTCTGCTGCAACAGACCTGCAGTGGAGAATAAGAGAACAATGCATGTAGAGCTTAGAAGTACAAAAAACCTTTTTACAAGCCTGTACTGATCATATGCAAACAAAGGCCTTTCCAGTGCATGTTGTGGCAGGTCAGTACAGTGCAACAGAGCACCAGTGAAACGGCAGAAAGCAGAGTTCGTTAATCCTTTCTCTGCAGGCCTGCACAGGCTGACTGATGTGAGCCTGGGTTCAATTTAGCCATTTTCAGTGACATATTGAGTCATGGACTCTTAATGGAGCTTATTAGCTCAGACACACTGTTGTGCTAGCTCAGCTAGTCTGCAACTGAAATCAAGCTCACATGTTGGCAGCATGCTCTTCTGCACATCTAGTTCAGGGATTAGCACAGGCACAGCCAGGAGCCAGAGAAACTTGCCTGAACACACTAGCCTTGTCAGAAAGTATGAGAAGGCCCTCCCTTGACTCGATGTGCATCTCTCTGCCAAACTTTGTTGCAGGACAAGGCCTCAAGGACAAGAGTCCAAGTACTGTTAGCCTGATGAATAGAGACATGTTAGAACTTGTAGGGCACAAGCCCTGGGAACAAAGGAGCAAGCTAACTGCAGACTCTTGAGCCGTTGCAGTTGAGATGGCAACCAGATGGACAAAGAGGAACAAGTAGCTAGATAAGGGAACGGATAGTGCCGGTAAGGAACTTTATTAATTAAGAAAGTCACGTAGGAAGAAACCCCCTAATCTTAGAATAGAAATTGTTGCTATGACAAGGTAAACTAATCAGTTCCTATTGTTTTAATGGTGTGCCTTAAATGTCAACCAATCAGTGTTTTTTACGCTTAAGATTTAACCAATCAGTGTGTAATATGTAGAAGATAGAAACGTATATAATTGTAAGAAAATCACTAATAAACGGACAACTTGCTTGCATCAAGCTGCGTCCCGTCTCTTCATTTGCCACACTTTGTGTCCTCTCTAAAGCATGCAAATGCAAGGAATTCTCGAAGGAAAGGTTGCAAGAATGTATAATGTAAAAAAAAAAAAAAAGTGTTTTCCCTAATCTGTTTTAGAAGCACAGAAACTTAGAATATCTTGAGTTGGAAGGAACCCGTAAAGATCATTGAGTCTAACTCCCTGCTCCTTGCAGGACTACCTAACACTAAAACATATGACTAAGAGTATTTTCCAGACACTCCTTGAATGCTGACAGGCCTGGTGCTGTAACCACTTCCTTGAGGAGTCTGTTCCAGTGATCAGC
This sequence comes from Falco biarmicus, assembly GCF_023638135.1. Lineage (NCBI taxonomy): Eukaryota > Metazoa > Chordata > Aves > Falconiformes > Falconidae > Falco > Falco biarmicus. The sequence goes on along the minus strand of NC_079310.1, from coordinate 22,582,971 downwards.
CACCCTCTTCGTGAAGAACCTTTTCCTAATGTCCAATCTGAATGTCCCCTGATGCACCTTTGTTCCATTTCCATGTGTCTTATGACTGGGCACCAGAGAGAAGAGATCAGCACATCCCCCTTCGCTGCCCCCCTTGAGGAAGTTATAGGCTGCAATGAGGTCACCCCTCAGCCTTCTCCAAGCTGAACAAGCCAAGTGACCTCAGCTGCTCCTCATAAGTCTTGCCCTTGAGACTTTTCACAATCTTGGTCACACTCCTCTGGACACAATCTAATAGTTTGATGTCCCTCATATTCAGGCATGCAAAACTGCACACAGTACTTGTGGTGGAGCCGCAACGGTGCAGTGTAAAGGGGGACAATCTTCTCCCTCAACCGACTAGCTATGCTGTGCTTGATGCACCCCGAGACCTTGTTGGCCCTTTTGGCTGCCTGGGGACACTGTTGACTCTTATTCAACTTGCCATCAACCCAAACCCCCAGATCTCTTTCCATGGGGCTGTTCTCCAGCCTCTTGTCCCCCAATTTGTAGGTATAACCAGGATTACCCTGTCCCAGGTCCAGAATCCAGGCATGTAGCCATATTGATGTGATTGTCGTGACTTGACTGACTCTCCACCGGGGGACCCTCTTCATCTGGTGCCCAAACAGGGACCCATTTAGTTGCTTAAATGCGGTTTAGCTTAAATGCTGTTCACTTAAATGCGGAAGTCTCTGTGCACTAGACCCAAAGGGAAGTTGTCCGATTAGGGAGCTGGAGGTTGGAGGTGGGCGGAACCTGGAAGGCAAAAAGCAGAGTCCAGAGTTCAGTATAGAGCTGCAGATCGTACCCCTGCTGGAGGTAAGACCGTGACAAATAAAATGCGGCAGGGCTCTCCGCCGATACCCTCTCTGAGAGATGGGGGAGCACTAAGGAAGACCGCGATGGAATTAGATGCGGCAATTAAACTGTTAACTAGTATCCTCTCTAAGAGATGTGAGAGCATTAAAGAAACAGAAGTGGAGGCTTTAGTTCGCTGGGCACAAAAAAAGGATAAAATTCCCGAGCCCATATTATTGTTTAGTATTACAGAATGGAGAGAAGTGGGAAATTGCCTCTGGGATGCTACGATCGAGGGAGGTAAAGAAGGAAAAGAAGCTAAAGCATTAGGAGCTACGTGGCAGTCGATAGTCAACACTCTGGAAACTATGAAGGCGGAAAAGAAAGTAGCGGCAGCAGCTACAGAAGCATTGGGAGGAGATGTGGTAGAAAAGCCAATAGAGCAGAAGGGTGATTCACCTAAGCCTTCTCTCTTGGCTACCTTTTTTGGAGTTGGGCATGCTCGTCCTATGAAGGGCATGTCAGCCTCTGCGTGTTCAACAGTACAGGACTTATTAGATAAGACAGCAGAGAAACCGAAAGTTACTTCTTGGGGGTCTGCTGTAACTGAGCCGAAACCAGAAGAGGCTGTTGAGCCTCACCAGGAAGAAGGAGCAGTGAGTCATGCTGCACCAATTTGAGCTGTGGGTGGAGCAAGACCAAAACGGAGGGTGGCTACAGCTCGTAGGTCGAATCAACGGGGGCAAAAGCACCGTCCGATGTCGTATCCTCCTCTTCCTGAAACATCATCTGACGAACTTGAGGAGGAAGGCGGGGAGAAGCTTTGTGATAACAATACAGAGAAATCCTTACAGGAGGTAATAGATAAATTAAGAAAACTGGAAAAGCGAGTTGAAATGAACCTGCCTACTACTTCAATACCCGTAGTTCCTTCAATTAGCCCAACTGCCCCTCCGATGCTGAACTCGGGAAAAGATCCAATTCTACAGCATTGGTCCAGTGTTTGTGATGCTATTTTGGAGGGTGACTGGCAGGTGACTAGCTCGTTAGCTTGTCCAGTAGTGGTTAATAATCTTGGTGCACATTGGGAGCCGCATGATTGGAAAATATTGCAACAAGCAAAGCAAACGGTCACTACTCATGGTCTGCATTCAGAGGCTGCACGACAGATCATACAGTTTATTTTCACAGCAGACGTTCTTTCACCTGCTGACTGTGCTGGACTTGCTTCCCTGCTATTGACTCCTTCACAACATCTAATGTTTGATAGGGAGTGTGCTGCGGGCATTTCGGGCGAGCGGGAGTCAGATTCAAATACTCACAGAGTTCAAGATCTGATCCGTTTATTGTACAAACCAGGTAGACTTTTATAAGGCATTCTATAAGCGTGCAATAATGTGATTGGCTATTTTACAAGCGTATAATAATATGATTGGTTAACAATTGTTTACTGGGAAGATTTCTGTTTCTGCTTGTTCTGGCATGTAGGCTCCTTTCTGCGGTTTCCCAGCTCCTCTTATCACGTCCCGTTGGCCTTGGTTTTGTGCAAACATCTGCAATTTGCTCCTTTTTCTTCATCCCACTGTTCTGGCCGTAACCTCGTCTTATTTCTTCAGTATTTTTCCACTTGCTTCAGAGTTCAGTATAATCATTCAATACAGCAAGAGCCCCAACACCTCCCCCTTTCTTTTTAAATACAGCATTAATACTGCGTTCCACACAGCTTTGAAAACATTGTAAAAGGCAAGGCACTAAAAGTAACAAAAGAATAACAAACAACAATATAGACAGACCTTGTTTCAATAAATCCCTCAACCACCCTCAATTCTTGTTGAGGTAAATAAATTGATACATTTAAACGGTAAATCAACTGTACATATTTTTAACAAGTGTAGTATTCCACCAGGTACAGTTATCTCCAAGGCCATGATTCATGTCATTATACTTCTTATCTAACCAGGCCAAATATGATTGATTTATAGCCGTATAGTTTACTCCCAAAGGTTCAAAAGCTAGTTCAAAGCAGAAACGCATTTCTTGTAGGTGACATCTGAAGCACTTTTTTTTTCTTTTTTTTTTTTCTTTCTTTTTTTTTCTTTTTTTCTTTTTTTTTCTTTTTTCTTTCTTTTTTTTTCTTTCTTTTTTTTTCTTTTTTCTTTTTTTTTCTTTTTTTTCTTTTTTTTTTCTTTTTTCTTTTTTTTTTCTTTTTTCTTTTTTTTTTTCTTTTTTTTTTCTTTTTTTTTTCTTTTTTTTTCTTTTTTCTTTTTTTTTTTTTTTTTTTTTTTTTTTGGGGGGGGGGTTTGTAATCAAGTCCGTATTCTTCCTTGAGAAGCTTAAGCTGTTCCTCTTGTTTCAGGAGTGTTTCCAACTCTGGTTTGTCGAATAGGTCCGTATTTCCCAAAGATATCATACATTTCCTCCGCTGTGATTTTATACGGCAGGTTCCGAATATAAAGGATCCGACTGACCTCTGAGGGCAGCCAGATGTTAGCTCGCTTGGCCGCTTGCACTGCCATGGCGCCGATCGGAGGGGGGGGGGGGGGGGTGGGAGGGGGGGGGTGCCGCCTTGGAGAGAAACCACGGCCGGGACGGGGCCTGCCGGGCCGCACGCCGCCGCTCGCCGCTTATTCCTTTTCAGGACACCAGGGTGGTAATTCATCATCTAATCCCCACGCTATTCGTTCAGCAGTGGTCAGTACTGGATAAGCTTTGGATGTATAATCGGGGGGATTTTCACACGGAGGTTGTCCCTCTGGCTCTTCCTCCGACTGAGCAGTAGGATCGCCGGGAGACCGCACTGCAGCCTTAACAGCTGCAGCGACTTGAGCCTCGCCATGTAACTGCGCGACCATACCCCGTACAGCTCGATACGTGCGAGCCAAAGTCTTTACCCCCTTAGTCCCAACTTGCACAGATTCCCATAAGTCCTCTCCTACTTTCTTCCATGTTTCATTATTATATACATCTTGCGTAGAAGCAAGGTAACCACGGCGGCGACTCCAACATAGCAGATCAACTACTGCCTGCCGTGAGACTGGCGTTTCAGTTTTTTCTGCCAGTTTCATCAAACTGTCTACGATTGCTTTTTCCACCACTGATGCAGTGATTCCCATCCTGCTTAAATTTCCTGACTCACCGGTCAGCCGTGCACGTTCCGCCTTTCTTCGGGCGCCCAGCTCTCTCTCCGCTGGCAGCAGGATCCTCGCGGGCTCCGCAGCTCGTAACACGATCCTTAATGAATCCTCCTGACTTTTTAACCGATCCTGTCGACCCTCATCGGATCACGTCGGGGTCACCAGATGCTGCGGGCATTTCGGGCGAGCGGGAGTCAGATTCAAATACTCACAGAGTTCAAGATCTGATCCGTTTATTGTACAAACCAGGTAGACTTTTATAAGGCATTCTATAAGCGTGCAATAATGTGATTGGCTATTTTACAAGCGTATAATAATATGATTGGTTAACAATTGTTTACTGGGAAGATTTCTGTTTCTGCTTGTTCTGGCATGTAGGCTCCTTTCTGCGGTTTCCCAGCTCCTCTTATCACGTCCCGTTGGCCTTGGTTTTGTGCAAACATCTGCAATTTGCTCCTTTTTCTTCATCCCACTGTTCTGGCCGTAACCTCGTCTTATTTCTTCAGTATTTTTCCACTTGCTTCAGAGTTCAGTATAATCATTCAATACAGCAAGAGCCCCAACAGGAGTGGAAGAGACTAGCCATAGAGGAAGCAAATAAACATCAAGATCCAAATATAGGAGATTCACTTTATGGTCTACGGGCAGATATGTTAACTGGGCAGGGACCTTACCCTACTACGCAGGTTCAATTGCAGTATCCTGTACAAATGCATCAACTTGCTCAAACATTAGCACATCGAGCCCTTTTGTCTGTGCCAGATAAGAAGAAACCTGCTTCCTATACCCCTGTTTGTCAGGGGGCAACGAAGCCCTATGGACAATTTGTAGATCGTTTGTCTGCAGCATTAAAGGACAATTTTGATTTACCTTCGGATCTGCAGGAACATTTGTTCCGCACCCCTCGCCTTTGAAGGGGCTAACCCAAGAACAAGGGCGATCTTAGCAACATTACCCCAAGGAAGTCCCGTAGATGAAATGTTGATTAGAGCTACTCGAGCAGAACAAAATAACCAAGCGGCTGCCTTTACAGTTGCGATGAAGGAGCAAGGGCATATAATTGCAGCAGCCTTAACAAATCATAAAGGTGGACATCGAAAAGGGAAAGATGGTAAATCAGGATTTGGTAATTGTATTCGATGTGGTGAACCTGGACACATAAGGCGTACTTGTTCAAAGACTGTTTGGTGTCACAAATGTAACTTACGCCATACGTAATGCAACTCCCACCTACATTATCTGGGTTGATTGGACGGGATGTTTTGTCACAATTGGGACTAGTTATGACAACTGATCAGCATTTAGCACCACAGCCACTGATTGGCAGCCACCCATACTGAAGATTACATGGTTAACAGAAAAGCCAATTTGGGAAGACCAGTGGCTGATAACAGAAGAATGGCTGCGCATTGCTGAGGAATTGGTGCAGGAACAACTGAAAATAGGTCATATTCGACCTTCTACAAGTCCTTGGAATACTCCTATTTTTGTGATACCAAAAAAAACTGGGAAATGGCGACTCTTACATGATTACGGGAGGTTAATGATCAGATGTTAGCGATGGGAGCGTTGCAACCTGGTCTTCCAACTCCATCCCTCAGAATTGGCAAATTGTCGTGATAGACTTGAAAGACTGTTTCTTTATGATTCCCTTACATCCTGATGACACGCAGAGATTTGCATTCACTCTGCCATCAATAAACCGTGCCACTACGGTCAAACGGTATGAATGGGTAGTCTTACCACAAGGAATGAAGAACTCTCCTACGATGTGTCAGACTTTTGTAGATTGGGCACTTGTTCCGGTATGGCAGCGTTGTCCTCATGTCCTGATCTATCATTATATGGACGATATTTTATTGGCTGCTGTACAAGGGATTTCAGATGATCAAATGAAATGGCTTGTTGACCACCTTCTATCATGTGGTTTGGTTGTGGCGCCTGAGAAGGTTCAACATTCGGCCCCATGGAAATATCTAGGCCTCCTCATCTCAGATGCTCAGATCAGACCACAGAAGGTAACTCTATACTACATAAATGACTAATCTGAATGATGCTCAAAGGCTTTTAGGAGATCTACAGTGGGTTCATAATATAGTTGGCCTCACTAACGCTGATTTGCAACCGTTCCGATCCTGGTTGCATGGCACCGAGGCCAAACAGTCCTCAAACTTGTTCACCAGAACAGCAGGCTGCCCTAGAAGTTGTGTCCTGCAAGATTCAGACTGGCTGGTGTGGTTGCCTAATGGCGAATCATCCATTATCTTTTTTGGTTTGTAATGTTGCCACTTCACCTTTTGCCCTTAATTTACAATGGCAAAAGAAAAAGGGGGAAAATACAGTGATCGTTTTAGAGTGGTTGTTTTTGCCATTGCAACCCAGACATTGTATTTTAAGTCATCCTGAAGCGGCCTTGGTGAGAAAAGGAAGAGACAGGATTGTTGAAATTGATGGGACTGAACCGGCAGATATCAGTATTCCAGTCCGTGGTGATGATTATGAGTGGCTCCTGAGACATTCAACAGCCATACAGGGAGCCTTGATGGGTTATACAGGTGTTGTACACAACAACCGGCCAAAAGGACCTCTCTGGAAGATGTTAGAACATTACCAGTGGATTGCGAGACCGTTATGCTTAGAAAGACCAGTTGAAGGGCCAACGGTGTTTACAGATGCAGGATGAAAGATGAAGAAGGCTGCGTGTGTTTGGCAATCCGATAATCAGTGGCAGAAACACGTGATCACCAGTGAACCACGGGACAACCTTCAAACCTTAGAACTGAAAGCAGTGTGTTTGGCATTGGGAAGCTGGAACAATATACCTGTAAACATAGTATCAGACTCATTGTACATAGTTGGTGTAGTACAGCGCATTGAAGATGCCTTCTTGAGAGAGACAAGGAGTCAACATCTTGGTGAAATGTTTATACAACTGCGTAGTACTCTTTGACAGAGAAAACATGAATTTTGTATTATGCATATTAGAAGTCATCAGTGGACCATTGGGTTGGGCGAAGGTAATGCTAGAGCTGATGAAGCAGTCAGCTGTCCGGCAATAACTCCTCCAACAAAGAAGTTTGAAGAAGCTCATAACAGCCACGAGATGTTTCATCAGAATGCAAAGTCTTTACATTGACAGTATCAAATACCCATAGCAGATGCAAAGGGTATTTGTTTGCTCCTGTCCTCAACGTAGTCATCATGGACCTGGTTTAAGGGATGGGCACTAACCCTAAAGGTCTGAAGGCACTTCAGGTTTGGCAAATGGATGTAACACATGTACCTGACTTTGGGAAGCTTAAGTATGTGCATGTCACAATTGACACCTATTCTCATTTTATATGGGCCACTGCACAAACCGGTGAAAAGGCATTACATGTGGAGAGACATTTAATGTCTTGTTTTGCTGTCATGGGAGTTCCTGTAGAAATAAAGACAGACAATGGTCCAGCGTATAGCAGTCAACGAGTCGCTAGGGTTATGACAACTTGGGGAATTAAACACGTTAAAGGGATTCCTCACTCCCAAACTGGGCAAGCAGTTGTTGAAAGGGCAAACCGTACCCTGAAGGATTATCTTCAGAGACAGAAAGTATCACAGGACATAGACATAACTAAACAGTTGACTAAGGTGTTGTTAACCTTAAACTCTCTCTCCCTTACGGAGGATAGAGAGGGACCACCTGTTGTTATACATCACCAAACATCGCGAGGGAACCAAACAACTACAGTTCCTGGTTTGAATGTTCTGTATAAAAATATGGCTTCAGGCGTATGGGAAGGGCCTAATCCAGTGTTATTTATCGGTAGAGGTTATTTTTGTATCTTCACAGATAAAGGACCTATATGGGTCCCTAGCAAGTTTGTGCAACCTGTATGTCAAGATCAGAAGACGGAACAGAAGACTCAGAGCGAGCAGATGGAATAAACTGTCTATGTTGTAAGGGATGTAACCCACGGGTATTACGCCAATGTATTCTATGTGGGGTAAAACGGTTCTGTAAGCCAAAGCTTAAATGTAAATGGTGTGAAAAGTGTGTATATTTGATTAGTAACCGGGTATGAAGCAAGACAAAACATACGACTAGTGTAATACCATGCTGATTGGAGACAGCATACATCATCATAATCTGTGAAAGCACCACAGATTGTGTGGGGTGAAATGTTAAAAAAAAAAAAAAAAAAGAGAGAGAGAGAAAAAAAAAATTGTAGAAATTGTAGGAGTAATCATGTTTGAGAGGTGGACTTGTTTTATGGTCTTGATGAATTTTTTACCCATTGGCCAAATTATTTTTGACATCTTGCCTAGGACAAACATATGGGTGACATGGGCAAATATCACGGGAGTAACAGACTTTTTTTGAAGTTTGCAACAAGCAGACAACCCCTTTAGAACTTGTTTAATTGGTATTCCCCTGCAAGAGAATGAAACAAATTTTGATGGTTTTTGGAATGTTAAAGCAGTGAATCTGACTTCCAATGAGAATGGTACATGTATGAGTCCAAATGGCAGCATTAAATGCTAAGAATATACGAAGGTTAGCGTATTGGGGAGAGAAACAATTTAATCTTGCGTCACAGATTTTAAGTCCATTATTGCTTGATATAGATAGTGTTAGGCATGCTACGTTACAAAATAGAGCTGCAACAGATTTGTTGTTATTAGCACATGGACACGGTTGTGAGGATTTTGAAGGGATGTGTTGTATGAACCATTCTGATCATTCCATATCGATGCACAAGAAGTTGTCACAACTTCAGGGAAACATGAAGCATATTCTTGCTGATGATAAACCCTTCGATGAATGGTTGAGAGGACTGGGGATAACACGTTGGTTAAAGACGTTATTGATGGAAGGAATACGCTTTGTTATAATCATTGTTGTAATGCTTTTAGTTTTTGGCTGTTTATTTTCTTGTTTGAAGAAAGTTTTAACATCTATTGTGAAACAGACATGGGTTGTCCAAAAAGAAAAAGGGGGATATGTAGAGGGATTTTTAGAGGACCAAGGACATATGTTACCATTGTCTGGGTTGGACAACCCAGGCCTGTTAGTTGAAGCTGCAGAGCAGCTTTAAATTGTCCTAGGAACAAGCAGTGGGAGAAAGAAAACAAGCTATGCACAAACAAGAAGGCAGGTGCAGAGCAAGTCCTGGGAACCGTGAAATCAACACACTCTCATCAGCACACTCTGATCAGGCGCCTGCAGCATGCTCACCAATCAGCGACACGGACACCCCGCGTGACTAGAAACTTTTATCCAATCACCTGTGTGTAGAGTCGTGTGAGCGGTTGGTTTAAGTTATAAATATGATTTGTTTGTTGAATAAAGTGAGCACGGCATGTAGCCATATTGGTGTGATTGTTGTTACTTGGCCGACTCTCCACGGGGGACCCTCTTCGAAGTTCCCCATAAGCTTCTGCCTTTGCTCAGTCTGCACAGAAGGCAGTTACATGTAGTTTTGGACAGATAACTTCAGCTAATTGCGACAAGAGGCATGCTATTAAACATGTTTTTTTTAAAAAAAACAAGTTTTCTTGCAGGTGTTACATGGACAAGTTCATTTAACTCCATGAGTATATTTTAAAAGAACATGTGTGAAATCTGCCAGTGGCCTACTGTTTTATTGAGAGACCTTTTGATCAGAGCTGCCCTTGAAGCAGTTTCTTGAAGGCACCTTTGAAGGTAAATGCTCAAGTATGTTTTTTGGGGGTTAGTTGTTTATATGCATATTTGATTACCAAGATAAAGGGCTTGATGTTTGTGATGGAACATTTCATAGTTAAATCAATGGAAATTTCTGGTATTTAACTAGGTCACTTAATTTTTGTCAGTGCCCAAAATTTAGGCTCTCAATTTGGAAATTTTGACTATGATTTTCTTATTACTGATGAAAGCTCTTAATAATTTTTAGTTTCCTTTTTTCAAACACATCTGATTTACATATAAAAACCTTTAAAAAATCCTAAGATTTAAAAACAAAAAGTGTCCCAGTTACATATTCTGCTTCATACAAAATGCTTAGAAGTCTGAAGCAATTTACCATTTTTTTCCTCTCTGTGGAACTGTACACAAGTATTGTTCCCAGAGGGTGTCTAACACAGTCAAGTATATGCACCAGTACCAGATTTCATATTTGGTTTTATTTAAAACAATTTCATTTTAAGTCAAAAACTGTGTAGCTACTGTAAATCGTTCGGGAAGACTGTTTCTACCTGAAACTCCTTTTGTAACTCCTACACTAAAAAATGTGACTCTTGCTAAACCTTCTGTTCACTAGAGATGACATTATTTTAACTTGCAGTCTCACAACAAGGAGCCTGAGCCCAACCCCAACAAGCACCTGCAGTCCATGCAGTCCTCTGTTCGCTTTTCTTTTTTGGAGGTAAGCGAGTAAACTTCTGTCATTGATGATTTCTTCTGCATCTAAAACCTGACAATCAAAACATATTGCAAGGGGAAAACTGAAGAAAATCAAATATGTCTGTGCAATCCAAAAAATGTTTTACTTGATCAGCTGTTTTTCTCAAGTTAAGTACTTTATGGAAAAAATATAGGGTAATCCATATATTGAGACCTAGTATGGAGATTCAAGACATTAATGCATAATTCTGCAGTGCACTGACTTTTTTTTTGATCATGAATGTATCTGCAATTGAAATTTTATGGTTTGCTTCCTGTGATCATACCTCAAATAGTGTTCTATCATGTCCAAAGTTTAAGGTGAGTTCAGAAGTGAGGGTGATTCATGAAACCCATTGTTATTTTTTGCTTACCTGAAAGGCAGTATTATGCTCAGTCATGTCAGATGCCAGAAGAGTTGACTGTCCAAGATGCACATCCATTTAGAAGAACATAAAGTTGTGTATAGTAGGTCAGTAGCACTGTTTCTGTTTCAGGACTAGGAGGATTTTAAGCCTTATTTTTAATACAGTAATGTCTTAGATGAGCCCTAAGCAGCCCCATACAACATTCCTCTCATTCTCTTCTTTCTCCTACTACTACTCAGTTCATACAAAAGAATAATGGTTTTTTTTTACTTGTCAGAAAGATGGTAGTTCCTATGAGATCAGAAAATCATTAATTGATCCAAAAAAATATTGTGTGACACTTTTTATTATGGTAAAATTATCATAATAATAATTGAAGGATGTTCCTGACACAGAAAAACATTTTCTTCCCTTCTTTAGTTTTTTATCTATGCAGAAAACTAAATTGCAAGCCAGGCCTCTCATAGGTGTGAGTTACTGATATTCTACTCCATAGGGAGAGTAGTATTTAAAATGAGTTACTAATCAGTTATCCATGCCTCATGGATTAAAAAAAGTAATTTTAGTTTTGATCAAAGGTTTCACTTGATACTGTGAGAATGAAGGAATCTTAAAGAACTATCACCTTGTTAAATTACAGAATAAGGTGCATTTGTGCCTATTTGGTACCACCTCTTGAACATAGCATGGCAGAAGTTGCTTGGATATGTTATTCTGCTTCAGCATACTTTAACAACAAACTGATACTTAAAAGTTTTTAATGATGACATACAGATTATCAGTTAACCTAAGGGAAAAAGCGGAAATGATAAATTGGAATGGAATGATAAAATCATGCCAAGCATACTTGAAAAAAAAGCTCTGAGGCCAGCGTCATATAGGTGGGCAAAACTGAAATTTCATTGACAGTTTCTGTATGCACATATATATGTATTCTTACATACAGATAGATAGATATATCTATACCAAAACATTGTCTATGTAATAGGTGACCTGTGATAAGGAAAAGTACCCAAAGGAAACCTCAAAAGTTAAATACATTCATTGTCCAATCCTAACTCTTTCCCAACAAAAGCCTCTGAGTTTTATCTCCCTAATTGCATAAGCTGCTTTGTAGCTTGAAAGACATGACTATCAAAGTCAGTCAGGGAATTTAATTTCGAGTGACTGTGAGGAACTGAAAAATAACAACGCAAAAGCCTCCAAGCACCCCAAAACATATAAGAAAGATTGCTGCTTACTTTGTGGTATGTATGTATATGTATCTTAGGACCTGTGTGTATGTTTATGCATGCAGCTTTGCCACTCTTTTCATAGAATTATAGAATGGTTTGGGTTAGAAGGGAGTTTTAAAGGTCATCTAGTCCAACCTCCCTGCATCTTCAAATAGATCAGGTTGCTCAAAGCCCAATCCAACCTGACCTTGAACGTTTCAAGGGACAGGGCATCTACCACCTCTCTGGGAAACCTGTTCCAGTGTTTCACCACCCTCATCATAAAGAGTTTTTTCCTTCTATCTAGTCTGAATCAACCCTCTTCCAGTTTAAAACCATTACCCCTTGTCCTATTGCTATAGGACCTTCTAAAAAGTCTGTCCTACTCTTTTTTTATAAGCCACCTTTAAGTATTGAAAGGCTTCAATAAAGTCTCCCTGGAGACTTCTCCAGGTTGAACAACCCCAACTCTCTCAGCCTTTCCTCATAGGAGAGGTGTTACATCCCTCTGATCATTTCTGTGGCCCTCCTCTGCACCTGCTCCAACAGGTCCATGTCTGTCTTCTACTGAGGACTCCAGAGCTGGATGTGGTACTCCAGGTGAGGTCTCACCAGAGTGGAGTAGAGGGGCAAAATCACCTCCCTTGACCTGCTGGCCACACTTCTTTTTATGCAGCCTAGGATACAGCTGGCTTTCTGGGCTGCAAGTGCACATTGCTGACTCATGTGCAGCTTTTCATCCACCAGCACCCCAAGTCCTTGTCCACAGGGCTGCTCTCAATGCCTTCATCCCCCAGCCTGCACTGATACCCCAACCTGGGCACAGGACCTTGCACTTGGCCTTGTTGAACCTCATGAGGTTCACATGGTCCCATTTCTTGAGCTTGTCCAGGTCCCTCTGAATGGCATCCTGTCCCTCAGGCATATGAATAGTGCCACTCAGCCTGATGTCATCTGCAAATTTGCTGAGGGTGTACTCGATCCTGCTATGTTGTTGAAGATATTAAACAGTACTGGTTCCAATACATATCCCTGAGAGCCACCACTTGTTACTGATCTCCATCTGGACATTGAGCCATTGACCACTACCCCCTGGATGTGACCATCCAGCCAATTCCTTATCCACTGAACAGTTCATCCATCAAATCCATATCTTTCCAATTTAGAGAGAAGGATGTTGTGGGGGACTGTGTCAAAGGCCACACAGAAGTCCAGAGAGATGACATCAGTAGTCCACTCCATCATAGAAGGCCACTAGCTTTGCCCTTGGTGAAGCCATGCTGGCTGTCTCAAATGTCCTCCCTGTCTTCCATGTGACTTAGCATAGCTTCTAGAATGATCTGTTCCATGATCTTCCCAGGCACAGTGGAGAGGCTGACAGGTCTGTATTTTCCAGGGTCCTCCTTTCTACCCCCTTTTAAAAATGGGTTCAATGTTTCCCTTTTTCCAGTCACTGGGGACTTCACCTGACTGCCACAACTTTTCAAATATCATGGAGAGTTGCTTGGCAACGATATCAGCCAATCCCCTCAGGACTCTGGGATGCATGTCATCAGGTCCCATAGGCTTATGTAAGTTTGGGTTCCTCAAGTGGTCTTGAACCTGATCTTCTCTTACAGTGAGAGGGACTTTTCTCTCCCAGTCTCTGCCTTGAGGTCCATCCACTCGAGAGGTGTGGGAAGAGGAATTGCCAGTGAAGACTGAGGCAAAAAAGTTGAGTACTTCAGCCTTCTCCTCACCTGTTGTTACCAGCTTGGCAGTCATGTTCATCAGGAGGGGTACACTTTCTTTGACCTTCCTTTTCTGGCTGATATACCTAAAGAAGCCTTTACTATTCTTTGCGTCCCTTGCCAAGTTCAGCTCCAGCCATGCCTTGGCCTTGCTGACCTCATCTCTACACAACCAAGCAGTGTCCCTATACTCTTCCCAGGATACCTGTCCCTACTTCCACTGCCTATGCATTTCCTTCTTGATGTTTGGTTTGACCAGCAGGTCTCAACTCAGCCATGCTGAACTCGTGCCTTCCTTTCTTGATTTCTTACACATGGGAATCAAGAGCTCTTTCACTCTATGGAAAACATCCTTGAAGATCTGCCAGCTCTTTTCTGCTCCCTTGTCCCTGAGGGCAGTTTCCCAGGGGGTCCCATTGACTAACTCCTTGAACAGCTGGAAGTTTGCTTTCCTAAAATTCAGGGTCCTGACTTTACTCTTCACCTGTCCCATATCCCTCAGGACTGTGAACTCCTCCAGTGCATCATTACTGCAGCCCAGGCTGCCTTCAATCTTGAAATCTCTGATTAGCTCACTTGTGTTGGTGACCAACAGGTCCAGTAATGCATCCCCTCTAGTAGGGCTGTATATTACCTGGCCTAAGAAGTTATCCTCAGTGCACTCCAGGAGTCTCCTAGACTGCCTGCAGCTTGCCATGCTACTTTTCCAGCAGATGTCGGGGTGGTTGAGGTCGCCCAGCAGGATGAGAGACTGCGAGCGCAATGCCTCCTGTAGCTGGAGTAAGAAGGCTTCATCAGTAGGATTCCCTTGATCAAGCAGCCTGTAGTAAACACCGACCACAAGGTTCCCTTTGTTGGTTTGTGTCGCGACGGAGGGAAGACACAGTCACTCAATATGAGTGATCAGCAGACTTTGTTTATTGTACCTTACAGTCACCTTTTATGCCTTGTTATAATTAGCTCATACATATTACAAAAGTTAAGCTCATTATTGGTTAGTTGCCTAAATACCAAGCCCGCCCCTAGTTTCTCTTCTGTAGTTATCTGTTCCCACCTGCAACATTCTTTTCCCACCGTGATCTTCCTGTTATTGTGTAACAAGAACAGCCAAGGATAATGTATTTTTGCTTTACTTCAGATAAGCTGAGAGCGATGTGCATTTTTGTCCAGCCAGCTGGACTATGTCTATGTGACCCTTTTCAGCTAGCCAGTTATCCACAGGTTTGGTCTCTAATTCTTACCCATAAGATTTCAACCTGCTCACGGGCTATTCTTCAGAGACAGCTCTTCACAACCTATCCATTTCTTGACACAGAGGGCAACCCCTCTGCCCCTCCTTCCTTGCCTGTCCCTTCTGAACACCTTGTAGCTGCACTCCAGTCATGGGATTTGTCCCACCAATTTTCAGTAATGACAACTAGGTCATAACTTTCTAGCAGCACAGTGGCCTCCAACTCCTCCTGTTTGTTGCCCATGCAGTGTGCACTGATGTAGAGGCATTTCAGCTGGGCTGTCGGCCATGTCACCTTTTTAGAGGAACATTCCTTAATCCCTTTGAGGTATTTCACTGGTGTTTCCCTGTTGACTCCTATTATTTCAGGAACCCCTGGCTCATCTCCTTAAAGACTTTTCAGGTGTGCTCCAGTATACCCTGCAGATCTCAGAGCAACAGGCTGAGAGCCCTTGCTAGCATCCTGTCCCTCAAATATTGGCATGTTGTCCCATGGCTTGTCATGGGCGAGCCTGATATCCCCTTTCCCCTTCAAGTCTAGTTTAAAGTGCTGTCAGTCAGCCCCAATAGGTTGTAAGCAAAGACACTCTTCCTCCTTTGAGAAAGATGAATCCCATCTGACACCATGTCGTGGTTTAACCCCAGCCAGCAACTAAGCACCATGCAGCCAGCCACTCACTCACTCACTTTCCCCCCTCCCCTGGTGGGATGAGGAGGAGATTCAAGAAAAAGGTAAAACTCATGGGTTGAGATAAGAACAATTTAATAACTGAAATAAAATATCATATAATAATAACAATAACCGTAATGAAAAGGAGAGAGAGGGAGAGAGGAATAAAATCCAAAAGGAAAAAAAACCAAGTGATGCACAATACAATTGCTCACCACCTGCTGACCGATGCCCAGCCAGTCCCCGAGCAGCAATCTCAAAGCCCTGGCAAACTCCCCCCAGTTCATATACCAAGCATGACATCCCATTGTATGGAATACGCCTTTGGCTAGTTTGGGTCAGCTGTCCTGGCTGTGTCCCCTCCCAACTTCTTGTGCCCCTCCAGACTTCTTGCTGGCAGGGTCTGAAAAACTGAAAAGTCCTTGACTTAGTATAAACATTACCTAGCAACAACTAAAAACCTCAGTGTGTTATCAATATTATCCTCATACTACATCCAAAATACAGCATTGTGCCAGCTGCTGAGATGAAAATTAATTGTATCCCAGATGAAACCAGGACAGTATCCACCCCTTATTCCATACCATTTACATCAGGCTACACTTTCCAATACACTGTCACCTTCCCTGTCTTTTGATATAAACACAAGGATATCATCCCCTTAATCTATAGGCCATACATCTAAAAGTCCATTGAATTCATTTAGTCCATGATGTTGGGCTCCATCTGTCATAACACTTTCATCCTCTCTGGATGCCCACTGTGGAAACAGGGCAGTTGTGGCCAGGATATTACCAGGTGACACCTGCACCCCACCCTCAGCAAGCAAAAAGCCAGGCAGGTGACAGCCCCCAACCTGCTGTGTCCCCAGTGGTTGGGGTCTGGTGGCTTTCTGAGTGTTGAGCATTGGGGTTGACAAGCCAGGATGGGTGCATACCTCTCGGTGTGGCTCCAGAAAAGCAGGATGGCTGGCATGGCAGCATATCCTGGGTTTGGTCAGGGGGCTAGAGGGGATCTCTGCGTGTTGGGGCAGGCAGAGCCACCAGTGCCTGTGCTGGCTGGCAGCCACAGGGAACCAGGCAGCAATGTCGTTACTACCCACAATGAATCATTCCCTCACTGGGACCCCAGGAGTACTGACTGCTTCCCTCTCCCCACTGCCTCCCTCTCCCCACCTCCCTCTCCCTGACGACAGCCCCACTGGGGTGCCAACACCTTTGTGGGGATGGGGTTAAACCTCACTGCCTCTGCCGGCATGGCCCCTTTGCATGGGGATGGTGTCAAGCCCCACTCAGTGTCTCCCCATATAGGGTCCCCCACTTCCAGCCCCACTGGGGTGCTCACACTGGTGTAGGGATGGGTTCAAGCACCTCCATACCCCCCCACAGTGCCCCAATTTAGGGGCTCAGTAAGAAGCTGTCACCTTCATGGGGAAGAGGTTCACACACACACCCAAGCAGGCCTGCATTCAGGTTCCAGCCCCACTGGGTCGGCCAGGCACCTCAATTGGAGACACGTTAACCACCTTCTTGCTGGCCTCTCTGACCCCATTAGTGTTACCTGGAGGGGGCTGGGTGTTTACCCATTTCCTCACCACCCGTTCAGCCCCACTGGGATACCTGGTGCACCCAACAGGGGTGGTGGGGTGTTCAACCCCTTCCTGGCCACACCACACAGCTCCAACATGGCACAGTATTCCCTTCAAAGCAGGAGGGGAGAGAGGGGTTAACCCTCACCTCACCACCCTCTCCAGCCCCATAGGGATGTACTGCAGCCCCATGGAGAGGGAGGTTTAACCCCTTCCTCCCAGCCCCACTAGGATGCACTGTTATGGGGCAGGGGGATTAACCCCTTCCTCCCACCCTCTTCAGACCCATGGGGACACCCTAATCAGTAGGGAGGGCAGAACAGTTAACCCCCCCCACTCCCCCCCCCCCCCCCACTCCCCCAGGAAACCCTGTCACCCCATGGGGGCAGAGGCGCCAACCCCTTTCTCCCTTGCCTTCAGCCCCGTAGGGATGTCCTGTTAGCCCTTTGGGGCAACGGGGCTAAAGGTTAGCCTCCATTCCCCACCCACAAAGGGGCAGAGGAGCTAACTTCTCCTTCCCAGCCCCACAGTGAAACCCTATCACCCCATGGGCAGACACCCCCCCCCAGCCCCATAGGGACACCCCGTCACTCCATAACACAGAGGTTTAACACCACTATCCCACCCCCCCTATCGGGACACCCTGTCACCCAAAGGGTGCAGAGGGGCTAACCTCCCTTCTCACCCCCATAGGGACACCCTATCACCCCATAGGGCAGAGGGACTGGCCCCCCAGCCCTACTGAGACATGCTGTCACCACAGGGGACAGAGGGGCCAAGCCTCCATCCCCACCAGGACACCAGTATCAGCGACAGGCTGTGTAGCAGCACCGCTACTGCCACTCCCAGCACCCAGTGTTCGTGCTATCCCAGAGCGACACACGCGCTCGCTGAGCTGAGCCGCCCCTGCCCGTCATGTGATGTGTCACGTCATGTGAGTCCTGCCCGCACGTGCCTCCACCCCATTGGGCCGAGAGGGTGCCTGTTGTCTCGCTGCGCTCATTGACTCGCCTTGCCTCCCTATCACTACAGCCCATTGGGAAGTACAAGCCAGTACCACTCCCTCAGGGTGCTCTCATTGGTTGGGAACCTGCCCCGCCGCGCCGAGCTGCCTGTTTATAGTGGCGGGATTGCCTAGGGAATTATCTGGAAGGGCTGTGATGTCATTAGGGTGCTGTGTGTCAAGATCTTTTCCCATCGTGCCCGTGTGTGGGGTTATGACTGAGGCTACAGGTGGGCATGTGGCTGTATCTGCGTGGGATGGGGGCCTTGTAAGTTCCAAAGGGTCAGGGTGGGTTGGGGGCATTTTCCTTTCCTGTGTGGGGCAGAGCATGAAGCTTGTGGTAGTATCTCTGTGGGGCCTGCACTCCACAGCCAAAGGGATCAAAAACACCACATTTGCAATATCAGTAGTGGCATACCACTTGGCTGCCTTTGATTTCAGTTCATATTGAAGTTCTAGCATGTCTGGTACAGCAGCACTCAATGGCGGCATGATTTCATTCAGGCCATGATAGTCCACTTCTAGTCTCCATTCTCCATTAGACTTTTGCACTGGCCATATGGGGCTATTAAAGGCTGAACGGGTTCTGCTGATCACTCCTTGGATCTCTAGTTGGCAAATCAGCGTATGGATGGGAATCAGGGAGTCTCGGTTGGTACGGTATTGCTGCCAGTGCACTGTGGTAGTAGCAATTGGCACCAGCTGTTCCTTGACTTTCAGTAACCCCACCACAAATGGGTCCACTGAGAGACCAGGCAAAGTAGATAGCTGCTTAATTTCCTCTGTTTCCAAGGCAGCTATACCAAAAGCCCACCAATATCCTTTTGGATCTTTGAAATGCCCTCTCCTAAGACAGTCTATGGCAAGGATACGTGGAGCCTCTGGGCCAGTCACAGTGGGATGTTTTTGCCACTCATTCCCAGTCAAGCTTATTTCAGCCTCCAAGACAGTTAGCTGTTGAGAACCTCCTGTCATTCCAGTACTACTAATGGGTTCTTCTCCTTCATAGCTCGATGGCATTAAAGTACACTGTGCACCTGTATCTACTAGAGCTTTATATTCCTGTGGGTCTGACGTGCCAGGCCATTGGATCCACACAGTCCAGTAAACCCGGGTATCCCTGGCCTCCACTTGGCTGGAGGAAGGGCTCCCCTAATCGTGGTTGTAGGATTCTCCACTAGAATGGCAAGCAGTGTAAAACAGATGTAGCGTGGAGTGGTTCCACTCACTTGTGTTTTGCCAGAATGGGTTAGAATTCCTTTTCACGGGATCAAGGGTAAAGTCAGCTCTATCGCTCTGTCTGGGAAACTGTCCTCTGGAGACTGGAGCAGAAGCCTTCCTGGAAGACTCCTTATTTGTGACTGTTTTTCCTTGTAGTTCACACACTCGTGCCTCTAGAACTGAGGTAGGTTTTCTATCCCACCTCCTCATGTCCTCTCTGTGGTCTCACAGATAAACCCACAGAGTACTCCGTGGTGTGTATTTTCTACATTATCCCCTCCAAAAAGAAGGACATCTAAGGTTGATAGCTGAGATGCGAGTCTGTTTTGGTGGGGACTAGGACATAGCCTTGTGAAGCTGCTGGACCAGTCTCTCTGTAGCTGAGATGATGGAGGTAGAGACACTATCTTTATAGTCTCAGAGATGATGAAGCACTTCATCCACGGTTGGTGGTACAGTGTCTGACCAACCCATTACTGCCAATGAGTTGGCATATGCCAGTGGTGCGCTCTGTACCAATTTCTGCCATGTGGGTTGTGTGCATAGAACTTCATCATGATCTGTGGGTGACTGGATTGTTCAGGTTATAATAGATTTTCTCTTTCACAGCTAATTCCCTCAGGTACTGGATACCCTCCTCTATTGCAGTCCACTTGGTTGGGCAACATGTAGGGATACCTTTCCTTCACACTTGACAGGAGTTGCTTCCAGAGGCTGATGGCTCACACTCCTTTTCCAATTGCCCTATCAATGCCCCCTTCTTTAGCAAGTGATCCCAGCTGCTTGGCTTCCCTACCCTAAAGTTCTACACTATTAGCCCCATTATCCCAGCATCTAAGCAACCAGGTGATAATGTGTTCACCTGGTGGATGGGCATAATCTTTCCACATATCCTGCAGTTTACTCAGAGATATGGATTAGAGGTTACCCCTTCTTCATCTTGTTCCTGTGATGGCCCTGCTTCATCCTCCTTCACCAAATGAGCTGCTTTCCATTTCCATTTCTTCTTCTGTATAGGGGCCACTGACACTGACATGGGTTGGTGTAGAGGGATTTTTAAAGGACCGAGGACATATGTTACCATTGTCCGGGTTGGACAACCCAGGCCTGTTAGTTGAAGCTGCAAAGCAACCTTAAATTGTCCTGGGAACAAGCAGTGTGAGAAAGAAAACAAGCTATGCACAAACAAGAAGGCAGGTGCAGAGCAAGTCCTGGGAACCGCGAAATCAGCACACTCTCATCGGCACACTCTGATCAGGCACCTGCAGCATGCTCACCAATCAGCGACATGGACCCCACGTGGCCTAGAGACTTTTATCCAATCACCTGTGTGTAAAGTCGTGTGAGCGGTCGGTTTAAGTTATAAATGTGACCTGTTTGTTGAATAAAGTGAGCACGGCATGTAGCCATATTGGTGTGATTGTTGTCGTGACTTGGCTGACTCTCCACAGGGGACCCTCTTCGGGTTGGTCTTCTGCATCACTAGTTGTGGGGGCCAAGGTAGCTGCAGTGCCCACCACAGGGGATGCAGTAACTGCAGAGCCTGCCATGCAGGCTAGAACAGCCACAGTGCCCACCACAGAGGCTGGAGTAGCCATGGCGCCTGCTGTGGGACTGGAGTAGCAGTTGTTTCTGCTACAGAGGCTAGAGTAGTTAGAATTAGTCTCTTAATTCTCCACCAGGTCCAGGAAGTGAAAACTACATTCAGTATTCCTAGCAATAGGGTCAGGACCTGCACTATGGTGCTTCCAACAGTCCAAAGATATTCAGAATTTCCAAAAATCCTAAATGCTTCAGTAACAAGCCCTGGGGAGAAGGGGGAGGTGTAGACCCCTCCCATAGGCTGACTCTTTGGAAAAACAAAGCCAAAGGTGCAGTTGTTAGTATTCCCTGCCAGGGGCCACCTGACGCACAGGGGCAACAATACCACTGATTTCATAGACCGGATTAGTTTTATGACCAGTGAGTCCATCATATCATAAAACAGCCCTATATAGTACAACAGTATGATAACTTTAGCACAGGTCCAAAGGAAAACAAAGAGCACAATAGGGAACACATACTGCAATTAAAGTAAATAACACAGCCCTGAGACCATGGACAGCAACTTCAAGAGCAGAGCAATCAGCACTGTGCCCATTCATTATTAATCCAATACAATGAATACTGACAACAATTTCGTTCTAACACAGTCTGATTAGACCTGTCATTATCTCAACCCTTCGTTCCCCATGTTGGGCACCAAAAATAACTGTTGTGGTTTAACCCCATGCACTAAGTACCACGCAGCTGCTTATTCACTCCTCCCTTACCCAGAGGGATGGGGAGGAGAATCGGAAAGGAATGTAAAACTCAACCCTTGAGATAAAAACAATTTAATAATTGAAATAAAATAAATATGAAAGAACAATAATAATAATAACAGTTATAATGAAAGGGATGGAGAAAGGGAGAGGAATGAAATTCAAAGGGAAGGGAGAAAAGAAAACAAGTGATGCACAAAACAGCTGCTCACCACCTGCTGACCAATGCCCAGCCAGTCCCTGAGCAATGATTGGCAGGCCACAGCCACCCCCCACCCCCACCCTGCGGCGAATGAAGAGACGGGACATAGCTTGATGCAAGCAAGATGTCGAATTATTAGTGATTCTTTTACATTCATATACATTTCTACCTTCTACATGTTAGACACTGATTGGTTAAATCTTAAGCGTGAGCTACACAGATTGTTTATCTTCTAAGACACATCATTTAAACAATAGGTACTGATTAGTCTATCTTATCTTAGCATCAATCTTTATTCTAAGATTAGGGGTTTTCTTTCTACTTGACTTTCGTGAATAACAAAGTTCCTTATCAGCACTATCCATTCCCTTATCTTGCTGTATGTCCTCTTTTGTCCATCGGGTTGGCATCTCAACCGCTATGGCTTAAAAGTCTGCTGTTAACTTGTTCCTTTGTTCCCAGGGCTTATGCCCTACAAATCCTAACATGTCTCCATTCATCAGGCTAACAGTGCTCAGACTCTAGTCCTTGAGGCCTTGCCCTACACCACCCCCAGTTTATATACCAAGCATGATGTCCCATGGTATGGAATACCTCTTTGGCTAGTTTGGGTCAGTTGACCTGGCTGTATCCCCTCCCAATTTCCTATGCCTCTCCAGCCCTCTCACTGGCAGGGCCTAAGAAACCGAAAAGTCCTTGACTTAGTATAAACATTACCCAGCAACAACTAAAAACATCAGTGTGCTGTCAACATTGTCCTCACAGCAAATCCAAAACACAGCACTGCACTAGCTACTATGAAGAAAATTAACTCTATCCCAGCTGAAACCAGGACAGAGATATATTCTTTGTTCTTCCCAGTTTCGTAGCTGTCCAAACCAAGGGAATTACTGCATTCAGTACCACATCCAGGATGTTGTCTTCAGGCTCCTCAAAATTTTTATCTGTCAGCAAGCAAATTTGTGCTTTCCATGCCGCATCAGGTAGGGTGTGGAGCTGTATAAGATTCTCAGAGAACGTTATGTGAGCATTCAGTTTGCATAAGAAATTTCGTCCTAGTAGAAGGAGGGGGCATTCTGGCGTATATAGAAATTCATTGGTTACTTTAGTATTTAAAATTCTGCATTCCATAGGTTTTAAGAAAGTCTGTATTGTTTGTTTTCCTGTTGCCCCAACAATTGGGATTGTCATTTTACTTAAAGGTCCTTTACAAATAGTAATTAGTGGATGAGTTGCTGCACTATCTATCAAAAAATCAATAACCTCATTCCCAAGCATCACTGGAACCAGGGAGTCAGCTGGGGAAACTTTGATATTCTCCCCCAGTCCCCTGACTCACTCTTTCCCTGCCAGGTAGGATGCAGCGAATGAAGAGACGGGACGCAGCTTGATGCAAGCAAATGTCAATTTATTGTACAGAAGCACGCGTTTTTATACACTTTCAGAAGCTGCGCGTTTTAAACTAATTGGTTCTTGAAGCTAAGCATTGCATACTAGGCAATCCCTGATTGGTGGTTAACTGCCATCAATTAACCACAAGGTGTTACCTTTCCTTGGCGCCATCCTTGGCGCAATCCGTCTCCCACTCCTCTGTGCTCTGTAAACATGCCTCATCATGTTAATTGTTGTCTAGACAAGCTCGAGCACATTCCCCTCAGCTAACTGATTGCCACGCGTGGTCCTAGTTTCCAGACCGCTCCTGCAGTATAGATGTAGAAGGCCTCTATGCCAGAAGTTTAACAGAATGGCACCTCTGTTACTGAATATTTCCCAGTCTGCTTTATGGTCTACTTAAAAGGTCCGTTACCTAAGACTGAAAAAACCCAATAGAAACAAAACTAACTGCACCTCTGGTTCCTTGTTCTCTGAGAATGCAACAAGTCCCTTTTGTACATGAGACACTGTCATCTCACTTTCTTCCATCTCTGAAGTTGAAATCCAGGCATGTTTGTAAACAGTAATGAAATAGATTTGCAAGTTGCCTCTAAAATGACCTCTTTATACAACATCAGCTAGGCTGTTTATGGATTTATAACCATGCTGTTTTCTGGTATGATACACCAAGGCCTGAGTAGCAAGGAGAATCAACTGTTTATTTAACACAAGCAGCAAATGCTGGCTTTGTTCTGAATGTCTTGTGACTGCAATGCATATTCATGCTTTATTTTCCAAATTGGGTTTAAACTGCAGTGGAAGCTGTAGGCAGGCAAATGTGGAAATAACTTGTGTTATTATTTCATTTCCAGACACATGCGCATGTGTGTTTATGCTCTGACTGGGAGGAGGGGAGGGAATAGTCTAAAATTAATGATGAAATTTGCACTTTAGACTTGATTTCACGTGTTGCATTAATTTTACATTCTTTTAAACCACACTGTCATGTTACGATCTAGCTGATACTTATGTAAATAACTTAATATGTTTGAATGTCTCCATTTATCTTCCAGAAATTATTTGTAGAAGTGTATGTTTGTAAACCTGATCCATTCCCACTCACTCTCCAAGACTGTTGATAATTTAATTTCTTGTTTTGATTGTTGACTTGTCAGACTTTTTTCTGTTTTAATATCCTTACTTAAATCATTCTTATTGTCAATATTTGAGGAGAGCTTTTGGATAAGATTCCTGTGCTAACATATATAGTCCCCTTGTATTTGACTTTAAAAACCATGTTGCAGAATCCAAACTATATAGCGTAGACTTTTATTCCAGTTTGTGTGTGTAATCTGCATTCTACTTTAAAATCTTGCCCCCTCATTTTAGCTCCTTTCTTCTTTGTTGTAGGTTGTATTTCCTTCCCCCAAGTTGTATGAGTACAACTGTGGAAGGCCTAAGTGTAAAGTTAGATGCCTAAGATGATCATGGTTAAAAATAACCCTCCAGAAAGATAATACATTTCATGCCTTTTTATTTCAGTACCTTTCTTGGAACTGTGAAATGCAGAGATTAATGTGTAGCTTCTGATCATTATTTCTCCAATGATGATCATTTTGAAGGAAAAATCTAGGTCATATAATTACAACAAAATCCTTAAGTCTTCTGTGTTTCCTGAGCTTCTAGCATTCTGTTTCTCTGCAAAAATCTTCGTACCTCCCAATAAACTTCTGCAGTTTTGTCTCAACCAGCGGTATATTACATATATAGAGGTAGCTTCTGCTAAAAATCAGACAAAACTTGCTGTGTAAGCATTTATGAAGTTCATATTGAAACTGGCATAATTTTACATTGTTTAATTGAAATGAAAGTTTGGCAGAATTTCTATTTAGCCTTACCTAGATGCTGCAGGGCTTAATATCTTGACTGCAAGATTTAGATGCAACTTGCTATGAAGTGCAAAAGCCTTAGTAATATAATAGTATAGCGAGGGGTTTTTCTTCTGAAGTATGAGACTTGGGGGGGGGGGGGGGGGGAGCTACATTGGCATGTATCTCTCCAGAGCAGAGTCCAATACTTCAGCCCTTAGTCATGGGAGTAATGACTTCAATGAATCTACTAACACTAGAGGATTACACATGTGAGCAGTGACTGCTTGGTTGGTCAGTCAGGTCAGCTGTGTCCATTTTATCAGCAGTTTCAGCAGAACAGAACTAAAATTTAAACCATGATGATTAGGACACGGACACACACACAAGTAAGCTAGTGTTTTGCAATAGTTTCACATGAGCCAAGCATTCCTGTATTTTGTTGTTAAGCACTGTTTTGGGTTAAAGGATACTTCCAAGGAAAATGGGACCATAAAAATATGTTTATGGAGTCTGTATAGCGAGTATTTAAAATCAGAAGTAATTGGTGTGCAACAGAGGGCACCTTGGGAAAGTTGCCTTAATTCTGACTTTATTGCTAGCTCACTATGAGAGCTTTCATACAGTTTCTGCTGAATGTTGAGATCGGGCTTAAATAATAACGAACAACTTTGTTTTGCTAGATGAAATCAACTGGCCTGAAAAGGATGAAGTACCACCTGCAGATGCCCAGGATCTGATTATCCTGCTGCTCAGCCAGAATCCTTTGGAAAGACTGCAAACAGGTCAGGAGGCACTATTTTATATTGTTAGTGTGATAGAGATAGCTTCTACATTTGGCATTGGGAGCTTTTGTTCATCTGTTTGTTTTTCCTGGGAAACATTTGTCAGGGCAAGTAGTATGACAATGTTGTTATAACAGAAGGTATTTTATAGATTCAAACCAGTAATATGAGCTTAACAAGATGAAGACTGATCTTTTAAGTTTACATGTGGTCATTCACATTTATTCTTTTAATTTGACAAGTAAAACAGAAACCTCTTGAAGACCCAGTTAGCCATTGGATAGGGTTCCTTCCTTCATGAATACAGTGTTAAATAACTAAACACAGAAATAGAGAAGGGTACTCAATACACAACTGATGCTTCTTTTTTCCAGAAGTATCTTAACCTGGCAAACTAGTTCCTCCAGGTTTTAGGGTGGTTGATGAGTACTCAAACTAATTATTCAGAAATTACTATCTGATGTTTTGTGAAAGGTCTTGTCATTCTCATTCAGCACTACTGCCTTGCATGAAAAAGAATAAAACCAAAAGTGTGAGTGTTAAGGAAGTAAATGGATATTGGTGAGAACATAAGCTGCCAGCTTATTCCACTGTAGTTATTCAGTGCTTTGTTCCATTTCAAGCGAAGCACCTGGCATGTGGTATTAGGAGTAGTGAGCCTGCATAGGCTAATGAAAGCACTGTGCATTCATGTGATAAACTTAATTTGTTAGTTGATGGAGCAAGGATTCATTTGGGAATTTGGGTGAGAGGCAGTAATGAAGAATATTGCACATGATTTTTAAAGTGTTAATGTATGGGAGCCCTTGTCACTGACTGCCATCCCACTGGGCAAAGCACTGTGTAAACATAGCAAAAAAGGCCTCCTACATAAGAGCCTGAATATAAAGTCATATTTTTATTTATAGTGAATACTGTATGCCATGAATGCAAATATATTTGGGATGCTAAGGAAACAAAGTGGTAGATTGAGTCAGCATGACAGTATTTGGGAAATTGCTGACAAAACGGAGTCCAGTAGTCAGATTGTGCTGCATATTTTTAGAGCTAATATAAAAAGGAGCTTTAGGAAATAGCTCATAACTGGCCTTACCACAGCCGCTCAGGGGGAATGTGAGTGTAACCCAGACCCCAAGCACTATTGATGTGGCCCCAAACAATAGGTCTTCCTTTGGGACATGGTGACGTGACATGAGTGAACTGTATCTCCCTTGTTCCCTGAGCATCTGGGATCTCTGTAGACTTAGACTTCACTGTAGCTGATGGTCTGGAGTAAGTGGCATCCAGCAAAGTTTGTTCTCTTTTATCCCATGTTGAACAAGATAAGAGTGAGGGAGGAGGTATCATGCCCCAGTCCGCTTCTCCACTTTCTGCCTGCTTAATCTGCTGCAAAGGGTACTACTGCCAAAGGCACAATGAAGAGCCATAACTAGATCCATTCCCTTGTTTTAAGTATACTCCTTTCAGGCACTGTCATTTCGTTGCCAGTATGCTTTTTTCCTGGTAAACGTAGAGTTAATGCAAGACCGTCACCCTGTGAGAGGCTGGATCACAAGTAGATTGTAAATTCTGCCTCTTGCTACAGGTGGTTGAGAAAGTGAATTGCTAGAATGAGGCTGGCTTAAGTCCTGTAATGGTCAGTGCTGCCACATGGAGCATCTGTGCAGTTTGTTTACAAGCTGATTTTTTTCGACTGTTCATGGTTTCTCAAAAGCTGGCAGTCTGAAGAAGGCAATTGAGCAGCCATTTCTTTGAAGCAACTCACAGAAACAGGCTGCAACATGACAGGTCCCATGGGGCACTGGAAAATAGCATGTTTTATCTCAGGCTCTACCATGTGTTTCAAATGACAGTCCTATCTAATATGTATTAGCTAGCTGCATAACACTTCATGAAAATTGTAATAGCATATTTGCTCAGGAGACCTGAGTGCCATAGTCCAGTTGAAAGAAGAGATAGATACTATGCTTCTTTTGAAGAAAATGACAGAAAAAGACCTCTTTGGATTTTTTAAGTGTCTGATACCCAGTCAAGAATTACACAATTCTGTCGTAACATTCCATTACTGTGTTAAGAGGAAATGTTCACTCCTTGACTAGTGACTTAAAATTAGATGTGATTTTGGTTTCCTTTGGGAAGATTTGGCTTTTATGAATTTTTCCCTGATACAGTCAGAAAAGCAAAGAATGCAACCTCTAGAAATCTTGACACTGACTTAGAGACAAATCCTGTAGACTTCACACTTTTCCTGTGTCTCTCTTCTGGCTTAAACTTGACATAGGGAAGTTTACACGCAGTATCAAGTTCGCAGTAACTCTTGCTGCTGTAGGTTATCTGTTCAGTTTTTGGAATTATATTTATTCTTATTAATAACATCTCCCCCACCTCCCCAGGACAAAAATTCCAGTACTTCATTGTGTTCTTCAATGTATGTTATGACAAGTAGTAATCCAAGGCAGTAACCCATAAGAAGCTAAATAAGGTATTTCCTAAAGAATTGTGTATTATTGCCATAAAATATCAAAAGGAGCTCCTGATCAGCAATGGTATGTACATTGAGCAACTATTAAGAATCATTCTTCATTGCTTTCTAATTTGCAATTACTAATCTAATGCACATGTTTACATTTTGACAACTACTATCACTACATCTGATTGACTAATGTATATCTGATGGATAATAATTAGCCTAGCCAGAAAAATAAAAATGTTAAAAAGGGGAAGAAGATGATAAAACATCACCACTGTTAAAGAAATGGCAGCAACAAAACACAGGGAGGTGCTCTGACAGGTTTAGGGGAGATTGTAGTGGGAATGAGTAGTAGATGTTCCTACCTGCAGTGATGACTATGCCTTTCCATGCTAATTTGCATTTTCTGACCAGGGATTTGGTTGAATCCATCGATGTCGGAGGATTTGGTATCATTTGCTCAGTGTTTCTGTCTCTCCCAGGTGATGCATATGAAGTAAAGCAGCATCAGTTCTTCAGGAGCCTCAACTGGAATAGTCTGCTGAGGCAGAAAGCAAAATTTTTCACAATTGGAGTCTGAAGATGACACAAGTGACTTTGACAGTATGTACTAGATGGTATTAGAAAAATGTGATGAACACCTTAAGTAATTGCTGTCTTTGACTTTTGTATTTGCTTACTGCTTTGAAAATCTCCTTTATCAGAAGCACTGACAGCTGTACAATTTCACTGGTGGTTTGATGCTTCATGAGAAATAATCTTAAGAATAAAATAATGGGTTTAGTTAATATTAAAGCTTGGCACCCATTCTTCCTGATAAATTCAAATACTTCCTTTGTAGCTCGTTCTGAGAAATATCACCATATGGAAGCTGAGGAAGATGATACAAATTACGAAGACTTTAATTTGGAGATAAAACAATTTTCCTTATGTTCACACAGACTTTCAAAAGTAAGTAAAAATTGCTGTAATGTTAACGTGTATTGTGTACATAAACATTTTTATACTTTTGTAGAGTTTGGAAATGTTAAATATTGAGGAGGTATTTATGGCATTGTTTCTTCAAGAAACGTTAACTGAAATTGAGCAAGAATGTAATGAATACCATTAAATAAAAAGATGGGAAGATTCTGTAGGAAAATTATTTCTTGAATCCTTAAGAAGGTAATAGAAATTTATGAAACAATTTATTTTCTATAGAAAATTCATGATAGCATAAGAGAAATCTTAGGGAAAGTGTTCTGTTAAATGCAAATGCATGTTCCTTATGTTGTTTTTCTTTGTACATAGTTTGTGTGTTACCCAGGATGCAACTGGAATATCTTGCAGGCAATGGCATAACAAAGATTACAGTGCTAGTCTATAGTAGAGATGAATTAAATGACATTACACTGTAAGGAAAAAGCAAAGTAGTGGTTAGCATGTGATTTGGTCAAGGAGAAAGGTGAATTTGAGGGAGTGATTTGAATGCTGTGAATTGAAGATAAAGCTGACTGTCCAAAGTGTACGATAGTAGTTGAGAAGAGAGCTAATTATTGCTGGAAAAGAGACACCAGGAAGAAAATAACATGGGGAAAAAACCTTGTAGGTCAAGATAGTCAGTTTAATAAAGCGAAAGCAAAGACTGCATGTGGAAGCAAAGGAAAACAAAAGATGTTATTCTGTACTTCCCATCAGCAGGTGATGTTTGGCCACTTCTCAGGAAGCAGGGCTTCAGTACACACAGCAGTTGCTCCAGAAGACAAATGTAATAAATAACGAATGCCTCTCCTTCTTCCTCATTTCTCTTAGCTTTTATATGTGAGCAAACATCATATGGTATGAAATATCCCTTTAGTCAATTTGTGTCAGCTATCCTGGCTGTGTCCCCTCCTAAGATTTTGCCCACACCCAGCCTACTGGCTCTTGGGGGTGAGGGGGGGGGGGGGGGGGGAAGAGACACAGCCTTGATGCTGTGAGAGCACTGCTCAGCAGTTGCCAACACGCTGGTGTGTTATCACCACCTTTCTAGCTACCAATACAAAGCACAGCACTATGAGGGCTGCTATGGGGAAAATTAGCTCCATCTCAGCAAGACCCAGTACAAGAGCAACCACACTGCTGTCCTTTTCTCCAAACTAGACAAGCTCAAAGTCCTTATCTGCTCCTCCATAGGACTTGGCATCCATTCCTTTCACCAGCTTTGTTACCCTCCTCTGGATGCATTCAAGGACCTGAACATCCTTCTTAATTTGTAGGGTCCAGAACTGCATGCAGTATTCAAGGTGAGGCCACACCAATGCCGAATACAGTGGGATAATCACCTCTCTTGACTGGCTGGTTATACTGTGTTTGATGCACCCCAGGATGCAGTTTGCCTTCTTGGCTGCCAGGGCACCCTGCACACTCATATTGAGCCTGCTGTTGACCAGCACCCACAGATCCCTTTCTGCAGGGCTACACTCTAGCCAATCTTCTCCCAATTTATACTTGTGCCCAGCATTACTCCATCCTGGGTACAAAATCTGGCATTTGTTCATGTTAAATTTCATGCCATTGATGATTGCCCAGTTCTCGGATCTACCTAGATCCCTCTGCAAGGCCTGTTGTCCCTTGAGAGAGTTAATAGCACCTCCCAGTTTGGTATTATCAGCAGGCTTGGACTAGATGACCTGCAGAAGTGCCTTCCGACACCGTTCTGTGAACTTCTGTCCTTTTGAAAGCTCTGTACCACAGTAATAGTTTGGTTTGTTAATGTTATTATGTCATTGCATCTCTAGCTGTGCCTCTCGGGCTATAGAATTTACAGCTGACTGTTTCTGTATGCGTTTTGTCAGCTAAGCAA
The DNA here is from genome assembly GCF_023638135.1 of Falco biarmicus. Taxonomy (NCBI): domain Eukaryota; kingdom Metazoa; phylum Chordata; class Aves; order Falconiformes; family Falconidae; genus Falco; species Falco biarmicus. Next base: position 22,551,764 of record NC_079310.1, on the reverse strand, counting down.
ACAGACTTCCAAAGATCAGTTTATTTTTTCTAAATCCTTTAGCCAAGTAATTTATTCTTAACTTCAAAGTCAATTCAGATTCATTTTTCTGCTTTCCACAACTGACTGTTAGATATTAAGTCAGTATCTTAGGGTTAAGTTTGGTTGTTGGGGTTTGGGTGTTTTTATTGATTGACTTTATAGTTGTGAATTAATCCAAGATGTGCATTGATCCTGTGACTTAGAACCCCCAAGGCTATGGATTTTGTTTGTAGTCTCATGGTTCACACAGTGAAATAGGGAGAAAGCTGATGAACTTGTAATGAGATGTTATTTGTGACCCTTTATGTGAGGGGCCAAGAAAGCAAAATAAGAGTGTTTTATTCTTGGAAATTTTAAAAGGCTCAAGAAGTTTGAAGTATACACTCTGAAATACTGTATAAGCATTTAGAACATGCAGAGTACCACCTGAAATGTACTTTCCTGCATATCTTTTTTTATATCGAATATGTCTGAGTTGGATTTTTTTTTGTATCTGTAATAGGTTTTTAGTTGCATAGATAGTCACTCAAATGCAAGGTGAAGGAAGATGCAGAAGACAAACCAAAAAGTGTAACATTGCCTTTTGTGGAATCTTTAAGTTGGAGTACAGAATATTCTGAAATGTAAGTAGAATGAGGTGCTGGAAGTGATCCACATACTGCTTGTCAGGTAGCAGACCTCCTCATCTCAATAACTACATGACAGTGTGCTTATTTTCAATGCAGATGACATATCTACATTAATCGCTTCTGACACTGAGGGCAGCAGCAGCAACACAGTTCTGACTTGCTTCCAAAGTTGGCCATATCAGCTGAAAGAGAACAAGATGATTCCACCTGCTTAGTGGGACCTTGTGAGGAACAGGAAGAGTCTGCATTTGTGAGTGAGGAAATAGTGCAAGACAAACCTGAAGTAACCACTCCAGCAAGTATGATCGCAGCTCCACATTATCAGGTAATTCAGTGAGTCTCCTGAATGATGACATTAGAAACAGTTGTGGGTCATCTTTGTTTAGCAGTAGCATCCAAGGATTTAGAAGTCCTGTATTTCAGAACTGATTTAAAAGAGAAAACATCCCTAAAGGAGGTCTGGTTTGGACTCAAGCTCAAACTAATAAAATCTCATAAATATATATATGGTAAAGTGTCAGCATTTTTGGAAATGCCAACATCTGATGTCACTTTACTGACTGGAGGGTCTCTAGGCAAGTGAATAAAATTATGACTTTGGCCATAGAGCTGTTGTAGGATCCTTATGTGGATCCTTTGAGCACTATTTTTATACCTTCTCTTGACTAAGTTTGTGATTATTTTTTTTAAATTCTTTTTCATTGATCATCCTGGAGTCATTCCAATTGATTTGTATTGCTGTTTTCTAATACTGTGTTGTACCATTGTGTGGTTTTAATTAAGACATCTCAATGATGTATGCCTTTCAGAATTGGCAGGGTTGTCTTTGACTTGTGGAAGTCACTTGTGTCATTAGGAATCTAGGAGGGAGTGTTGTAAACAATTTCCTACTTGAATAATTTATTTCCTTTATGCATCCATCTCCCAGTACAAGTATTTGCATGCATTTCAGTAGGATCAAAGTCCCTAGTATATTGCTGGTTTTGTACTTTCAGAAGAGTTTTGTATAACTGTGGGAAGACCTGATATTTAATGCATGTCTAGGCCTAAATTAGTCTCACATTTGCTCAAATATAGGTTCCAGTTACCTCCTCTCCACATATACTGGTCTTCAGCGTATTTTTCTTTTATACATCACTGAGTTGTCTCAAGATACCCCTTATATCTCCTTTCTATCCCCATACCCCTAATTGCCCTTGTAGTCTGCATTTTCCTCAAGCCCATACAGCTGTACAACCATTTCAATCTCCTTCCCTTGTCAAAAACCTTGACTGTACTATATTCAGTCCTGCTCACTCCTCCCAGCCCCATGTTGTGGTATTGGCATTAGCATAGCAGTCACAGGGATAACTCAAAGCATCTGTTCCTCTCGTCACTTATCAATTACACTTAAGAAAAATGTTACTTTTTCTGTGATCCATTAGCAACAGGATTTTCAGTGACCTTAAAGAAATACTAGGAATTACTGTTGTGTATTTAAACAGGCAACCTACCCTTGGTGCTTGTTTCATAAAGTCATACAACTTTCCTGTGACATCTCTGAATCTTTGAAGAAATCATTTGCAGATTGTTCACATGACACAAGGCCTTTAAGTTGTGGGTTTTTTTGTTGTTTGAAATGCTGTTGTCCTTCCATTCAGTATTGTGGAAGTTCATTACCTATGATAGACTAATACTAATATGTTTTTTGTATTGAGTTTTGTGGTACTGGCTATCTTTCTCCTCATAGGTGTTGTAGAAAACCACACAAAGAATAAAAGCAAAAGATAATTAAAAATAAAGCTGTACTTAGTGTTTTAATGATTTTGGAAAAGTTGTGTAAACTGATAACTTATGTAGGATTGGAGCCTCTCACCTTAGGAGTCCATGTGAAAAATAAATGTATGATTAAGTTCTCTAAGGTGAGTGCATATTGAGATACCAAACTTTCTTTAGCTTTTGTCTATGTTTTACTTCAGTCAGTGACTACATAAACTGTTGCTTCAATTCATTCTGTTAACCTTAATGCGTTCTCTAAGTCCTGAAGAATGATTTCTATAATGTTTTATGAACTTGTGGACAGAAAGAAAAATTCCTATCTCACAGTTGTAGTTTCCCCTCCTTCCCCCACGGTTTTTCCTTCAGTGTGTTTATCCTTTCTTTGTACAGTTGACAGTTTTTCAGAGCACTTAAATAAATGGGAAGAAATGAGAGTGTGGACAGTACAGATAACTCCTCAAAGCCACCCAGTGAAGTTGCATCTCACATTGCTTATCAGTGATTAGAAAGCACAGAGATAAAGATCATCTCTGGACAAGTCACAAAGTCACTTTCTGTGAGTGCTTTGTCCCTCATGATCCCAGGAGGCAGAGATAAATATTTTCTTTGAAATGTTACAATTTGGGCATACTTGATGGTTTACAACATAAATGAAGCTTTTGGGGAGTCTGAAATGGATTCTGTTACAGGGTTGGTTTTTTTCTCTTGTTCATGTGTGTTACTAGATGGTTCCATCTTGTCAGCCAATTACAGTGGTCATGTCACAGCTGAGGGACCTTCTCTGACAGGCAAAACTAACTTAGTGGCGACTGCTTTGTGTTCAATCATGCACATGCACAGCAGGATGCAGGCTTCAGTCCTGGCCCATCCTACACTAGGATTGTAGCTTAAGTTCTAAACGGCTCACTAGGTACATCTCTAGAAAAGCTATTTATTACAACAGCACACTGTAACAGCACTAGCCTGACTAGTTCTCTCCCATCTCCTGTAAGGAAAGGTGATAAGCCAGAGAGAAGTGTCACAAAAGTGGAAATAGCCTGTAGGCTCCTGTTTGCACTATATTAGTTTACATGGAGTACTCAAAATGTGAAGCCAGAAATATTGTTATAAGTGGAAGTATAATAGTATTGAGTGTTTCCAGATAAAGCATTGGTGCTTCACTTTGTAATGGATCAGAATCAAAGTCCAAATTTCCCAAACTTAGAGGGATTTTTTCCAAAAGTGGAATTGTCTCAACTTTGCACACTGACCATGTGTTGCTTTTAGACCTCAGGTGTAATATTTAAGTACCTGCTGGTCTGATAACATAACCCTATACTTCATATGTTCAAAGGTGGCTTTGACACTAACTTCAGCAGGTTGCTTTGAGTCCTCAGGCTAGTAGAAAATTGTATGCAGTATTGAGAAGTTGGTTCTGGCTCTCTGAGGTGGAGGGAGTTGACATCTTAGACTTCACCTATCTCTGGGCTGTAAAGCACACGTGCCCTATGCACTCTGTAATACCTTGGTGAACAAACACAGTGCATGTGTTTTGGAGACATTGGAGAGGTGAAAGGCTCATCTGATTCACCTCATGTTTTCTACCCTTCTTCACCATACAGTTTTAAGATCAGCATAGGCTTCCTATGCAATACCTGTAATTCTACCAGCTAACCATGAGTATTTTTTGAGAAGAGAAAAATGTTGAGTTTCAATTAGAGCAACATTTTCTCCCTGTTTGAGGACAGCCAGGTAGAAATGAAAAGAATACTTAGCATTTCTGTGATACTGTCCAAATGTGAATGATCATTCTCACAAAATGCATGTGAGACAAAGATGGTTTTATTTTTACAATGAGAAAGGTAGTGACCATGTGCTCAGCCTGTTCAGGACACTGTCAACACTGTAAACTGCGAGTGGCTTGCAAACCCTCTGGGGTTTGCTCCTTGTATAGATAATTTCTTGCAAATATTTCTTTTCAAAGTAATATTTCTCTTCCAAATGTCATAAGTGGGGTTTTTTGGTATACCCCTGTAACAGCATCATGGTTATTTTTTCTGCTTGTAGAGGGCCTGCAGTGCATGCTAATTATTGAGATTAGCTGTCACAGGAGCATGATATACACACAGATAATTACACAGCCAAGTAATACTGAGTTATTCATCAGTTTATATTCTAGTAGTTCTTTCACAGCTGTTGGGTAAGAATTGCTAAGTTTAGAGATGGTATAGACTGAGTTACTGTGCTTATTAAACTAGTTTTCTTTCAGTTTAATCTCAGCATTGTTCTATAAAATCTGAATTTAGCTTTTCCTACACTGAAAAATGTTTTTATATCTATATTGGCCAAAATCTTGTTAGCTGTACCTAATAGTGTCCAAAACCCTACCTTATTCATGTTTACCAGTAAAATAAACTACAACAGTAGGTGGCAGTGTTCCTGACCTGAGTCACGTTGATGAGTCACAGTATGTGTTCTACATATCATATAGCAAACACAGAGGGATCTGGGCATGTTTTGGAGTCTGAGGGTGACTGTGACAGCCCCTCTGGGCTTAGATGTTCTGTGGGATTTCAGCATTAACCCAGTGATACCAATCTCTAGGAACATCTGGTGACTCAGATTTAGGGAGTAGTGCCTGTGCTGACAAAGCATATCTGCCCTCATATGACATCACTTGACACTGAAACCAAACCTGGAATATTTCTGGGCTACGTTCCTTTCAAGAGCTGTTACTGACACACTCAGAAAGTGCGTTTTATGCTGCCGCAATTGTGTTTACATTTGCACAAACACGAGCACAGAGTGCTTTCAAAAGGATGAAATAAAATGAAGCCATAATTGATGTGATAAATAACTTTGTAATCCTATTTTTGGACTAAGTTTGCCATTTATTAAGCAATTAGAGGCAAGCAAACAGCGCTGGGTGTGCTGGGAGTCTCCGCTCCACCAAGACGCATGCTGTACAAAATTTATTTTTGGTTTATATTTCCTAAACTAATACATATTCATAGCTATTTCTAAGAAAGGGTTGGTTTATGTAAATGGATCCTTGGAATAGGAGTGTACTTCATGGTGCATGCTCCTTTCTATCTCCGAGGGTGGTCTTAACCCCTATCTGGTGGTCGATGGATGAAGTCAGCAGTCTTCCTCTGCTCACCCTTAGGATGAACCTAGATTTTACGTATGCGCCCTGTAAACTTCTCTTACTTAACACTATTTGGTCCTGTTCACTATTTGTATCAGTTTAAAATGCATATTTTCCTCCCAAGGGTCTTTTAATGGCTGCCTCTCAGGGTTCCTGCATTGTTCTATCACTATAAGCAAAGGATAGCAATTTCTAGTACCATTTCTTGTTATAAGGAAATTAATATTTTTCTGGATGCACTCTATTACTGCTACTATTCTTTTTATTAGCATGCAATAATACAAAATTAATTCTTAAGTATAATCTCATTTAAAATATGATGTTCCAGAATCCCATGTACAGTTCATTAAATACTAGAAAATTTCATTTCACAGTCCCCAGGTTGTTCAGCGGTCCACTGTTTTGTTATAGGTGCATTTTTCACTTGGGTATAATGCATCCAGGAGTTGACTCCTAGTTTCACTGCTGTGTAGGTAGTCAGTAAAACAGTATATGGTCCCTTCCACTTTTCTTTTAGTGGTTTATCTTTCCAGTTTCTGAGGTAAACCAAATCTCCTGGTTGAAAATGATGCATTGGCAAGTTCAAAGGTAAAGGACTTCTTTGGTTCACATATCTTAATGACCTCTCTTGCCTGATTGGTATGGCAAGGGAAAGTGTTAAAGAAAAGGTATCTTGAATTAAGAAATTTAAAGTGATGAAGCTGCTAAATGGCAGAACCAGGCCTCAGCCCTTGTACAGCCCTAATCCAAGGCTGGTTTAAAACCCAGTCAAGTTAATCAGTAGGAGAATAAAAAACCAATAGATGATCAATTTGTGTACACAGGTGCTCTCAGATATGCAGGTGTCTTTAGAAAAAATAATATAGATGAATAGGAATTGCTTGTTCAAAGACTAAGTGTGCTTGAAGGACTGTGTGAGTTAAAATAGGCAGAAGGAAGATCACGGTCTGAGGAGGACCTTGGAACCAAGGTAGAGACTGGAACAGAATAGATGAATCAGCTGGGACAAGGTCAGGTGATGGATTCGCAGAACTGACAAGACTAAAGGAAACTTCTAAATACCTCAGACATCGACTAATGATTTGATAAGTGTATATAAGCTGTGCCACATCCCTTTGTTGTCTGTCACTCACTGAGGTGTTGGCTCAACTCTGAGTTGTGATTAAAGCAAGCCTGGTGGTACTCACGTCTGCGATTTTTTTCCTTTAACAAAAGGATGTCCAGACTGACCACAGTGATGGTGCTTCAGCTTCATTTCAAGTACTGGGAGATGGTCTCTGTTGCCACCTGGATGCCACCAACGTAGGTAATGCTAGTAGAGAAAGGCAAATGAACTATTTACATAATAAAGTAGATATTAAACTCATTAGTCCATGAGTAGTTGATTGGGTCAAGAATTAACAGTGCTGCAAATGCAGAGATAAGATTATGCTGCTTCAAGGGACAGCTAGTTGCTCAAGGATGTGAGCTTCCTTCACCCTGTGTCACGTGAAAAGGAGTGGGGGGGAAATCCTCTCAACCCCAAGTGTTTGATCTGTCTATTAGTGCCTCAGGAAAGCCAAGACCCTTGTGCCCAACTAGTCTGTCAGTGTCCCGTTATAGGGCCCTTCACTGAACAGTCCCACTGGATCAGAGGGCAAATCAACTGCCTTGTTCAGGGAAACACACCAATAGCATCAGGGGGACCCCTCAGAGGGTCTGCCCACTTTGTTTAAATGTGTTACCCGCTGCCAGCAACTGATAGCACCCACAAAGGACTCACACTAACAGTTTACAGAATAATACTCTTTATTATAAAATCGTGACAAATTAATATTTGTGATTGCCAATGATAGGGACTGTCTGCAAAAACGAGCTTGAAATGAAACACAACCAAACTATATACAACCAAAACTTTAATTACTAATGACAGCTAGAATGAGTTAGTTATTTAGCATGCATAAGTCAAAGTTCCTACCCAATAGATGTCCCTAGGGGGGGAGAAGACAGGTTCAGCCCATCGACTGATCCCAGAAGTTATGATGGAGTCTTCCCTAGCTTCTCCCCTCATTCATTCACTTTTATACTTTTCTTTACTCTCAGGTGGAGCTTGAGTGATTCTAGTCATACTTTCTTTCATTATTGATTGGTGAAAACTTATCTCGTTTTCATTTAAAGACATAGTTGATAAGAAATAGAAAGCACATGCTCAGTGAGGGGTGGTTGTGCCTTGGAGGTGCGTAGCGTAACAGCAGAGTCTGGCCGAGGGGGACTCCATTCCACTCCACCTTCCACTGCTCCTATAGGGTGGCAGGCTGTGTTGCCTAGGGAACCCTGGTGGAGTAGATTCCGTGCATGCCAACCATCCTGATAGTGGCAACTGTATTTTTCCCTAAAAAGGTTGTTATAATACGACAACTTCTATTAGGTCTATAATTTTCCCCCTCCAAGTGATTTTCCCACACCCTGGTGCAGAGCTGGAGCAAATACCACCAGGGAGTTGAAGCTAGCTCAGGGCAGACCAGACTGGAGCCAGACAGGATCCAGATAAGTCCCCCAGCTTTGTTGATACCAAAACACTGATAAAAGCAAAATCATTTAAATATGGCCCATATTTTTAAACACACTAAAGCATTTTTCTCTGTGTCCTTTCAAGGAGTGAAGACAACAGATCTCCATTTCCCATGTGTTGCAGTAGGAGTTAGGGCCTAAAATTTTTCTGGATCTGAGCAGTAGGAGCCTAAATGCCCTCAGTGTCTATCACTTCAAATTAAATGTAATAATCTTAAACATTTGACCAGATATTGAAACCAAAAGATAGACATTAACTTCAGTTGGATACCTGTGTAGGAGTGTTTGATGTCTTCACACCTCTAAAGAATGAACCAACAGCCAAAAAAGAAGAAAAAAAAAGAATCAAAGTGAAAGAATGCCTACATTCCCTTTTTATTTCAATGCCTCCAGTCATTTTCCAAAGCGACTAGAAATTATTTAAGAATTCCTCATTTTGTCAAGACTGACAAGAGGAAACGAGGTTAGCATGAGACTGCTGGTTTGTTTTACAATGATCTGTGAAGTGCTCCTGTCCCCCTATGATACTTGGGCATTACTGGAATGAAGACCACCTGTGCTAAGAGGGAGATCTTGTCCCTCAAGAATTCCTTTTTATAGAAAAAAAAATAATTCCCATTGCTCTGTCATCTAGATAGTGAAACAAGCTGTTTTAAGTAGCCATTTTGTACCCATGACCCACTGCCCTTAACTTCCTCTAACCCTGGGAAAGCCCTAGTCATCTTTGCAAAATCTTTGTGCATATTTATTTGTTCCACAGTTTTGTTGCATTATGTGGACTGGAATCAATCCAGAAGCAAAACTTCTACACCAGAAGTAATTTCAGTACCTTAGTGCTTACCTTTTGTACTTGCTCAATATCAAAGCTCACAAAGTTGGCATTTACTACAAAACAAAGCTCTTCAGGTATTTTATTTTGGAAATGCTAAGAATGCTTTTAAATGAAATATTCTATTTGGAAAAGGCCTCTATGCCTTATTTTGTTTAGGCTAAGACATTTTGGTCTGACTTCTTTATTTTTTAACTTTTAGGTAAAGACATAACACAACATAAATCATACAGGCCATCCATACAAAAGGCATCAGTAGTTTTCAATTTAAAACTATGACCAGTGACCAAGTAATTTCTCTATTGGCTTTTTTATTTTATCAGAACAGTGTTTTATGAAGGAAAAAATTTCACCTGGAAAATTTCCAGCCATTGTTACTGGAAACAATGTTTCTGTTGCTGTGTCCATCTCCTTTGAGGTCAGCAGGCTGGTTATTTATTGGCAAGGATGTATGACAACAAATATGCCCTTGTGTAAGTCAGCAATTTCAGTTATTTCAAAAGCAGCAAAGTTTATTTAGCACAGACATGAAATCCAAAGCTTACAAGCTAAGCAGAATATAACCTTGCACAGGCTATGATGACTATGATAAACATTGCTAACCTAGCTTGTCTACAAAACTGGCTGATAAACAGGAAGAGCCTTAAATAGCACAGAGGCCTCACACAGTGAGGCATGGCCTCCCCAGGAGCTTGTCACAGGCTGTCTCTGCAGCACTGCGTATCAAGGACTGCACAGCCACATACAGCCAGAGTGGGCAGCAAATCTCTGCCCACCCTTGGGGCATCTTTTCATGGCTCCTTTTTTTCTGTAATGGGAGATATGGTGTATATTCTATCTATGTTGAAGTGTCAGCACTCCTCATTAGCTCCAGGTCTTAATGTGCAAAGTGGTAGATAACCAAATTGTGCCTTATCAGTTAAATGCCTGGTTCAGCTGCCCTTGTGTCAGAGAATATTTGTGTGGACCAAGAGCCCGTTGCTGTAGGCCTGTAAAATATTCTGCTAAAATGATGTTTTAATCAATATAGATTAAGGTGTATAAATAACAGGCAAATAGTATATTTGCATCAGAGTTCAAACACAAGAGTAAGAAATTAAAAGACCCCTCCCAGCAGAAATGCTCACTTAGGGGGAAATATATCTGCTGCTGAATCCCACCCTAAGCTCTTCATTAATTGCCTCCATATAGTGATATTGTAGATACTGTGTATAGTGACACCAATCCCCACTGGTCAGTGCCAGCGCTGACAGCAGCTTGAGCCCTAGAGCCACAGGGTGGGCAGGTCTCAGGACACTGGTTTATGGTAATACTGAAAGTACCTCAGAGGGTTGATTTGAAGGAAAGCAAGGGGAGCCCACAGTTATGAATGTCAGGTCTGTGCCCCACCAAATCATCCCGCAATACAAATCTCACACAGATAAGGTGTGAGGATGCAAAGCACATTTCTATCCAGTGTCCAAGACACAGAGCACAATGGCAATACTGCTCTCACATCCTGCACTGGCCTCATGCAGGCTGCAGAGCAGATCAGTCCTGAGCTGGTATCAAGCTTGCAAGGACAAGTTATTCTTTCACGGATTTTTTTAACAAATGTGGGTGAGTAAAACAAGTTTGCACCAGTTCAGAGCTCTACAGACCTGTGAAGGTGATTGATTTGGAAGTAAGGGACCAGCAAAACAGGTTTAGCACCTCAAAGTCCAGGGCCAGTGACCGCTGGTCATTCCTAGACAGACACAACCATGAATGCCTTTACAGTATCTCAGCACTTATAATTATTTGGTTGCATATTTCCTATCTGGCCATAAGTCATAAAGGCCAGTTATCTGTTAATAGGGACTGAAATCCCTTTATTTAGGAGGAATCAGCCTTTTGCTTGCTAATATACAAGTGTATTAGTTTTTTGAACGCTGAAGAACTCTGGACCATGTCATGTACTGAGAGCTATGTCTGAAAGATGATGAGAAGAGCAGGAATGTTTTTGTATGCTAAAGCCTCAGTCTTGGTGCTGACAGTTTTATACCCAAGCCTGATGTTCCACTTGTTTGCCCAAGACTGTCTGGTCTTTCCTTTGCTCTTTGCAAGTCTGCTTCATGCCTGTAGGATGGAAACCCTCTTCCTAAATTAGACTACTGTGGTGTGGCAGCAAGTGGTCCCACCACATCAGTCCCTAAAATATGTCTGGAGGGTTGTGTACATGTGTGCAGAGCACCCACACCATTTTATTTGGTTTAATTACCCCACTTCAGTAACTTTCTCAATTCATCCCCCTTCTACCTTGCTCCCATATTCCAGGACAAGCTTCAGGGGTAAAATAAACAAGATTCTTATTAAATAAGCCTGAATGTCAGACTTTTCATTCCAAGACTAGAAACAAGTTACAAGAAAGGACAATGAAAATACAGCACTCCAGAAGCAACCTGGATAGTTTTCTAGTGCTCAGGCTCTACTATGCAAGAACACCCAAATGTGAAGCCCAGGGAAAGGGATGCAGTAACAGCTGACTCTTTGCTTCACTTTCTGGAGGTAAAGCTGGATGAGCTCTCTGTGTCACATCCCTTCCAGCTATGGCATGTATCGGCATGAAGGCCCATTGTTTTTGATGTCACAGGGTCCCCATATGCTCCTCCTTAGCTTTAAATAGCCACTTCCCCCTCTTCTCCTTTTAATTTTAAAACTGCTGCTTCACTACAAAATTTCACTTCATTCCCGCCCCCCCATCCACACTCATTGGGACTAGGGATTTTATGTAAAAATGCAAATGTCATAGATGGCTCCATTAGGAGGTGGGCTGGTTGGGTGATTAAGGACTCCTGTCTCTGGTTCATCTGTCAGCTTGCTGTTTAGTCACTGCTACCCAGTATGGACCCTTTAATGCTTGTGCCTGTTGGATCTACATACACTGCATACTAAATAGTACCAATAGTATAAAAGGACTTAACGATTCATATGTCCTGTGAAAGTTGTGTTCTATGGTGTGTTACCAACCTCCTAGAGAGACCATGCAAGGTGCATGAACAATACTGATGACAGACTTGTGAGAAAATTATTAGTCTAGTCCATCTCTTAACCACTAGCAATTATTAGTATTAGGAACTTTGGTTTCACAACTGGTGAAAAAAGTTCAGAGTGAACATTCTTCCACTGAAAAATGGCACTCTGATATGTTTCGATGAAATATCGGATGCAATTATGTAAAATATGTCTATTTCAATAAGCTTGCATGAAAATTAATTGTTTGGATTCATTTTTTACCTTATCAGAACAGAATATTTTCATATTTCTTTTTATATTACTTAGCTTAGAATTAGCATGTTACAAATTATAAAATTTATGTTACTTATGTTTTCATGGAATTCAGGTCTTGTCAAAGAAAGGCAGCAATCTTGTTTGACATGATTATGGCTCTGGTTGACACAGGTAACTGTATTGATACAATAGTTGACATCATCAAGGCATCCTGCATGACAATTTGATTAAAACACTTGAATTATGCAATTTATGGGGATCATGTGAAATGGATTAAAAATCAAGTCACTGATGTGTTTTGAAATGCAATTGTCACTGAGGAAGTATCAAAGAGCATGCATAGGGCTGATCCTGGTGAGGTTCCTCATATATCTTTTCATGGTCATAAAGTGTTTTATAATCCATATGTTATGGAAGGGTTAAGGTTTAATCTTAAGAATTTAGAAGTAGTCATTCATCCTAGGTTCAAACAATTAGTGTTAAGGTACCTTGATTGTTTCAACCTAATCATTGTATGCTTGTAAGCAATAAATTCAGGTTCTAACAAAGGGAGTAGCCCTGGAGGATGAAGGAAAAAGGTCCCAAGGCCTGGGATTACAGGCCGAGAAAGAGTAAGAGACTGAGATGACCTGGTTTAAGACCATATATGGGGACTACAAAGGAGAACTCTAGCCAACTGAATAGAGGAGTGGGGAGATTTGCAGACCCTTGAGACCACTGAAGACCCCCGCACTGGGCAATTGGGCATGTGTAAGGGGGAGGGTGAATATTATAATTAGTTTTGGATAATCTCATGAATATATATGACTTTTCTGGGAAATTCGTTGAATATGTATGTATACATGTACTGCATAAAAAGAGCTACCTGAGAGAAGGAAACTATGCATGTTAGGTGGAGTGATCTCCTGTGCATCCAGCACTGCAATAAAGAATGCCTGCTTCTTAATGTTACATTGGTATTAAGGAGTTTTCTTATTCCCGATTTTGGTGACACATATACAAATAAAATCTTGTCACAGAGTCACCATCAAAATATGAAGATCAGCAAATGGTCCAGGTATTGGCATTATGAGGAACGTACTGGGATATTTAACTGCACACTTAGATCATTATTCTTGAAGGATGAATTAATCTTCTGAATCGAGGCTGGCATGACTTCATGTTTGCAGGAGGATTTTTAATAAATAGTTGTGTGAGTCTGCATCTAAAGCAACAGCATGACTGTGGACACAGTTAAGTCATATGAGAGGGCAAGGGACCTGCCAAGGAAGTGCTAATGTCAGTGTGATCAAACTGCTTCCTGTAAGAATGGTTGCCAGCCCCTCCAACAGGTACAGCTGAAGGGTCATCTCTAGATCATATTGGTTACAGTATGGCCTGCAAATCTAGTTTCATTTTGTATGTTTTTTTCTTTTACCAAAAAAAGAAAGAAAATGAGAAAAAAATATCTTACTGTTTCATTGTATGTTTTTTGCTAAATATAGCAACAATTACAGTGCATGTTGCTTCTGACTTTTAGCATATCCTTTACTATTTTAGTCAGTCTTATGATCTGGGTTTCTCTTCATTAGGAACATGTATTATCAGTGTCAGAGTTGCTGGGAGGTTCTTTTTCATTTTATAGGACTTTGTTATCTTTTCATGAGTAACTCTCATTTGCAAGAGTGGCATCAGTAGGTGAACCTTTAACTCTGTCCTGCAAGGTGTTTTAAAGAAAAAATTGCTGCCGGACCACAGAGCTAGCATGTTATGTGTCCAGGGTAAACACAAGAACAACAATTTTCTGTGAGAAGGAAACAACAGTACCTTTACTCAGAGCTCTTATAGAGCCCATTTCACTGAACACTGTCACTTCCCTCCAGTTGTACAGCTGCTGCATGAGAAGAAACCAATAAGGCATCATCTCAACCATTTAGACACCTTGAGGTTGTACTCTGCCCACTCAGGATTCAGGCATAGGTCTCACTCTTTGGGAGGAAAAAGTTCATGTGCGTCAGCTGAACCACAATAACAAACTGTTTTCTCTCAGCCTGAAGCAAGAGGAAAAGGCAGTAGTTTAAGCATCATTGAAAAGCGTCTGACCCCGTGCATTTGAGGCTAGGAGTGTGCATGATCACACTGTACTTCAGCTGGTGCACAAGAAATTCTCCATCACAGGACCTCAGCTATACCTGAGGCCTCTCTCACCTAGTGGGTTACCCCATGACAGCAGCAGCAGTCAAAAAGATCATAAATGAAAGACTGAGTTATAAAAATGTCACTCTGACACTGCTGCATCTCCATGTGGAGAGTTATATTCTACAGACAAGAAAGCAGAGAAGTTGGCTTTTGGGGGCATTGAGGGGCTGCAGAGGATGCCACAGAAATGGGTTTCTCGGCTGAGGTTGGGAAGCAGAGAGCAGCAGGACACATTTGTCTCCTGGTGCAACAGGGACCTCAGTACAAATGCAGCAATGTGCATTTGACCCAGGCAAGTCCTTTCTTCATCTGCCTGCCACAGAGGGGACAGCCTGCATCCCTAGACACCTACCAGCAGGCTGCTGATGTCTAAAATGCTGGCCTCCCCTGCCTCATCCCACAAGCCCTCTCTCCTTTGGATCTAAAGGGAAATTCAGAATGGCTTGATGATCCTGGCTCTTGTGAAATTCCTGCCTGCTGCATGCTGGACACCTACCCCAGGCAGTCCAACTAGAATGGAGCAGCAGCTTTAGTGTCCACTCATAAAAGTGTTTTTGTGTTTAAGCTTCCAGCTTGTCATAACTGTTGCTTCACTTGATAAAAATATTTGTAACTGGTGACTGTAACAGAGGACAGAAAAAACCCTATAAACTGCAGAGAGCACATCTTGTTCTCTCAGGATGGGTTGTTACATACAAGAGTACAGACAGGAGCCTTAACTGTTTATGTTCTTTATTTGTAATTGATTTTGCTAGAGCATCAGTCCCAGAGTAGTATTATCAACTTTATTCCTTCCACACAATATTGAAATAAGGGCTCTGCAATATGTATGATATATCACCCTCAAAACTTACAAAAAAGAAACCCACGTGGGTTTGAGGTGGGGGTTCAGCCCACGCAATGCAGGCATCATTTAGATCCTCTAGTTTTACACATGAAAACAGAGCAGCCCTCTCAAAGTAACATGACTATGCTGATCATTAGGAAATAGAAATGAGTCTCAGAGGTTGTCCAGGGATGCCTTACACAGACCCATTTGCCTTCTGATGGTCCTTTTGACATTAGATATGTTTTTTTCTGTCCTAATATTATGTTCCCCTCTGGATTGTCCCTAAAGAATTATATTGGCTTAAGAACAGAACTGTTTATTACATCTGACTCTGTCAGGAGGGTCATGATATTTAGGGAGGAACATTGTCATCAGAATAGTGGTGGTGTTTGTCCCTTCCTGTGTGTGCTGCATTGTCTGGCCCATAACGCTGTTGAGGTACCTCAGTTGCATTGGAGGTGTCAAGCCCTGTGCAGGGAGCACAGGATGTGATACCTCCTTCAAAAATCTCAAAGTCTAGTAGAGTGGAAAATTACTAGAAATTAAAAATAAATTTTTCACCAACTGTGATTTTTTTGTGTGTGTGAAGTTGCACAAGCAAGAGCCATTCTTATGTGCAGAGGTTCCTTAACTGCAAAATCACACATCCCTTGTAAAGGTTATTAGCAAGTTATTGTTATTTTTTATGAAAAGAGAGTTAATAAGTAACAGCTACTATAACTTTCTTCATTGAGGCATTTACTCAGCTCTTTGTAGTTTCATTAATTTTTTGCTTCATTAATTCTTTGGATCAAGGCTTCTAGGTTTCTGCTGAACACCTTTTTTTTTTTCTTGTACTATTCTTTTTGGCAACTTAGCAGTTATTTGTTAACTAGTTTTCATCAAAACCCTTATATTCATCATACTGCATAGTTCCTGCTACAGCTGTTCTCATCCAGCAATTGAAATTCCTTTAGTAAGTTGTGTTACTTCAGTTCTTCAATAAAAATTATACTGGTCCTTTAAACAATGATCTTCCTGAATGTCTTCACTGTAATTTCTTCCCACATGATACACTGGTGAGCAAAATTAACTCTTAACAAGTCTTAATCTCCAATTCTACATACAGTATAAAGTCCAGTTATAGCAAAGTACATTTAAAAAGAGATTCCATAGCTATTAAAACTTCATGTAACTTGTCATGAAGATTAAGGCCTAAAGTTTGCAGTTTCAGATGAAACAAGTTTCTAACAATAAATTTGAGTATTTTACAGTGTCTTCTCTCCTTTCTTCATTGGTGTGGTGGGTTGACCCTGGCTGGATGCTAGTTGCCCACCAAGCCACTCTATCACTCCCCCTCCTCAGCTGGACAGGGGGAGAAAAAAACGATGAAAGGCTTGTGGGTTGAGATAAGGACAGGGAGATAACTCACCAATCACCATCATGGGTAAACCAGACTTGACTCAAGGAAATTAATGTAGTTCATTACCAATCAAATCAGAGAAGGGTAATGAGAAATAAACCAAATCTTAACACACCTTCCCTCTACCCCTCCCTTCTTTCTGGGCCCAACTTCACTCCAATTTTCTCTGCTTCCTCCCCCTGAGTGACACAGGGGGACAGGGAATGGGGGCTGCAGTCAGTTCCTCACGTTGTCTCTGCCACTCTTTCCTCCTCATGCTCTTCCCATGCTCCAGCGTGGGGTCCCTCCCACGGAAGACAGTCCCCCATGAACTTCTCCAACATGGGTCCTTCCCATGGGCTGCAGTTCTTCATGAACTGCTCCAGAGTGGGTCCTTTCCTTTCCACGGGATGCAGTCCTTCAGGAACAGACTGCTCCAGCATGGGTCCTCCATGGGGTCACAAGTCCTGCTACAGCATGGGCTCTCAGCCTCCTTCAGGTCACATCTATCTGCTCCAGCATGGGGTTATCCACAGTCTGCAGAGTGGATATTTGCTCTGCTGTTAACTTCCATGGGCTGCAGAGGGACATCCTGCCTCACCATTGTCTTCACAATGGGCTGCAGGGGAATCTCTGCTCTGGCACCTGGAGCACCTCCTCCCCCTCCTTCTCCACTGACCCTGGTGTCTGCAGAGTTGTTTCTCTCACTCCTCTCTTCCACTGCAATTGTTGCACAGCAGGTTTTCCCCCTTCATAAATATGTTCTCACAGAGACATTACCACCATTGCTGATTGTCTCAGCTTTGGCCAGTGGCAGGTCCATCTTGGAGCCAGCTGGCATTGGATCTTTCAGATATGGGGGATGCTTCTGGAATCTTCTCACAGAAGCCACCCCTGTAACCCCCCCACCCCTGTAACCCCCCCCCCCCCCCCCCCATACACCGCTACCAAAATCTTGCCATGCAAACCCAATACAATCGGGTTGCTATGAAGCAGAACTGTCTGTATGAACACAGAAACTGCACCTGATCTTCCTTGCTTTTCTGTGAGTTCAGATCTAGCCCTACCCTTGAATTTTCTCACTTCAGTGCTTGGGGAAAAAGAAAATTTGAACATTTCTATGACTTTTTTCTGTCCATGATCTATACTGTTCTCAATATCTGATAAAGCTTGACTTTGGGTTTTTAGCTGAAAAGTTGCAAACAGTGCAGTAAAACATCAGTGATGAGCCAAGTTGGCATATAAACATAGCTATATTGAGGTTTGTGGTTTGGAGATCTGTTGTGAACCCATTGCTAACTGTGGGCAGCTGAATAGGCTCTTATATCCAGTAATTTTAGTGTTGAGAGAAGGTCAAACAAAACTGCCCATTCATTTATTACTTAGTTTAATAAAGTTTTAAACTTGATAATTGAAATATATCTTATTTTAGAGGTAGAAGTTCAACTTTCTTCCCTAGATGCAATATACGTTATGCTGCACTTATTAAGTGCAGTAAAGAACAAAATATAGGTATGGACCACAGAGTATACTGAATTGGAGAGAAAGTATATTTGAAAAAAAAAATCTAGAATAAGAAGGCTAGCATTCAAGAGTCAATCACTGACTACCAATCAGTGTCAAGAAATGGTGGTCACTAAAATTTCAGTGCTCTAACCTGAGAGAACATTTCTAACAAAGTGTACATTGCATTTAGACTCTTCTTATCATGCCATATGGGGTCTTTCTGAATATTTAAAATACCTTTTCTCAGGTGGAAAGCAAAAAGATGAACAGGATCGTTCATAGGGTTTCCATATGTTGTCTTGTTATTGCCTGATGGTTTCCATCTTTGGGGATGGGAGTATGTGGAGGCAGAGCAGGTAGGAATTTTGTATTTGTACTGCCTGAAATTGTTACAAGGGATAAAACCTCTGAAATGGGTAGTTCTGTGACCATTTGTAACTCTTGTGGGAGCATTTCCCATAGCATGATTTAGTGTTACATTGATTTCCACATCAGTTTGAGTAAGTCTTACTTGTCCAATATGTCTCCTTGCAATGTTGAAAAGAATTCTGTAAAAATAGTTTCACTGATGGCTGTGTTTTGGAAGACACAGAAAGCAACGTAAGGGATGTTATTTTCTAGCCAGACTTCTTACATGAAGCAAATGTTATAGTGCTACTAAATAATATTATAGGTGGGAAATAAACAGTTGCAGCTTCTGCAGCAGACTCCTACTGTCTTGCATCTAGGTCACCCCATTACATTCAGCAGTTTGCACACTTTGGACAAGCAAGGTTGCTTGTCTGTGGTTGTACTGGGTCTGGTGGTGGTGGTGGAGTTAACTTTCTTCATAGCAGCCCATATTGCATTTGTAGCTAAAATTGTGTTGATAACACACCAATGTTTTGACTATTGTTGACAGTGCTTGCACAGCCCCAAGGCTTTTTTTCTTCTCTCTCTCCCCACTAGCAAGTAGGCTGGGGATGAACAAGAGGTTGGGAAGGGACACAGCCAGGACAGCTGACTCGAATTGACCAAAGACATCTTCCATACCAAATGACATCATACTGAGTAATAAATACTTAGGGAGAGGAGGAAGGGGGGATGTTTGTGGCTATGGTGTTTGTCTTCCCCAGCAACCCTTAGGCATGCTAAGGCCTTGCTTTTCCAGGAAGTGGCAGGACATCTACCTGCCAGTTGGAAGTAGCAAATGAATACCTCTTTTTGCTTTCCTTGTGCACATGGCTTTTGCTTTCCTTATTAAAAAGTTATTGTCTCAATCCATGAGTCTTCTTGCCTTCTATTTCCTCCCCATCCTGTGGGAGAAGGAAGTGAGAGAGAGGCTGGGTGGGAGCTTGGCTGTTGGCTAGGGTCAACCCACCACAGTGGTGGTAGATTTTTTTTTTCCTTGCATGTGTTATTAACACATCAAGATCTCAGAATTCACATTGCTTAATGCAATGATGTATAATGAAGCAGACAGCAAGTACTGAAATACATGGAAAATCTCCTGCAATTACTTTCAGCTGTTTTGTCCAGGGAGTAATTGGTAGGCTTGTTTAGTGTTGCAAAAGTGTTCATACTTATACATCAAAAATACATGATGGTCCACTTTTTAATCCAGTAATTTTAGAGAAGAGGATCTAAACTTCAAATATACAGCAAGAACAGATTGTTCAAGTTGTGAATATTGTATTTAATTTAAAATATTCTTCTCCCTGTGGCAGTTACAATGTACTGGCGCTTCAGCTGAGAGGGAGAGAGAAAAAGACTTCAGATATTTCCTGCCCATACATATTTTACAGATTGCTTGGTGATATTTTAAATTTTTTTTTTTGAAACCTGAATTACAGTAGACCCGCCAGGTACTAATACACATGCCAAACTTCTTTAGAGATTTACTGTCTATAAATCCCCCTCAGCTCACTTTAGCCATCATTTTGTCACTGCCCAACAACCCCACAGGTCTCATGTGAGGACCTGACTACTCACAGAACACTGCCAATTGCATAAAGCCATCAGATCCACAGAAAATCCTTCTGAGTCCTAAGAATTTTTTTTTCACATGACTTTCCTATTTACAAGTATTTCAGTTGTAAACTGACATTTCTAACATTACAGAGGTTAGTGATTGTTAGGGTGACCATTTGGTTCCTTCAGTATTCATGATAGTAACACACAAAACATGCAAGTATCTGTGGAAAGTGAGTATGAAAGTGAGAGGTGACTGAATATACACGAATTTTCAAACATGAACAAGTTTTTAGACATTGATCTTTTTCTCTGTGTGGGTTTGTGGTGCTGAGAAAGAGAGCATTCAGTGAATGTGCTGACCTTTGGGAACTGCGGGAACAGCTTAAGAGCGATGGAAATTCAGCCTCATCTTCTTAGAAACTCCTACAGCCAAAATTTATTTTAATTTCTATTCATAAATACAAATATTTTCAAATTTCCCTTGAAATGTGAATCTTAAATTAAATATTTTTATTACAATGTTTATTTTTTCTGTTGTATGCATTTTCATTTATTTGCATACATTTTTTTTGCATAACATTATATACAACTGCTGACTTGTGAAGAAATACAGAAGTAAAACAATAAAAAAGATTTTAAAATCTTCAGTTAACAAGATAATTACATTCAAAAAAAATCTGTCTTGAAAATTTTATTTGTAAGGTTATAAAAATTTTGTTTGAAAGTGCTTTCCCTGTGCTGAATTTTGCTACAGTCTAATCATTGTATGGGAAAAGAAGACATCTTCAAATGGAAAAATCTTTTAGACAAAAAGCCTCTGATCAGTTGTTACCTGATAAGGTCTCCAGATGGTATGAAGATGGTCTTTCCTAATTTTTGCTATCATCTGATGACCAAGGGATAATTCTGGTTAGTTTCTGCTCACATAAAGTTTAATGAAATCTTTGCTTTCCTTGTTTCTCAGAGAACCATTAGCATTTGGCATGGGAGTTCTATATTTATTTTTTTTTTTAATTAAAACTGCTACTTACATTTTATGAGCAGTGAACAAAGTACACACACACGCTCTTGCAGATGGAGTGCTTTTGACTTTGGCTGGAGTCACCTGCAAAGGGATAGCTGCATGTTGAGTTCTCACTGAGTTAGGCTGAACTGCCTTCCACATGTCAAACTCCTGACTCTATCAACAAGACAGTGGTTTTTAGATGACAGTGCAAATTGTTTAAAAAATGTGCATTTTAAAAATGCTGCAGCAGTGAATTCCAGTGAAAGACAACTTTTTAAAAATATTATTTGGATGACGTTCCATGTCTATTACCAATAGGTGTTGAAGTTCAAACAATGTTACAAGTATTTTTCATATACCAGCTCCATTTTCAACTTCTGTATTCTCACTTTAACTATTGCCTATGACTACTGATGTTCTTTTAAAAAGTTTTCATATAAAGGAAGTTAGAGGAGTTCATCAGGATCCTAACCTGGATTTTGTTGCCAGTTGTAAATAATTTAATACTGTAAGAGCATGATTTTGGTTTCAAAGCAGATTGCAACAAAATGCTGCCAACTTCAGTGAGCCAAGGGCAATAACTACCACGCAATGACTGAGTTTAAAATTTTCCCTTTTGCCTATCTCATGGTGGTTTCAGTCTTTTAGGTTTCTTGCAAAAATGGAGCTGGCTGATTTAGCCATGTTGATTTGCAAAAATCACCTCTTGCTTCTGGATTAGCTGATTGGGCCTATCATGGAGGGCTAAACAAGAAAGCAGGTTAATTCTTCTGGTCTGTGGCCATGGCAAATAAATGCTATTTTACCTGAAGTAGAAGTGGGTTGACTTCATCTATGTGCATTTACCCAATGTCAACAAATCAGGTCCCCTTTTAAACTGCTATTTCTGGTATCACTGACAAAATTTTCTAGGGCAGTGGCTGTCCCTGGTAGCTGGTAGCTACATACTCAGGAGGACAGAGGACTTTTTAGGACTGTGGTTATTTTCTCTGGGATATTCTTTGAGCATGGTCCATGGTGACAAGGTGCTTGGGACCACAGGGAGCTCAGCACATCCCTGGGTACCAGCCCTGCTCAGTAGCTCCCATCTCTTCATTTATAGGGATGCATTTAAGCAGACTTCTGGTTCTGTCCTACCTGCCAGTTGATTTTTGTGCACTTGGGTGATGGCTGGGAGAACCACAAGGTGACTTGTGGCGGCATGGTTGGTTTTGCAGCTGTTCACAGGCAAAGGAGGCATGGATGGCTTTGCAGTTGTCCATGGGCAATCTGACAGCAGTAGACTTCCAGTGTGCTGTTGTGTGAATCTCTGTCATTTTAACCAATGACCTCCTACTGCTTCCCTGTGCTTTCCCATCTGCCCAAGCCCTCGTCTTTCTGCTACCTTGCAGTCTCCCAAAGCGGAAATTGCCTTTGCTGCATGGTTGCTCCCTGCTTGGCACTGTGGCTCCCAGTGTGCAACAAAGACTATCAGCTCCTGCAATAATAATATTAAAAGACTACTGCTGCTACCATTGCTGGGGCAAGAGAAGCTGCAACCTATGGATCCTAACTGGACTGAATGGCCAAGCCTGCTGTGTCTCATAATTAAGAGACATAAAACCAGCAAAGAAATAAGATATGGCACTGTGGAGTTAATGTGTTTATCTGGTCCAAGAACAAGAGTGCCTTGAGCCCTGTCCAAGGTTTCTAGAAGTCACATCAATACAAAGACACAGTAGTTGTAACTGTGCACAAAACTGCATTTACCCAAAATTGCATCAGTGTGAGATGAGGATTGTAACAGACACTGGAGCAGTGCAAGGAGGAGAGGAGGAGAAGCAGCATCAGCCCAAGTAATGGACTTTGGACCCACTGATTAGAAGAGACAGGAAGGGGCTGAGCCTGCACTAGGCAGTGCGGGAGATATAAGCAAACCATCTTGTCAAGATCAGAGAGACAAACCTCTGCAACAAAACCTTCATTAAGACCAGTGCCAAGAAGAAACAATGGCGAGTTATGGTGTGGGAAAATTGCTTGGAGGGGGGAAACTATAGAAAACTGGGACCTAACAGAAGTTGTAGTGTTATAACAACCTTTTTAGGGTAAAATACAGTTGCCACTTTCAGGATGGTTGCATGCACGGAATCTACTCCACGAGGGTTCCCTAGGCAACACAGCCTGCCACCCTATAGGAGCAGTGGAAGGTGGAGTGGAGTGGAGACACTGTGGCCAGGCTTTGCTGTACTCCCTGCAGAATTGGGAACTTGATGGCAAATATATGAGATGTCCATTGCTGAGCCAACAACTGTGGCAAAATTATTCTCCTTAGATGAACCTTGTTCATTATAATACCAACACACACCTCCATCCCAAAGTTGCCCACCTCCAAGGCACAACCACCCCTTACCAAGCATGCGCTTTATATTTCTTATCGACTATGTCTTTAAATTAAAAGCGAGATAATTTTGCACCAATCAATAATGAAAGAATGTATGACTGGAATCACTCAATCTCCACCTGAGAGTAAAGAAAAGTATAAAAAGTGAATGAATGAGGGGAGAAGTTAGGGTAGACTCCATCGTAACTTCTGGGATCAGACGACGAGTTGAACCTGTCTTCTCCCCCATAGGGATGCCTATTGGGTAAGAACTTTGACTTATGGATGCTAAATAGCTAAAGAACTGATAAAAGCGTATATCATTTCAAGCTTGTTTTTGCAGACAGACCCTATCATTGGCAATCATGAATCTTAACTTGTCACGATTTGATAATAAAGAGTGTTATTCCATTAACCATTAGTGTTACTAATTAGTGTAACTAGCAGTTGCTGGCAGCGGGTAACATATTCTAATAAAGTGGGAAGACCCTCTGCGGAGTCCCCCTTACGCTGTTGGCATGTTTCCCTGAACAAGGCAGTTGAATCGCCCTCCCATCCAGTAGGACTGTTCAGTGAAGGGTCCCTGTAACAGGACGCTGACAGACTGATCAGGCTCAAGGGTCTTGGCTTTCCTGGGGTGCTAATAGACAGATCAAACACCTGGGGTTGGGAAAATCTCTCCCCCTCCTTTCAGGTGACATATGGTCATTGGACATTCCCTCCTGTGTAGAACTGAAGCACCCGTTTACAGGCCAGACCCTCTTTTCAGGGAAGTTTGCTGCCTCCCTGGGGCCTGAATTAGGAACATCATCACAAGACTGAAGAGCCTAGTACAACCTTCAGACTACTTTCCATTCCTGCTCTTTCACGTGGGTACAACTGATGTCACAACAAAAAGTCTGAGGCCAATCAAAAGAGATTTTAGGGGCCCTGGGAAGAATGCTAAAAAGTTTGGGAGCACAGGCAGTGCTTTCCTCAATCCTCCCAGTAATGGAAGGAGACTTTGGAAAAAACACGAGAGCCCAGGATATCAATATCTGGCTCCAGGACTGGTGCCTCTGCCAAAACTTTGGGGTTTTAAACCATGGAAGAGCCTTCAAGAGACAAGGTATGCTGGAGCCTGATAGGATACACCTTTCCCGATGGGGAAAGCATGTCTTTGGGCCTAAGGTAGCAGGACTGATTGAGAAAGCTTTAAACTAGAATCCATGGGGGAAGAGGATACCAACAGGACTGCAATAGGTAAGCCAAGGGTTGGCATGGCATTGCCTGAGGGCGGCAATGCTAGTGGGAACATTTACACTGCTCCTGGGAATACAGAGGGCTCAGGAGCATATCCAAAATCCTTGTATACCAATGCACACAGTATGAGAAATAAACCAGATGAACTGGAAGTATTGTGCGGCGAATGAAGAGACGGGACACAGCTTGATGCAAGCAAGTTGTCCATTTATTAGTGATTTTCTTACAATTATATACGTTTCTACCTTCTACATATTACGCACTGATTGGTTAAATCTTAAGCGTAAAAAACACTGATTGGTTAATATTTAAGGCACACTGTTAGAACAATAGGAACTTATTAGTTTACCTTGACATAGCAACAGTTTCTATTCCAAAGTTAGGGAGTTTCTTTCTACGTGGCGTTCTTGATTAACAAAGTTACATATCGGCGCCATCCGTTCCCTTATCTGGCTACTTGTTTCTTTGTCCGTCTGGTTGCCTCCTCAACAGTAACGGCTCAGGGGTCTGCAGTTAGCTTGTTCCTTTGCTCCCAGGGCTTGTGCCCTACAAGTTCTAACAAGTCTCTATTCATCAGGCTATCAGTACTTGGACTCTTGTCCTTGAGGCCTTGTCCTACATCTCCCCCTTCCTGTTGCACAAAAAGAACCCCTGAAATCAAACGAGTTATTAATTTTTGTAAGCATTGGAAAAGACAAGGTATAAGTAATAAAACAAACAAAAAAGCAACTAAAGCATATATAATCATCTTCACTAAACTTCTTAACCATCCTGAAATGCCCCAACCACTAAACAGTTTATCTAACCAATCCCAAGTATCACTTTGTTGAAGATGAGAAACTCCATCCTTCAATCTTTGGATGCTAGCATGAATTGATTCCGAATGATCTGAAAGGTTCATGCAACACATCCCTTCAAACTCTTCACAACCATGACCTTGTGCCAGAAGCAAAAAATCTATTGCAGCTCTATTTTGTAATGTCGCATGGCGAACACTATCAACATCTAATAAAAGACCAGACAAGGCACTGTTTGTGGCATTAGTTTGTTTGGCAAGCCAACAGCCAAGCTTTTCTAATGTTGCTAGAGCCTTTCCTGCAGCAGCTCCAGGCAACAGAAGAGATGCAATAAAGCGTTGGCCAAAGGACCAAAATTGCATGTTATCATCACAATCGGAGGCAAATGCATGAACGCCATGCTTTGTCCTTCGAGAGTAGCAATGTTGTAAAATCATAGATGTGTTAGGAGTCAGGACGGAAAGTCGCCCTAAGCTACACGGGCCTCCTTTTATATGAGAAGGAATGACAGGCCATGCTCGATCCCCACAAATAAAAAATACTCCAGCAGGTAGTGAGAGCGGAGCATTGCTAGATTTAGACAAGTTATTAGCAGTGTAATTACACCAGATACTTGCATTTCTAAAAACAGGATGAATAGGGGAAACGTCCCATGCCCTAGATTGATTCTTTCCCGTGTAGTTAAATTTTATGCAAAAATCCATTTTTACTGAACCAAGGAGTTCAATTTCCTGCGGTTCCAGAGTAGCCAGTGGGAGATGGGGCGTCCATACATCCCAATTGTCTGTCACATTTTTTGATACATTTTTGGGTGGAAAAAGACTTTGAAGGTCCCTAGGTATAGGCCATTCATCTAATGGTAAGCCCACAAGACATGTGGAAAAAGGCTGATCCGGAGTGGCCATAGCAAGACACAGAGTATCCTGTCCAGTCAAGTTCGCCAACGTGACCGAAACATTTACCTTTGGTAGAAAAGGGGGATAAGAGCTACCTTCAATAGGCCAAGGTCCAGGTATGAACATCATTATCCATATTACTGACAATGCTTGTTTCTCTTTTTCTTTTTCCATTGTCGTTTTACAGCCAGCCATTCTTCTGGTCGTACTGTCCACGACCAAGGCACTGCAATTGATTGTCCACACTCTAATCCTACAATAATGTTCTTGTTAATAATATAAATTCTGCTTGCTAATACAATATATTGAAACAACAACCGTGCAATAGCCCGTACTTCTAGGCTTTCAATCAATGATAAAAATTTTGCAAAAACTAAGTTTGGCAAAATCTCAGAACCTAATCCTTTAACTCCCTCTAATTCCAAAAGAGGTTTTCCCATAAAACGTTCAGCCCACTGTATCTGATTAAACCTTAATATTAGATTGTTACACCCAGAACACATCCAATGACCCCATCTGTCCCTTAGTCTTACAACTCGCCAGCAATCCTGATCACAGAGTTCACAGTGAATCTTGATCCACGGTCGACAAGATGGTCCATGTTCATAGCAACATAACTGTAGAAATCGAGACGCTGTCCAATCTGGTTCATGACAGTGTCATTGAAAGTCGATGTAATGGAAGATAATATCTGCTAGTGGTGCCGTCAGTGCGTTGGGGATCTGGTCTGGTCCAAACGTATTACCTTTGTTAACTGGTTTAATCCAGGGGGATATTGTCTGTTCCAAGCGCTGTAAAAAGCGAAATCTAGATGCTATATCCTGAATTTGGTTACCTGACATTAATGCAAAACAGAAATAATCACGCGGTTTTTATTTCATTCTGTAGGGTTGGTGTCGGTATCAGCTGTCTGCGGTAAAGGTTCACGGAAAGGTCGTACATTCTTTGCTGGGATCCATCTGGGTCCTTTTTCTGTGGAGACACAAGCATAACCTTTTCCCCATGTAACAAGAGGATATGGTCCCATAATTTTACCTGTTTCTGGATCTCAAACCAATACTGGGGCTTTAACCCGTGCCTCGAAAGAGGTATTTGCAGTAAAATGTCAAACTATCGGTGGGTTGTTATCTATTAAAGAACAATTTAAAAAATTAAAAGCATACAATGCTTTCTGTAACCGTTCCTCCGGAAAAGCCATTCCCATTCCCCCTTTTTGTTGTTGTAATAGACGTTTTAGAGACTGATGAGACCGTTCAATGAGAGATTGACCAGTGGGGGAATGAGGAATGCCAGTAATATGAGTTATACCCCATAGGGCAAAAAAGGTTTTTATAGTTGTTGAAACATAAGCTGGACCATTATCTGTCTTTATCTTTGAGGGAATACCCAAAGTAGCAAAAGCACGCATTAAATGTCTACGAACATCTCGTGCCTTTTCTCCTGTGTGACAAGAGGCAAACAAGGCACCTGAAAATGTATCAATGGAAGAGTGGATATATTTAAGGTTACCAAATTCAGAATAATGTGTGACATCTGTTTGCCATAATTGTAGGCTTTGTAATCCTTTAGGGTTAACTCCTGCAGCAATTGATGGGAAAGAATGTTTTTGGCAATCAGGACAGACAGCAATAATATTTGACGCTTGTTAAGAAGTAAGGTCAAACTGTCGTTTAAGAGCTCCAGCATTTTAATGGAAAAAAGAGTGACATAGTTTAGCTTGTGCAATACCGTCTGGCAGTACTTGAACTGGTAACGTCAATAGATCAGCTCTTCGATTGCCTTCTGCAAGAAAACCAGGTAGTGAGGTGTGAGATCTAATATGCATAACAAAATAAGGCGCAGATCGAGAGTCCAAAAGGAAAATAAGTTCCTGTAACAGGGTAAAAAGTTGTGAATGTGAAACATTCCACAGCACAGAAGCTTCGGCTCGTGTAACAATACCTGCAAGATAAGCTGAATCAGTAACAAGGTTGAGTGGTACGTTCCATTTTTGGAAAACACGAACAACTGCATTCAGTTCTACTATTTGAGGTGAACCGGAGACTGTCTCTATGTCTGAGTCCCATCGTCTCCGTTGATCATCCCACCATAGGAGAACAGATTTACGTGATTTGCCTGATCCATCTGTAAACACAGTAAGTGCCTGTAAAGGTTGTTCGCTTCTTTTGGGTTTTAACATCAGACGAAAGTCAATATTAAACAGTTTGTGTGAAGGAGGATGAGAAGTTATTTGACCCGTATAGTCAGCAAGTGCCATAACAAAGGTGTCTGATTGCTGATAAAGCCATTGTAAGTATACTGTTGTTATTGGTAGACAAATACAGACAAAATCCTTCCCTGATAAGGTTAACAGGAGTGATCTAGCTTTCACAATCAGAGAGGCAAACATTTCATGTTGTGTCAAAATAGTTTTTGTAGACTGGTTAGGTAAAAAGAGCCATTCAATAATTAACAAGGGGTCTGAGTTCTGAAGGTCCCATTGAAATATCAGGGCATGAGGCTGTCGAGCAGGGTTTAAAATAATCAAGTAAAAAGGTAGTTCAGGGGCCCATCGGTGGGCCTGTCGAGAAGCGATAGCTGAGGCAACCTTTTGTAAAGATGTATCTGCTTCAGAGTTAAGATTACGTGGAGAGCAAAGATTAGTGTCCCCTTTTAGTAGGTCAAACAGAGGACCCAAGTCTGTATTAGAAATTCCCAATAATGGTCGAACCCAATTTATTGTTCCCAGTAATTTTTCTGCATCATGCAGGTTCCTTACATTGGTATTGATCTGCAATGGTTGAGGAACAATAGTTTGTGCTCTTATTCGCCAGCCCAGATATTTCCAAGGGGGAAACTTCTGGACCTTTTCTGGTGCTATACAGAGACCTGCCGAATTCACGGCATCTGTGACAAGGGCTACAGCTTTCTCCATGACTTCGTGATGTTGTGCTGCCACTAAAAGGTCATCCATATAGTGATACAATAACACAGTAGGCATAGCATTTCGGACAGGACTGAGTATTTTCGCAACATACCATTGACACATTGTAGGGCTATTTTTCATACCTTGTGGCAGTACAACCCACTGATATCTCTGCAACGGAGCTTGCATGTTGATGCTTGGAATTGAAAAGGCAAATTTTGGGGTATCATCTAGATGTAACGGGATACTGAAAAAACAATCTTTAAGATCTATGACAGTTAGATGCCAATGTTGAGGGATCATAGTTGGGGACGGGAGCCCGGGTTGGAGGGCTCCCATATCTTCCATAGCATCATTAATTTTTCTGAGATCATGGAGCAAGCGCCACTTGCCAGTTTGTTTTTAAATAACAAAAACTGGTGAATTCCATGGGCTAGTAGAGGGTACAATGTGTCCCTTGGACAGTTGTTCTGAGACTAAGTTTTGAAGTGCGCGAAGTTTTTCCAAAGGAAGGGGCCATTGATCCACCCAAATAGGAACATCAGATTTCCAGGTTATTTTTAGGGTGTCGCGCACTTCAATGGCCCTATATAAAAATGTGTACGGATAGACATTCCCCATTGTGACAATACATCACGCCCCCACAAAACCATAGGGACAGGCAGCACAAAAGGTTTAACAGAAGCCACATGTCCCTCTGGTCCTTGAATTCGAATTAGTTCCAAACTCTGATGACTGTTACCGGTCCCCCCTATCCCAGCCAGTGTCTGAGAGACATTAGTCAGTGGCCATTGCGGAGGCCATTTGGCTTGAGAAATTACTGTGACATCAGCTCCAGTGTCAATGATTCCATTTAGTGCTAGTTGTTGGTCATTGTAAATAAGGGTACACTGATACATAGGTCGCTGTGGAGAAATGGATTGTACCCACAAAATGTGGGGTGACCCGGTGGATCCAAAACCTCCTCTCCTCTGCGGAGGATGATCAGTGATTAGAGAGCTTACCCTTGCCGGAATCAGAATCAGTTGCGCTATTCAACTACCCTGAGGTATCGTACAAGGTGGAAATGGAGTCCATGCCATAATTTTAATTTCGTCCACACTGTCAGAGTCAATAACACCTGGTAAAACAAATAGACCAGACAATGTTGTGGAAGATCTACCAATTAATAGAGCTTGTGTATCAGGGGGTAATGGTCCTTTGACATTTGTTGATAATAAATGAACCGAGGAAGCGAGCAGTGTTACTGTGTGTGAGTTTGCCAGGTCCAATCCGGCACTGCCTGAGGTTGCTGGACAGGGACTTGAGGTGTCGGTGCTTCTCTCCGAGGTTGTTGAAATGTCAGCTGTGGCACTTGTGTCTGCGCGCGTCACTGCCCCGCGCTCCGCGGTTGGTTTCCCTGTATCGGTTGTCCCTGGAAGTCGTACTTAGATCGACATTGATTAGCATAATGACGCCCTTTCCGACATTTCGGACAAACTCCAGGACCAGGAGGTTGTTGTCTATTCCCTGCAGCCCGAGCAAGACAATTTCTCTTTAGATGACCAGGCTTACCACAACCATAGCAATTCCCCGCACCACGCATCGCTGCAAAAGCAGCAGCCATAGCTTCAAACTTATGGTCAACCACACTGATTCGGTTACATGCTTCCACCATTTCCACCAAAGTGGGGTTCGGGTTGGGAAGAGACTTCAGTAGCCTTTTACAATCAGCATTAGCATTTTCAACAGCTAGTTTTGTTAACAATATATCCCAAGCTTCCGCATTATCTACTTGACGTTCCAAAGCCTGTTTTAGTCTATCAATAAACTGCATATAAGGTTCTCGAGGCTCCTGAGTGGTGGTAGTAAAAGCTTTTTGTGGCTTTTGTACATCAGGAACCTGGAAAAAAGCCTTTTTCGCCTCTTCTCTAATTGCCTCGAGAGCCGCACGGGGACAGTTTTGAGCCTGCGCTACAGGATCAGCATGTGCACCGGTGCCCGTAAGATGTTCTATTGTTAGTGCAGCTAATGCAGCATCATTATGATTAACATATGTGAGTAGGAGTGCTTGCAGTCCCCCTCTCCAATGCAACTCCCATAATGTGTACTGAGTCAGGGTTAGTAGCAATCGTGCTAAAGATTTCAAATCATGAGGAGTCATGACATAAGTATCAAACACAGAAGATAACAGACTTATAAAATAGGGAGAAGAAATACCATGTTCCGTAACCGTGCGGCGCAGTTCTTTAACAACCGAAAAGGAAAGAGTCTCCCATCGTGCTCCCCCTGCCCGACCCTGAGAATACAAGACTGGAGCAACTATAGTTTTAGCCATTTCTAAATCCCCCTCCTTTAAGGCTTGTTTCTTTATTTTTGCCCACACATCACGCAGATCAGGAGGGTATAAATCAGGTTCTTGTTCAGGGTCTACCGGTCCCGGGTCAAAGGGGTCGTCTTCTGGCGGATACTCCACTGCATTAACACCCAGGAGTTTAGAGCACTGTGATTTAGAGGCTGATAAGGACAGGGCTATAGGAGCTTGCGACTCCTCCTCCTCTCCTTCCTCTGCCTTTTCTTTTTGTGCTTTCAGAGTCTCAAAAATAACTCTCCATGAAGACAGCAGACGGTGGGACTCAGTATTGCCTTTTGTCGCAGAATCCCACAATTTCACCCCTGTATCGTCCCAAAGTTCCTGCACGAAAATTGTAGTTGCTGTCACTGCAGGCATATTTACTTGCACCCACTTAAGCATTGCTTTAAGGTCATGCCCAGAAATACTTTTCTTATGTTTGTTAAGGAGACCTTTCATGAGCTCATATACGTCTCTTTCTGGGGATGAAACCTGATTCCCCATTACGGATTTCCCACAGCTCACCTCTCAACTCCGGAGGGATTTATGGCCGGCCGGCTCCCGCTTCCTTTCAGCGGATCATTCAAAGTTCTGTGGGATTCGCTGCATGTCGCTCAGTTAGGCGATTCGAGAGTCCCTCCACGTCAGATCCTTCACTGGATCACGTCGGGGTCACCAATTTGCGGCGAATGAAGAGACGGGACGCAGCTTGATGCAAGCAAGTTGTCCATTTATTAGTGATTTTCTTACAATTATATACGTTTCTACCTTCTACATATTACACACTGATTGGTTAAATCTTAAGTGTAAAAAACACTGATTGGTTGATATTTAAGGCACACCGTTAGAACAATAGGAACTTATTAGTTTACCTTGATATAGCAACAGTTTCTATTCCAAAGTTAGGGAGTTTCTTTCTACGCGGCTTTCTTGATTAACAAAGTTACATATCGGCGCCATCCGTTCCCTTATCTGGCTACTTGTTTCTCTGTCTGTCTGGTTGCCTCCTCAACAGTAACGGCTCAGGGGTCTGCAGTTAGCTTGTTCCTTTGCTCCCAGGGCTTGTGCCCTACAAGTTCTAACAAGTCTCTATTCATCAGGCTATCAGTACTTTGGACTCTTGTCCTTGAGGCCTTGCCCTACAGTGCTGGTCAGCTCCCAGAGCTGGAATATCATTGGTATCAGTGAGACTTGGTGGAATGAGTCCCATGACTGGAGTGCTGGGATGGAGGACTACAGGCTGCTCAGGAGGGATAGGCAGGGCAGGTGAGGTGGAGGAATTGCACTGTATGTAAGGGAGAGGTTTGATTGTACAGACCTTAAAGTATAGGGATGATGTGGTAGAGAGCCTCTGGGTGAGGATTAGGGGGATGGCAAACAAAGGAGATGTTGTAGTGGGTGTTTACTACCAATTGCCCAGCCAGGATGTAAGCACTGATGAGTTATTCTATAGGCAGTTAGGAGAAATCTCTGGATCAGTAGCCCTTGTCCTTATGGTAGGTTTCATCTTCCCAGGCATCAAGTGGGAAAACCATACTGCTGTGACAAGCGGGTCTTGGTAATTCTTGAAGTTTGTAGGAAATAACTTCTTGATACAGTTACTCAGGGAGCCAACTAGGAAAGATGCCCTCCTAGACTTGCTCTTCATGAATAAAGAAGGACTCGGGGGGCATGTGATGGCAGGTGGCTGTCTCGGCCACAGTGACCATGCAATGACTGAGTTTAAAATTTTCAGTGTAATGAGATAAAAGGTCAGCAGAGTTACTACTTTGCACTTCAGGAGAGCAAACTTTAAGCTATTCAGGGGGCTATTTAGCAGAGTACCCTGGGAATCTGCTTTTGGGGGCTTAGAAGTCCACAAGTGCTGGTCAGTCTTTTAGAAGCACAGGAAGAGGCAATTTCACTGTGTTGAAAGTCAAGCAAGTGGGCCAGCAGACCAGCTTTGCTGAACAGGGAACTCCTCATGGAACTCAAGAGGAAAAAGAAATTGTATGATCTCTGGACACGAGGTCAGGCTTTGCAGGAAGAGCACAGAGCTGTGGCTCACATATTCAGGGAGAAGACATGAAAGGCCAAAGCTCAATTAGAGTTGAAACTGGCCAGTGTTGTTTCAGATAACAAAAAGGGCTTTTTAAAGTATGTTAATAGCAAGAGGAGGTCTAAAGAAAACATTGGACCGATACTTGTTGAAGATGGTCATCTGACTAACAGGGATGAAGAAAAAGCAGAGGCATTCAATGAGTTTTTTGTCTCAGTCTTTAATAATACTGATAGACCTTAGGCTGCCCGGTCCCCTGAGTCAGAGGACCATGACTTCAGGAACAGTGACTTTCCGTTAGTGGACACTGAAATTGTATGGGACCAGCTGTATCAGCTGAATGTTCATAAGTCCATGGGGCCTGATGAGATTCATCCCAAAGTTCTGAAGGAGCTAGTGGAAGTTGTGGCAGGACCCCTCTCGATCATCTACCAAAGGTCTTGGGAATCTGGGGAGGTCCCTGCTGACTGGAGGCTAGCCAAGGAACAATGTTGTTCCCATCTACAAAAAGGGTGTGAGGGAAGACCCAGGAAACTACAGACCTATTAGTCTAACCTCAGTACCTGGAAAAATTATGGAGAAGATCATACTGGGTACTATCAAAAGGCATTTAAAGAATAACGCGATCATCAG
This sequence comes from Falco biarmicus, assembly GCF_023638135.1. NCBI lineage: Eukaryota > Metazoa > Chordata > Aves > Falconiformes > Falconidae > Falco > Falco biarmicus. The sequence continues at coordinate 22,517,546 of NC_079310.1, read as the reverse complement.
GCAAAGGAATCTTTGGCACCAGGACAGCCAGCTTGGTGAAGTGGGCTTTAAACTGAAGGACTTGGGGGGAGGGGTCCAAAGTGGCAATACTCACGCCATCGCATCCAACTGGGGAATAAGCCAGGCCAACCAGAGCAGCGATATACGTTCTTTAGCTGCCTCCCAAGATGGGTACCAGAAGACCAGCCACCTCAAGGGTGTGTGTGTGGCTATGGTGGATCCACTTGCACCCCTCCTGTGAAACCTGCACGCTCAATTACCTCTCTGAAATGCCTGTACACCAATGAACGCAGCATGGGGAATAAACAGGGAGAATTAGAGATCTGTGTGCAGCCGCAGGGCCATGATCTCGCTGCAGTTACAGAGACATGGTGGGATAGCTCGCATGACTGGAATGCTGTCATGGATGCCTATGTACTTTTCAGGAAAGACAGGCCAGCAAGGCAAGGTGGTGGAGTTGCTCTTTATGTGAGGGAGCAACTGGAATGTATTGAGCTCTGCCTAGGGGTGGATGCAGAATGAGTCAAGAGCCTATGGGTAAAGATTAAGGGGCAGGCCAACATGGGGGAGCCTATTGTGGGTGTTTGCTACAGGCCACCTGATCAGGAAGGGGAAGTCGATGAGGCCTTCTACAGAAACCTGGAGGTAGCCTCACAATCACAGGCCCTGGCTCTCATGGGGGACTTCAACCACCCTGATAGCTGCCGGAAAGACAGCACAGCTAGACTCACCCAGTCCAGGAGGCTCCTGCAGAGCATTGATGATAACTTTTTAACGCAGGTGGTGGAGGAGCCAATAAGGTGAGGTGTGCTGCTGGACCTTGTAGTCACAAACAAAGAAGGACTGGTTTGGGATGTGAAGGTTGGGGGCAGCCTTAGCTGCAGTGACCATGAGATGGTAGAGTTCAGGATCCTGCGTGGAGGAAGCAGGGCAATAAGGAGGACTGCAACCCTGGACTTCAGGAGAGCTAACTTTGGCCTCTTCAAGGACCTGCTTGGAGGAATCCCATGGATTAGGGCTCTGAAAGGTGTGTGTGGGAGCTCCATGAGAGCTGGCTAATATTCAAGCATCACTTCCTCCAATCTCAAGATCGATGCATCCGTATGAGTAAGAAATTAAGCAAAGGGGGCAGTAGACCTGCATGGATGAGCAAGGAGCTTCTGGCAAAACTCAAACAGAAGGCAACAGTTTACAGGCTGTGGAAAAAGGGACAGGCCACTTGGGAGGAATATAGGAACATTGCCAGAACATGCAGGGATGCAACAAGGAAGGCTAAGGTCCATTTGGAATTAAATCTGGTGAGGGATGTCAAGGACAACAGGAAGGGCTTCTTCAAGTACATCAGCAGGAAAAGGATGACTAGGGAAAATGTGGGCCCACTGCTGAATGAGGTGGGTGCCCTGGTGATGAAAGACACAGAGAAGGCAGAGTTACTGAATGCTGCCTTTGCTTCAGTCTTCACTGCCAAGGGCAGCCCTCAAGTTTCCCAGACCCTGAAGGCAAGAGAGAAAGTCTGGAGAGAGGAGGTCAAGGAGGATCACATTAGAGATCACTTAAGGAAATTTGACACCCACAAATCCATGGGCCCTGATGGGATGCACCCCCGAGTGCTGAGGGAGCTGGCAGATGTTATTGCCAAGCCACTCTACATTGTCTCTGAAAGGTCATGGAGGACAGGAGAGATGCCTGAGGACTGGAGGAAAGCCAATGTCACTCCAGTCTTCCAAAAGGGCAAGAAGGAGGACCCAGGAAACTACAGGCCAGTCAGCCTCACCTCCATCTCTGGAAAGGTGATGGAGTAGCTCATCCTGAAGGTCATCTCTAAGCATGTGGAGGAAAAGAAAGCTATCAGGAGCAGTCAACATGGATTCACCAAGGGGAAATCATGCCTGACCAACCTAATAGCCTTCTATGATGAAATGACTGTCTGGGTAGACAAGGGGAGAGTGGTGGATGTTGTCTACCTTGACTTCAGCAAGGCTTTTGACAGTGTCTCCCATAACATCCTCATAGGTAAGCTCAGGAAGTGTGGACTAGGTGAGCGGACAGTGGATTGAGAACTGGCTGAATGGCAGAGCTCAGAGGGTTGTGATCAATGGTGCAGAGTCTAGCTGGAGGCCTGTAGCTAGTGGTGTTCCCCAGGGCTCGGTACTGCGTCCAGTCTTGTTCAGCTTGTTCATCCATGACCTGGATGAAGGGACTGAGTGTACCCTCAGCAAGTTTGCTGATGATCCAAAACTGGGAGGAGTGGCTGGTTCACCAGAAGGCTGCACTGTCATTCAGTGAGACCTGGACAGGCTAGAGAGTTGGGTGGAGAGAAACCTCATGAAGTTCAACAAAGGAAAGTGCAAGGCCCTTCACCTAGGGGGGAACAACCCCATGCACCAGGACAGGCTAGGAAGCTCTGTGGAGAAGGCCCTGGGAATTCTGGTGAACAGCAATTTGCCCATGAGCCAGCAGTGTGCCCTTGTGGCCAAGAATGCCAATGGGAGACTGGAGTGCGTTAGGAGGAATGTGGCCAGCAGGTTGAGGAAGTTTATCCTCCACTTCTACTCTGCCCTGGTGAGGCCGCCTCTGGAGTACCGTGTCCAGTTCTGGGCTCCCCAGTTCAAGAGAGACAGGGAACTACTGGAGAGGGTCCAGCAGAGGGCTATGAAGATGATTAGGGGACTGGAACATCTCCCTTATGAGGAAAGACTGAGAGAGCTGGGCCTGTTTCGCCTGGAGAAGACTGAGAGGGGATATTATCAATGTCTGCAAATATCTTCAGGGCAAGTGTCAGGAAGATGGGGCCAGGCTCTTTTTAGTGGTGCCAATTTGAAAGGACAAGGGGCGATGGGCACAAACTGCAACACAGCGTCACCATGTACTGTTCATTTCAGTATAATGGATAATTGCCATCAAACAGTAGTTGTGCAACATTACATTGTTAAGGAAGGTTAATCAATAATTCCAAGAATGAAATAAAATGAAAGATCTTCTTGCAAAGCTGGGTCTGAAACCAAACTTGCCAAAAGAAGTTGAAATGTGTTCAGGACAAGTCCATATGGGGAAAGGTAACTGAGGTTCAGTTCTCGGTCAACTGTAACTAGAGGGTCAACTATTGTTTGCGACCCTTAGAAGTTTTCTTAAATATCTGTAAGGAGCATGTGTGACACTTAACATAGTACCACTTATTCTTGGGAAATGAATGAATATGTATGAGTCTTCTGAGAAATGTAATGCATAAACACATGTGGTCTTATATAATCTTGACTAAATGTAACATATGGCATGCATGTTAGGTGGAATGATCCCCTGTGCATCCAGCACTGCAATAAAGGAATGCCTGCTTAATGCTACATTGGCGTTAAGGAGTTTTCTTTTGGTGACACCATGTTTTGGTGACAACAGGAAGTTTCATCTGAATATAAGGAAAAACTTCTCTACCTTGAGGGTAACACGGCACTGGAACAGGCTGCCCAGAGAGGATGTGGAGTCTCCTCCTGTGGAGATATTCAAAACCCGCCTGGACACGATTCTGTGCAACCTGCTCTACGTGAACCTGCTTTTGCAGGGGTATTGGACTACATGATACCCAGAGGACCCTTCCAACCCTGACCGTTCTGTGATTTTGTGATTGGGTACAGTCAACATGGATTCACAAAGGGAAATTTTTTCACTAATATGATATCCTTTTATGATAAGGTCACCCACCTAGTAGGTGAAGGGAAGGTGGTGGATGTAGTTTTTCTGGATTTTAGTGAGGCTTTTGATAGTGTCCCTCACAGCATCCTTCTGGACAAGTTGTCCAACTGTGGGATGAGCAGGTTCATGGTGAGCTGGGTGAAGAACTGCCTGAAAGGCAGAGCTCAAAGGGTTGTAGTGAATGGGGCTACATCTGGCTGATGACCGGTCACCATGTTGCAGATTATCTTAAGATTTTACTGAATTTTTATGTATTTTGTGTTCATGTAGCAGTTAGTTATAAGAGCATTTTGATTTTAAGGAGTTAACCTTCACGATAGAATTATGCGGCGAATGAAGAGACGGGACACAGCTTGATGCAAGCAAGTTGTCCCTTTATTAGTGATTTTCTTACAATTATATACGTTTCTACCTTCTACATATTACACACTGATTGGTTAAATCTTAAGCGTAAAAAACACTGATTGGTTGATATTTAAGGCACACCGTTAGAACAATAGGAATTTACTAGTTTATCTTGACCTAGCAATAATTTCTATTCCAAGGTTAGGGAGTTTCTTTCTACGCGGCTTTCTTGATTACATATTGGCGCCATCCGTTCCCTTATCTGGCTACTTGTTTCTCTGTCCATCTGGTTGCCTCCTCAACTGTGACGGCTCAGGGGTCTGCAGTTAGCTTGTTCCTTTGCTCCCAGGGCTTGTGCCCTACAAGTTCTAACAAGTCTCTATTCATCAGGCTATCAGTACTTGGACTCTTGTCCTTGAGGCCTTGTCCTACATCTCCCCCTTCCTGTTGCACAAAAAGAACCCCTGAAATCGAGCAAAAACAAGTCACAAGTAATAGAACAAATAAAAAACCAACTAAGACATATTATCAATGTCAAAATAACCCACTGTCTTTGTTCCGTACAATTTTACAATTTCCCCTTTTTGTTTTTGAACAGCTAGTACCAGGTTTGCCATGTTCTGCAGGGCCCTTGCAAACATGACAGCAACCAAGGTAATAGCAAACAAACAATACTGCCAATTGAGTGAATGGATGCCAAAAAAGGCTGAAATTTTCTCAGATTTTGATAACATGTTGCTGCAATGGGGCGCCTAAAATCCACGCAGCACATACCAAAAATCCTCACAGCCATGTCCCTGAACCAACAACAAAAAGCAGTGGCAATTTTGACTCACATTCTTAACTGCCTACCAAACAAGGTGATTTAACTCTTTAATGCTTTCCCTGCTGTTACTCTGGATAAGAGAAGAACCGCTGCGACACGTTCCCATCATAGCCTCCTACTACATTAGTATCTACAGAAAGACAATTATCGACAAAGTGTAAACAATATCAGCTTCTTTTGGATTAACTTTATACATAGGTGGAAGGGCACACCAAACAAGAACTGGTTCAGTCAAAAAGTTCGAAACATAGCATGCCTTCTCTGAAGAAACACTTTTACCATAAAAGAGAAGCCCCTATTTACATATCTGAGCCCGGACACAAACCGCAGCTGTATGCTCCACCAGGCTCAGGGCAGAAATCATTCATGTAGTTACATAGCTATATATCACTACAAGCATGCAGACACCTATTAAACACTAGATAACCATGTTTATCTTTCCTAGTCTCCTTCACAATACCCAGCTGTTCTCTCATCTCTTGTTAGGTCAAATAATTCTCCAGTTTCCTCTCCTATCTCTCTCTTCAGACATTCTCTATCCTCCCCTTTTTTGCTTGTTAATTGTGAGGAGGCAAAGGGTGTGTGTAGCTCGGTGACCATAACCTGCTTTAAGTTACAATCAACTAAACACTGAATACAGAAGAAAAAAGCATGGGAGAGATAAGGCAAACATTAATAAGGTGGTTAAAGATAATTATAATAAATCCTGTAATACTTTTGAGTCATGGCCCAAAGTTTCCCAGCCGTGAGAAGAGACCAAAGGCATCCTGCCCCTGGCTCTGTTGCAGATCTTTGTTTTAAGGCTTTTGAGTTTTGTATACTTTTGTAAATTAATTCACAGTGGTCACTCAGATTCATGTAACACATCCTATCAAAGCCTTCACACTTGTGTCCCTGTGCTAATAATAAAAATCAATAGCAACTCGGTTCTGTAGCAACATATGATGGACAGAATCAACATCTGTTAATAAGCCAGAAAAAAAAAATAGTATTTGTAGTATTACTTTGTTTAGCAAGCTAGCAGCCTAATTTACTAATCAAGTTAAAAGCGTGTACTATTCTTACAGAAGAGATTAGAGAAGCAAAAATGTGTTATGCTGCATTCCAGAACTCAGCCTGAGAATTACAGTCTGCTGTGAGTTCTGCATTACAATCATTTGACACATGTTGGGGTTGCGATTGTGAAAGTCGCCCGTTTACAATTTTCATTGACATTATCACAGCTAGTTGTTTTAAAAGCAACCCTTGAGCTTCCTGATGTTCGTCTTGTTGCAAAATATTCTGAAGCCAATCAATAAAGTTAGTATTAAAGTTAGTGACTCTCTAGGACCCTGCAAGACTGTGGCAAGACTCCCGCATCCGGACTGCCTTAATAGCCATCTCATTCATTTGCAAACAGTTGTCCCTGGGATACCTTGCCTGAGTCACAGAATCAGCACAGTTAATTGCTCCAGCTAACTGCTCATAGTTAACAGCAATTCCCCGATTAAGGTTTTCAGTCGAGGCCACTACACATAGCTCACAAAAATCAGATAACCACATCATATACTGTATCAGTTAGTACCATACAAAGCAATAACTTCCAGTCATGCAGTGTGAGTGTATAAGGCTCTGCCGTCACTTCAAGAAGGGACATAGCAAATGTATTATGAATCCTCCCTTCCCGCACTGCTTTGCTTAACTCTTTAACAGCCTCGTATTGCACAGGCTGCCACTCTGCAGGTTGATTTGTCTGACAAAATACTGAACATGCCATAGCGACTCCCAAAACCCCTCGCTTAAGTGTTTCCCACTTGCATTCCTGCCACCAATCCCTCAGACCCCCTTTCACCCTCCCCCAAAATACAATCAATGCATCAGGAGAGACAAGGGGGTGGGGGAAAGGTCTAGCTCCTTTTCCAGATCTATAGGACCTGGATCAAAAGGTTTATCAGTGTCAATAAAATCATTGTCCGAGTTGTCCTGTTCCCGTGCTTGGTCCTGTGTTGTGAGGGTCGCTGCAGTCAGTGACAGAAGCTTTGGGGGCAGAGGAGGTGTGGACGGAATCGCCATCACTGACGGTGTCTTGAGAAGAATCGCGCTGTCGGTGGAATTTACAGCTTCCTCTGGTTTAGCACCGTTAGTAGAATTAGTCCACACTTGGCAAAGAGTAGTCAGAATTTGCCACCAAGGTGCTAAATGCATTCCCGACACGGAGTTCCCCTCTGCGGCAGCATCATACAATTGTCTGCTGACCGCTTTAATTTCTTTCAAAGTCTCTAAAGTTTCTTGACTGCTCGCCTGCTCAATGAGTACAGGTTTCTAAAGCTTCTTAAAATTTCTTCAAATATTTAAAATCTCTAAGGTTTCTTGGCTGCTCACCTGTCTCGATGAATACAGGCGTTATCCTTGGGGTTTAGGTTGTCCGCCTGGTCCAGACAGCAAGACGATCATTCAGCCAAGCCGTCTCCTCCGGAACGCAGCCCTCTTCCATGAGCTGTCTTTTTTCCGTCCTTATTCTTCCAAGGCTTCGGAACACCACCATAGGGGTCACCATTTGAGGAGACTGAGGCACGGACTCCCTGATCTGACTAGAAGACCCTTCATGAGTCCATATACGTCTCTTTCTGGGGACGAAGCCTGATTCCCCGTTACAGATTTCCCACAACTCACCTCTCAACTCCGGAGGGATTTATGGCCAGCCGGCTCCTGCTTCCTTTCAGCAGATCATTCAAAGTTCTGTGGGATTCGCTGCATGTCGCTCAGATAGGTGATTCGAGAGCCCTTCACGTTATATCCTTAAACGCATCACGTCGGGGTCACCAATTTGCGGCGAATGAAGAGACGGGATGCAGCTTGATGCAAGCAACTTGTCCATTTATTAGTGATTTTCTTACAATTATATACGTTTCTACCTTCTACATATTACACACATTGGTTAAATCTTAAGCGTAAAAAACACTGATTGGTTGATATTTAAGGCACACCGTTAGAACAATAGGAACTTACTAGTTTATCTTGACCTAGCAATAATTTCTATTCCAAGGTTAGGGAGTTTCTTTCTACGCGGCTTTCTTGATTACATATTGGCGCCATCCGTTCCCTTATCTGGCTACTTGTTTCTCTGTCCATCTGGTTGCCTCCTCAACTGTGACGGCTCAGGGGTCTGCAGTTAGCTTGTTCCTTTGCTCCCAGGGCTTGTGCCCTACAAGTTCTAACAAGTCTCTATTCATCAGGCTATCAGTACTTGGACTCTTGTCCTTGAGGCCTTGTCCTACAGAATTATGTTAGCACTTATTAACCAATGACGTATGAATTGCTGTGCTGCTTGTTATCCGAGACTGTTACTTGAAGTCCCTATGCTATAGACCATAATACCCATAGTCTTTACTCTCTAGACCATAACCAGAGCACCTGGGTTCTATTGTGTATAGGATGAGTTATTGGACAGCTTGGCAAGGCTGATATCCAGCTGTACAACTTGGCAACAAAACTTACTTTTAAGATGTCCTGAAGTGAACTACCTTAATTATAATACTAAAAATCACGCCCGCAGGTCAAGAAGACCCTTGCCCAGGTGAAGACCCTTCCCCTGCACAAGCGTAGTAACAGAAAAGGATGACACAGCAAATATTATAATTATATGCAAATTACTAACCAATCATTGTAACTGGGAGTGTACGACCTTGTATTTTTGTGTATAAATGTAATGGTAAAATCTACACAGGTGTGCTTGATATGTGGAGATGCCAGCGAGCACCCAGCACTGCAATAAAGGAGTGACTGCTTTTTAATACTACATTGGTGTTAAGAGGTTTGATTCCCGATTTCGGTGACAGCCAGCAGTGTTCCTCAGGGCTCAGTTTTAAGGCCAGTTCTGTTTAATATATTTATCAATGATCTGGATGCAGGAGTTGAATGCACCATTAGCAAGTCTGCTGATAATACCAAGCTGGGAGATGCTGTTGACTCTCTTGAGGAACAAGAGGCATTGCAGACAGATCTAGATAGACTGGAGCATTAGGCGATGATTAATGGGATGAAATTTAGCAAGTCAAAATGCCAGATTCTGCACCTAGGATGGAGTAATGCTAGATACAAGTATACATTGGGAGAGGAGTGGCTGGAGAGCAGCCCTGCAGAAAGGGATCTGGGGGTGCTGGTTGACAACAGGCTCAATATGAGTCAGCAGTGTGCCCTGGCAGCCAAGAGGGCAAATCGCATCCTGGGGTGCATCAAGCACAGTATAACCAGCTGGTCAAGAGAGGTGATTATCCCACTGTATTCAGCATTGGTGCGGCCTCACCTTGAGTACTGTGTGCAGTTCTGGGCCCCACAACATAAGAAGGATGTAAAGGTCCTTGAATGTGTCCAGAGGAGGGTAACAAAGCTGGTGAAAGGGTTGGAAGGAATGTCCTACTGTTGCCTAAACTCCCGAATTACCAAACCCTGATTTAGTGTTATACTATATGTTAAACAAGTATGTGCACAAAGTTTAGGTCAAGTTGACGCACCCTCTCAAGTCATCAAAACTGATGAATGAAAGGACTTCAAATCAAGGGAATTAACCTTGGGAAACAAAGAACAAATAATGATAAGAACACCGTTATCTGAATTATGCAGAAAGAAGCCTCCAAGTGAGAAAGTCCTGTCCACAAGAGGAGACAAGCTGATAAGGTGTTGCAATCCACAGAAAATTAGTTTAAAGTAGGACAATGGTAAATGTGGTAATGCGAGATTGTGACCTCTTACTCAAATATCCCCCCCAAATGAGGGCAAACCCCCACTTCGGGAGCATGAGTAGTTGGTAAAAACTTCAGTAGTGCCATCTGAGGATGAGCACTAATTTGCATTAGAAGCAAGAAACTTGTAAACAATCCTGTGCATGAATGAAAATGAATATGTAATGTACTATGAATATGCAAGTACTCTACTGTATATAATGTGTACTCTCCAGTAACTTGGTGTGCTTCTTAGGAGGAAAAATCCCCCATGCACCCAGCGTTGCAATAAGCAAATGTCGGCTTTCTAAACTATCATTTGGTTTGGAGAGTTTTCTTGGTTACAATTTTTGATAACACTATGAGGAGCAGCTAAAGACTTTGGTCTTGTTATAGTCTGGAGCAAAGGAGACTGAGGGGCAACCTCATTGCTCTCTACAGCTTCCTGAGGAGGGGAAGTGGAGAGGGAGGTGCTGATCTCTTCTCCCGGGTATCCAGTGACAGGACAAGTGGGAATGGTTCAAAGCTGTGCCGGGGGAGGTTTAGACTAGACATTAGGAAGCTTTTCTTTACCAAGAGGGTGGTCAAACACTGGAACAGGCTTCCTGTAGAGGTGGTCGATGCCACAAGCCTGTCAGTGTTTGAGAGGCATTTAGACAATGCCCTTAATGACAGGCTTTAACTTTTTGTCAGCCTTGAATTGATCAGGCAATTGGACTAGATGGTCCCTTCCAACTGTCGATCATATTCTATTCTGTTCTGTTCTGTTCTGTTCTGTTCTACCAAGTCCTGTACATGAGTTTTAGTGGCATTGCTGTGATTTCAAAGCAATCATTATTCAGCCAATAAAGGTACAGTAATGCAGTTATGAAACAGCTGTTTATAAAACCTTTTATCCCTTCTCATGTTTCTTAACAAAATTGCTCGTTCTTAAAATGTGATCAAGATCTCAGTTTTATCTCTCTTCTGTATGATAGAGTGCTATGACCTGTTTGCATCATGATGTGAAATTGAGTCAATAATGTTTCAGAAAACACCACCTGCACTTCCCACTCAGCAGCTGAGTTTTACAACAGGTCCTTTAATTGGAAATGCAATTTTCCATCTAGGTTTTCTTTTTTATAAAAGTTATTGTTCTTGCATTTTAATAGCTTGTACTTGCTTTGTTTTAAAATGTAATGCTGGGCACATATGTGGTTCTGAATAATATCCTCCAATATAACAAATACAACCAAGCATATAGTGTCAGAAAATGGTTTGTTGAACGCAGGTTCTTTTTTTAGCTCACATGGGAGAAAGGCACCTTGCTGTGCAATATTGGATAGTCTTCAAGTACAGCTACTTGACTCTAGAGCAGCTCACGTTGCTCTGAGTGAAACAATGAGAAGAAATTAGATGTGGGATTTAATTATAGGACAGTAAGGAACAGGGGATGGGAAGTGGCCGTGGGGAGGGTCTGTGGTTAGTGATATGTTCAGTTAGGCTATGACAGCCAGCTGGATTTCTGGGAATTTAATCAAGTGCCAGAAAGTCTGGACAGTTAGTTAAGTACCTCTGTCGAGCCATCCCCATGCACCCAGAGGTGTGGAGGGGGTTAATGAATGTCCCAGGTCCTAGCCACCTGAAGGGAATGCAGCTGACTCAGGGGCTAAATCATGAACTCACTGGGTGGATTCACCAGAAACACCAAAAGGAAAACTCTCCATCCTCCTGGAAATCCCCAGCTGAAAGTGGTGCAGGGAAGGAGGGGAGCACTTCTGCTAACTCTCCAGGACAAGTAGACCATATATGTACATTGTCTCAGGGTCTTTGTTAAAAGGAATATTTCCATCCCACTCCTAAGCAGCTTCTCCCCAAAAATGGGTAACTGGTGGACAAGGGTCCTTATAACCCTGACTGTGCAATGTGGACCATGTGGGTGCACAGACTCTGTAGAATGGCATTGCAAACATCTATCACCTGTGTGACTACAGTGTATTTTTCAATCCCTAAATCAGTGGCCCTGTTAGGTTATGACACATTTTCTATGGAGTGGCTTTGAAGTATGGTGATGTGGCTCCAAAGGGGCTCCCAGTTCCCAGCCAGTCACCTTAGAGGTGGCCTTCCATCTTTTTAAATTTTGTATCCTGGGTTGGCAATGTCATATGGTTAGTCCCAACAGTGACAGACACTGGTGTCTATAACCCCAAATGTCCCCTATATAAAGGAAGGACTTGCCATAGGTTGCAGTCAAAACCGAGGTTGTTTAACAAGTGGGGATGTGTTCAGCAAAGCTAAAAGCAAGTGTGATCTACAGATTTAGGAGTCAGAGTTGCACCCTACCTGGTGGTACCCCTCACCCAAGCCTACCCCACCTCAGCTGGGCTCCCCCAGGCTGAGGTCATCCCAGTGAAGGGCTTCTGCCATCATATCCTGAGAAGCCATGGATGCAAGTGGGAATGGGAACAGGTTTTGGGTCAGCTTTGCCAGGGAGTAATGAGCAAGGTGTGGTGCTTTGTTTTGGTGTGCTCTGTTGCGGTCCTGCGCAGAGTGCAGCACAGATGATGAGTGAAGCTACAAGGGCATGTTGGTGATTGAAAATGAAGGGCTCTGGGACTGAGACCATTACAAGGTTTGTTCTAAGTTTTGTTGAGGTTGGTCTGCTCCAGGGGGGGGGTGATCATGAAAAGCATGAGCACGAGTCATCCCTCACCAGCTGACTGGAGTCCCCAGGCTCCCTTTATGGATCATAAAGGCTGCATAGATGTAGCCTAAATGTCTCTGTAAGCATCAGAACTCAACTGTCAGGCACCACTATTGCAACTTGTCATTTGACAGGATAAGTTCTTCTGAATCTGTGTTTCCAATAAAACAATAAAAGCCTCTAAATCTGAGCTTTTTCTTTTATTTTCTTTTTTTTTTTTTTGCTGGTGGGTAGACATCCAAATGATAGTGCTGTCCAGGGAGAAACTCATGACTACATCTTCCTAGGATTAACAAAATTTACATCCTCCTACTTATTCCACTTTCTATCTCATTGTCACACACATACCCTGAGCTTACTGAACACAAAGGATGTATGGAAAGGAGGAAGAGAGACTGATCCCTATATCACTTCCTTTCACCTGCTGCTGACACCTCCTCAGAAAGGCCCAAGAACAGGGTGTGCTCACAGCCAGAGTGCCCTGGAGTCCAGTCTGGAGCACCCATCACAGTCAGGAGCCTGTAACTGGCTAGGTCAGGTGCTGCCCAGACAAATATCCTCATCCCTGGATGCTCTGAAAGAAGGGCTCTGCCATATCTTAGCTTGTCCCCTTGCAAGACGAGAATAACACTTTTTCTCCACACTAGTTATCTGAAAGAAGAATTTAGAGCTAAGATCAGGACAGTGTTCATGAGTCAATAAATGATCAATTTCCAAAAAAAAACTTTAATCAAAAACCCCTCCCTGACAACTCTAATATAGATCAAGGTCGAATTAATATAAAAAAATAATCTCTACAAATTCATTTTTCTATATGAAATATGGGTCTGTCTAGTTCCCATTTTGTAACAAAAATGCACACTAAGACTGCTGTAGATGGTATCTATTCGATTTATATTGGTCTGAACTGCCCTATAAATTTGGGGGGAAAGGCCATGTTTTGTACCATTGTTACAGACAAGTAGAGGGGAAGAAGAGGCAGGAGGAAGCTAAAAAACGTCTGCAGATTTACTGTACTAAAAATACTGGATGTGGCATTCTTGTTGTCTGTGTTAGCTGGAGCAGAAGGGGAAGTCTCAGGAATGTTTAGCAGTTTGAGTGAAAAGGAATGAAGACTGGATCTTTTAACAAAAGCTTCCTTATTTCATCTGTTAATTAATAATTGATGCTATCTAGATGTTAATAAAAGCAAACAAAAGACAAAGGGCTCTGAACAAGCTGTCTTGAAATCCTGTCACTCTCACCTGTTCACACTGAGCTTTCTTTGCCTTATGTAATTTCATCATTTCATTACCTCTTCACTCATTCTGGTTTTCCTAGTCTGCAGTTTTCTAGCCTGTATTTCTGATGAAAAAGAAATAGGAATTCCTCGGGGAAAGGACAGTCTTTTTGCTATTCATTAGTGCAGAGTCTTGCTCAATCATTTGGATCCTAATCTAGAAGCAGCTACTACACCAGTGGCAATGACGTGAAGAGCGAGAAAAGATGCCCTTTTCTTTAGGCTGGGGACTCCATCATGCTGAATCTTTCTTTACAAAGTTCTGTATACCACTGTCATGTCTGTAGTGCTGCAAGTGCTCACAGCAGACAGTATCACAGTGAAATCATCCTCTCCTCACTGAAGTCTCTATAATCCCATAGGTGCTGAAGAGTCACTGCTTAACAGAAGTTGCAAAAAATTTGGCACTATCCTGCATGACATCCTTGCCTCTAAACTGGAGACATATGGATTTGATGGACGGACAGCTCAGTGGATAAGGAATTGGCTGGATGGTCACACTCAAAGAGTTGTGGTCAACGGCTTGATGTCCAAGTGGAGATGAGTGACGAGCAGCGTTCCTCAGGGGTCATTATCGGGACCACCACTGTTTATCATCATTGTCAGCGACATGGACAGTGGGATTGAGCGCACCCTCAGCAAGTTTGCTGACAACACCAAGCTGTGTGGTGTGGTCAACATTCTGGAAGGAAGGGATGCCATCCAGAGAGATCTTGACAGGTTTGAGACGTGGGCCCTTGTGAACCTCACAAAGTTCAACAAGGCCAAGTGCAAGGTCCTGCACAGAGGTCAGGGCAATCTCAAGCATAAATACAGGCTGGGCAGACAATGGATTGAACCCTGAGGAGAAGGACTTGGGGGTGTTGGACAAGAAGCTCGACATGGCCCAGCTGTCGCGATGGAGGGAAGACACAGTCACTCAATATGAGTGATCAACAGACTTCGTTTATTGTGCCTTACAGTCACCTTTTATACCTTTTTATAATTAGCTCATACATATTACAAAAGTTAAGCTCATTATTGGTTAGTTGCCTAAATACCAAGCCCGCCCCTAGTTTCTCTTCTGTAGTTATCTGTTCCCACCTGTAACATTCTTTTCCCACCACGATCTTCCTGTTATTGTGTAACAAGAACAGCCAAGGATAGTGTATTTTTGCTTTACTTCAGATAAGCTGAGAGCAATGTGCATTTTTGTCCAGCCAGCTGGACTATGTCTATGTGAACTTTTTCAGCTAGCCAGTTATCCACACCCAGCAATGTGCATTTGCAGCTCAGAAAGCCAACCAAATCCTGGGCTGCACCAAAAGAAGCATGACCAGCAGATCAAGGGTCGAGGAAGGTGATTCTCTTACTCTACACAGCTCTCGAGAGACCCCATCTGGAGTACTGTGTCCAGCTCTGGAGTGCCCAACATAAAAAGGACATGGACCTGTTGGAATGAGTCCAGAGGAAGGCCATGAAGATGATCAGAGGGCTGGTGCACCTCTCCTATGAAGACAGGCTGAGAGAGTTGGGGTTGTTCAGCCTGGAGAAGAGAAGGTTCCAGGGAAACCTCATAGCAGCCTTCCAGTGTCTGAAGGGTACCTACAAGAAAGCTGGAGATGGACTTTTTACAAGGGCATGTAGTGATAGGACAAGGAGGAACGTCTTTAAACTGAAAGAGGGTAGAGGGTAGATTTTGATTAGATATTAGGAAGAACTTCTTCACTACAAGAGTGGTGAGGCACTGGAACAGGTTGCCCAGAGAAGCTGTGGATGCCCCTCTCTGGAAGTGTTCAAATCCAGGTTGGATGTGGCTTTGAGCAACCTGGTCTAGTGGAAGATGGCCCTGCCCCTGGCAGGGTCTTTAAAACGAGATGATATTTAACGTCCTTTCCAACCCAAACCATTCTATGAATCTATGATTCTATGATTCTATGATTCTATGATTCTATGTACCAATTAGCTGTACAGTCTATATTAGAAATGCAGGAGACAACAATATACAACATTTTTACCCACAGTGTTCTGCTAGAAGTGCTCTGTATTGTGCTTAAAAATATGCTAAGCATAACAAAAAAATAGTATGAAGTGCATCTGTCTAATATGACAGGGAGCAAAAGGCAGAAAGCCTTTCATAAGAAGTGCTTCTCACTTTGTGGAAATTGTTCCATATCCATGGCAAAAATCTGTTTTACAGAAATCCTTTCCCAAACCTCTATGATAAATCACATTGCGATTACAGTTATGTAGTCGCATTTATGTAACACAGGGAATTCCACCTACATTTCATCTAGGTAGCTGTCCTGGTTTCAGCTGGGACAGATTTAATTTTCTTCTTAGTAGCTAGTGTAGTGTTGTGTTTTGGCTCTGATATGAGAACAATGTTAATAGGACACTGATGTTTTTAGTTGTTGCTGGGTAATGTTTATTCTAAGTCAAGGACTTTTCAGTTCCTTGGGCCCTGCCAGACAGAGGGCCGGAGGGGCGCAAGAAATTGGGAGGGGACACAGCCAGGACAGGTGACCCAAGCTAGCCAAAGAGGTATTCCATACCATAGTACATCATGCTCGGTATGTAAACTGGGGGGGAGTTGGCTGGGGCCTGCTAATTGCTGCTTGAGGACTGGCTGGGCATTGGTCAGTGGGTGGTAAGCAAGTGTTGTGCATCTGTGGGAGACCATATTTTGAACTGACTGTCTCAAAACCTGTTTACATTCCTTCCAAGCTTGGTGCAAAGCTACCTGGTGGTTTAACTGAACTCAGCAGTTGTGAACCAGACAAGGAGCAAACAGCCACCTGAAACCCGACATCAGCCGGGGTCAAGGAACAGCCGCATCATTTTGGGGGACATGTCCAGACATGAATGACCACCTCAACCTGCCATGGCATGCACAGTCCATGGCAAATGACCATGCAGCAGTCGTGTGTGCCCCTCGGAACCAGTGTACCAATATGGGGAACATGTGCTGTAGTGCAGTATGTGCCATTGTCTGGGAAACGATCTCCCTGAATAGTCTATAAAAGACTGCACAATCGAACAGTAAGGGGCATGATCCAGAGACCCCCACCACCAACATACAAGGAAACTACAGACCAATGGGATGCCACTGGATCCATGGTGGTGACTATCTCTTGCAACTCTATCCCAACTGCTTGTTAGGTTTCCTTCTTTTCTATCATTCCTTCCCTTTCCTATTGCTATTTTCTTATGAACACTTTGTTCCAATAAACTTCCTTTATTGGCATCATTTAACCTTGTTTGCATCTTAATCTCACTTTGGGTATAACATTAATCTCCCCAGCTCGGGCTTTCCCAGACCGAAACAGCATCACTTGTTTTCTTTTCTCCCTTCCCTTTGGATTTCGTTCCTTTCTTTTCCTTCCTTTTCATTATAATTTTTATAATTACTATAATTATTATTGGTTTTATTTTATTTTATTTCAATTATGAAATTGTTCTTATCTCAACTTTCAATTTTTACAGTCCTTCCTCCCCATCCCTCTGGGGGATGGGAGTGAGAGAGCATGTGGTACTTTAGTTACTGGCTGGGGTTAAACCACGACAGTCCTTTTTGGAACCCAACATAGGGCACGAAGCACTGAGATGATGACAAGTCTGACTAGAGTGTGTTAGAACGAAATTGTTGTTGGTTTTCATTGTATTGGTTTAATAATCACTGGCCACAGTGATAATTTCTCTGCTCTTAAAGTTGCTGCACCTGGTCTCAGGGTTGTGTTACTTACTGTACTTGCAGTATGTGTTCCCTGTTGTATCATTTGTTCTCCATGGGACCTGGGCTAAAGTTATCATAGTGTTGTACTATATAGTACTGGTTTATGATATGATAGACTCGCTGATGGTGAAACTAATCTAGTCTTTGTAGTCAGGGCTGTTGTCATCACTGCACCTCGGGCTCCCTCTGGCGGGGAATACTAACAACTGCAGCTTTGGCTTTTTCAGAGAGCTAACCTGTGGATGGGGCCTACACCTTCCCCTTCTCCCCAGGACTAATTACAGAAGCATTTAAGATTTTTGGAAATTCTGAATATCTTTGGACTGTTGGAACCAGCACAGGTCCTGATCCAAATGCTAGGACTACTAAATGTGGTTTTCACCTCCTGGACCTAGTTGAGAATTAAACAACTAGCTGTAACTACTCTAGCCTCTGCAGCAGAAACAGCAGATACTCCAGCCCCCGTGGCAGGCACTGCAGCTACTCCAGCCCCCACAAATGAGTGATGAAGAAGACCAATTCATGTCAGTGTCAGTTGCTCCTATACACAAAAAGAAATGGAGATGGAAAACAGCTCATTTAGTAAAGGAGGACGAAGCAGGGCCATCACAGGAACAAGAGGAATAAGCTGATACAGAGGTAACCTCTTGATCCCTATCTCTGAAAGGAGTGAGTGAAATAATAAGTGGACAGCAATCAATAACTGACATAGCCAAATGGACCTCAGGAAGAGGACAGGACAGGATTTGCAGAGAAAGATAAATAAGAGCGTGTAGTTGCCACACTAACAAATTTAAATACCAAATCACAGTCCAGGACATCTGTCTGCACTAGACATCATTAAAAGTTCTGGGAAAGGGACAGTTAAATTAATACTCTGAAAGAAACTTCTCACCAAGGAAATATCTCAAGGAGAAAGATCCTTCAGGAGTGCAGCAACCTTCCCCCAGCTCTCAGTTCACACCTGTCACTGTCTGCTGACAAGGTAGCAGAGCAGGTTGCTTTGTCAGGAATGAAGCCCTGGCCAGTGCTCCCTGCAGCCATTGGAGCTGAGCCCTGCACTCTGCAAGCCCATGGCACCTCCTGAACACTCTCCTGGATGACTCTTGGTTTTACCTGCTGTCACTCTGGTCTGCAGCCAAAACATGAAAATCTGGGCACCTCATGATCCCCCTGGGGACTGGAGTGTTGCCAACTTTGGACACGGACCCAGATGATCAGCAGTACTGGGCATAATTGCAAAAAGTAAATTACTTAGGTAAATACCAGACTGAAATTATGTTGAATTACATGTCTATCTTATCTCTAACGCCTCTCAAATATGGTGGTATTTCCCTTGTGCTAGTCTCAGCACTCAGTGTCACTGCGTGCCAGCAGCCCTCCTCCTTGCAGAGGGCAGTAAGTCTGTCAAAGAAATATCACACCAAGAAATATCACACACTCACACACAGGGCACAGCAATTGGCCTGTGCTCACTTCTGACCAGAGACTCCATTCATGTTTCCAGCTCTTCCCTTCAGGAAGAGATTTCTGGAGGGTCTCGCCCATTGCTGGCTGACAGGCTAGTGTCTACCTCATGCTTATTAATCTCCTCTAATCACTAGATGGTGGAATATTTAAAACAGCTTATTTTTTGACAAGATTGTTGCCTGCAATGTAAATTTTGTGTTCATTCTCCATATGGGGATGTTTATTTCTAAATGTTATTGTTTTCTACTCATCTGTGTATAAGGACAGGTGTAAAAGAAATCTCTTATTTGATGTTACTTATGAATATGATTCTTAGAAATAAAAGAGGTTAAAGAAAGTAAGTGACCAATCTCAAAATTGGCTTCATTAAATCACAAACATAAGAAGTTTAATTTATAAAGATACCAATGTTATTTTGTCCTGGTTCCAGCTGGGATAGAGTTAATTTTCTTCTTAGTAGCTGGTACAGTAATGTGTTTTGACTCTGATGTGAGAACAATGTTGATAGGTGTCCTGGTTTCAGCTGGGATGGAGTTAATTTTCTTCTTAGTAGATAGTAAAGTGCTGTGTTTTGGCTATGATATGAGAACAATGTTGATAACCATACTGATATTTTAGTTGTTGCTGGGTAATGCTTATACTAAGTCAAGGACTTTGCAGTTTCTTGGGCCCTGCCAGCCAGAATGCTGGAGGGGCACAAGAGACTGGGAAGGGACACAGCCAGGTCAGCTGACCTGAACCAGCCAAAGAGGTATTCTGTCGCGACGGAGGGAAGACACAGTCACTCAATATGAGTGAGCAGCAGACTTCGTTTATTGTACCTTACAGTCACCTTTTATGCCTTCTTATAATTAGCTCATACATATTACAAAAGTTAAGCTCATTATTGGTTAGTTGCCTAAATACCAAGCCCGCCCCTAGTTTCTCTTCTGTAGTTATCTGTTCCCACCTGCAACTTTCTTTTCCCAAAGCAATCTTCCTGTTATTGTGTAACAAGAACAGCCAAGGATAGTGTATTTTTGCTTTACTTCAGATAAGCTGAGAGCGATGTGCATTTTTGTCCAGCCAGCTGGACTATGTCTATGTGACCTTTTTCAGCTAGCCAGTTATCCACAGTATTCCATACCATGGGACATCATGCTTGGTATATAAACTTGGAGGGTTAGCTGGGGGTGGATCGTTGCTTGGGGACCACCATCTCAATGTTGAATTGTCTTGTTTATTTACAGTATGTGCTCCATTTTGTGTTGTTTGTTTATATTGGGACCTGGGGTGAAGTTATTGTAGTGTTGTACTATATAGTATTAATCTATAATATGATGGGCTCATTGGTTATGAAACTAATCTGGTCTTTGCACTCCATGTTTTCACCTCTGTCTGTCTGGTGGCCCCTGCGGGGGAATGCCAACAACGGCACCTTTGGTTTTGTTTTCCCAGAGAGTCAGCCTGTGGGTGGGGTCTACACCTCCCCCTTCCCCTCAGGGCTAATTAATGAAACATTTAGGATTTTAGGAGGCTCTGAGTATCTTTGGTTCGATGGCAGCTCCATAGTGTCAGTCCTGAGCCTAGTGGTAGTAATACTGAATTCCGTCTTTGTGTCCTGGATGTGGTGGAATTTTAGGCAACAAACTGTAACTACTGCTCCAGCCCCTGCTCCAGCTGCTGCTTCAGCCCCCGCAGCCGGCGTTGCAGCTACTCTAGCCCCTGTGGCAGGCATTCCAGCTACTTTGACCTTTGAAACAAGTGATGCAGAAGACCAACTGGTGTCAGTGTTAGTGGCCCCTGTAGATAAAAGGAAATGGAAACAGAAAGCAGCTCGTTTGGTAAAGGAGGATGAAGGAGCAGGCCCATCACGTGAACAAGATGAAGAAAGTGAACAAGAGGTAACCTCCCAATCCCTATCTTTGAGTGAACTGCGGGATATGCGGAAAGATTATGCCCGTCAACCAGGTGAACACATTATCATCTGGTTGCTTTGATGCTGGGATATTGGGGCTAATAGTATAGACTTGGAGGGTAGGGAAGCCAGGCAGCTGGGATCACTTGCTAGAGAAAGGGGCATTGACAGGGAAATTGGAAAAGGACTGCAAATAATCAGTCTCTGGAAGCGACTTCTGTCAAGTGTGAAGGAAAGGTCTCTCTACAAGGAGGATATTACATGTCACCCAAGCAAGTGGACTGCAATAGAGAAAGGTATTCGGTACCTGAGGGAATTAGCTGTGAAAGAGGTGATCTGTTATAACCTGGACAATCCACAGTCACCCATGGATCCTGATGAAGTCCAATGCACATGACCCATGTCGCGGAAGTTGGTACAGAGCGCACCATCAGCATATGCCAACTCATTGGCAGTAATGGGTTGGTCAGACACTGTACCACCAACAGTGGATGAAGCAGTTCATCACCTCCAAGACTATGAAGATAGTGTCTCTATCTCCATCATCTCAGATGTGGAGAGACTGGTCCAGTGGCTTGACAAGAATATGTCCTACTCTCCACCACTACAGACTTGCGTCTCAGCTATCAACTGTAGATGCCCTTCTGTTTGGGAGGGAGGATATAGAAAATACACCCCAGGGGGTACTCTGTGGTTTTATCTGCGAGACCATGGAGAAGACATGAGGAGGTGGGATGGAAAACCTACCTCAGTCCTGGAGGCACAAGTGCGTGAACTACAAGGAAAAACAATCACAAACTTCCAGGAAAGTTGCTGCTCCACTTTCCAGAGGTAAATTTTCCAGTCAGAATGATAGGGCTGACTTTACTCTTGATCCTGTGAAAAGGAAGTCTAATCTGTTCTGGCAAGACATGAGGGAGCGAAACCACTCCATGCTACATCTGTTTCGCACCGTTAGCTGTCCTAGTGGGGAGTCCCTAGACCAGGATTAGAGGGACTCTGCCTCCATTCAGGTGGAGGACAGGGATAACCGAGTTTATTGGACTGTACGGATCCATTGGCCTGGCACATCAGACCCACAAGAATATAAAGCTTTAGTAGATACAGGCGCACAGTGTACTCTAATGCCATCAAGCTATGAAGGGGCAGAGCCAATCAGTATTTCTGGAGTGACAGGGGTATCTCAGCAGCTAACTGTCTTGGAGGCTGAAATAAGCTTGACTGGGAATGAGTGGCAAAAACATCCCATTGTGACTGGCCCAGAGGCTCCACGTATCCTTGGCATAGACTATCTTAGGAGAGGGTATTTCAAGGACCCAAAAGGGTACCGGTGGGCTTTTGGTATAGCTGCCCTGGAAAAAGAGGAAATTCAGCAGCTATCTACTTTGCCTGGTCTTTCAGAAGACTCATCTGTGGTGGGGTTACTGAAAGTCAAAGAACAACAGGTGCCAACCGCTCCTACCACAGTGCACCAGCGACAATACCGCACCAACCGAGATTCCTTGATTCCAATCCAGGAGCTGATTTGCCAACTAGAGAGCCAAGCACTGATCAGCAGAACCCACTCACCCTTTAATAGCCCCATATGGCCAGTGCGAAAGTCTAATGGAGATCCTGTCTGGCTCCAGTCTGGTCTGCCCTGAGCTAGCTTCAACTCCCTGGTGGTATTTGCTCCAGCTCTGCACCAGGGTGTGGGAAAATCACTTGGAGGGGGAAAATTATAGACCTAATAGAAGTTGTCGTATTATAACAACCTTTTTAGGGAAAAATACAGTTGCCACTATCAGGATGGTTGGCATGCACGGAATCTACTCCACCAGGGTTCCCTAGGCAACACAGCCTGCCACCCTATAGGAGCAGTGGAAGGTGGAGTGGAATGGAGTCCCCCTCGGCCAGACTCTGCTGTTACGCTACGCACCTCCAAGGCACAACCACCCCTCACTGAGCATGTGCTTTCTATTTCTTATCAACTATGTCTTTAAATGAAAACGAGATAAGTTTTCACCAATCAATAATGAAAGAAAGTATGACTAGAATCACTCAAGCTCCACCTGAGAGTAAAGAAAAGTATAAAAGTGAATGAATGAGGGGAGAAGCTAGGGAAGACTCCATCATAACTTCTGGGATCAGTCGATGGGCTGAACCTGTCTTCTCCCCCCATAGGGACATCTATTGGGTAGGAACTTTGACTTATGCATGCTAAATAACTAACTCATTCTAGCTGTCATTAGTAATTAAAGTTTTGGTTGTATATAGTTTGGTTGTGTTTCATTTCAAGCTCGTTTTTGCAGACAGTCCCTATCATTGGCAATCACAAATATTAATTTGTCACGATTTTATAATAAAGAGTATTATTCTGTAAACTGTTAGTGTGAGTCCTTTGTGGGTGCTATCAGTTGCTGGCAGCGGGTAACACATTTAAACAAAGTGGGCAGACCCTCTGAGGGGTCCCCCTGATGCTATTGGTGTGTTTCCCTGAACAAGGCAGTTGATTTGCCCTCTGATCCAGTGGGACTGTTCAGTGAAGGGCCCTATAACGGGACACTGACAGACTAGTTGGGCACAAGGGTCTTGGCTTTCCTGAGGCACTAATAGACAGATCAAACACTTGGGGTTGAGAGGATTTCCCCCCCACTCCTTTTCACGTGACACAGGGTGAAGGAAGCTCACATCCTTGAGCAACTAGTGTGGATAACTGGCTAGCTGAAAAGGGTCACACAGACATAGTCCAGCTGGCTGGACAAAAATGCACATCGCTCTCAGCTTATCTGAAGTAAAGCAAAATACACTGTCTTTGGCTGTCCTTGTTACACAATAACAGGAAGATTTTGGTGGGAAAAGAATGTTGCAGGTGGGAACAGAAAACTACAGAAGAGAAACTAGGGGTGGGCTTGGTATTTAGGCAACTAACCAATAATGAGCTTAACTTTTGTAATATGTATGAGCTAATTATAAGAAGGCATAAAAGGTGACTGTAAGAGACAATAAACGAAGTCTGCTGATCACTCATATTGAGTGACTGTGTCTTCCCTCCGTTGCGACAAATGGCGCCCGAACAGGGACCCTAGAGAGGGCTGAACCTGCGAGCCACGGTTCGACGGAGATTCGGGTACCGGTCCTGAAAGCAGCGCAGGAGGCGGAAGGGCACAGTCCCCGCGCCCGGGAGCACCTACAGAGGGTCCCGCCGGCCACGCGTCGCCGAAGTCTCGCAAAGGCTGCAACAGCGCTGACGAAGGTATGGAGAGACAAGCGACGTACGATTCGCTCATATGCTTTTTAGAAAAGCGGAGCGTTCGGGACATAGATTGTAAAAAGGAATTACTCGGGTTATTAGCGTATGGGATAGCATCTGGGACCCCCGCGGCAGCGGCGAGCGGCGGCGCGCAGCCCGGCAGGCCCCTTCCCGGCCGCGGTTTCTCTCCAAGGCTGCACCCACACACCCCCCCTCCGATCGGCGCCATGGCGATGCAAGCGGCCAAGCGAGCTGACATCCGGCTGCCCCCAGAGGTCAATCGGATCCTTTATATTCGGAACCTGCCGTATAAAATCACAGCGGAGGAAATGTATGATATGTTTGGGAAATACGGACCTATTCGACAACTCAGAGTTGGAAACACTCCTGAAACAAGAGGAACAGCTTAAGCTTCTCAAGGAAAAATACAGAATTCATTACAAACCCACCAAAAAAAGTGCTTCAGATGTCCCCTACAAGAAATGGGTTTCTGCCTTGACCTAGCAAACATCTCTGTGTTTAAAAAGAAGCCTTTTTGCCTTGATGGAGATAATTTATTCTGTATTCTGTATTTATGCTGTATTCTGAATGTGGAAATTGGTTGGGACTAGGAGGCTGGCTTAAAGGCATTTTGCAAACGGGATTATTATTTTTGATCATTATTGTAATAATAGTTTTTTGATCAAAACCAGCCAAAATTATTTGTAAGCATTAGGCATATCTGAAGAGAATGCCTTTATTTGAATCAGCAGTTAAGGTGTAGTTTAGTCTGATGCTGTGGTTTTATCTGCTTCTGGTGAATTTTTGAAGTGATGAAATCAGAGATACAAGGTATACTAAGAGTTATGAGGTAATAAGGTAATAATCTAAGTAAGGGTGCTGTCTTTTATATCTACAAGTGCAATATGCTTTTATGTAGCAGAGAGAAACTTTAACAATAATGTTGCTTGAGCGAGATGTGCATGTGACAACTTGGGAAAAGGGATATCACAACTGGAGTGCAACAGTGTTTCTATGTCTGGCAGAGTGAAATCTTTCAAGCCCTGAGTTTAGACAGTCTAAAATAAATTGTTAGTATTCAGAAAACCCATCTTAAGCCTCTTTTGCTTACATAGTGTTATGGAAGTCAACTGCTATTGTAGAGAATTAATGATTTTTAATACATATTAACAAATACTACTATTTTAACTTGAGGCAGTTGAGTGAGAAATACTCACGTGTAGCATTTGAGGGAATGTCAGCATAAATCGCACTTACAGTAAGACTGCATTTTTAATTACTGTACTCGTTAAGATTCGATGATGCCATAAGGCTAAGGCCTTTTATCACAGATTGGTTCTGAACTAAAAGGTGTGTGCACATGTAGATATGCACATTTGTGTTATTTTCCTTAATTGGCTACAAAATAATATAATTAGGTTGGGGACTAGATCTTGGGAATTTGTCTATTATACTTCTGTTTGTTAAGGAACGTGCATAACATACAGCACCCATGTAGGCTTGGCTTGTGGCATAGTTGTCAAATTTAGCATAGACATTCAGACAGATAAGCAACGTACTCTTCTTGTGTGTATCACCTACAAGCCATTATGGCTTAGTGTGTAAATCTGTATGTAACTATTGAAAAATCCACTTATGAATGTATATAGCTTAGAACTAATTTTTTCCCTTTGTTAATTCTTTGATATCAATGAGGTATTCTTCAGAAAATGTATGGACTGGTTGGTTGCATAAGGGCAGTTGTTATTTGGACAGAAAATTGTTAATGGTCAGGGATTTTCCACTAAAATATTTGCAAATATTCCTAGTCAAACATCAGTTTGGTTTCTTTTTGGGTTTTGAGCCTGCATTAGTCCATGTTCAGAACTTTAAAATTACCTTTGAAGTTTTTAAACTTTTCATATCACTGGAACAGAAAGAGCATCTAAATTAAAGCTTCAAGCTAACTTTATTTTTCAAGTATTTCAGGAATTATACTTCTGAACTGAGATTTTATAAGTTGGCTGTGTATTTTCCTGTGTTAAAACGCTGTTATTGAAAATGGTCAACCAAGCCTGTGTCGCCCAAAATAAAAACGGGGGAATTGTGGATAACTGGCTAGCTGAAAAGGGTCACACAGACATAGTCCAGCTGGCTGAACAAAAATGCACATCGCTCTCAGCTTATCTGAAGTAAAGCAAAATACACTGTCTTTGGCTGTCCTTGTTACACAATAACAGGAAGATTTTGGTGGGAAAAGAATGTTGCAGGTGGGAACAGAAAACTACAGAAGAGAAACTAGGGGCGGGCTTGGTATTTAGGCAACTAACCAATAATGAGCTTAACTTTTGTAATATGTATGAGCTAATTATAAGAAGGCATAAAAGGTGACTGTAAGAGACAATAAACGAAGTCTGCTGATCACTCATATTGAGTGACTGTGTCTTCCCTCCGTTGCGACAACTAGCTGTCCCTTGAAGCAGCATAATCTTATCTCTGCATTTGCAGCACTGTTAATTCTTGACCCAATCAACCACTCATGGACTAATGAGTTTAATATCTACTTTATTATGTAAATAGTTCATTTGCCTTTCTCTACTAGCATTACCTACGTTGGTGGCATCCAGGTGGCAACAGAGACCATCTCCCAGTACTTGAAATGAAGCTGAAGCACCATCACTGTGGTCAGTCTGGACATCCTTTTGTTAAAGGAAAAAAATCGCACAGACGTGAGTACCACCAGGCTTGCTTTAATCACAACTCAGAGTTGAGCCAACACCTCAGTGAGTGACAGACAACAAAGGGATGTGGCACAGCTTATATACACTTATCAAATCATTAGTCAATGTCCAAAGTTTTTAGAAGTTTCCTTTGGTCTTGTCAGTTCTGCGAATCCATCACCTGACCTTGTCCCAGCTGATTCATCTATTCGGTTCCAGTCTCTACCTTGGTTCCAAGGTCCTCCTCAGACCGTGATCTTCCTTCTGCCTATTTTAACTCACACAATCCTTTAAGCACACTTAGTCTTTGAACAAGCAATTCCTATTCATCTAAATTAATTTTTCTAAAACCACCTGCATTTCTGAGAGCACCTGTGTACACAAATTGATCATCTATTGTTTTTCTATTCTCCTACTGATTAACATGACTGGGTTTTAAACCAGCCTTGGATTAGGGTACGCCACTTAGCAGCTTCAGCACTTAAAATTTCTTAATTCAAAATACATTTTCTTTAACACCTTTCCCCATTTCCTAACAGCCCTCAGCAGGATGGTGTCAATGATGAAGCAACATGAGAAAACACAAAATCATGGATGGACTCAACAGTCAAAAGTATAAATGAGATAAATACCTAGGTCCTATGTGCTGACTGACTCTACATGTCCAAATTTAGAGCCCAGTCTAAACGTCTGTACTCTCCTTAGGAAAGTGCACCAGGGAGCAGGTTTAAGCCCAACATGTTCCTCAGCTTTTGCTCCAGGTGTCCTACATTGCTGGACATGGCACAGGGCTGGCCAGGGGCCTGACTACACCTTCCAAGAAGGACCTGGTGGTCACTTTCTTTCTCATTGGCCAGTAACACATCAAATCGCTGCTGGATGTACTAAACCAGATAGAAGCACAGCTGGGGCTGTGCCAATAGATGGCAAGACTCTAGCCTTCCCCTCTTTCCCATCCACTGTGCCCCAAAGTTTGCTAATTCCCATGTCTACATGCATCTTATGTCCAAGCCAGTGAGCTCAGACACATGGCCAAAATACAGGACAGAATTACCTATGAAAATCTGACTCTGGATGCCTCAAAACTGAGTATTCAAAATTGTGACAACTTCTGGAACTGCTGATTATTTTATCCAAGGTTATACTCATTACAAGACTTAATACATACTTGAGACTTCTGGAAATAAAGTGGTAAAAAGTTAACACTAAAGAGAACTCAAAAATAGGTTTTGTGGTGCTGGTCTGTAGTTTACTTCTTTCACTGTGTGCAAGTGGCATAATGAATCCACTTTCATGTAAGTGCAGAAGAAACAACTAGCTGCTTCTGATTTGCAAAGGCTTTTTTTTTTTGTAATTTACAGCTACTGCTACTCCCACAAGACTCCAGACTCATTTTCAATAATCTCTTCAATGGACCAGATATCTTTGTTAATACTTGTCTCTGCCTACTCATAAAAGAGCTTGCCTATACTGCAAGACCAAACCATGTCAACTCTACAGATATTTGCCAGGCTGAAAAATCCAAGAAATATTGCAACTGAACTCAATACCAGAGAGCTAAGATTATTATTTTTAACAGTCTTTGTTGTCTCGAACTCTTCTCAAGATCTAGAGATCAAAAGAAAGTTGATTTCTGTAGAGGAATGAAGGTGGTGGGTTGATTAGCATTGATAATATGCAGCTGTGGCCTTGCCTAGACGGCAGTGGGTTGATTGTCCTGGATGATGTGCAGCTGTACCTCATTCCTCCTAAGCAGTTAAATAGCCCTGAGGATTGAGGGGTGGGATGGATGGTGGGGTAGCATGGCATTGTGATTTGGTCTCTGGAGGAAGGAGGTACAACACAGACAGTAGACTCTGACCAAGGGTAAAGCCTTGTTGCAGCCTACTAGTTATTTTGTGTTGCACTGATTAGTGTCCTGTGTGAGGCTGACTGAGTTGAACTCTGACTGCAACAACTGGTGCCCAATGTAACTGAGACAAGTGGGAGAACCTGTGACCCATAATGGACATTGTGAGAGGTGAGCTGTTGACAACTAATTGATATGGGTGTATTACAATATTTGTTGTCCATCTTAACTCAAATGGCAACTTTTAGTGCTTGACATGGGGGGGACTAACTGATATGGATACAGAAGAAGAAAATTCAATGTTAACAATGCTTATAGATATATTTGAAAAAAGTATAAAGTATAACAAGAAGGCAATAAGAACTTTTCTAGGATGGTGCAAAGTAAATGATGTGCTAGTCATGCTGAAAACTGTCTCCAGTGTTCAGGCATGGCAAAATGTTGGAAAACTACGTTCTGAGGCTGCCTTGAGGGGGGGAAAGTTGCCACACCACTGCTAACAACATGGAGATTAGTCTTAGACTTACTAGAACAATTGGAAGTGGACAGGGAGGCAAAGGCTGCAGTTGAAATAGCCACATCCCTGGTTGCAGAGATGATGCCCAATAAGGTACCTTTGGTGCCCTCAGATTCTCTGCTATTGCCCGATTCACTCAGGGCTGGCAGGAGGAGCAGAGTGGTGCTGGGTTGAGCGGGAAGAGTTGGTTCCCTTTGGGGTGGCAGGGGAATCTGGTCATTGTCCTGTTGCCTGACTGTGATCCTGAGCCACCTGTGATAGGCTTATCAGAGGAGACCTTAGGTCATGTTCAATGACCAGTCCAAATTACAACATTGGAATTAGATCCTGTCAAATTCTGGAAAAAAAAAAGCAGGAGCAAGTACTTGCGGAAGTGGATATTGATGCTGCAACTGCCACGGGGAGCAGAGCATTAGCCTGCCCAATGCTTTGAAAGGCTGGTGATGCTCCCCCTGAGTGGGAACCTTTCAACTGGGTAGTGATAAGAGTTAAGGTCAACCTGTGTACAGTACAGAATAG
Organism: Falco biarmicus; assembly: GCF_023638135.1. Classification (NCBI taxonomy): domain Eukaryota; kingdom Metazoa; phylum Chordata; class Aves; order Falconiformes; family Falconidae; genus Falco; species Falco biarmicus. The sequence continues at coordinate 22,488,128 of NC_079310.1, read as the reverse complement.
GCTCAGTCTATGTTCAATCATTGCTACATAGTCTTTTCACAGCAGAGCTTACTGCTCATGATTGCTGTACAATTGCACAAATTATATTGACCCCTATGCAAATGTTACTTTTTGAGTCAAATTGGAGACAATTGGCAAATGAGCAATCATTGATGAATTTAGAATACCCCCAGGATGAACCATGTTTTGGGACAGGGATTCCCCAGTTGATGGGGGAGTCTCTGGTTAACTCTCCTCAGTTACAAGCTCGCTTACATCCTCTAGTCCTGCAGCAGGGAGAAGAGTTAGCTCTCCAAGCTTTATTGCAGGTCCCAGATCATGGCGCTCCACAACGGTCATGGACCACAATAAAGCAAGGCCCAAATGAGGGATAAGTGCCATTCCTGGATAGGATGAGAGATGCCTTGGAAAGGCAAATACAGAATGGGGCAGCTAAGGACAATGCAAATGAGGATTGTAGAAAGGTGATTGCAGGCATGGTGAATCACAATCCCACTTCAATAGAATTAATGGATGTATGTGGGAAGGTGGGAACCACTGCCTTCTAAATGGAGAGTCTGGCAAAGACCTTTGATGCAGTCAGGGTTGTCCATCGCTGTTACACATGTGGGCAAGAAGGTCATCTAAAGGACTGTCCAAAGAGATCGAGGCCAGGAAGGGCTGATGGCTCTGGTTTGGTACGCCATTGATGTAACAAACCAGGGCATTTTGCAAAATACTGTAGATCTAAATTTAACGCTCAAGGATGGTTACTTGCAGGTGATAACAGAAAGCAGGGAAATGGGGGGAGGAATGCGAGGAGGAACCATGTGATGATACAAACAAATCCTCCACAACAATTCCAGGCTTAGGCAGCCAACTCGCAGCCCGAACTTCAGGGAGCACTGGATTGGATGTTACCACAGCAACTGCCATCACAATAGAGGATGATAAAGTACATAAGGTCCCACTGAATGATGTACCATTTATCTATAGGATGATGTATTTATGTTTATCTAAAAGTTGGAAAACATCCAAGGACCCTTATTGCTAACATGATGGATGTACTAATTGCTAAGTCCTTGGATTTGTCATCTTTAAAAAGGCTATCTGGTCCTAAGTTCCTGTTTATGCAACATGGCAAAGACAAGGACTTAAATCATGGTCACTAGTTTAGTGAGATATGTAAATGAGTTCCTGGAATTGTAATGAATATGTAAATGATTTCCCAGAAAGTTAATGAATAGGTATGAGTTGCTTGTATAAAGAGGGGGCTGAAAAATCCCCTTGGTGTGCATGACTTTGGTGCGATCCCCCATGCACCCAGCGCTGCCAAATAAAGATAACCTCTGCTTGCTTGTATATTTCTGATTGATTCTTCAAAACACCGAATGCCATGGGACCTATTGACAATGAATTGAGTGTGCTTTTGCTTGGATATTCTAGTGTAACTTTACAAGGTTGGTTTGTTTTAACAGGAGTCATAGATGCAGATTATATGGGTCAGGTTCAAGCAATGGTGTGGACCCCTCTGTGCCCACCCCCCACTGTCAATTCCTGGAGATAGCCAGATTGCATAATTAATTCTTTCTGGGTGCAAGTTAATTATGCCCATGACAAAGTCTGGGGCAAAGAAGGGTTTGGTTTGACAGGAACACCACAAGTTTTCTGGACTCGGAGTGTACAAAATGCTCAACCAACTCTAACCTGTAAAATCACCTTTGCCAAAGGGACTCCTTCCACAATATGGGCGACTGGAATGATTGACACGGGAGTAGATGTAGCTATTATATCTGTGCACATCTGGCCTCACTGTTGGCCTCTCTGTTTGGCAGATTCCATATTGGCAGGAGTGGGTGGTGTGACACAGTGTCCAAAGTCAGTATATGGTGCAAGTTCAAAACCCTGAGGGCCAGACAGCAACAATCCATCCCTATGTGCTTGATGTCCCTCTGAAGTTGTGGGGATGGGATGTTTTGGGACAATGGGGAGTTATTATCGGTACCCAGAAGGATTTTTAATAGGGGCTGCTGTGATGGAGGGCATACAGAGACCTACTCTGCCTTTGCCTTGGAAGACAGATACCCCTGTTTGGGTGGAACAGTGGCCCCTTCCTGAGGAAAAATGTGTAGCCCTCCAACAATTAGTCGAAGAACAACTAGTGCAGGGTCACCTAGAACCTTCCCATAGTCCTTGGAATACCCCTGTGTTTGACAAAAAAGAAATCAGGCAAATGGTGCCTGTTACAAGATTTAAGGAAGGTAAATGGTGTAATGGAGGGAATGGGAGCCCTGCAATCGGGCATGCCTTCCCCGATGATGATCCTGTGAACCTGGGATATTTTGGTAAATGATTTAAAAGATTGTTTTTTGCTATTCCTTTACATGAAGCTGATAAATTTGCATTATCCATACCTAGCAGAAACAATATGGCTCCTTGTAAGCGATACCGATGGATGGTGTTGCTGCAGGGTATGAAAACCAGTCCTACTATATGTCAATGGTATGTAGCAAAGGCATTGTCACCTGTATGGGAACAATTTCAGCAAGCGTATTGCTATCATTATATGGATGATATTCTTGTATCAGCTGCAAATAAGGCTGAACTTTAGCAAGTGTATCCAGTTTTGCAGCAGTTGTTGGCTAACTTCGGGCTATGTATAGCACCAGAAAAGATTCAACAAGCAGCCCCATGGAAATACTTGGGAGTTAAGGTGCTAGATCAAATGCTTGAGCCACAGTCTATCCAGCTCTGAGTAAATGTCAGAACCTTAAATGATTTGCAGCAATTATTAGGGACCATAAATTGGGTAAGGCCATACTTGGGCCTTACAACAGACCAGTTGAAACCACCCCTTTGATCTGTTGAAGGGTGAGACTGATTTAATGTCTACCTGATCACTAACTAAAGAAGCCAACTTAGTCCTAGAGAGGGTGGCTGATGGCCTGCAACAAAAAAGGGTACACTGTGTAGACTTAGAAACTCTATGTTTATATGTTATTGCTAACTGTCATCCCATGGGATTGTTGGGCCAGTGGAATGAGTGTTGGCAGGATCTGCTACATGTCTTGGAATGGTTATTTTTGTCTGTACAACCATGGAAGGTAGTGAGCACTCAGATTGGACTAGTAGTGAAAATCATCACCAAGGGATGTACATGGTGCATTCAGTTCATGGGCCAAGATCCCAATTAATTGATAATTCCCATTGACTGTGATTACGTAAGCTGGTGTTTGGCAAACAGTTTACAGTTTGGGTTAGCTCTGGAAGGATTTAAGGGACAAATATCCTATCATCTTCCCAGTCATAAATTGTTACAAACTTATTCAGACATACAGATACTTCAAAAGCCACTGGTAGCAGATAGCCCAGTGCAAGGCTGTGTGGTCTTTATGGATGGTTTTTGGAAGTGGGGAAAGACAGTGGTCACTTGGTATGATGGGAAATAATGGCAGGAATTGATACACTTGACACAGGGCTCACCTCAATTGTTTGAACTTCATGCTGTCATTGTTGCCTTTAAAACATTTTCTCAATGTGCTGTAAACATTGTTACAGACTCCGCTTATGTTGCGTGATGCATTGACTGTGTACTGTTTAAGGACATAAATTCAGAATGACTTTTTTCTTATTAAAAACATTATGGGTGATGGTGAGCCAACGTACACATAGATATTATGTTCTGCATGTCTGCAGTCACACTGGATTGCCAGGATTTGTCTGTGAAGGAAATGCCTGCGCTGATGCTCTTGCAGCTCCCGCTTGGACTCCTCCAGTGCCAGATCTGATATGACAGGCCTTCATGTCTCATCAATTTTTTCAGTGGGGGGCTTGGGCACTGGTCTGGCAATTTAGAATATCTTTTGCAGATGCAAAATCAATCATTGCTACTTGTCCAGAGTGTCAGCATTTGGGTCCTGGACTGACGTTTCCATGATGGGTCAACCCACATGGATATCAGTCCTTGGATCTGTGGCAAACTGTCACACATGCGCCTTCTTTCAGTTGTTTACAGTATGTTCATGTCTCCATTGATACCTTCTCAAAAGTCGTGTGGGCATCGGCCCATACTGGGGAGAAGGCTCTGGATGCCCTTTCACATCTTTGACAGGCTTGGGCTGCTCTGGGGGTTCCAAAGTGTCTGGAGACAGACAATGGACCAGCATATTCATCTGTGTGCATGGCCAAGTTCCTTGCCTCTTGGGGGGTGGAACATGTTACTGGCATCCTGCATTCCCTGACTGGCCAAGCCATTGTGGAATGTGTTCATCATACATTAAAACTACTTCTTGAAAAACAAAGGGGGAATGTGTTCTGAGACTCTGTGTGCTCGTCTATGGAAAGCTGTGTATACATTGAGTTATTTGACTGTGCCGGCTGGGAAAGTGTCCTGTGATTATCTCTCATTTCTTGTCTTTGCAGGGAGGAGATCCTCCTATCTGAGCAAAGGTCTTAATGTGAGACCTACAAATGGGAAATTTGACAGGCCTGTGGGATTTAATTACCTGGGGATGTGGGTATGCTTGTGTCTCCACAGATGCAGGGCCACAGTGGTTTCCCGCTAGGTGTGTTAAGCCTGTTTTGGATCCTAGAATTGACAAGAGGACATCAGATACCGGCTGTTCCGCAGACCCCTTGAGAGGAGAGTTGCGGCGAATGAAGAGACGGGACGCAGCTTGATGCAAGCAAGTGTCCATTTATTAGTGATTTTCTTACAATTATATATGTTTCTACCTTCTACATATTACACACTGATTGGTTAAATCTTAAGCGTAAAAAACACTGATTGGTTAATATTTAAGGCACACCGTTAGAACAATAGATACTTAATAGTTTATCTTGACCTAGCAATAATTTCTATTCCAAGGTTAGGGAGTTTCTTTCTACGCGGCTTTCTTGATTACATATTGGTGCCATCTGTTCCCTTATCTGGCTACTTGTTTCTCTGTCTGTCTGGTTGCCTCCTCAACTGTGACGGCTCAGGGGTCTGCAGTTGGCTTGTTCCTTTGCTCCCAGGGCTTGTGCCCTACAAGTTCTAACAAGTCTCTATTCATCAGGCTATCAGTACTTGGACTCTTGTCCTTGAGGCCTTGTCCTACATCTCCCCCTTCCTGTTGCACAAAAAGAACCCCTGAAATTGAGTAAAAACAAGGCACAAGTAATAGAACAAATAAAAAACCAACTAAGACATATTATCAATGTCAAAATAACCCACTGTCTCTGTACCATACAATTATACAATTTCCCCTTTTTGTTTTTGAACAGCTAGTACCAGGTTTGCCATGTTCTGCAGGGCCCTTGCAAACATGACAGCAACCAAGGCAATAGCAAACAAACAATACTGCCAATTGAGTGAATGGATGCCAAAAAAGGCTGAAATGTTCTCAGATTTTGAAAACATGTTGCTGCAATGGGGCGCCTAAAATCCACGCAGCACATACCATCCAAATCCTCACAGCCATGTCCCTGAACCAACAACAAAAAGCAGTGGCAATTTTGACTCACATTCTTAACTGCCTACCAAACAAGGTGATTTAACTCTTTAATGCTTTCCCTGCTGTTACTCTGGATAAGAGAAGAACCGCTGCGACACGTTCCCATCATAGCCTCCTACTACATTAGTATCTACAGAAAGACAATTATTGACATTCAAAGTGTAAACAATATCAGCTGCTTTTGGATTAACATTATACATAGGTGGAAGGGCACACCAAACAAGAACTGGTTCAGTCAAAAAGTTTGAAACATAGCATGCCTTCTCTGAACATACCTCGGGGTTATTCCCTTCATTCCCTCTTTTTTTTTTTTTTTTATGCAAAGAGAAACACTTTTACCATAACAGAGAAGCCCCTATTTACATCTCTGAGCCTGGACACAAACAGCAGCTGTATGCTCCACCAGGCTCAGGGCAGAAATCATTCATGTAGTTACATAGCTATATATCACTACAAGCATGCAGACACCTATTAAACACTAGATAACCATGTTTATCTTTCCTAGTCTCCTTCACAATACCCAGCTGTTCTCTCATCTCTTGTTAGGTCAAATAATTCTCCAGTTTCCTCTCCTATCTCTCTCTTCAGACATTCTCTATCCTCCCCTTTTTTGCTTGTTAATTGTGAGGAGGCAATGGTTGTGTGTAGCTGGGTGACCATGACCTGCTTTAAGTTACAATCAACTAAACACTGAATACAGAAGAAAAAAGCATGCGAGACATAAGGCAAACATCAATAAGGTGGTTAAAGATAATTATAATAAATCCTGTAATACTTTTGAGTCATGGCCCAAAGTTTCCCAGCCGTGAGAAGAGACCAAAGGCATCCCGCCCCTGGCTCTGTTGCAGATCTTTGTTTTAAGGCTTTTGAGTCTTGTATACTTTTGTAAATTAATTCACAGTGGTCACTCAGATTCACGTAACACATCCTATCAAAGTCTTCACACTTGTGTCCCTGTGCTAATAATAAAAATCGATAGCAACTTGGTTCTGTAGCAGCATATGATGGACAGAATCAACATCTGTTAATAAGCCAGAAAAAGAAACCAACAGTATTTGTAGTATTACTTTGTTTAGCAAGCTAGCAGCCTAATTTACTAAGCAATTTAAGAGCGTGTACTATTCTTACAGAAGAGATTAGAGAAGCAAAAATCCATTATGCTGTATTCCAAAACTCAGCCTGAGAATTACAGTCTGCTGTGAGTTCTGGGTTACAATCATTTGACACATGTTGGGGTTGCGATTGTGAAAGCTGCCTGTTTACAATTTTCATTGACATTATCACAGCTAGTTGTTTTAAAAGCAACCCTTGAGCTTCCTGATGTTCGACTTGTTGCAAAATATTCTGAAGCCAATCAATCAAGTTAGTATTAAAGTTAGTGACTCTCTAGGACCCGGCAAGACTGTGGCAAGACTCCTGCATCCGGACTGACTTAATAGCCATCTCATTCATTTGCAAACAGTTGTCCCTGGGATACCTTGCCTGAGTCACAGAATCAGCACAGTTATTTGCTCCAGCCAACTGCTCATAGTTAACAGCAATTCCCCAATTAAGGTTTTCAGTCAAGGCCACTGCACATAGCTCACAAAAATCAGATAACCACATCATATACTGTATCAGTTAGTACCATACAAAGCAATAACTTCCAATCACGCAGTGTGAGTGTATAAGGCTCTGCCATCACTTCAAGAAGGGACATAGCAAATGTATTATGAATCCTCCCTTCCCGCACTGCTTTGCTTAACTCTTTAACAGCCTCGTATTGCACAGGCTGCCACTCTGCAGGTTGATTTGTCTGACAAAATACTGAACATGCCATAGTGACTCCCAAAACCCCTCTCTTAAGTGTTTCCCACTTGCATTCCTGCCACCAATCCCTCAGACCCCTTTTCACCCTCCCCCAAAATACAATCAATGCATCAGGAGAGACAAGGGGGTGGGGGAAAGGTCTAGCTCCTTTTCCAGATCTATAGGACCTGGATCAAAAGGTTTATCAGTGTCAATAAAATCATTGTCCGAGTTGTCCTGTTCCCGTGCTTGGTCCTGTGTTGTGAGGGTCGCTGCAGTCAGTGACAGAAGCTTTGGGGGCAGAGGAGGTGTGCACCGAATCGCCATCGCTGACGGTGTCTTGAGAAGAGTCGCGCTGTCGGTGGAATTTACAGCTTCCTCTGGTTTAGCACCGTTAGTAGAATTAGTCCACACTTGGCAGAGTAGTCAGAATTTGCCACCAAGGTGCTAAATGCATTCCCGACGCAGAGTTCCCCTCTGCGGCAGCATCATACAATTGTCTGCTGACCGCTTTAATTTCTTTCAAAGTCTCTAAAGTTTCTTGACTGCTCGCCTGTCTCAATGAGTACAGGTTTCTAAAGCTTCTTAAAATTTCTTCAAATATTTAAAATCTCTAAGGTTTCTTGGCTGCTCACCTGTCTTGATGCGTACAGGTGTTATCCTAAGGGTTTAGGTTGTCCGCCTGGTCCAGACAGCAAGACGATCGTTCAGCCAAGCCGTCTCCTCCGGAACGCAGCCCTCTTCCACAAGCTGTCTTTTTTCCATCCTTATTCTTCCAAGGCTTCGGAACACCACCATAGGGGTCACCATTTGAGAAGACTGAGGCACGGACTCCCTGATCTGACTAGAAGACCCTTTATGAGTCCATATACGTCTCTTTCTGGGGACGAAGCCTGATTCCCCGTTACAGATTTCCCACAGCTCACCTCTCAACTCCGGAGGGATTTATGGCCGGCCGGCTCCTGCTTCCTTTCAGCAGATCATTCAAAGTTCTGTGGGATTCGCTGCATGTCGCTCAGTTAGGCGATTTGAGAGTCCCTCCACGTCAGATCCTTCACTGGATCACGTCGGGGTCACCAATTTGCGGCGAATGAAGAGACGGGACGCAGCTTGATGCAAGCAAGTGTCCATTTATTAGTGATTTTCTTACAATTATATACGTTTCTACCTTCTACATATTACACACTGATTGATTAAATCTTAAGCGTAAAAAACACTGATTGGTTAATATTTAAGGCACACCGTTAGAACAATAGGTACTTACTAGTTTATCTTGACCTAGCAATAATTTCTATTCCAAGGTTAGGGAGTTTCTTTCTACGCGGCTTTCTTGATTACATATTGGCGCCATCCGTTCCCTTATCTGGCTACTTGTTTCTCTGTCTGTCTGGTTGCCTCCTCAGCTGTGATGGCTCAGGGGTCTGCAGTTAGCTTGTTCCTTTGCTCCCAGGGCTTGTGCCCTACAAGTTCTAACAAGTCTCTATTCATCAGGCTATCAGTACTTGGACTCTTGTCCTTGAGGCCTTGTCCTACAGAGAGTCACAACATCTGGGTGACGCTGATGCAGAGCCTGAATCAGATGTAGCTTTGTGCCTTCTTAACTCAATCTGAACAGCCTTTCCACACCTCCTGCCAAGGGCCCTACAATGGATGATAGACACAGCCTTTTTGGTTATAAACAAAAAGGGGGAGTTGTAGAGGAATGAAGGCAGTGGGTTGATTAGCATTGATAATATGCAGCTGTGGCCTTGCCTAGAAGGCAGTGGCTTGGTTGACATGGATGATGTGCAGCTGTAGCTTGTTCCAACTAAGTAGTTAAATAGCCCTGAGGATTGTGGGAGAGGGGCTTGTATGAAGGAGGAGCATTGTGGTCTGACCTCAGAGTAGCATGGAGAACAGAATCTGATAGTAAAAGCATTGTTGCAGACTACTAGTTTGTGCTGCAATGAATGCACAGTTGTGGTGGGTTTATCTTGGCTGGATGCCAGATACCCATCAAGCTACTCTGTTACTGTCCTCCTCAGCAGGATGGGGTGAGAGAATAAGATGGAAAAAAATCATGGGTCAAGGTAAAAGCAGTTTAATAAAAGCAAAATCAGAGGCCCTGTGTGGAAGCAAAGGAAACGAAAAGATTTATTCTCTATTTCCTATCAGCAGGTGATGTCCAGCTACTTCTTGGGAAGTAGGGCTTCAGTACATGCAGTGGTTCCTGAAGAAGGCAAACATCGTAAATAACAAATGCCCCCCCCTTCTATTACCTTTTATATCTGAGCAGATGTCATCTGGTATGGAATATCCCATTGGTCACTTTGGGTCAGTTGTCTTGGCTGTGTCCCTTCCCAAGTTCTTGCCCACCCCCAGCTTACTGGGGGGGGGGGATATTGGAGGGACAGTCTTGATGCTGTGGTAGTTGTGGTAGCACTGTTCAGCAGTTGCCAAAACACTGGTGTTCTATCACCACCTTTCTAGCTACCAATACAAAGCACAGTGCTATGAGGAAAATTAACTGCATCTCAGCCAGACCAATACAATATCCACCCCTTATTCCATACCATTTGTTTCATGCTCAGGTCCTGCATATTTTTATATATGTCCTAACCATCTCATTGTATTTAATTCTCATTACTGAAATCCTTTCTTACCAACTTTTACAATTTAAACTAATATTTAAACCATTTTTATATCCAACATACAGATTTATACATTCTCATTAACTACTCTCCCTTGTCCTTTAACAGAGAGCTATTACTCTTCTGTCCCACGAGCTTCCTCTACTCCTTCAGATGTTCACAGGAGGCTATGACTTGCGCTTCATCTGTCAAGATGGGTGCACAGGATAGGAGAAGCAGTATGTTCATTTGTTGGATGCCAACACCAGCTTGGTTTGGGGTCATCATCGCACTCGCCTGGTCCCTTGCAAAACTCACTACTCATCAGTTCAGGTCATTCCTGCTACATTACTTCCTATAACATACAACTCGCATTATTGTTCCCCCAAGGCTAAGTCTCCTTGAGGCACACACCAGATGTCCTAATCCTTCTGCATTACCCACCAAGTACACCCAGGTCTTTGAGAAAAGACAATCCCACAAATGGGTTTCCCTTTTCCAATGGAAGGAGCAATCCACACCACCTTCCCCAGCCACTTCCCTATGTGTAATATAGGGACCTTATCTCCTCCCACAGTATGTAGGGGTTTGGTTTGTACCAGGAAGTTTAGCAGATCCTCTGGTGTTAACCAGCCAAATGGCTGCTGTACATCTTTTTTTCTAAGAACAGGCCAAATGGGTAGGTAAAATACCACTGTGGTGCTGTCTTGCAACTTGTTTAGGAAGCAGGGAGCTGTAATGGTGCAGAAGAAATTATTCACCTGAGAATGCAGAGCTACATGTTTGGTTTGTACAGGTAGCTCTGCTGTAGTGCAGCAGCTGGAGGCCAGGCTGCACAGTGGAGAGGCGCTGGCACTCGTAGCGGGCATGGTGACCTGCAGGGTGCTGTTGTTGGCTGCCTGGAAATCTGCAGTGCTGTAAAAGAACTTGGGATGTTGTTAGCTTTCAGGCTTGTGGTGTAAATGCAATAAGGTAAAATTAGACTTCATGTGGTGTTGCAAGTGCTCTGCTGAGGATGCTATCTTTGAAGCATTTACAGTTTTGGAAGACACCCTGGCACTGCACAGTCATGCTGGTACTGGCCCAGCACTTAAATGCCAGCTCAGGGAGGGGCTTCTTGCAGACCTCTTGTGGGCTAGGAGCAAAAATCCTGGAGATACAGAGATGAGTTTGTGTTCTTCAATTTTTCAGGTGTTTGTAATCCCTTAAGCTGTTGAGTCTGGGCAGGTGAAAAGGGGTGGGCTCAGTAATACAGAGAAGCAGTTGTCTGCTGCCTGTTTCCACTAAAACTTGCTGGGTTATGTGTGTGTTCAACACTGTTCTCCTCTAGCCAGGGTGTTTAAAAGGGAGAGAGGAAGGAGTAATGTGTGAGAAGTGGATAGTGATGTACTATGAGCACAGTGCTCTAGGAAACTAAGGTAAAACCACTTCAAGTAAACCACTGATAGGTGTAATTCAGCTTCTTGCTCTTACTAGATGTTTGTCTGGTCCTGGTTCAGTTTGATGCCCCAGAAGTGAAGGGCACCTTATCCCCATTCCTCTTTGTGAAGTCATGTGATGGCTGTATGTTCTTAGCATCTAATCACTGGTTGGATTAGAAAGATGTAGGGGCACGATGCATTGTACTCACAAACAAGCGAGACTATCATCTTTGCAAGTAACTCTTTCTGTGAAGTCATCAAGAATTAAAATGTTTGGGGAGAAAGAGAAACAGAACTTTTTGTGCTGATTTAGAGGACCATTTCTCGGCAACAGTCTAATGTAGTCTGGAGATGCAGCATAACAAGCTTCCCCAAATTAGTACTTGACTTTTCTCTGTAAAACTGAGTTGTATTCTATATACCGTGCCAGACTGTCCTCCAGAAAGCTCCTGAATTTGAGATTTACAGAGGGTTTGGGTATTCAGGGAGACAATTTCCCTGACAGCAGCATGTACTGCCTGTCTGTGCATGCTCCCCATCTCAACATGCTGGTTCTGAGGGACATATGTGATTGCTGCATAGTCCTTTGTCATGGACTGTGCGTGACCTTGGCAGGCTGAGGTGGTCATTCATGTCTGGACATGTCCTCCAAAACAACATGGCTGCTCCTTGACCCCGGCCAATGTCTGGTTTTGGGTGACTGTTTGCTCCTTGTCTGGTCCACAACTGCTGAGTTCAGTTAAACCACCATGTAGCTTTGCACCAAGCTCAGCAGGGATGTAAACAAGCTCTGAAACACTCAGCTCACAATATGGTCTCCCACACCTTTCCCTACTGTACCTCTGCTAAACACACATGCAAGCCCTGTTCCCTGCCTATTTGTTAATGTATTTTTTTACATGCTAGCTGCTTCCATTTTTGGTTGTTTTTTTTGAAGAACAGTATGTTTATCAAGTGCATACAATACATTTAGTAAAACCAGACAAATGGCATTTTTGCTTGCTTTCAAATCATAAGCTTATGATAGTCAAAAAAACTCAAAACTCTACGTTGTCTGCTAAAGGTAACATACCATGACTGTTCTGTTATTCCACTTCACTTATACAAGCTTTTTTCAAAAGGAAAACACATTAGGATATGGTTGAACTTTGCTAATATGCTTCCTTTGGTCTTTTTCACTGAAATCAGCTGCACACTTGGAGTTATTTATGGGCTACACACTGCACAGTGGCACAAGCTGTATATGCAATTAAACATTTAAATAGCTATCTCTATTTCCTTAGAGACTTGTGATGCACATAAGGGACTTGTTGTCCACAGTATCTATACAGCTACATAAATACAGTATATGTAGGTGAATGGTTAAGTAGTCAATCTGTTTTAAAATCAGTTAGTGAATACCAAGTGTTTCCATCTCTTTGGGAATGGATCAGGACAGCATTTGTAAGTGGATAAACACCACCGTTGTTCTTCTGTGGTACTGAAATCTGGAAAGTAAGAAATTGTCCTTTTTAGTACTAGGTTCCAGTACCTTGCAATTTTAGGGTTTAGATTCCTGTGAAATGCCTTCAGGCCACCTTCCCCCCCACACACTAGTCACAAATAAAGGTTTCAGCATTTTCTGTCTGAATATAGTAACTTTGTCTCCACTGAAGTTCTCTAGGTTACAGAAACTCAGTAAATGTCCTAACAGATTTATTTTGAAAGTGTAGCAGGTTGCAAGCTGAATTTACCAGGGTCCTAAACCTGAGTTAGCTGAGTTGGCCTTTCAGTTGAAATCTCTCATCTCCTGCTACATCTGTGGACTTGGGATATTCAAATCGTGTAACAGCTTTACTGCATAGACAATAGTTCCATTTTATCTCAAGGGAAAAGCAGCTGCAGTTTGACCTATTTTCTGCCTTGCAGCCTGGTGCTATGTAGAGCAACAGGAGGTTTCCTTTTCATTGCCATTCAGCTCATCCTGCTTATTGAGTTTGCACACAAATGGAATAAAACCTGGTATGTGTTGGGCAAGTAATTATTTGGATAAAATTCTGGTGGACTCCTGAACAACACATTTCTCATGACAAAGAATTTAAAAATAGCATGGATGCAATTTCTGAAAGAAGACACTTTAATGTCAATATTTAAAGCTGTGCATCTTTGCTTCATACAATCTCTTCTCCAGTGGAGATGTTTCCTTATTATTCACTTCTACTCCCTGATGATTTACTATTAACCTGAATTGCTTGGCTTCCAATTAGTAGTAGTGTTTTGGGATGCAAAGACCTCTATTTTAAGTTGTTTTCATTTTATATGAAAACATACCTGCTAAGAAACCGAGTGGTGCAAGAGAATAAAACTGAATTTACAAAATGTAACTGTGAAATTGCACACATTGATATAAACTAGTTAATCCTGTTTTTTGGTGTCAACTTAATGTACGTACTTTTTTTTTCTTGACATGAGAACTGCTACTTTCTCTTCAACTTTTTGCTTTCATCTAAATATGCAAGATTCCATTATCAACCCACATATACTCCATTTTGGCATTGATTTGATTTCAGTCTAAGCACATTTGCTATTATCTTCCTAGCCCTTAGCCTCTCATCGTACATTAAAATATTTAAATTGTCCTCTCACATATATGCAGGAACTCCTGCCTCCCTCTCCACCCCTTCCTGTCTCCCATTTCTTTCTTTACAACCTTTACATTTCTCTCTTGTTCTGATTAGCATACTGACTGCTAAGAAAGAGTTTTAGCAAACCTTTGGGCTTTGTTAGATACCTGTTTTCGTGGAGGAAGAGGTGAGATCTTATACCACAGATATTTTTACTGCTAATTACTGTAGCTGGTGTTCTGCGGATGAAAGATTTTCAGCAGCAGCATTTAACTTTAGCACTCTCTATGTTAGGTATTCTTTACAAAACAAGTCATGTTTCCACCAAAAAAACCCCACAACAACAACAAAAAAATCTTCCATGCACCAAAAAAACCCCTTTGTGCCAAAACAACTTATTTTTAGTTGGTACTCCTGAAAAACAGTGATCTTTGCAAAGGGTGTTTGGAAAATGAAGAGAGGAAAACAAGACAGACCGTGCTTTAGCTGGGGGAGACTGGTGGGATAGACCCAAACGGAGAGGAGGCTTTTTAACTGAAATGGTAGTAAAACTGTTAAGGTAGCAGAAGGGGTGGAAGAGGGGCCATGCTGAGCAATGCCTTGCTGTCCTTGTGTGAAGAGCATCACTTGCTAGCTAAGCCTGGGGTACTCTGAGCTCCCACTGAGGAAATCCCAAAAACATTGAGCTGAGATGTGCTCATGGACTGATCACAGTGTTTGGGAGTTCTCAGAGTCATCCTGGGCTATAATTATGGAAAAATCTGGCCTTGATAATACAGAAGGTAAACACTAATGCTAAGGAATGTTTCCCTCTGTTTCGTGGGAGGAACCTTGCAAGGGCCTATGTTGGTGTAGATTACTATATAGATGCTTCAGGAAAGTAAGCATTTTCTTTTGTGTTTGAGGATGTAAACTATTCAACTATTAGAATTTTATTTTTTGCAAAAGGGAGAAAAAGATAAGGTGCTTGTCTCTGTCTCCCCAGGACTGAGGGTGCAAACCACAAGCAGATGTGGAATGCTTTGCTCTCCCTGGTCACTCTTGTCTTGTACTCCATTGCCATAGCAGCCCTGGTCCCCATGGCTCTTTTCTGCACACGCTCAGAGGGCTGCATGTACAACAAGGTCCTGATTAGTGTTAACAGTAGCCTGTGCCTCTTTGTGTCGCTGGTGGCCATATCACCCTGTGTCCAGAATCATGACTCTACTGAGCTCTTCTCCTCCCGAGTTTCTGATGCTGTCATGGTTATGTGCCTGGAGGCATGAGCTGTGTTCAGGACAGAAAGTCTCATGATAGTTCAGAGCTGATGCTCATCTTGCCCCTGTCCCCTTATCTACACTATGAAGTGCTGTTGCTGGTCATCAGCTTGGCTGCTAAAACTGCAGAGATGTTTTGGGTCTGCCCTCAGGCAGTTATACTGTAAAGAAGGCTCACATGCTGATGCCTGGTAATGTGTTGAGCTTTACACAACTCCTGCAATGGTAGCAGTTGAGGTAATAGCTGTCAAACTCACCTCTGTTTTACCATTTACTTTTGGTTGCTTGTGATTTACCATCTGTAAAGTGGGCCTGGAGGACCTGACAGCAATATTTCATGCTTTGATATATTTTGTGTGCTGTTAATATCTTAGAATCATAGAATCATTTAGGTTGGAAAAGACCTTTGAGATCATCAAGTCCAACTGTTAACCTAGGACTGCCAAGTCCACCGCTAAACCATGTCCCTAAGCACCACATCTACGTGTGTTTTAAATACCTCCAGGGATGGTGATTCTGCCACTTCCTTGGGCAGCCTATTCCAATGCTTGACCACCCTTTCAGTGAAGAAATTTTTCCTAATACCCAATCTAAACCTCCCCTGGCATGGCTTGAGGCCATTTCCTCTTGTCCTGTCACTAGTTATCTGGGAGAAGAGACCTACCCCACCTGCTTACAACCTCCTTTCAGGTAGTTGTAGAGAGCAATAAGGTCTCCCCTGAGTCTCCTCCTCTCCAGGCTAAAAAACCCCAGTTCCCTCAGCCACTCCTCATAAGACTTGTGCTCTAGACCCTCCACCAGCTTCATTGCCCTTCTCTGGACACATTACAGCACTTCTACATCCCTCTTGAAGTGAGGGGCTCAAAACCGAACACAGTATTTGAGGTGCAGCCTCACCAGTGCTGAGTATAGGGGGACAATCACTTGTCCTGCGGGCTACATTATTTCTGATGCAGGCCAGGATGCTATTTGCCTTCTCGGCCACCTGGGCACACTGCTGGCTCATGTTCAGCCAGACATCAACCAGAACCCCCAGGTCCTTTTCTTCCAGGCAGCTTTCCAGCCACTCTTCCCCAAGCCTGTAGCGTTGCGTGGGGTTGTTGTGACCCAAGTGCAGGACCCAGCACTTCTCCTTGTTGAACCTCATACAATTGGCCTCGGCCCATCGGTCCAGCCTGTCCAGATCCCTCTGCAGAGCCTTCCTACTCTCAAGCAGATCAACACTCCAGCCCAACTTGGTGTCATCTGCAGACTTACTGAGGGTACACTCAATCCCCTTGTCCAGATCATCAATAAAGATATTCAACAGGACTGGCCCCAATACCGAGCCCTGGGAAA